>NC_081415.1:581502431-582171181 GCF_030272615.1 Cryptomeria japonica | reverse complement strand
TGTAGGGTGATTATTCTCGGAACCAAAGCATGGTCTCTTAGAGTGAGATATCACACCTTTCTTGAAATTTGTACTATATAATTTATACAGGTTGTAGCATACTCAAGCATAAACTCCTATGAGGCACTTCAAACCTCACTTTCACACACACGCATGAGGTTGAGTGGAACTAATAGAGTTCTCACTCTCTCTCTTTACATGGATCACCTAGGAAAGCTCTAGGGGTGAGATTTTCCATGTCCTCTCAATGGATCACCTATTTTTAGGGGCGAGACATCCATGGTTTCTTTCTTCTTCTCTTTTCTTCTCATGGATCACCAAAGTGTGTATTCATGTTCTCTCTCTTCTTCCTCTCATTAACTCATAGTTTTACTATTGATAGTTCATGGATGATGTCAGATTTTCTCTTTTATGTGATTGCTTGTGTTTATGTGATGGCATTGGTCTTTATGTCCTGATTAGTTGTTGAGAAATCTAAGCTTGAGATCTCTTCGGTAGTTAGTTTGTCATCTTGTGTCTTGTGTATTGTTCTTTTCGTGTGTCTTTTTGCACTTGGTCTTTGTTTTTGTGAGTTTGTTGCCTTTTTGTTTTGTGTTCTCTTGCATATGTTGGCATGAGTTGAGACACTAAGATTGGGGGATTTTATCTCCTTGATATTGGAGGTGTCTTATACTCCTTGTGGCATTGCTTCGCATCTCTCATCTTAATCTCTCTCTTTTCTTCTACTTTACCGACAGTAGCTGTGTAAACCATACTCCCACTAAAGTGGGGGATAAATGTAGTGTCATAAAATTGTGACCCCTACAATTTTAACCACATTTGGGGTCCTGATCTTGGCAACAACATCTCCTTCCTTAACTAGGACCTATTTCTGCATTTCCAGCCCTTCGCTCTTCCTTCTTCATGTCTTGTGACACTTTCTGACCCCCAAAATAGGGAAGGAAAGAGACGTGGTTCCCTTGTCCCCCTAGGACAGTGGCATGGCGCCCCTGTCCCCACCTCTTAGGATGGTCCTATGTGCGGGTTGCCCGATCTCCTATGCATTTCTTGTCTTCGGGGTTCATTATTCCTCTTTTTTGACCTTCGGTGATTGAAAATTAATCCTTGAGGCATGTATAAAAGGGAATTCTATACCCTCATTCAAGAACAGATGATAGATGAGTCAAGCATTCAAGCATTCAAGTCTTCTTTATTCATCCATTGGAGTAACATTATAACATTCATTTGCAAGCATGTGTATGTGTTAGGGTTTTGTCATGTTACATGTCATTTCATACAACATTTGTGATTACATTCAAGAAGCAAAGAAATCATCATCAAGTTGCAGATCTACAAGGTATACATCTCCCATTGTTTACATTCAAGCATTTGCAATTACTTTCTTTCTAGGATGATTCCTCAACCAAGGTTTGACTAAGGCAAACCCCTATCTACAACCCCCTTTTCTTCTCTTTTTGTGTGTAGGTTGCAGGTGCGTAACTGTAATTGCAAGTTTGGGCTTCATTTGCAGAGACGAAAGAACCCTTTTTGTTTCACGGATTTTGTGGCAGACCATGTACATTCTCACCATGGTCCCGATGACTTTCTCTAAATTTGCAGGGTAGATCCACATCAGTTTAATTAGCTTAGATCTGAAGTTATAGCACGATCCAGAACTGGTAGCACCTCATTTCACTCATTTTCTCTCTCTTTTCCATATAGTCAACAAGTCAACTTTCTCATTTACAAAAGAGGGTAAATCACACTTAAACCATTGCAATCCACTTGGAATTCACATCCTTGTTTCCCTTGGATTTGGATCTAGTGGATTCAAGCCCTTGTTTTGAATGTAAAGTTATTTCCAAGTGAAAATCAAATAACATTAAAGATTAAATCACAAATATAAAATAAATATTAAACAACAATAAGGCTTACCAAATATAAATTAATCATAAAATTAATAAACTTTAATTATCAAATAAATATAAATATCAAATAATTAAATATTTAAAACTAATAAATTAAATACATTAAAATAAACTTTACTAAATATAAAACCTCACATCAAGAGCCACATAATTACTCTAACATAATCAAGTAAATCAACCAACTTTAATCGAATTCACAACACCAAGAAAACCAAGCTAACTTAACTAACTAACATGGCAAATTATGCCAAGACGAAAATGATTCATGGTGAACAACTTAGATCTAGAGCATGTGAAGGGAACTCATACCATCTCTGAACCATATAATCCATTGGACCTAAAGACACACTCAGACCTCTGAAGCCAGGTGGAGTCGATGTCTGGTACCTGCAAAATCCTGCAATCACAAAATGACAATACAACATATACATATACATATATAGAACAAGCAAGTGATAGAGAATCGTGATGACACATCCTACTCGCAATGAGTGATGTGGAATTGTCTCTATCACGAAGACAGTCAAACAATAGTCAAACACATCTCATAAACATCTCATCAAATATAATCATGAAATAGGGTTAGCATAATCATAATCATCATCAAAACCATGATACATCTAATCTATCAATAATCCATCACATAGTGAGCATATAAAATCCATCGAATACATAATATCATCAAATCCCATGATAAATAATGGTAGTACCAAAATCCATATAGATCATCAAAATAGCATATGTCCAATAGTGTCTAACATCAATAACGAGTAACTGAAGCACATGAGTAATCATCATCCAAATCATGAAATATAGTCTAGATAAGTCTATCAAGCATAATATAAAAGTCAACTCTAGTCAAAATAGGTCAAATCAAGGGTGGACACTACATTGGGGGCTTGCATTTTTTCTATGTTGATATCCTTTCTTGCATGGAATGACATGTATTTTATGACTAATCCTTCCTTAAGGGGAATATGTGGTCTCTCTTTTCTTCTTCTCTATCTTTCTATTTGAAGATGCCTCTTTTTCAGAGTTATATTTTTCATAACATGATGTCATTTCTTGCATAGAATTATCCTTCATGAGAGTACACATGTATCCCTTGTTAGGATCTATTCTTTGTTTGAAATGGTACGTCTCTCTTTGGAAGTTGTGTAATTCTTCTCATTGTCCTTACATTTGGGGGCAATAATTTATTTCTCTTACTCTAAGGATCTAATTTTCCTTTGTTTAGTGGTGTTTGTTTCATGATTTGTTGTCATTTCCTTGTTTGAAATTGTTGTTTGCTCAAGGATTCTCTATTATGCAAGAGGTGTATGTCCTTGGCTACAACCTCTATTTCACTTGGTGATGTACACCTATCATAAACTTACCCCCTCACATTGGTTTAAAAGTGTGTCATCCTTCATCAAGAATATCTTTCACCTAGCAATAGGGGAAGGTATGTGCTCTTGTTCGCCTTCCATTCTTTTGGTAGAAGATGCTATATTTATTCAAGAAACTCCTCTTGGAGGTAGATGAATTTTGAGAAAATATCTCTTCTCCTCCAAGGATATCCTTTACACAAGATATCTCTTTTTCAACTATCTTATCCTTTCTTGAAGAGTATGTCCTCTTTAGCTTGGATTTATGACATTATTGCCTAAAGGATATCTCCTTGGTGTTGAAGGTTGGTATCCTTGTTTCTATCTTCCTTAAGACATAAACATAGGGCTATGTTAACATCTTAAGGGAGAGGAGGGGTACCCATATCGCTCCCTTTGTACCATATTATACTATATTTTTGCATGTCTTAAACGGGGTGTTCATTCTCAAAACCAAAGGAAACAAACTCTTAAATGAAATGCTTCATGCCGAAACCAAACAAAACATTTGATATATGTCTTAGATGGGGGTACACATCATCAAAACCAGAGAAAAACCCTTACATGAGATGTCCTCAAAACCATGCATGTATTTGTTTCAATAAGGGTTACACATTCTCGAAACCAAAGAAAAACTCTTGAATGAGATGCTCTCAAAGTTGCACATTCGCCCCTTGGCATTAACACACAGATTTGCACACACGGTCACCCCTTGGAGTTTTCATTTACATTAAATATCTTTAAAATGTTGAAGCACACTTGAAACCATAGGAAACAAACTCTTATATGGGGTTCTATACACTTGAAACCAAACATCACTTGCACACACGCATGAGGATGAGTGGAACTACAGAATAGGTCTAGACTATTCTTGGTCTCTTCCCCAAAATAGATCACCTAAATGCAAACATCAAGGGGTGAGGTGTCTATGTTCTCCTCTCTCATCATTCTTCTCATGGATCACCTAGGAAAACACGTCTAGTGTGTATTCATTCCCTCTCTTCTTCCTCTCATGAACTCATAACTTTGTTATTGATAGTTCATGGATGATGCTTTCTTTGCTATTTTATGTGATCTCTAGTGTTTGTGAGATAGAATTTTTTCAAGAATGATATTAGTTGTTGAGGTATTTTGATATCGAGGCCTCTTCATCTAGTTGACTTGAGGTCTTGTTTTGGTCTTTATCTTTTGTTGTGTCTTTTTTTTTGTCTTTTGTCTTTGTTTTCCATTTTTTTTTAATTTGTCTTTTTGTTTTTGTCTATTTTTTGTGTGCCCTTGCATATGTTTGAGTGAGCTAAGATCCTAAGATTGGGGGCTTGGTTCCTCAAAATTAGTGATATCTTATACTCCTTGTGATCTTGCTCCGCATTTCCCATCTTCTTCATTCTTATTTATTCTACTTTACCATGAGTATTTGCATAGGCTAATACTCTCACTAAAGTTGGGGCTAAATGTAACATCCTAAAATTGTACCCTTTACAATTTTGATCATGTATGGAGCTCTCACTTTAGTGTTTGCATCCTCATGCTTGATCAAGACCCATGTATGCTTGCACCATGCAATAATGACCTTTATATCACATTTAATCATATTAGGACCCTTAACCCTTGCCCAAATATGGGGTAGGAACAAGGCATGGCACCTTGGTCCTCACTGATTGGGCCCTAATTTGAACCCTTTGTCCTATCCAAATGTTGAGCGAGAAACCTTGCTTTATGTTTACCTATGTCAGAAAATTAATATGTTTGATAATGGGAAAGTATATAGGGAGGTCTTCCCCTCTCATTTTGCATATAGGAGGATATAGAGGACATTCATATAGGTGGACATTCAAGCAATCAAGCATTGAAGCATTTGTCATCATCTCTAGAGGTCTTCAAGGTTGCATATTCTTCATATGTCCATTATGGAGCAACTTTACATCATTCATTTGCAAGAATGTGTGTATCATTAGGGTTTTGTCATGTTCATGCCATTTTCATACAACATATGTGATTACATTCAAGAAGCAAAGCATCAAATTTGGGTAAAAGCACAAAGTTGTGTCACATTTTAGGCCAACTTATCAGCACAAGTGAATTTAAGTAATTTTAGTTAAAAAATAATTTTAGTCAAACATATGGTTTTTAGAGATTCATTATAGGTATATTATATATGAGCCACAACTTTTTCAATTGGAATTGTCTACTAAATGTATATTTTATACCATTTTGGGTACAATTACCTAAATTTTTTTTTTTTAACTTGATGTTTCAACAACTCCTACTCTGATAAATAAGATTTTTTTCGAAATGTAACAATACCCTTTTATAGATCTATAAGTGAATTTTCCAAAATATATATCTTTTAATTTTTTAATTAGTTTTTTATATTTTATTGAAAGTAGGTCAACAACATTAAAATATAAGGTTGATTATCTTGTAAAGGAAAAATACTAATATTTATTTAAAAAATTTGAAAAAAATAAATGCACTAGAGAAAAGAGTCTATGTCAAGATGATATAATTCTTTCATATTTTGGATAAATAATTATGAAAAAAGGTGACGCCAAATGGAAAGAGTTGTATTTCAATACACACAACTTTTCAAATTTATTTAAAAATATAGATACATAAAAAACAGTTCAGAATATTTTTTTGCACTAAAGTTTCAAGATATCAATATACACAAAAAAATTGAAGAAAAAAAGGTAAAATTTAATATATAAACTGTGACTCCTCATATAGCTTCAATTTCAGCATTTTATCAACAACTAAATTATAGTGTTTATTTAATAAGGAAGTATATTCAAATAATTTTTAATTTTTTTTTTTCTATTAAATATATATGATCAAATCCATAATGACATCTCATATGGAGTTGTTACAATTAGCAACAAAAAAGGGGGCATACATGATCCCTACCTTTTTTATTTATTTTTTTAAATTACAAACATAAAATACACCAAAAAATATACATTTTATTAGTTTACATCATTTCAAAATTCAAAACATATATTTCACTTTCTATTGATTCAATTTAAAAAATTGAATTAGCACTGGTCATTTCCTTTATAAAATTTTGACACAACTTTGTGCTTTTACCCCATTATCAGTCATTGTAGATCCGAGGTATACTTTTCCATCATTTATTTCAAGTATTTGTAATATTTCATTCAAGGTTAATTCCTAAACCAGGATTTGAATTAGGAAAACCCCTATTACTAACCTATTTCCACTTCTTTTTGTGTGCAAGAAATGGGTACAAGTTGTGATCTTCAATATAAGCTTTATTTGCAAAGACGAGTCAACCCTTTTCGATCTGCAAAAAATTAGGAGGACCAAGGCACCCACCACCGTAGTCCCGACATTTTTGGAGCTTTATTTGGGGATCAGGTCTGAATTTGCATATACTGCTCATATCCAAGTGCGTGTGACAATTTGATGATCATATCTCACTGTTTCCTCATATTTACCTTCATTTTTCAACACTTTTTCTTATTTAAGAATTTCAACTCACAAAAGAGGAAATGAAAATTAATTCAATCTACTTAGTATTCAGTCCTTATCTAATTTGTGATTGAATCTAGTGAATTCCCTTCCTCTTTTGAATGTAATGTCCCTAAGTGAAATTAATTTAGTGGTTTCCCCCTTTTATGTTGCAAACCCTAAATCAATTTTTCACATTACAATACCCACATACTTTATTTTCCTTTCACATATGTACACAACCTTCCAATAAAAAAACTCCTAATTCCTCCAACATAAACACATAATGGATACTCATATTCAGAATGAAACAAAAGAGGGTATGCATATCCAAAAATTAAAACCTCTTATGGGAGCCATTATCACTTAAAACACCAAGTAGAAGGAGAAATTAACCCTCTCAAGAGGGGGGTCTACTCCACCATCAAACATATTAAACATTTGTTGCCCTTATGTCAAGATAGTGTTATATATTTAATCATACAAAATGTTAAGCATGGTATTGAAATATAAAATTTAATGTGTTTTTTCGTATCCTAATCTAAGAACAACATATATAAAAATGGTATTAACATAGATCACCAACTATAAGTTATCATAAAAAAATTGACATGTTCTTTCACAAATCATAAATTGTCATAAAACAATCATATATATTTAATCAGACAAAATGATAGTCATAGAATTAGGAGATAAAATTTAAAGGGTCTTTATAGTATGAATATTTGAATGAAATATAAAAAAATAAGATCAATCGAGTAATCAAATTAAAATTTATAAATAAAATATCACTATTCTTTATTTCAAAACTAGAGATGGTTTAACAATAAATTTGAGAGTAGAACCAAGTGAGATTTTTTTTTGAAAGTATGATAAGACAAGTGAGATTCAATATTTTTTCTCCAAAATATACCCCACAAAACACATCATAATATCTCAAAAAAGATTCACAAGTTTCTTTTTTCAAGAGCATGCACAAAATACAAATCAACAAAACATCCATTTTCACAACAAGCATAAAAAGATTTATAAAAGGGTTTATAAAATCTACCTTGAAATCACTTCCAAAAATTGATAGAAGTTATATATAATCTACAAGCCCTATCCTTCCAACCTTCCCTTTTTTTTTTCCCAAATTCAAAATCTCCAAAAGAATACAAAAAATAAATAAAAGAAAGAAAAATAAAAATTAAAAGAGGAAGAAACTTCCTCACATAACCTCACCATCCACTAACTCCTCATTTTTTTCACCCTTTAGAAATGGGGATTTTAGGATGGCTAAAAAATAATTTAAAAGGTTTTTTTTATGATTTAATAATCTCTTATCCCTATACTTAACACCTATAGTCATTTTAAGTTTACAAAAACTAAACTAATTCATATAAAAAATCACATAAATAACCTAGAAGAAAGTATTAATAATCAATTAGAAAAAATAATAATAATTTTTTTTCATATTAATGACATCACAAACACATTAAACCACCGAGCTACATATTCATAACACTGCCATGATATTAATTCCTCCATATGAATTGAGCTCAGTAGTCATAGGGAATAATACATATGGAAGTAGCTATGTGACCCTCAAATTTCATTGGCAATTTAACTTCCATTCTCAACCACAAATGTTAGTATGTCATAAGAAATGATAATAGCAAAAGCATATACTAATTAAACATTTAATGTATATCAAAAAAATTATTTAAAAAAAAAAACATTTTCCAAAATCCCTGTCCATAACATTTATTTATGAAATCTCATAGAATTTTGTATAATTTCATAATCCATCACAAAAGAAGATTCAACTCATTTTAAATTTCACCTCAATAAATATATATACTTGCTTATTCACATAAGGAAATCATTTGATAATCACAGTGTAACTACATTAGCATTAATCAACTAAAATCCATTATCAAATCAATATCCAATAATAACCACGACTATTTGTACATGCATAAGAACACTAATTATGTATATGACAACAAATCATCATCTATAATACTTAAATATATAATTTCCAATCATAGAAACACACAAAAAATATCAAGAAAGAGATAATATTGTCAAGGAGACATAGATTCAACATGACCACAAAGGGCGGGGTGTCACATTTTGTAGTGCCCCTCCCTGGTTCATCTTGTCTTTTTGTACATTAAAGGATTATATTGATCTAGCTTAGTCTACTTTATGATGATTTGACGGTATCATGCTATGTACTAACCCTATTTCATGATTGTATTGGATATGATGATGGATCTTGATTTATGTGTGTTCGTTATTCATGATAGATATTATTGCTTATGAGATTTTGATGACATTATGAATATGCTAACCTTTCTCTATGATTATGATGACTGAGTTGATGCAATGATGTTTGTGATTGTCTTCTAGTGTGTTCGTGATTAGAGATGATGTCATACCACTCATTGCGAGCATGATAATATGACGTTGTGATTCTCTATCACTTGCTTGACCATATATAATGTATATGTGTTGTATATATGTTGTATTTCATTTAGTGGTGGATGCAATATTGTAGGTACCAAACATTGACTCCACCTACTCTCACAGGTCTGAGCGTGCCTTCATCCCAATAGCAAGTTGTTGGACATGGCATGTGTTTCCCTCGCACGCTCTAGGCCTAAGTTGTCACCTTGTCAGTTGAGTCATGTTAGTATTGTCTTGTGGCACATTGTGGTTTTCATGACCTTGTCATGTGGTCTTGTGAGTATGATTGTTTAATTAAATTCATAATTGATTTTACTGCATAGTTTATTTAGTGGTTAGATTAAGGTATTAATATTATTTGATGATTTATTATTTATTATTTATTTATTAATTGGTATTATTTATTTATTGGCTTTCTAATGTTTATGTTATTTTATTTTAGTTTATTCAATTTATTTAATTTAAATGGTTTTGATGATATAGTGTTTAATTGACTATTTAATTTATTGTTGGGATTTTAAAGTTATTTGATCTATAGTTTATTTATTATTTAATTAATTTATTTAATTGAATGTTTAATTGATTTATATTAATTATTTATTGATTTATTATCTATTTAATGATTATTGTAAACACCTAAATAATGTCTCATTGACTGCATACTAATTATTCATCTAATTAATTAAGTATTTTTTTAATTATTTGATTAAACTAATTATTTCTTTTGATCATCACATTCAACATTTCTAATTATTCAATTTCTTTTCTC
This sequence comes from Cryptomeria japonica, assembly GCF_030272615.1. Classification (NCBI taxonomy): domain Eukaryota; kingdom Viridiplantae; phylum Streptophyta; class Pinopsida; order Cupressales; family Cupressaceae; genus Cryptomeria; species Cryptomeria japonica. The sequence goes on along the minus strand of NC_081415.1, from coordinate 582,161,216 downwards.
AAATCAATTTAATCAGTTAATCCTCTTCTATATATTAATTAAATATTAATTATTTAATTAATTGCAACATTTTCCTTAGTTAAATAATCTTTATTATTTAATTAAAATTCCATTTCTAATGTTTTAATATTTTATTTAAATTATTTAAATTAATTAATTATTCTTCTAATTCCAATTAATTTCATCTAATCTCATTTCACATTTTCCTCAAATTCGAATTTCATATCATTTTAATTAATTTCATTTCTTCCAAATTAACATTTCACCAAATGTGAATTTCAAATAATTTCATGTGCATTTCAGCATTCGAAAGTCCAAATTCAAATCCAAATTGAAAATGAAAATCACATTCATTTTCAAAATCCAATAGCACATGTTGAAATCAAACTTATTGATCAAATCAGTTGATTAATCAATTAACTATTAAATCTCCCTTTTTAACTCTCAGTCATCTTTTTCTAACTAATCAATCAATTCAATCTTCTAATTCATCTAATTAGTCATCTCTCAATCAATTTAGTCAACTGACTAGTCTATTCAGTTCACTAGCCAATCTATTGAGTTGACTCAATCAAATGAGTTAACAAATCAATCAATTCTATTAACAGATCAATCAATTGAATTCATTGGTCAATCAATCTCAATTATCTATCAATCAACACTTGAGTTCAAGTCCTCACCTCTTTTGTGTTGAAAATATATAAATTCAATCCCTTTTCTCATTTTCAAGCTAGATCACAGTCTTCAAAATAGTTGCTAATCTATGCAGGAAATCAGTGCAATACCTGAGAGCCTTTCAACAACAACTAAGGAGAAGAACAATGGAGGCTACAATGCAATTGAGGGGGTTTTCAATTATGTTAATTATTTAATTCTTTTATTTATGCATTTCATTTCATTGATTTGTGTTTGGAATTGCTTTGATAGTTAAGGATCTTGTGATCGTACTTATTCCCTATTTCAACATTTATGACATTCAAGCATGGAAACATTGGTGAACCTGACATGAAATGATTAGATCTAACCTCCACTTTCTATTTTATGTAGTTTTGCAGGTCTATACAAACCCAGAAAATGCAGGTCCACAATCAACAACACAAAATTTTGCAATTGCTAATATTTATTCGCAATTGATGTTAAAATCTCATGCAATTGCTATCAAAATCTCTTGCAATTGCTAAAATCCATCACAATTGCTAGAAAGGGGCGAAAAAAATCAATTTTCATTTGTCGCTTCTTAATTATTTGGTCTTGCACACCTAACCCATAAAAAATTTTAAATTCTAGAAAATTCACTTTTTTGCATAAAATGTATCTAATCTGATGGCAAGAGAGGTGACTTTCAAAATTTCAGGGGCCAGGAGTGCAAGACGGAATAGAAGACAACAAAGAGCATACCAAGGGCTGCTAAAGGTAGAAAGACAACTTTGTGAAATTGAAGAGGGAGATGAAATCACTCAATATTATAGAAATATTCATCAATTCCTTGCCACATTTAACTTTTATGATGACGTTGATGTGATGGCTCGCATGATCTGGAGTAACATCATTGAAGAATAAGCTTCTATCTTTTGTCTTATACTTTTGTTTAAATTAAATTTTTTCCCCTTAACTGATCCATAATTGACATGACAGTGTTGTGCAATCGTTCAGAGATCAATTCATAATTTCTATCACAGTAATTCACAATTGCTAGCACATTAATTCGCATTTGATCAGAAGGTAATTCACAATTTCAATTTGAGTTTTTCTTCATTCTATCTTTCTTTTTTTCTTTTTTTTCGTCAAAATTACTCTCTGATTGTAAAAAGACAGAGCTCTATAATCGAGGGAAAGATAGGTTGGATAACTCACCATGTGTCTACTAACGTCATTTTCCTCTGCAAGGTTAGAGTAGAAAACTTTCTTTTGGTGTTGTTAAAAAGAACAAAATAAATTCTTTTCCTTACTTCACAAATTGCTACGAGGATTAAAAATGAACACCATGCTTGTGTAGAGTAGAATATCATTGCAATTGAAGGATAAAAAGAATGTTGTCTTATGTGTCTTTAAAGAGATAGGTATTATGCTCTTCCCTTCAATGGGTGATAAAAAAACTAGACCCTCTTCTTTTATGCTTTCATTTAATTTATATAATTACATCCTTTAGAGGGCATGCCTTCTCGAGTTGCCTTGAGGGGGCCGATGTGAAGGGAACGACCCAAGTGAGTATGACTAAAGCCAAGTATTCTAACTAACTATTATCAAACCACCTTTTGAGATGAAAATATCAGGGGATGGAGCATATTTGAGTTAATCTCATATCGAGCACTTTGTATGGTCTTGAGATCTCAATCATGCTTGCATGACTGCATTTTGCTTGGTACTTTGTTGGGCTATAGGCCTCAATCGTGCTTGTGTGACTTCAAAGTGTATCTTCAAATGAAACCTTGATTAAAAACCATAGTAATAGAGGCCAAACCAAGTCAGTAACCAGACACTTGGATTATCACAATGCAAGGGTGGGGAAGAATCCGCCCCCAAGACACTCACCATATATCTCCCAGGATAATGGGCCAATTGAGGAGAAATCTTCTTTGGTCTAATTTCTGGAAAAAGGCAAAAAAACAAGCACACCCTAGGGTGTGACAGGGTCGTTTGAGCTGACAGAGTATCAAGATGTGGGTTGTGGTAATACTTGTGACCTTTTGACCTTAGGAGAGTCTGCTTGATGTGCTATCGAATTGCCAAAATACTAATGAAAACAAAATGGGGTCTTGAAAAAGATCTCAACATTCATGAGGATTTGAAAAAGTCCTTTAAACAGGTGCTCTCTTTGTTTAGAATTATTTTCTTTGCTTGCTACTGTGTCTTTTCAATACCAAATTTCAACAAGATCAACACCTCAACAAAGTCAAGTTTCAACATCAACAAAGTCAATTTTCAACATCAACAAGATCAAATCCCTCAAAAAAGTCAAGTTTTAACATCAACAAGATCAAACCCCTCAACAAAGTCAAGTTTCAATATCAACAAGATCAAAACCCTGAAGCAAACAAGCTTGCCAAGATCAACAAATCAATCAAACATTTCAACATTCAAGAAATGGAGAAAAAATCTTACATGTTATGATCCTAGGTCCAAACCAATCAAGCAAACATCATGGACTGGCGTTATGCATTTTGTAGGGAAGGTGAACAAGTCATCCCTTCTATTCTATTCCATTTCCATCCATAGAAATCTTAGCTCAACAGATCAAGACTTTACAACAATAAATGATAGACATGACTAGTCCTAACAACCATAGGGGTTGGTTAGAAAGAATGATGAGAGAAGTGATAACCATGAGGCAATTAGTATCAAGCTAACCTTATTCTTCTTGTGAGACCATTCAAACATGCCAACCTTTATTCTTCAACAAAATCATTCCTACCTCAATTCAACTAACATTAGAGTCATGTCAACCTTCTTTCAACCCAACATATCAAACATACCAATCACCTCAACCCAACATATAAAACATACCAATCACATCAAGCCAACATTCAAACTCCTTTCAACATAAACCAAACCTTTTTCAACCCAAACCAAACCTCTTTCAACCCAAATAAAACCTCTTTCAACCTAAATCAAACCCCTTTCAACCCAAATCAAAACCCTTTCAATCAAAACCAAAACTCTTTGAACCCAAACCAAATCCCTTTCAACCAAAATCCAAATCAATCATATCTATCTACCATTTCATCATCCCTTGAAGTTACACAAGAGCGATCCACACCATCTCTATCTAATAACACAATCTATCAAGGGGTATCCAAGTCATGATTCAGAGAGTCTCATTCAAAACTCTTTCTCATCAAGCCAAAGTGTTACCTTCCAAAAATATCCCATGTAAACTCTTTCCCTATGTCAAGAGGACAATCCAAAATCAGAAGAAATTAGTCATGAAACAAATTAGTATCAAGAACAAACTGTAAAGTGGAAAAATCGCGATCGAACCCTAGTTGCTCTCCCCTCTTCCAACTCCAAGGAGAGAGAAGGGAGATTCACTAGGGTTGATGGTTTTCACTTAGGGGAGACACTTTACATTCAAAAGAGGGGTTGAAACCCACAAGATCTAATCCCACACAATGCAAGATTGGATGCTAAATGTGTTTCAAGGGTTAAGAAAGCAAGGCTACCCTCTTTTGTAAAGAATGTTGATAGAAGAATTAAGCTAGGAATGCATAGAAAGTGACAAAGATTCGCTTATAAACTGAGATAGGGATATAGGATGAAGCTGCAGACCTGGAATTAGCAGTAAAATGTCGATACGGCGTTGTCCTGCAAATTTGAGCAAAAGTTGACGGGACGATGGCGCCCGGCATGCACACGGTCCTCCGAAAAATCCACGAAATGAAGGGGGATCTATTCGTCTCTGCACAAGGATTCCAGATATTCAATTTCAGCCGCGTACCTACAACCTACACATAGAAAAGCAAAGACGATTGGGGGGTTAGGGATTAGGGGTTTGCCTTTAGGTCAAACCCCAGTTTTGGAATTAACCAAGAAATGAGAAATGTTGTAAATGTAATGTAAAACAAGTACTAATACCTTGTTGTAAGGATGTTTGTATCCTTATGTGCGAAGGTATAGATGTTGTTGTTTGTTGTATTGTTGTATGTTGTATGTAGCATGTAGTATGTGATCTCCTCTTCAATGGTTGAATCCTTGTCTTGAATGCAACACTTAGCCTTGAATGGAGACTTAGAATGATCAATTGCTTGGAAGAATGCTTGAATGCTTGAATGCTTGAGTATAGTTTCCACGCTTTTTCCCTCATATCGAATGAAAGAGGAAAATGTAGTTTATATACTTGTCAATTAGGGCTGATAGACTGATTTTCCCAACCTTAGGCTGACCAGGAAAGATAATTTTCCAATTTGCAAACATAAAGACCCGAAGTCCAAAAGAGACCGGGCCCAAAATAGGACCCAGGGACCAGGGCGCTGGGCACCCTGGTCCTAAAGGACCAGGGCGCTGGGCGCTCTGGTCCCACCTCCCGGGATAGCAGGGTGCAAAGGAGGTTCAGGCCAGGGTGCAAGAAAATGCAATTTTCAGTGTCATAATCAGGTTTTGGGGTCTCCATTCAGGTTGTGTGTTGCATCGCCATTGTGAAGACCAAAATGCAGTCGAAATTGCAAGTGTTACAATTTTAGGACGCTACACAAACCCTTCCATCCTACCCAATTTTTGATCAAGATCTCACCTGTCAAGAATCTTATGATGATCCCCTCATCCTTTTCTACTCCACTCATAATAACACCCTTGTTTCTCAAGAGAAAGATGTTCTTTAAAGTCCCATCCAACATCCACCTCTCAAGCAAGATCAAGACATACCTTCCATCCTTCCTAATACTCTTTTTCCAAGTCAAGATCAAAGAATCCATTCACCTTCATGTCCTAAACAAGATCTCATTATTTCTCTAGATTCTTGTCAAGACTCCTCCATCTCTTCATTTCCATGTCATAATCCTCCATTTCTCTCACAAGAATCCCTCTCAAATGAATCTACCCTTTCTCCTAGTCTCCCTCGATCCCAATGTCTCTATACAAGTTGTTCATGAACCCCTTACCAATGGAATCACCAATCCAGATCATACTACACAAGACAACTTGTCAATAGTTGTATGTGTGCTATCATCAAATGCAAATGTAATGACATAAACAAGCATAGCACTAGCTAATGATATCTACACCTGGTTGGCTTCACCATATTCTTCAAGGGCATCAATAAAAATAGGCATAGCACCCGCTCATGTCACAACTTCAAAACCAAAATCTATTTGTCTCATACTCCTGCACTTGAAAGATTGGGGGCAAGAAATTCTATCACAACTGAATTGGTTTGAAAATAAGGAGGCTATAGAAAAAACTATACATGAAATACACCCACCTAAATATCCTATTGAAAAGGACAGGTTTATCCGTCCCTTCAAACAAAGACCAATGAATTATCTACACAAGGTTCATACCAACTCAATAACAACATGCACCTAAAAATATAATACATCTAAGGGTGGGTTCATTTCAATTTTCAATACTGCATTTGCATATTTCTTTACTGCATTGCATATCTTAATTTTAGAGTACAACATAGTTGCTTGCATATCACCATTTCACAACATATAGCTGCATATCTTCATGTAGTTGCATCAATAAAACATGATGGTTTTTTGAGTCATTCACCTATCTGCATTGAAAGGAACGGAGGTTGTCTCATTTCCTACATACTTGTTCATGAAGTCTTTAGGAGGCCTTTAGTCATTCATCTTCAACATCATCTTGTGATTGAGCTTTATCCATGGTTGAGTGGAGTTTTTGCTGTTGAGTCTTGTTACCTAAAATCTATCAATTGCTATATATCTCAAACATTAATCAACAACTCTAAGTCATTATAGATACCTAGTTGGTCATGTGGCTAGTGAAAAATCCAATATTTTGCTTCAACACCATTGTAATTGTCATACACAAGAAGGTTTCATTACTTACAAGTCAAGGCAAAAAGAAAAAGAAAATGTTCTATGCCACAATAAATATCAAAATATCATGGCAAAAAGAGCAAAGATATATAGCTAAAATATCACGCATACAAGTGCGATAATAAAAGCTTGACAATGGGAACATGTGAATAACTCCATCAGGGTTATGGATGCCTGTTGGAAATGGAGAAATATTTGAGAGATTACAATGCATAACCTCGTCAGAGCCCTAAAAGCTTGTTGGCAGAGTGGCTCTACTCAGGATTCTTTTGAAGTTAGAATAACTCACGTATCTAGTCACATAGGATTCCAAGGGTCTTTGATGGCTTTAAGAGATAGAATAAATTCAATTGCACACACATGGGAAAAATAAGATCAAAGTTTCAAGAATTGATGGAGAATTTTTCCGTGCCTCCATTCATAAATCTTGGTTACATAGTGAGTTAGGTTGGATGGTCTAAGGTTTTCTGAGAATGGATTGAACTCCTATCTCTAAAATGTTTCTTACCTTTGATTCAATTAGTGCATTTTAGAATAAAGAATGCACCTAGTCATCTTTGTTCGAGTAGGAACTTCATTTTCATCATGCATCTTGCATTAGCATAAATCATATCGAAAATTCATTGTCTCCATGTGCATTTCCTAGATAATCATATCATACAGGTTTGCATACTTGGGGGCATAACTAAAAAAAATCTAAAAATTGTAAAAAGACCTGAAAAATCCTAAAAATCATAACATCCAAAATCCAAAAAATCCAAAAAAGTCCTTAAAAAAGCAATCAAAATCACAAAATCAAAAACTAAAAAATCAAAGCAAGAAAGCATGAGTCATCCATCAAATCAAATCAATAACAGACAAACTCTCAAAGTCTACAGTCAAACTTATCTCATGTCTTGTTAATCAATCTATTGATCAAACTTTATCAAATATCAACATGTCTTATACAAGGAAGGGTACACTCAAAACCAGACAGATCGGTCTTATACAGGTTACTCACTCTTTGAAACCAGACATTCCTATCAATGATTACACAAATCAAAACAATGACATAGATTAGTATGTCTATTGGATTTTGTCCAAGTTAGTCTTATCTTTATCAATTATTGGTAGGTCTTGTTTCGTCAAATCCAAAAACATCGAAAAACATAAAACTCAGAAAAAAATATTGAAAAAATTCAAAATCAAACAAAAACATTGAAAAATATCAAAAACCTAAACATAAAAAAACAATCAAAAACTTGCAATAACATGTCTCGTAAGAATCAAATATCCTAGTAGATATCTAGCAAACACTTCACATGAAGTTAAACAAAGGATACAACTATCTAATCAAAATCTACAACCCAATTGATCAAACTGTCTTGTCAATCGTCAAACTATACTTATCACGTGATCATTATCTTGTCTTAAACAAAAGAGGATACACTCAAAACCAGACAAATCAGTCTTAAATGAGGTTCACAACTTTATGAAACTAGGCATTATCAACCATCACATCAAGGAATCAAAACAAAGACACAGATCAGTGTGGCTGTTGCATTTTGTCCTAGTTAGTTTTTATCTTTTTATCATTTGGCGATAGGCCATGTCTCTTTGCTACTCAAGGATGTCCAAAAGTGACTAGAGGAGTCATGATGGGCATGATCTTTTTCTTTGTTTTTTGTTTGTGGTGTGAACCAATGAAGTTTTAGGGAAATAGTTCCAATGGGTGTCTGTGATTGTACGTTCATTCAACAAGTATCCCATGAAGGATAACCATGCTTGTGACTGTCGCACATACCTCGACCCTTGTTGTTATTCATAGAGTGGAGGGTTCACTCCTTGTTTGCTACATGTTTGCTTCTTTGCAATGAGATATCTTTACATCTTGGTTCTTCATACCCTGATGTACAAAGCTTCATTGTTACGTAATAAGGCTCAATAATGAAAATGCATTGTACTATGAATAAAGACAAGAAACTATTCACTATTGATAAAATCATCATCATATCATTTCAATTCATACCAATTGTTTTTTATTTCATTATGTTGATTGTCTCTTCAGATCATTCTCTCATCAAGCATTTTTCTTCTTCAACCTTTTCAATTCTTTCCAATCATTCATTTTGTTTAATAACATCTCGCTCATCACCTAATTTCAATATTTTCATCTATAATTCTATCATTTTAACATTTCTATCTATCAATCAATTATTCTTCACCTTCATCATATTCCATTATTCATCCAATTTTGATCTATCATTTATCTTATACAGGATGTATCCTTCTTGAAACCAGACATGATCATCTATCTTTGTCTTATACTTGATGTATCCTTCCTAAAACCAGGCATTTTGATCAATCTACAAATCATTTCAACCATTTATTTTCTATAATAAAACTCATTCGTGTCACCAAGTTAACCATTCTTCCATCTCTCATATAACATTCTTCTTCTTTTGAGAGATCATTCATGCCTTCAATGTACAAACAATCTCTTGAGGAGGCATTATACCCTAATGTCACCGAGGCATACTGGAGAAAACTTTTTTTGTTTTCTTTGAAACAACACCATTTCAACATTGTGTCAAAGATGGGCAAATGTAGACACCTAGAAATGTCTCATTGATCACATACTAATTATTCATTTAATTAATTAAGTAATTCTTTAATTATTTGATTAAACTAATTATTTCTTTTGATCATCACATTCAACATTTCTAATTATTCAATTTCTATTCTAAAATCAATTTAATCAGTTAATCCTCTTCTACATATTAATTATTTAAGTAATTGTGACATTTTTCTTAGTTAAATAATCTTTATTATTTAATTAAAATTCTATTTCTTTAAATAATTTTATTTAAATTATTTAAATTAAACAATTATTCTTCTAACTCCCCAAATTCTAATTCCAATTAATTTCATCTAATTTCATTTCACACTTTCCCCAAATTCGAATGTCATATCATTTTAATTAATTTCATTTCTTCCCAATTAACATTTCACAAAATGTGAATTTTGGATAATTTAATGTACATTTCAACATTTGAAAGTTCAAATTCAAATCCAAACTGAAAATCAAAATAAAATTCAATTTAAAAATCCTACAACACATGTTGAAATCAAACTAATTGATCAAATCAGCTGACTAATCAGTTAACTCAGCTAACTAGTCAATCTCCCCTTTTAACTCTCAATTAGCTTTTTCTGACTAATCAATCAATTCAGTCTTCTAATCCATCTAATCACTCATCTCTCAATAAATTTAGTCAACTGACTAGTCTATTCAGTTCATTAGCCAATCTATAGAGTTGACTCTTCAATCAAATGAGTTAAAAAATCAATCAATTATGTTAACAAATCAATCAATTGAGTTCACTGATCAATCAATCTTAGTTATCTGTCAATCTGCACTTGAGTTTAAATCCTCACCTCTTTTATGTTCAAAATCTAATCAATCAATCTCAGTTTTCTGTCAATCAACACTTGAGTTTAAATCCTCACCTCTTTTGTGTTGAAAATCTATAAATTCAATCCCTTTTCTCATTTTCAAGCTAGATCACAGTCTTCAAAATAGTTCCTAATCTATGCAGGAAATCAGTGCAATACCTATAAGCCATTCAACAACAACTAAGGAGAAGAGAAATGGAAGATACAATGCAATTGAGGGGGTTTTCAATTATGTTAATTGTTTAATTCTTTTCATTTACGCATTGATTTGTATTTGGAATTGCTTTGATAGTTAAGGATCTTGTGATTGTCCTTATTCCCTATTTCAACATTTATGACATTCAAGCATGGAAACAATTATGATTTATTGTTGATATGATTTTTTATATTTATTTATTAGTTTCTATTTATTCAAGCTTTTTGTTTATTTAATTTATAGTGGGATTTAATTTATTATTATTATTATTATTATCCCATTCATAATTATATTACTACCTTAATATTATTTGCTTAATTGGATATGATAAAAAATACTTACCCTCTTTCTTGATTGGTTGATTTTGTAGAGGTAAATAAATAATACTATTATATAATATATGGTTTTATCGAATTTTCTGATTGGTTGGTTGATTTCTATGGTTTGGAGTTTAATTTTCTATTTAATTGGATCTTATGTGCATTGTTATGGTTCAACATCTCTGCAAATTTTGGTTAAAGCTTTTGATTCTTGTTTGGATCTTGGTTTGAATAACTGGAAGTGGAGATTGAAGGTTGTTGATTGGAGTTGTTGGATTTTGTCTTCTCTTCACCATTTGTTTCTTCCTTTGGTTGCAATTTCTAGATTCCTTCTTGCTTCTCTCTGCAATTTAATTTGAAAGGATTGTCTACTATGTGTCTTTGGAAAGATTGATTGTGGGGTGGATAATTATGATTAAAATATTTCTATTTGATTTGGGAAAGAATTTATGAATGAATGATTATGTAGTTGAAGTAATGTTAAGTCAAGAATTTGGGGAGTTGCTGGAAATGTACATTTTTATTATATGTCTATGTATTTCCTTTCCTATGTGATTTTTGATTGAGATTAAACATGCTCCTGAGTTTTAAAATACTCTTCTATATGTTTTTGCATCTCCTCAGTAGCATTGCCTAGGAATCGCTTTCAGGAAGTCTTGAGGTTTCTTTTCCTTCATTGTCCACCCTATAGATGGCATGAGTGTTGTTTGGTGATTTGTATGCCCTATGGAAGGGTATTTTGTATTCATTTGGTTTATCTGCATCTCTCTGAATTCTATTCAAATTTGGTGAGATTCTGGGCACATTTGAGTGTGATTGTGACTGGTGACTAATGCTAGTTGCTCTTTGTACCTTTGTCATATGTTGTTCATGTGTTTTTCTAGTGTTATTTCATCTTTCTGCATCTTTTGGAAGTGTCCCTTGATCATGTGTGTGATCATATGTAAACCTGGGCAAGTCTCATACCTCTTTTGCACCCTTTCCCTTTATTTTTGGCTTAAAAACCCAAAACGCTAATCTTAAGACCTAAAACGCCATTCCTAAGACCTAAAACACTAAAAAAATGATCAAAAATGTTAATCTGGCTTCTAGGAATGCTAATCTGGGTTCTGGGACCACTGAACTGCTCTAGGATGCAGGAAATTGCCATTTTGGTCACTGTGTTTGAGGAGTCTGATTTTGTGCATTTACCAGAGGCATTTTGTGATTCCATTGAGCTCCTCAAAGGTGTTTATGATGTCATCTTGATCTTCACATATTGATTTTGTGCTCCGGTTAGAGGTTTTGTGCCTTACCGTTGAGGGGATTGTTCATATGATGAGTTGCTCCAGTGAGAGGAAGATTGCCTCACTATTGAGGAATGTTTATGATAGCTCCAATGAGATGTTATTGCCTCACCATAGAGGATTGGAATTTGTTTTGGATTATGTTGGCAACAATAATGAAGGAAAATTGAGAGAGGGGTGGTGAATCAGTTTTCAACAGATTAGACAACTTAAGCACAATCTCAGATCTAAACAACTCCAGGAAGAATAAAGATAAACACAATAACACCAACACATATAACACCAATATTTTAATTTGGAAAAATCAATTAAGGGAAAAACCACGGTGGGAACCTATCCACAATAAGATGATACTCTGTATTAGTATGTGTAAATATTACAATGGGGAATGCACATGCATTCAAGCACACTGCCTAGAGCTCACTACTCAAAATACAATGACCCAGAAGGCTCCAACCTTCAAGGAAGGTTCACTACCTTACAATAATATTTAGATTACATGAACTGCATAGATAGCATCTGCTAATGCTTGATGACAGTTCTGGTTAAGCTCATTTGTCTACTCTGTAATAATCTCTTCGCAATACACCATGTCGAAAGATAAATTCACTTATGCACACATACACCACTCTCTTATAATGCAAACACTACCACCATACTTGAACTACATGAATCTAACACCTATTTATATAGATCACCAACCTTGACTACAAGGTCGACCAAACCCTCAACCCTTAATTACAAAATTACCACATGATACATAAATATACCACCAGACCAATACAATTCCATAGATGACAAGCATGGACCTGAATAAAATCCTTGAACATGCAACACCACCATGAATCTAGCCAAGATCAACCACAACATGTTACACCACCAAAAATACTGCATAACACGAAGAATATCACCAGACCCATAAGATATTCAATAACACAGATAATGATCAATGTGGACCACCAAAAAAATAGGACATGATCAGGAAACACCAATGAGCATGTTAGAATCATCTGCAATAGCTGCACCAACACCACTTATTCAAATTTTGATCGATCAATGCGCTAACACTCAAGAACACTCAACAGCAAAAAGTCAGACAAGAAAGATAACTTGCAGAACACCAAATCATGAACCATCTGAAATGAAGATACACATGAACATGCCAAAAAATTCTCCCAAATCCACAACACAAGATATGATCATACTAGAGCACATTGGATCAAATACCAGACTCTACCAATCATTGAACAGAAAGACCAAAACTCAAACTGGATCAAATGATATGATCAAGTAAAATTTTGGATCGCTGAAATCAATAAAGAATGAAGTAGAGATACTAGAGATACTTCACTACTGAACCAAAAATCATCTTTAATAAACCAAACCAAAACAATTCTCTATAATCATCGGATCATCAAAATAGCTCTTTGCAACACCAAAACACGAGAATATGTTGACATCGATGACAAAAAATATCCTAGCAGCAACAATATCCAAGAATCTCCCCCTTTGGTATTGAAGGCAAAATATGAATGTGAAAAACAATCAATACAAAGGAATAAATCACCATCAGCAAACTCCCCCTAATATCATGCATACAAAGCTCCAAAGATAAGGTAGTTTTTTACATGATTCTCTCCCCCTTTGACAGCAATGCCAAAGACATAATACAAATTTTGCTTCTTTCCCTTTACAAGATAATCTCTCCCTCTAAGGACAATCTCCCCCATAGGATAAACTCGCAACTCTGACCATCTGAGTCACACACTGACTACTCTGACTGAGTAGCAACATCATCTCATCAATCTGGATAAGAGGATAAGACTCTAAAGTCCACCAGATTGATGCAACTCCATGCATCTAGTTTCCATCAAGAGGGGCAGAAACCCCTAACTTGTCTCTCAAATAGACAAATGTATCTGCAGGTAAAGGTTTAGTAAAAATATCAGCAATTTGATCCTTTGTAGTTACATATTCTAGTCTGGCTTTTTCATCATTGACTTTCTCCCTCAAGAAATGATACTTTATTGACACATACTTTGTTTTAGAATGGAGTATCGAATTCTTTGAAATATTAATAGTGCTTGAATTATCACAATATGTAATAGTGGGCTCATCATACAGAACTCTGATATCCTTCAACATTTTCTTCATCCAAACTACCAGAGTAGAGTTGCTAGCAACAACAATCACTAATACATTTGTTCTAGATTTCCGACGGAGAAGGTATATTGTGACCAAATTTGATTTTTTTTTTTTAAATGCCCCAATCCATCGGAATTCCAATGGTAATTTGACATTTGGTTTCAACGAAGAAGGCATTCGCAATGAATTTTAGTTTTTTTTCAAAAAAGTGGTCACGTTCGTCGAAATTCTGATGACAACAGACATTACTTAAAAATAAAATAAAAGAGGGCAAATCATTTGTGCATTGTAATCCCGCACAGGCATCCATGTCGACTTCAACCCTTGATAAGATCAAACCAATGTCGAAGGCATTTGTGTTAGAGTAATCACGTCTTTACTTGATTAATTAAACAACATTTGTTTAATTATTTAAGTTCCCTTTATCTCTTTTTACACTTAAGCTAACATTAGGTGCATAATAATTAATTCTTTTATTAATTATTATGTGCAAGCCTAGGTTTTCCCTTTTAGGGTTTCTTGACCCATTAGAGGTTAATTTTCTTTTCTCTGTATCATTATCATATTACACATTTTGTGAATATTGAGCTCTCATCTTTTTGAGCATATTTTCTATGTATTTGTTTTTCCTTTGTTGCTTCCTTGCTTCTCCTTGTAATAGGTTTATTTCAGCTTGCAAAGATCTTTTGGGCTCCTGCGGTGTTGTATTTCTCAACTCTCACATGGTATCAGAGCTTCAGATCTACAACTATCTATTCTTGTTTTGGAATTTTTTGCATTGGAAGTAGATCTGGGGTTTTTTCAGAAGTTTTTTTGTGCACCTAGGGATAGGCCTTTTTTCTGAGCACTTTGGGCCTAAACAGACCTGACCATCGTGCTCAGAAGGCCCAAAAACCCCTATGGTCATATAAAACTTGACCTATTTTGACTCCTGAGCCTCTGGGGGTATTTTTTTCTTCAGTACCAGGCCGTACGACCCTAGCACGTAGTTTGAGAAAAAAATTTCAAAAAAAAATATTTTTTGCCTTTTTACGGCATGCAAGCCGAAAATTGATTTTTTTCCAAAAAAAATAAAAAATAAAAAATAAAAAAAACTAGGCTATTTTTGTTTTTGCAAAAGTTTTTTTGAGAAAACAAAAAAAATCACATTTTTCGAGGTTTGTGGGGGGTCCCCACTAGGCTAACACCTCTATCGTCGCCCTGACGGTCCAGCCCCCACCAGTCCTGTTAGAGCGGGCTCCGTCCGCCGGCCTCTGGACCCCCGGCCCCTGCCGCCGACCACCGCCCGCCCGCCACCGCTATCTCCCCGCTGCTGTGCCTCTGCCACTTCGTTGCTCCACCCCAGAGCGTCATCAAAGCATCGTCCGAGCACCGCCAGAGTGCCACCTTCGCCCATCCCAGCCACTAGTGAGCCCATGTTGCCCCTCTCTCTTGCCTTTGAAGGGGGGGTGGGTTTTTTCTTCTTAACTTGAGCATATGGAGTCATTTTTTTGAAAACGAATAGGCATTGGAAAGTTGGTTCCGAGCCAAACCTTGTGGTGTTGGATTTTTTTTCCAAATTTTCTATTTGACTGTACTTTTTTCCAGTCAAAGTGGGGTCTCTTTTCTTCACTTATGGGGCCTTAGAATGGGCAAACAGACTCCATTTTTTGAAAATGAATAGGCGTTGGAAAGCTCTCAACATGCTCTATTCAGATATGTGATCTTGTTTCTCAAATTTTTCATCAAGTGCAGGTGCAAAGTTTCATGGAAGATCCTTCAGTTGAGTTGTTGACATCACACAACTATCACACCTAGAAGCTTCGCATCACGAGGCTTCTTCGGGCATGAGGGTTGTGGTCTTACTTGGATGAGGTTCAACCTCTATTGCAGCATCCCTATGATCTTCTTCAACACAGAAACAAGATGGATGAGGTCATGGGTTTGCTCTCTTTGCATGTCTCTGACAGTCTTTTGTTTCACCTTGATGAGTTGCTCACTCCTCGCGCTATGTGGTTGAATTTTGAGTCTCTCTTCAGGAGGGTTAATGAGATTCAAGCATTATAGATTGAGGTAGAGTTGGTTTCCTTGTCACCTGATTCCTTTCCCACCATTGTGGATTTTTTGAACAAATTCAAGACTACCAGATCTGTTCTCCGGGGGTGTGGCAAGATCAAGATAGAAACAAAGTGCATTCACTTGATTCTTTCAAAGCTTCGGGGTCATTTTTAGTTTTTTGCCTCTTCTTTCTACTCCACCATGGATGGCTTGGGTGCTTGTTTCACCATGCCTACCTTTGATGTATTTTGTGAGCATTTGTCTCATGAGGAGTCTCACCTTTCTCAGCTAGACATGCTCTCAGGGTCCAAGAACAAAGCATTGATTTCTCAATCCTCCAAGGAGAAGCAAAAGAAGAAACCGAAGCCAAAGAAAAATTCTACAGGCAGTGAGCATTCCTCTAAGCCACCTCCTAAGTCTGATTCTAAACCACCATTTCCTCCGAAACATGGGAAATCTTCACAGTCTGGTGAGTCTTCCTCCAAGACTAAGAAGAAATTAGGAGACACTTGCAGTTTTTGTGGCAAGGAAGGACATCCAGTTTCCAGGTGTTGGAAATGCTTAGAGGCTTTAGAGGAAGGCATGCAACAACATCACATCTCCTCACCTCAAGCATCTTCTCCTTCCATAGGGAAAGTTCATGCTCTCACTACTTGAGCTTCGACCTATGGGTCCACTTGGATATTAGATTCTGGTGCTTCTCACCATATGACTCACACTCAGCAGTTGGTTACTTCTCTTGCCTCTTGTGGTACTTCACAAATTACTATGGGTGACTCAGTTTAGCTTTCAGTCTTGGGTTCAAATTCTATCTCTTTGGATGGGGGTACTTTGCAGGATGTTCTGGTTGTCCCTGACATCTCGATGAACCTCCTATCCATTTATCGGATTTTCCATTCTGGCTCTAGTAAGACAGCTGAGTTCTCACCACATGATGTAGTTATTTGGGACCTCCATGACTCTGATTTGGTTGTGGCTACTGGGAGTGTTGATACTGCATCTCATCTTTATGGATTTGATGGCTTTGAGCCCTCTACGGGTGCATGTTTGTCTCTTATAGAACATGCAGATTCAGTGAGTAAGCTTTAGCATGAGCACTTGGGCCATGTCAATTATCGATATCTTCAGCAGATGAGCACACAGGCACTTGTTCTAGGGCTCCCAATGATTTCCTGCACTGGTGGTGTTTGTCATGGTTGTGTACTTGGCAAGCATCACATGGATTCCTTTTACAAAGGGATGATCCCCTCATGCTTTAGCACCCTTGGAGTTGATTCATAGTGATCTCATGTCATTCCCTACTCCTTCTTTTTCTGGGGCCAAGTATGTACTCACTTTTATTGATGACTTCTCCAGACGCACATGGGTGTACTTTCTTAAGTACAAGTTTGATGTCTTTGATTCATTTCGAATCTTTAAGACATTTGTAGAGAAATAGTCTAGTTGTTCTATTTTGCAGATACGTACAGATAATGGGGGGAGTATGTGAATCGGGATTTTAGAGATTTTTGCACTGAGCATGGTTTGAAGCATCAGTTTATTGTTCTCTACACCCCTCAGCAGAATGGTGTCGTTGAATGAAAAAACAAAAATTTATGGGAGATGGTGAATTGTATGATTCAGTCTAGGTCCATGGATTCATCTTTTTGGGCTAAGGTAGTCAATTGTGCCAACTACATTCAGAATCAGATACCTTACAAGGAGATTAGACATATGAATCCCGAGGAGGCTTGGTCTCATGACAAGCCTGGTGTTTCTTTTTTCTGAGTGTTTGGAGGTGAGGCACTGACATTTATTCCTGATGCTTAGAGGAAAGCAATGGAGCGAAAGAGTTGGCCCCTCATTTTTATTGGCTACTATGAGGATGTTAAGGTGTACAGATTGTTTGATCCTGATTCTAGAGAGGTCCTGTTTTGACGAGATGTTCAGTTTGATGAGTGCCTTCCCACAGTGGATACCTTATCTCCAGTGTCTACTCCTCTACCTACTCCTCTCACTACATCTCTTCAAGATTATTTTGAGGATGATTCTGATGATTTTGTTGATGATCCACCATCCCCACCTCCACTTGCTCCACCTCAAATGCCCAAGTGGGCTCGCTTTACTATTGAGGTGGCAGGATCTATGGCCAGTGATCCTTTAGATACTCATCACACCCATTCTCATACTGTGGGCTCTATTCTTTTGAGTCATGCCATTTCAGATGATCCTCAGAAGTTTTCAAAGGCTACAGGATAGCCTGAGTGGGATTGTGCTATGGAGAAGGAGTATTCTTCTTTGATGAGGAATAATACTTGGGATCTGTGTCCTCTTCCTAAGGGCAGAAAGATGCTTAGGTGTCATTGGTTGTATCACACTAAGTATGTTTTTGATGGTTCCATTGATAAGTACAAAGCATGTCTTATTGTGAAGGGTTTCTCATAGGTTGACGGTATTGATTACTCCAAGACATTTTCCCATGTCGCCAAGATGAACTCTATTTGCTTTGTACTATCTCTTGCCGCTTCTAGGGGATGGCCCATTTTTCAGATGTATGTGAAGAGTGCTTTCTTTCATGGGGACCTACAAGAGGAAATCTATATGGAGCAGCCTCAGGGATTTGTGTAGGATAGTTCTTTTGTTTGCAGACTTCGATGTTCATTGTATGGTCTCAAACATGCCCCTTGGGCTTGGTATGAGAAGATGGACTCTTTCTTGATCTCCACTGGTTTCACCTGCAGTCATTCTGATCACATAGTGTACATTCAACTTCTTGAGGGTGAGATCCTGATTCTTGTGCTATATGTTGATGGTTTCCTCATCACAGGTAGCTCATCCTCTATGATTGAGTATATTCAGTGAGCTTTGATGGACCAGTTTGAGATGATAGATCTCGGTATTCTGCATTATTTTCTTGGTCTTTAGGTGATTCAGTCATCTAATGGGATCTACATTTACCAGCAAAAATATGCTCTTGATATGCTTCAGTGCTTTGGCATGCTTGATTGCAAGCCTTCTCCCACTCTTTTTCAGTCAGGGGTTGTTTTGATTACTACTTGCCCCACTACTTCAGTAGATTCTACACTTTATAGGCAATTGCTTAGCAGTTTGTTGTACCTGACACATACTCATTTTGATCTTTCCTTTGCGGTTGGCCTTGTCTCTCGATTCTCCCATGATCCTCATGAGAGTCATTGGAAAGCTTCCAAACATATTTTGTGGTACATTCAGTGCTCTTTTTCTCATGGCATTCACTACACATCAGGGGAACCTTACATTGTTGGCTACATTGACTTAGATTGGGCTGGTGATGTCACTGATCGAAAGTCTACTTTTGGCTTTGTTTTCTATCTTGGCCCTGGTCCTATCGCATGGTCTTGCAAGAAGCAGACTTCTCATGCATTATCATCTATAGAGGCTAAGTACTGAGCTGTTGTGCTCGCCAGTCAGGAGATCTTATGGCTTCGACAGTTGATGACTGAGTTTGGTTTTCCTCCTAATAGTCCCACTATTCTTTGGTATGACAATCAAAGTTCTATTCATATTTCTTGCAACTTGGTAGAGCATCAGCGGATGAAGCACATTGAGCTTCACATGCATTTCATCTGCCAGTTGATGTAGGATGGTTCTCTCATTCTGGAGTACATTCCCACTATCGAGCAGGTTGCAGACATCTTCATGAAACCTTTTGCATCACCGCACTATCTTCAGTTGCGTTCTACGCTTGGGGTGAAGGAAGTTGTCCTTGGGGGGTCTTTATGAGGCCTTCTTTCCTTCTTGTTTCTTTCATCATGTTCTTTTATCTCTTTTGGAGAGGAGATTTTTCCCACTGGGTTTTCTCCTTTTTCTCCGTTTCATAGAGATTTCATTGTATTTGGGTACCTGATCAGGCCTTGTTGTCGAGACCCATCTTTCCTGCTTTTAGTAGTTGTTCTAGGTTTTAGCTTCTCCCTAAGTCTAGCTTAAGGGGGGTTGTTAGAGTAATCGGGTCTTTACGTGATTAATTAAACAACATTTGTTTAATTATTTAAGTTCCCTTTATCTCTTTTTACACTTAAGCTAACATTAGGTGCATAATAATTAATTCTTTTATTAATTATTATGTGCAAGCCTAGGTTTTCCCTTTTAGGGTTTCTTGACCTATTAGAGGTTAATTTTCTTTTCTTTGTATCATTATCATATTACACATTTTGTAAATATTGAGCTCTCATCTTTTTGAGCATATTTTCTCTATATTTGGTTTTCCTTTGTTGCTTCCTTGCTTCTCCTTGTAATAGGTTTATTTCAGCTTGCAAAGATCTTTTGGGCTTCTGTGGTGTTGTATTTCTCAACTCTCACAATTTGTGCATTGCAATCCCACGTAGGAGGTAGATTCTTCACCTTAATTTCATTATGCAAAATATTACACCATTGAAGAGATTCCTTTCAAGATATTCTACAACTTTTGCTTTTATACATGCTAGCTATGTCTGCATTCTTGTGGGATATTGACTGATTGTGGAAGCAATTCTTGGAGTATGAGAGATTCTTTTTTATGCAAAATATGTTAGGAAATGAGACATGTTGTGGTTAATTTCCCAAGTTTTAGATGCAAATTGGTCAATCTTGTATTCATATTGATTATCCAATCTCGGGTCGGATGGCTCTTGGTCAAAGGTGTGGTTCCCTATATGCGTAATCCCTATAGGAATCCACTCCTCATAAAACCATAGAACTATGATTGAGGAGTGAGTGTTCAAGTTTTTCAGAGAAATCCCTTCCTCTTGTATACATGTTGATTGATCATTATTGTATGAGCTAATATATAGGGTGGTGTTTGCCTCTGGCTACTTAATCGATGGAGATTAAATCAACGCACAAGCAAACAACAGGAATGAATATTATTCAAGTGATTTGAAACCTTCATTCAATGTTGTTCGGGCAAGCCTTTCTTTCACTTGCCAGCCGGCCTAACACACCTGACCTGAAAGCCCTAGGGAGATACAATTGTGTTTGGTTCAGCACAATCCCAACCTAGAAGGGGTGGATTGAAAATCTCTGACCACACAACTTATCACTTTGTAATTAACATACAACATAAAGCTAGTCTATATTACCCCCAAACCATTTTCTTACTATCTCAGGTTACCCTAGTTTGTGGTAGTGGCAACTATCTCTCCTTTTACATAGTTTTAGGTGGCATACAAAGTCATTGCCTTCTTTAGCTGCCTTGCGGACTCAACCTCAATGATCATCTTTTGCAAACTTACTTTCTTTAATACTCTATTCTTTATCCTTTCAAAGTTGAATTGTATCCACTTAGGAACATCTAGATTCTCATCACTTTGGATGGATGGGTTCATAGTAGTTACAACCTACTTTGGCCTTTGTTCTTCATCTTGTTGCTCGTGCACCTAGGTTTAAAATTTTGGAGTAGTCATCTTGGGGGTGGGAGCCTAGATAGATCCCCTTTTTCTTGTTCTCCATGCTTCTTTGACTCCATATTATAAGTTCCTTCTGACTTATATTTCATTTCATGAGTCAACTTATAGTTCTTAATTCAGTTATAGGCTAGTATCTTGTGTGTTGATTGTACCTCTTAGTTTGATAAGGTTTTGGGTGGATTTTAATCTCTAATTTTGAGGAAAAAGTTTCCCTATTAATGTAATTTCAAAATTCATTTTGAGGGTCTAAGAATTGATTATTTAAGGTCCAAGTTTAGTAACACTACTTAGTTTATTTTCTTTCAAAGACATTTAGCAATAGGTTGTAGATTGAATACTTGTGCTTTGCTGGTATATTTTGAAGAATTAATGGAAATGAAGTTCATAGTTTGCAACAGTATTGGTAGTCTTTTTTGATTACTTGGTATTCTTCTATTACTTTCATTTTCCTTAATCCTGAATTAATATTTATATATATGAAACATCTTCTTTGTTAAAATTAATTTGTGCATCTTTCGTGGTGATTTAGGTTAATAAGGAACATGTGAATGAATAGTAGTTGGTCTAGAGCTTTCCTTGGTCTCATTTTCATGTTAGAATTGGCAATTTTGGCATGATAAATTATTAACATACAAGGTTATTTCTAGATTTTGTTGATAATGTGGGTTTAGGTAATACTGATGATTCATTTTCTCGTAGCCTTGTTCTATCTTTTGCAATTTATTTTAACCTTTTAGCTTAGGCAGATTGAGAAATTGACATTTCAACTTGATTAGTGGCATTTTCCCCTTGAACAAACTGGCCACATGAACACTTTGTTATCTTGTATCATTGTTACCTTTGGAGGTATGTCTTCCTAGGAAATGATAAAATCTAAAGGTAAGCTAACTTAACACAAGAGACTGAGAAGGGATCCTACCATGAAATATGATAGTTCTAAGCAAAAGACTACCTAGTGATATGAAAGTTGATGCAAGATAGTAAGGACAACAAGGAAATTTATTTTGAACTTTGACAAGATTAAATATTTGGGTGGAAGTTTGAATGGATTGATAGCAAAAAGGCATGGTGATGCAGAGAATCCAATAAACTCAACCAACTAGGGAGATATTTCTCCCAACTCACCTATTCAATTAGGTGTCAACCCTTCACTGACTCATAAGACCCCTCACAATGCCATAAGTTACTCAAAAGGATTCAATACCCCAAAACACACCCATACTCACCAACCCTCACCCAACCATTGAATCACACTCAAATAGGACAAATAAACATGTCTAATTCACAATGCAACTCTCCAACATTCAATCACCACCAACACCATCAACCCGTATTCACACAAATCCTCCTTCAACTGGGTCTTCTAATCCCCCCTGGTACTCAACTCACAAAATGTATTAGATATCCAAAAACCAATGTAATTTCAGACACTCTTACAAGGACCACTCAACATATACCACCATGGGTTTTTAGCCTCCTAACCACCCAAAGGTCAAAGGAAGATTCACTGCTGCAACACTCACTTTTTGTGACAATCTCAAGCACTTAGGATAGTCACTCCTTTCATGGCCATTCTTCTTCAAAACACTCTCTAACATTAATTATGATAATAGTGTACCTCATTAAACCTTCCACCAACACCAAACTCAATACCAAACTCCTTCCCAATCTTGCTAATGGACTAACTCAACTCACTGTCAAATTGTGGCAGTCAATGCAAGGTTTAGGACAATCATACACCCTCACGGATTGATGGGATTTTTTGGTCACCAAAAAATTGGATTATGTTTATAGCTCCCTAAAAAATTCCTAAATCCATTAGCAAGACCATTTAAGGACCCTTGAGTCAATTACACCATCCAAACTCCATGCATACACTGTGTTCTCAGATTAAGACACAAAAATCAACACCTTCCACATATTTGCACATGCCAAAATGCTCATGAGACCCTGCAATGATTAAGAAAACAAAATACATGATTTTATGGGTCATCTCATGCCTTGAAATGGACTTATCAACATGGAAATGAACCCTAATGCATTTTAGTTTGCCTCTGGTTACCCTAGACTAGGTTTTTGACAATTTTCACCAATTTGGCTATAACTTTTGCAATACAAAATGAAACAAGATGAAATCAAAGGAAGATTGAAGAGGATTGACCCCTATAACACATTCAATAGATTTTTAAAGAAAAATAACATGATAAGTAATGCCAAACTCCAATATAGTAGTTTGCAACATTAAAGAACTCATAAATTGCAGGGTAAAACTGAGATATATTCATTCATTGTGCTTAGTTACAATGCTCAACCGACCCTTGGTCGTGGAGAGTTCCTTATTAAAAAAATCCAAATCCTCCCTCAATGGTTAGATCCACCTTTTAAACTTGTCTCAACAAACTAGCACCTAATTGCTCATAAAATGCACAAAACGTTGCTTTAACAATGTTGAAAATATTAGCAACTTTGTCAAACATTGTTCCTAGACTCAACCCAAGACCACTATGACTCAAAAATGATAGAAATAGGTTCAAATGGGTCTATAATACCTTTACATATCATTAAACATCACATTTGACCCATTGAGACATATTTGCAACATAGTGACAATTTTGACAATATTGATCATCATGACCCCCACTAGGACTCAATACAGCTTCTAATGGTCTTAATGACATTTATTACATGAAATATGGTCTATTAAGACCTTAATCATAACCAAAATAAAAAAACTGGACCTATTACTAAATTGGCTTCATGGTGGCCATCTTGTGCTAGGTGCTCTTGCCCAAAAGGATGATATGAGGGGAAGGGAGATGCTAGGATAGAATAGGGGTAGGGGTAAGGTGGAAAGGAAGTTAGTGGAGGGAGGTGAGGGTGTAAGATGGAAGGGTAGGTTTACGTTTAGATGCAAAGGAGGTTAAGGCATGGGGTATGAAAGGTGGATAAAGGATAGAGGATAGGAAGGAAGGTAGGTGACTTAGAAGGTATGGTAAATGGAAGTGAAGAGTGTTAGGGGAATTGGAAATGGGAGGAAATGGAAATGAGAGTGATTGGGTTTGGGTGCCCACTAATAGGATTGACAAAAGTGGAAGGGATTATGCCTTGGCTGGGAAAAGGGAATGTTAAACCTCACTTCATTTCAAAGAGAAAGACTTGGCCAGCTCCTGAGTAACTACGAACAAAAGGTTAACAACAAAGACTCAACAACAACCAACTAAGCTAAGACAACTAACCTAGAGAGCAAAAACTGGGGGTCCCCATTTGCAATGGGGTGATGTATGAATACATCACAACAAGATGTCACTCTTTCCACTTACCTTTCTTTTTGTGAATATGCATAACACTATTTTGGAAATGATAATATAGATCCTCATCCATTAAAAAATAATTATAATGGTAAAATTAATAGACCTGATGTAGGGTCTCCAAGCCTAGAGTAAGGAGTTTGAAGTATAGATACATTGATTTGGCCTTGTGGCCATCAATGAGTGCTAAATGGTTTTGGTTCAATTTGCATAATTTCTATGTTCAAGTAATTTAATTTCATAACAAACATTTCAACTTCTATATAACTAGTTCTATAGCCTAATTTTTTTACTTATGAAGAAAGACCATGTCAAACAATATCAATGAACAACAAAATAAGGAGACAATTGCTAGATTGTGGTCTAACTTGAAAAGAAAAGGTGATGGAAAATTTTATTGTCCCTGCAAAATTTGTAAGGGATTAAATACTAGTAGACTTCTAATCAAAATAGCTAAGAAACATTGTAGGCCACATGGTCATATTGAAGGTGGACATGATTATCATCCATTGGTAAGTTTTTCATTATATCATTTTAATAATTTATATACATAAGAAATCACTTGATGATGAGATCATGATCATGGTTTATTTATGTTTATCAATTTTATACAGGTTGAGCACCCCAGAGCACATGATATGGATCAACACAACCCAAAGAATATGGTTTTTGAAGTGCAGGAACATGGAGGTGTGAATATCGAAGCTGAATAATGATCCCATGGAATATGATGGTACAAATACATTGATCCATGACACATTTAGTACTGGCACAACTAATGATGATGATGAAGATGACCTTGATGTTGTTCATTATGTCCCTCTACTTGAGAAGGCATCTGAGGCCCTTTACAAAGGCTCCCAGACAACTCTTCTCTCTGCTATATTGTTGTTGGTGAACTTGCAGGTTATGAATGGTTTATCCAACATAAAAATCTCACGCATGTTAAGGTATGTCATATATGTCATAATAAATGGTGAATCATGTTGTACCATTAATATTCTTTATATTAACAAATTATATTTTTTTGTTGTAGATTGATAGGTGAGTTTTTGTTACCACCATCAAATATCCTACCTCGCTCATACCAAGAACTATCTGCCATTATGAAAGATATTGGAATGGAGTATCAAGCAATAGATGCTTGTCTCAATGATCATATTATATATCACAAACAACATGAATTTCAAACTAAATTCTCTGAATGTTATATCAGTAGATATCAAACAGATCAAATAACAAAAAGGGTTCGTCGCAAGGTTCTTCACTATATTCACATTATTCCACGTATGCAAAGATTATTCAAGTGCACTAGCTTGTCACAATTTATGGATTACCATGCATGCAATAGAAGTCAAGATGACATTATTTGAATGTCTATAGATGGTTCAATATTTATGGACATAGAGGAAAAGTGGCCACACTTTAAAGAAGAACCTCGTAATCTCAAGCTTTCATTGGCAGTGGGCGGTGTCAATCCATTTGTAGAGTTGAGATCTGTTTACTCAGTGAGGCCTATTTTTGTTATCAACAATAACATTCCTCCATGGATGTAAATAAAGAGGGAGCACATAATGTTGGCAATGATTGTTCCAGGTATTTTATCATTTAATAGTTGTTTACATTTAATTATAAATATTGCAGTAAAATTGTCATAATAATTATGTAATATTTTTTTTTCATTCGATTAGGTAAGTACCAAGTTAAAGATATAAATGTATATATCGAGCCTCTTATAGACAAGTTGTTGGAGTTATGGAATGGTGTCACTGTGTATGACGTCTCTAGACCAATAGGACAAAGACAATTTCAATTCCATGTGATGCTTGTATGGACAATACACAATGCCCCAGGGCTAACACATTTTTGTGGTGTGTTATAGTGTTCAAGTTGCGTATGATAATTATAATTAAAAAAATTAACATATTTAATCCAATTATACATTATCTTGTAGGTCTTCAAACAAAGGGAAAATTTGCATGTCTAGTTTGTGGTCCAAAGATGAAATCTCATCATTCAAAAAGTTTAGGAAAGAAGGTGTTTGATGAGTATAGGCACTTTCTCCACAAAAATCATAAGTATCAAAATACTGAAAAACATCTTTTCAATGGGAAAGAAGAAAATACATCAAAGCCAAGAAGAATGACACCTCACCTGTGGAAGTTGGAATATAATAGAATTAATCGTGAAGGTAATGACATTCCATCTAGTGGTTTATGTCATAAAACATCTTTTCTATTGTGTTTTGTTTACTGATGATGTGATTGATGATCATGAAGGTCGTCAAGACATAAATGACCACCTTCCTAAGGGACTAAAAATTTATCCCCGATAATTTAGTAGGTTGCCCTACTATGAGCAGTTACAAATTGTGCATTTGTTTGATACTATGTATATTGGAAAGAATATAATAGAGACATTATGGAAAATATTGGATGGAAGGAGTGACAAAGAAAAAATTGTCAAAATTTGTAGTGACATTCAGGATTCCAATCATGCAATGAAAAATGTCATTCAATCAAATAGCCATGGAGACCAAATTAATATAAGTTACCTTCCTTGGTTATTAACGGACCAAAAAAGTAATGCTATAAAACAATTCATACGAAAAATTCAATTTCCCACAAGATTTGCTACCGACATAAACAATCTCATATCAAAGAAAAGTGAATTTGGGCCAAGGATGAAAACGCATGATTGGCATACCTTCATTAAGGTAATTCATGTTCTTGTTTTTTTACTATATATTTGTATAGTGTGCATGTAATTTTCATTGTATTATGTTAGAAAATAATAAAAAGATAATTTTATAATTATTGTAATACATTCTACCTCTATCTCTCCCAGACAACTTCGATAATAATGTCAAGCAAGTCATATATGATCTTGGAAAATAAATGAGGTAAGTAGTGATATTTGTTCAGTTTGTTGTATAGATATTATATTTGTGATTTGTTTTACTTGTTATGTAATATATTTTTTTGTGTCTTGAATATCTTCTAGGTGGTTGTCATGTAAAGAAATCCATAAAGAAGATATAAAATATTGGAAGAGAAAAATTCCTCATCTAATGTGTGAAATGCAAAAGTGTCTACCTTCAGCGTTTTTCAATGCACAAGAACACTGCCTCATACACCAAGTTGAGGAGATTGAATTGTGTGGACCTGTATACACTAGGTCAATGTGGATGGTTGAGAGGCACTTGAAATTTTTGAAGGCTTTGGTTCGACAAAGAACACATCCTAAGGGTTCTAGGGTGGAGGGATATATGGTAGACCAGACTATGGTGTACATTTATGAATATCTTCCTAAGTTTGCAGCAAAGATCCACATGGATCGCATTTGGGATCCCAACCCCATTAACAAATTCGAAGGGGAGTAATTGATGGAGAAAGGTAGATTGACTAAAGTGAGAGGTAATTATAAGATATTATTGTAGTTAATTAACTCTTAATCTTCAAAATAAATTGGTTTTAAGATGCCTATTTATTTTTTGTACAGTTGGTTGAGAGTGGGATGCACTACATTTATATATTGCAAACAATCTTGATTGGATGACGGTATGGATTGAACGTTGTCAACATTTTGCTTGCACATTAATATGGGAAGGTGTGGCTTCATTGGTTAAAGAAGCTTATCATAATGGAGATTCCAATGTTATGCAAAGGGAAATTGATTTAGCATATCTTTTAAGAGATAAATAGGTGCATATAAATTTATTAATCACCCATATGTTTATCAACTCACGATGCAAATTTTTTTACATGTTTGACATATCGTAGGTCAAACACCACAACGCTATGTGCTACAATGGTCATAAATTTCGCATCAAAAAGTTGGATGACACGAAGAAAACTTGTGATTCTGGGATAACTGCAGTCTTTGAGGTGACAAATATTTCATCGAGAAACGACATACATCCTCAAGAGTCTCAAAATTGATACTATGGTATTTTTGATGATATACCTGAGTGCGACTTTAATTCCTTCATATTAGTTTTGTTCATCGTCAAATGGTATAGGCTACGATTGAATAAACATGATCCTAATAGAATTGTTATTGAACATGATAATGGTTTTACAATGGTGAATACAAGGTCATTTGAACCAGTTGGGGATGAGCCCTATGTTCTTCCAAGCCAATGTGAGCAGGTATTTTAATCAGAGGTTCCACATAAACCGGGTTGGTCATTTGTTGTTAGACATGATCCAAGAGGAAGGCTGATCCGGTATAATTTGTTTGAAGAAGAAGATACCAAAGAAGTTGAAGATGATGTAGATGATGATCACGATCGAAAGTTACTCAATGATGATGAAGAAGAAGAAGTTGATGATGATGATGATGACGATGATGATGATGATGGTGATGGTGATGGTGATGGTGATGGTGATGGTGATGGTGATGGTGATGGTGATGGTGATGGTGATGGTGATGGTGACAATGACAAAGACGAGGATGGTGGTGGTGGTGGTGGTGGTGGTGATGATGATGATGATGATGATGATGATGATGATGATGATGATGATGATGATGATGATGATGATGGCGATGGTGATGATGATCATGATGGTCATGATGATGAATGAAATGTATGGTAGAGATTTAATATTGATTTCTTGATAGAAATGTTTTTGACTTATATGGTTACATAATTAATTCATTATGTTTTGAAATCTAATGCCATTACATAATTAATTCATGATGCACCTTTTAATATTTTTAATTCATGTTCCATGACCTCTAGCAGGTCCTTATAGTAGAACTATGCCACCCCAAGGAGATGGAGATAGGGAGAGTGACTATCTAGGTGACATTTTTAAACTTTGTGTTTATTTATGGAATTTGGATTGTTTATTAGCTATGTGATGGACATTGATTTAAAATACATATGTGATGGATTATATGTTTATGATGATACATGTGACATTTTTTGAAATTGTGTTTATTTATAGAATGTGGATTGTTTATTACCTATGTGATGGATGGTGATTTGTGATACATATGTGATGGATTACATGTTTATGATGACATATATGTGATGCTAAATATGATGCTCAATTACATATATGATGACACATCATGTGATGCTTATGATACATATGTATTTATTGTTTATCAACATACAAATGTAATGCTTATGATGCTCAATTGATGGTGTTGATTTCATGTATAGTCCCTGTGTGATGTTGTTACCCTTGGTGGGAATAGGTCATTGACTACAAACATCGTCAAGCCTTTAGTTGAGGATCCTGCATTGTCTACATAAAGTAAAGGTAAGGAGTTGAAAAAATTACAATGATTATGATGACGACATCTTTTTTTAATTTAATACTCTTTTTGTCTACAAAGTTCATGTTGTTCATGTTGTGTATTATGTAATTTTTAGCTAGCATAAGATAATTGAAATACATGTACAGGAATCTGAACTCCTTTGACGAGGATCCTGCACAGTCTCATAGATCGATAGGTATAAGTCAATACACCCTATAGAAACAATTTATTTTTTAAAAATTACTTGGAAAACAAACTTCCTTAGTTTTTCAAACCTTGACATGCGCATCAAATCTAATACAGTTATCAACACTTGAGGCCCCAATGGGACTTATTCAAATTTAATCTCAACATCAACTTTAGGGCCAACTTCTTCATCAACATTAACCTCATTTGCAAAATATCTCTCTCATTACCAACTAACTCTCTGATTTGATGGAGTGCAGGTACCACCAAATAGGTATTTGTTAGATGTGTCTTCCTTGAGTGAGGGAAATGCAAGAATAGAAAATAAAAGTGAGACATGTAGTAGGTCTACAATAAGGAGATCAACTAGAGGTCAAAAGATTAGAAGAAAATTCAATAAACGCATGAAATTTTTCCTTGCTCAAGGGGGTCATGTTCTTATGATGATGAGACCAAAAGAAATATTGAGGTTCCCTTGAGGTACAAACATCTACAGAAACAATGGGTACCCAAGGAACTTCCTCCAATAAACACCAATTTATGTGTTAACGATAGGATATATCGCATAGCACCTTCGTCGTTACATGGTTTGGGCCTATTTTCCATGGATGGCATAAAGGTCTGTTACAATAAAGTTGTTGAATTGATGGAATTTATCGGACCTTGTTACAATTACAATAATTGGATGCAAATTGTTTGATATAAAAAAAAGTATGTGTAGGTATACACTATCAGCAAATTATATACAATAGGAAGATAATGATCAAAGTAAACGAGTGGTTGTATACATTGATGGAAGGCCAAAAGCAACAAGGAATATTGCAGGTTTAATAAATAGTGCGTGACCTGGGTCAACTAATAAACAACCCAATTGCATAGTTGAGGCGCATGAGGGAAATCATGTGTTCGTATGTGCGATCAAATTAATAAGTGCAGAGGAAGAGCTACTAATCGATTACAATTTGAATTTTATAGATACAAACAAAGTTATTATCAGGGGGGTGGTACGTACTATATACCATTTAAATTAACCAACCTCCAATTAATAACTCCAATATACCATTTTATTATGAATTTTTTTTGCTAAGTCTATTGGTTTAATTTCACTAGCGTTTTAATATTTTTTCTTTGTCATGAGGTGACATGGATCCAACACATAGCGCAAATAGGGATGTAGGTCACGACACTTCTACTGAGTAGGTAAACCTCATTGTAATTATACAAATTAGATAGAAGCAAACTGTTACATTATTATGTTCTTTTTTTTAGTGTTTTAGACTAATTTTGTAATTGTTAATGATATTATTGTCACAGACGGATGTTTGGGGAAAGGGAAAGGAGGCTATAGTACTTGAGCACCTCTCTAGGGATGTGGACTCAACAGGATTGAGCAATGATGACACTGGAAATTCTATAAACCCTATGAAATTGTTAAGAAAGTCTATTAGAAAAATTAGTAGAGAGATTATTGCTTTGGCATCCGTGGAGCCTCAGAATGTTGAGATACGAGAGAGGGTGCAAACATTGATTCAGACAACAGACAACTTTCAAGTAAGTAGTAATAAAAGTTTTAATTATAACAAAAGTTCAGTAATGGTTTATATTTTATACTCTTTTATGTCATTAACTAAAATATGTACGTGTTGTTTTTACAACAATTTTTGCGTCATGAGACTCGTGGCCATGATCACGATGTTGCAAGTAGTTCAGGTAAGATTTTCTTGGCTTATCACTTGCTTGGCTTATCACTTTGAGTACCCAAAATACATTATACTTGATACTGTCAATATTCATAATAAAGGTTCATCCTTGTTTACAATTCTTTCACTTTTCATATATTTAATGTATTATTATTCAGGTGCTGCCAATGTTCTTGTGCAAATGATGTCGATGCCTCATCAGAGGTTAGACCTACTTGTATTATCGACTGCAATGTCAGCAACATGTAGCATGTAGACATCCTCTACTGCACGTCATATTAGCCCGCCCATTATTGGTAGATCTCTCTTTTGCTCTATCTTTTGTTATGTGTTTATTTACCTTCAAGCGTTCTTTCTTGGGGGCATTTCATAGTGGATTCATTTTTTGCAGCTAGAGATGCACATGAGGATGCGCCAGAGGTGACTACTAGTGATAACATATAATCATTTCCTGGATCTTCTTGTATTGCTAGTATGAGAATGTTGCAGGCCATATTAGTTGTCAGCGCTGAAGAAATGATTCCCTTAAAGATACATAAGGTTCCAAGTACTTTAAAAGTATTATTATATATAGTCTAATTGTAATTTACTTTCTGATCACTCATTTTGGACTAATGATCCCATGAAATTTTTTGCAGGAAATGATATTTTTTATAAAAATCTTAGTGACATTGCATTGCAGATATTTGGGCCCACCATACATAAAAGGTGGAACATCATATGTGAACTAACACTAATCCGCTACTTTAATTTCATATCATTGCTAGAATAGTTTTCCTTTGATCCATTTCTTGAACTATAATAAATGTAGCTTCAGTTCATTTCTGAATATAACAGGTTTGTTTTTGCTTTAAAAGGTGGAATGACCAAAAAAAAAGGTTAAAAGATGAATTGACAAACCATATGGTTGAGAGGTTTGGAAATGACACTTTTGACAAAAATGATACAAGACCCATTTAGATAAGAACATAAAGTATGAGCATCCCCCCATGATTCCAGAGAGGGAGTGGAAGGACCTGATTTTGGATGCCAAGGAGAGAATTGAAAGCAAAAAAGGAAATTCACCACCAAACACCAAAAGAAGGTGCGGGATACTATTAAGAATGTAATTATGTACTAATTAATTACTCTTTATATTTATATAATCTAACATATTTCAAAATTTTCATAGACTGAGTGACATGTCAAAGGAAACCAAGGCAAGACAAGAAAAGCACGGGCAACACAAACTTGGCTCTGGTGGTTATATGAAACTTGCCGCATGAATTGTAAGTATCAGTAAATGAAATATCACATCAAAATATTTATAAATTGCAAATGATTTTTTTTTATCAAACAATGCAAGCAAAATTCATGATACCAAGAAAAAATGCAGGGCTCTGAATTCAATAGAGTGCCCACAAAAAATGACAAGAGAATTGCCTACTAGCAAGGCTATATAGCTGTGGCTGATCAGCTCTGAGAACTGAGTGGGTAAACACAAGATTCTAGTGCATCCGTCATATAGGTAAATAAGCTAAATCAAAATTGTTTCAAATTGAATACTTTACCAATAATCTAATTGATGTTGAGTTCCATCATAAAGTGACTATATTTGTTTTAAAAAAGCAAGCAATGATAACAATATGCATGACATTGGAATGCAGCCTGCTAATCGTGAAACACTACCTGCACATGAAGGTCCAGATGTGCATCCCAGTAGTGGAGGTTTTCATTTTCTATTCAAATTTATTTATGTAATTATTAATATAATTAAACATCTTAATTTGTAATTAGAGTAGTAATTAATGTAACCTTTTTTGTTAATATTTTAGAGCATGTAGTCAGTGGTGACAAATTGGAGCATGATCCAGGTACACAACATCGGGAACGTGATGTTCCCCAATTAGGTAAAGAGGACCACAGTTATTCCTTTAAACAAATATAATTGAAATTAGTGTTCAACATTAATGTAGCCTTTAGTATTTCAACTCCAGATGATCTAGAGGGTGTTCAACAGGTTGAGGTTGAGGCTATAAAAAATAATGTGGGCCCATTAGGTAAAGAGCACAACGGTTATGTTCTCTAAATTAATGAAATACTTGTAACAATACTAAAAAATGTTTTGAATTTAATCCATTTATTTGTTATTGTAGAGGACCCCCTTTCACTTCAATGTCCTCTTCCTCAGTATAGGACTAGGCATAAATCGAGATCACGAGCAGAGGGCTGAACAAATGAAGAGGGGGGAAATGATGAAGAAAATGATGTTCCACTTAGTCTCTTCATAGCTTCAAAGAAAAAAGAAAAAAATAAATGATTGTAATCTACCTTATTTGATAATGATTGATTTTTATGTGTTAATGAATGTAATTATGTGCTAATGAATGGTTATGAATGATATGTGTTAATTAATATTGATGAATGTTGCATGTTAATTAATGTTAATCAATGTTATGTGTTAATGAACATTATGTGATATTAATGAATGAATGTTATATTTTATTAATTGTAGAATGAATGAATGAATGAATGTTAGATGTTAACGGGGAATTTAGAGTGATGTTGGGGGGGTGGGGGGGGAGGGGCCAAATGAGATTCCACCTTCATGTGGTTGGCCCTGTTAAGTAGAGAATATTAAACTATTCTCAAAACCAAGCGAAGCTCAATAAGATAACACACTTTTCAATATTTCATTATGTTGCACAGTTAATCTTATTGAATAATGTATATTGAATCTTAATTGCAGGGTCCAACAGAGCCAACATGAACAACAACACCACAAGTTTCTAGGTATAACGAACTCCCATATTGTCTTGTATGTACACTAATAGTATGAGTTGCTTCTAGTATTGATATCCATGGTGGGACTGCAAAAGTTATGAATATGCCTCATCCTTGTAAGTTTTTTATTACTTGACATTTTCTTTAGCATTTTGTTACTTCATGAATGAGATGTTTTTATATGTCTATTCCATGAATACCCCTCTCTTGTATGCTTCATGATCGATGTGTCTTCAGCATGTCCACTCCATGAGAACCTTTCTCATATATGCTTGTACCTTATGTGTATTTATATCTATTACTTCATGGTTTATATGTATGATTCATGCCTTGCATGTATTCATATGTATGGTTTGTGCTTTACATATCTCCTTCATGCCTTATGAGCATTACTTCATGCCTTGCAGTCTTCTCAAAATATTATAAAATCATTCAACAAGAAAAAGAGTAGTAGAGGCTACATACCAAAATAAATTAGATCTCCCTCTTTATTTTATCACTTTCTTCCCTATTTTCTTCCTCCCTTTTTTATCACTTCCCTTTTTCTAGATCCCAGAAGGGACTTGGAACCCAAAACCTATAGGTTTTGGTTCTAGGTCCACTTCCACTCCCAAGTCCCCAACCTATAGTTCCTTCCCAAGCCTTGGGCCTTGCTTGGAACCAAAAGCATATTTTTTAAATTAAGTTTGGGCACAAAAATAAACATCTAGTTTTTCTCCCAACTACCACCATGCATGTAGAAGATCTCCCAACTAGCAGAATTCAATGCTCAACCCGTTATTTGATCTAAGATGCCCTTTTTGGTTGAGATTATCGCTTGCCCTTAGATTTGACACTACTACAGTACCACGGGTTAGGTTTCATGCCCAACATTGACTAATTAATGTTTTAGAATCCATTTTGGAAGAGGTTAGTTCAACTATGGTCTCTAAACACCAAAGAAATCACAGGGCAGCCATAGATTCCACATGCAATTTGTTGAAAGATTACAAACCTGTGGAATCAAGAAGAGTAGTATTGTAAGTAGGGCCATAACCAAGCATTTTCCCATGTTACATTTGTTGGCATGAGTGTAAGATTGGGTCAAATGAATGTAACAACATTCTAAGAACAATGCAAGTATTGTAATAATCCTCTCATTTTATATATTAACATATATGCAGTTGAATGGATTACTAGGTATGTTTTTCTACAAATTTTCATGATCTTAGTTGTGTGCAAAATTGAAAATACATAGCTCCACCTTTTATTCCAATTTGTTTGTTTCACAATGCATTGTGACTCTGTTGCCTAATGAATAAGCAATGATCTAAGACCATACACCAATCTCACATTATTCAAAACATAAATAAATAGTTTAGTAATAAGTCGGTCCTTCTTGTGCATCCATGACTATTGATATGACCAATAAATTATTCTTAAGTGAGGATTTAGTAGATATATTTTATGTGTTTTATGCTCACCCAACTATATCAACTATATAGGGGTTTTATGCAGCCAATCTTCCTTCAACTAGGGATAATATTTGGGGTCAAGAGTGTAGTTAGGTTTGGGTATAGCCCACTATTATAGATTTGACCTTTAACCCTCCATATTTTTTTGATGAGCCAGTTTCACTTGCATGATGACAACCCTGGCCTTGTGAGTGGAATTTCACTCTAGGATGTGGAGCAACAGTTTTGGGACCAAAGTCCCTTCTTTATCACCTCGGCTCTAGAAAAAAATTCCCTTCTTTATCACATACCAAAATAAATTAGATACTCTTGTTGATAGTTTGGTGGCTCTGAACAATGGCTCCTTTGAAGAAACATGATCCTTGTAATTTTGGCCTTCCATGATGTGAAAAGAGGTTATGTTATGAATAATGGTCCAGATGATTTAGTTATTTCTTATTATGTTGAGTATGACAAAATTTGGGCTTCCTTGGTTGTGGTCTCTATTTTCTACTAACTATTATAATTTAGTGTGACTTGAGCATGGACTTCAAGTAATCAAGAGGATGGAAACAATCTTCAAGTGTTAGGGGGTACGCGACCTTGATCAAGGGATGAAAGTATCAGGAAAGTACAAGTGATTCATGTGTAGATCAATGTATCATTCACCTATTAATTCCTAGCAACATTCTTAAATAAACAAGCAAAGAGGTATGTTGAGTGCATACATATATTTTATGTTGCCATGATATAAGTAAGATATCAAACATGTAAGTTAGATTTATTTGCAATTTCATTCAAAAATATTAGATCTTCCTTGTGGATTTTTGAATGCATAATGTCTCATTGATTTCAATATCTTTATTGCAAGTACTCTTTTCAGCATGAAACTCCACTCATTGAGGTCTCTTACTAAATGCAAGTCAATTATCCTATCAATGATGATACGTTTTGCATGCATTTTATGGGGAAATATTATTAATAGCTATGGTTGGGTTGTTCATTGTTTTGTGAAAATATATACAAGTAGATTGGGACATTAGAGTTATAAACACTGCAAATTGTGTTTGAGATCATTGTCCTAATTGTAACAGTTAATCACCATTAGCTCAAGGCCACACCAACACCACTGTACCACCAAGGTTTGTGCATACTGGTGTAAGGGATACTCTTAGGACATTTCATTACCATTACATATCCAAACCTAGGGTTTCCAAACACAACTTGTTTGAGTAGGTAGTATCATTGGTAAAATTGTGATTGTCACAATTGGTATCCTTAGGGAAGTCATTAATATTTGGTCTATGGCACTTTTTTATGGATTCTAAATGCTTCTATGGGGTGTGCAGGGGTCCAGTCACAGTACAGAATAATCAAAATTTTTTTTCCAAATAAATTCCTGTCGGAATTCTGATGGGAACTAAACTTTGCACCGACGGCCGAACCGTCAGACCAACAACAATCTCGTTAGTGCAAAGTTTCTGGTATCTGTCGGACGTCCAATGCCAACTAAAGAACATTTGATGTGGATGTTGTATGTTCGACGACACTTCCTTGTCAGACAATTGTCGATGCATAGTAGTGGGGATGTGTCAGCATTCCGACGTCCATTCGATGATATTTTTGGTTGGAGGAGTGATCATGGTCATTGTTGAAAGAGTTCACAGTGTTGTTGGAATGTCGACCTTCAATGGCATCGTCCGGAAGTCTGACAATGAGTTTTCAATGACTTATTTTATCGATAGTCTGACAAAAAGTGGTTTATCGGTAGTCCGACAAAAAGTGGTTAGAATTCCGATGATAGGCCGTCAGAAATTAGCCTCAAATGTACTAGTGAATGTATTTAGCTTCAACAATAGATAGAGATACAACATCTTGTTTCTTACTAGACCATGAAATCAACTTCTTTCCCAAAAATAAAGTTCCACTAGTAGTTCTTTTTTGGTCATCAACATCACCTACCCAATCAACATCAGTATAAGCACATAATAGGAAATTATTATTCTCTAGATACCATAAACCATAATCAATAGTCCCCTTCAAGTATTTGAAAATCTTCTTCATCGCAGTAACATGATTCTCTTTAGGATCAACCTAAAATCCGACACAAAGAGAAACAACATGCATAATATACGGTCTAGTTTGAGTTAAGTACAACAATCCACCAACCATAGATCTATACAAAGTCTGATTAACCTTCTGAGATTCATCATTTTTAGACAACTTGCATCCAGTCACCATAGGAGTTCCAATAGGATTAGAATCAACCAACCCAAAATTCTTCAACAATTCCTTCACATACTTAGATTGAGAAATGAAAATGCCTTTGTTGTTAGGCCCAATATAGAAAGCTAATGTACTAAGAGGGGAGGGGTGAATCAGTACTCCAAAACTTTTCTCTGATAATAACCTTACTGTTATGCATAAACAAAATAGTGCAGTAACATAAAATAAAACTATAATCAACAGATAACAATCATACATGATTCACTCCATAACACATATATTTTGGTCACGCAGAAAATCTTGGTTAGAGAGAAAAACTACGGTGGGGATGACACCCACAACTTCACTACTGCAATAATAAAGAATGCTCGGTTAGAGCTACATTTAGCTATTTCTGATAGCTTACCCTGTTAGGAGCATCAAGATCAGTTAGATCTACCTTACTAAAGGATTTTTACAACACTATATAAGCGTAGCACCTGGTTAAAGGATTTACAATTTATAGACTTGGTTAGAGTCTTTTACCCTGTTAAAGGTTTCTCTTACAACTTCAAAATGTTACAATAAAATTATTACAAATATCTGCAACTTTACATCTGAAATGCTAAAGCAGATTCTATGTGCTCTGAATAAGATTACCTATCTTGTAGCATACCTCGGTAACCCATAATGAAACTCGGTAAACCCTTCTGTTTACTCTATTCGTTGATTGTTCACTGATAACCTTCTCGGTGACCTCTTTGTGTTTCTGTAACAGTCTTCCTTCATGCATACACTCTGTTATCTCTTATTGCATCTCATATCATATGTCTAACCCTAGAATCATGCTGTATAAATAGATCTCTTACAACAGTGATCTGATTCATTGCTTCGATCTTACAAAAAGATTCTTCGAATGAAAAATATCTCATAGGTTAGATTGACCTTGTAATCATACACAATCTCATAGTGCAATTTCCAATGCAAAAATGGTTAGATGTGCCTCGATCTTGTAACACATTTTCATGTGCATGTCTAGGTTCAATGTATCTAGTAAAACATTTCACTCAGTGAATATCAACTCGGTGAGTTAACTTTACCACTTGGTAGCCATGAAACTTTACTCGGTAAACAGCTCGGTGAATACTATGTTCTATGACTGCTTTCTTCTGTAACCGAGTAGAATATAGTATGACTTTGGATATGAAACTAATGGTAATTTGATAAGTAGTAACATTTGTCAGTCTATGTAATATACAATCCTAAAAATAATTTCATCTCACCTATCATAGACATCTCAAATTCTTTTTGCATATCATCAACAAACTTCATACTCAAATCATCATCTCCTCCAAAAATGATATCATCAAAAAAGATTTCAACAATCAAAATGTTATCATTATCAACCTTAAAGTATAAATTACTATCAACGGTACCTTTATAAAATCCCAAGTTCATCAAATACCTGTCCAATATAGCATACCAAGCTTTAGGGGTTTTCTTTAGTCCATAAAATGCTTTCTTCAATTTGCATACCATATCTCCATCTGATAATGAAAATCCATCTGACCGCTCATTGGAGAATTTCTCTTCCAAGTCACCATTTAAAAAGGCTGACATGACATC
Source organism: Cryptomeria japonica (assembly GCF_030272615.1). Taxonomy (NCBI): domain Eukaryota; kingdom Viridiplantae; phylum Streptophyta; class Pinopsida; order Cupressales; family Cupressaceae; genus Cryptomeria; species Cryptomeria japonica. Next base: position 582,121,403 of record NC_081415.1, on the reverse strand, counting down.
CATTTGATATACCTTGAAGTTCTTTTAAGCAACATATGCAAGCAGCAATCTAACAACTTCAATTCTAGCTACCAAAGAAAAAGTCCTCATAATCAATTTCATCCATCTGTGAACTTCCCTTACAAACAAAAAATTTCCTTTGTTTCTGACAACTGTTGGAATTTGCATGAAGATTGCATTAATGATATGTTATGTTGTCATTGATGTCAATTAACTAGTAATGATATTGTTGTAGTATTATTTTTCAACTGGTAGGAAGAATTTGTGGAGTGAACTAGTATTGCTATATATTGGAGAGTTGAACTGGTAACCGATAAACCCTACCTGTTGTTTTTGATAAACCCTAACTGATTAAGTTTGGTGAATTGGTTATATTGTTTTACGATCTGATGATGAGGAGCGATGATTATGACACATATGATTATTGTATGAAGATGATTTCAAATGATTTTGGTGAACTGTTGTAATGGTTTTTTTCTAGGGAATGAGAAAATGTATTGCATATAATGAAAAGCGCATGATGAGTTACTAAGTTTGATGAAGCGGTGATCAAGGAGAGATCAAGGTTTTCTTGATTGATGTGCAGAGCTTTGTATGTAATCTAACGGTCATACTTGAACCGACTTGTTTGTAATCTCTATGAGAATTAGGTTTTTGTTGTGTTACTGACCTAATTGATTTGTTTATAAGGTCGATGAAGTTGTTTAGTTTAATGAGTTGGAAAAGAGTTGGAAAAGATCAATTGAGTGTGTGGTTGCCAAACCGGATGATGTATCTGTAGTTTGAGTAAAGGAAAATAGGAGCATGAAATGGATCTAATCAAGCAAGTGTAGTGCTATTCAGACAGATCAGAAAACTCGTATTATTTTCTAACAATTATAGTAGAATTGAAATCCCCTAACCGGGTAAGCTCTAACAAGCTTGGTACTATTCAAATCCTCTAACAAGGTGATCCATTAGCTTGGATTTTCAAATCCTCTATCGAGGTTACTCCTTATAGGGCATTGCTTCTAACAAGGCATTGTAGTCAATCCCTTAATCAGGTGGTTCCTAAAAGGATCAGTTCTTAACAGGACTTTTGTAAAGCTTTAACAGGCTAGGCTCCTAACAAGGCAAACTTCAGAAGATTTTAGATAGTTATCTTGTGAGTCTCATCTCACCTTGGTTTTTCCCATTTGTGTTTCCACGTCAAAAATATTTGTGTCAAGTGGTGAATGTTTTTATGGTTATGTTCTTATGGTTGATTCACTTAACTACTTAACTACTTAACTACTTTGATAAGTTATGATAACTGGAAGCATTGAGAAATGAAGTCTCTTGACATATGAAAAAGCATTTGGATGTTTATGAGTTTGTAGTTGTTTACTGTTAATTTGTTGTAACAGTCAATCGGTTTATCTTATGAGTCTTTCTGTTGCTTACCGGAAAAATATCTGAAAAATATCTGTAAAATATAGTTATAAGTTTACTTTGAGAGATTGATTTTTGAGATTGGTGAAGTTTGTATCAGTTTTTCTATCTACTGATTCACCCCCCTCTTAGTAGTTGACTGGATACTTATTCTTTCATCATACCATCATTTGGTATCAAAGCTTATCAGGTCCTCTAAGGTCTAAGCCTAACAACTTGAGGTAAAGATCTTGCAGATCATGATGAAGAAAGAAGGTTTGAAGTTTAATAAAGAGAACTATAGGATATGGAGTGACAAAATGAAAATTTATATCAAGAGTCTAGGAAGCCAATATTGGGAACATGTCGATACTAAATATGTTGCACCTATTGGGATGTTGACTGATGATAAGAAGAAAGAGAAACAAGAAAATCATCAAGCATTGGAGGCTATTATCAGTTCTTTGTTTGATGCAGAGTATGTAGATGTTCATGGTCTAGAGACTACATATGAGGTATGGAAAAAACTTGAAGAGATTTATAGCAGTGATGAACATGTTAAGATTGCTAAAGAAGAGAGTCTAAGAGGAAAGTTTGATGACATGCAGATGGCTGAAGGTGAGAATATTTAGCAGTATGGTCAAAGGATAAAGGAGATAGTCGGTGAAATTAAGAGTGCAAGAGGTAAAGTGGAAGATTCCATAGTGATCAGTAAGGTACTGAGAACCCTGCTACCGGTCTATGCTACCCGAGTTGCAACTATGCTGGAGCTAAAGTCCATTGACAAAACTAAGGTAACTCTTGACTCCATCATTGGAAAGCTTACTGCTTTTGAATTAAATGGTAATGATGGTAGTGTACATAAATCTGAGTCTTCATTTAGAGCTTTTGTTTCTAACCCATCTATGAGAAAAAGTAGAGATGCCAGTCACAGTTATGAATCTAGATCTAGCAGAGAAGCTGATGATGAAGACATTTTAGTTGAGCTTGAAGCATTGTTGGCCAAGCGGTTTCCAAGAGGTACATATAAATATAGAGGTAAATTACATTTGAAATGTTTTGCATGTAACAAGACTGGACGCATAGCTACTAACTGTCCTAATGGTGATAATGAGCAAAAATGAGAGAAATTCAAGAAGTATAAGGGTAAAGGCAAAAGAGATTGTCTTATTGTTGTTGATGGTGGTATCAATGATGAAGAATTTGATGGTGATGCTAATGAAGACATTGTGTTTGTATCCATTAAAGAAGAGATATCAGACCAAAAGGCATTAGTATCCAAGATTGATAACTCTGATGATTCAATCATTGATAATGGCTGTTCACATCACATGACCGATGATTGGAGAAAATTTCTTTGTTTGAAGGAATTTGATGGTGGAGTTGTAAGATTTGGCAATGACTCGCCCTACATGGTTAAAGGTAAGGGAACTATTTCTTTTAATGGAAAGAGAAGTATAGATGATGTCTATTGGGTTGAAGGTTTAAAGAACAATCTTTTGAGTGTGGCACAACTCAATGATAGAGGATACCCATTGGAGTTTAAGAATGGTATGTGAAAAATGTATGGCAGCAAAGGTGAATTGATTGCAATAGGGAAGCAAACTAAGGGTAACTTGTTTCACCTTAATCCTAGAGTGCAAAGATAGATGATAGTTGGCTTTGGCATAGGAGATTTTGTCATATAAACTTTGATAACATTGTTAAAGTGAGTAAGTCCAAGACAGTGAGAGGTTTTCCTCAATTGGACAAACTGGTTAATTCTCTATGCAAAGAATGTCAGTTGGGAAAGATGACATCCTCAACTTTCAAGAGCAAATCTTTTTCAGTGGAACATTTATTAGATTTGGTTCATACACATCTTTGTCGACCAATAAGGACAAAAAGTATTCAAGGTGACAAATATTTTATGATCTTCACTGATGATTGCTCAAGGATGATGTGGTTCACATTCTTGAAGGATAAGACTGAAGCCTTTGGAAATTTCAAGGCTCAGGGCCTTAGTTGAGAAGGAGAGTGGTAAGAAGATAAAGTGTCTGAGGATAGATCAAGGTGATGAATTTGCTTCTGAGGAATTCACTAGATATTGTGAAGAAAATGGTATCAAAAGACAAATTTTTGCACCGAGGATACCACAACAGAATGATATCGTAGAGAGAAACAATCGATCAGCTGTTGAAGTTGCTAGGATGATGTTGATACAAGGAGGTGTAGTGAAAACTTTCTGAAGAGAAGTTGTCAGCGCAACTGTCTACACTATGAGCCGTATTTTGGTAAAAAAAGGTAAGGACAAGACTCCTTATGAATATTGGTATGGAAGATCACTCGATGTTAGTTATTTCAAGATATTTGGAAGAAAATGTTTTATTAAGAGAGGTGATTATATTAGCAAATTCGAAGCTAAAAGTGATGAAGGTATATTTCTTGGCTATTCCACCAAGAGTAAGGCCTACAAGTGTGTTAACAATCGGACATAGAGAATTATTGAGAGTGCTGATGTTCAAGTGGATGAATACCCTGAAGTCTTAGAGGAAACCAGTTTGGAGAAAAATGATGAAGACCCTTGCATTTTATTTTTGGAGCTAGAAACTGTGAAGTCTGAAACTGGCAAAGAAAATACTGATGTACCAGTTCAACTGGAATAGATAAATTCAGAAGAAGATGATGATAATGAAGAAGTTGAACCTAAAGATAATGATCATGTTATTCCAAGATATGTGAGACTGAATCACAATCCTGAACAAATTATTGGGGATAAGGATGTTGGAGTACTAACCAAAAGAAGAATCAGAGTGAATTCTTGCATGATATCCACTATTGAACCAAGAACTACTAAGGAAGCATTTGGTGATGATCATTGGGTTAAATATATGGAGGAGGAATTAGATCAGATTGAGAAGAACAACACATGGACCCTAGTACCCCAATCAGTAAATAAAAATGTGATAGGTACTAAGTGGGTATTCAGGAACAAGTTGAATGAAGATGGTGTTGTAGTTCACAACAAAGCTAGGTTGGTTTGCAAAGGTTATGCACAAGAGGAAGGAGAAGATTATGGTGAGACTTTTGCACTAGTGGAAAGACTGGAAGGTGTCAGAACTTCACTTGCATTTGCAGCACACAAGAAATTCAAGGTATACCAGATGGATTTTAAGTGAGTATTTTTGAATGGGATACTAGAAGAAGAAGTATACATTGAGCAGCCAGATGGTTATGCTTTCACTGATGAGAAAGACAAGGTATGCAGATTGCATAAGGCTTAATATGGATTAAAATAGGCACCGAGAGCATGGTATGAAAGGTTTCATACACATCTAATGAAGATAGGCTTTCTAAGAACTAGTGATGATAGTAACATATATCTCAAATTTGAAGGAGATAAAATACTAGTCGGTGAAGTATTTGTAGATGATATCATATTTGGAGGTAATGATGACATGAGCAATAGTTTTGTAGATGAAATGAAAAATAAGTTTGAAATGTCTTTAGTGGGAGAAATAAAAAATTTCATAGGCTTGCAAATACAGCAAATGTAGATAGCATTTTCATCACACAGTCTAAGTATGTGAAAGAGGTCTTGAAGACATTTGGCATGAGTGACTATAAACCAGTTGGGACACCAATGGTTACATGTTGTAAGTTGTCTAAGGAAGATGAATCCACATCTATTGATGAGAAGGAATATAGGTCAGTGATTGGAAAATTTCACTATGTTTCTCATAGTAGACCAGACATAGCTCATGTAGTTGGCATAGTTGCTAGATTCCAGATGAATCCTAAGGAAACACATCTGATAGCAACCAAGAGGATTTTTAGATATTTTAAAGGTACTGTTGACTATGGATTATGGTATCCATATGGAGGAAATTTTGACTTGAAGGTGTGCACAGATGCAAATTGGGTAGGAAATGTTGATGATCAGAAAAGCACAACCGATGGAGCATATTTTCTTGGAGGAAGACTTGTTTCATGTAGTAGTAAGAAGAAGAGTTGTACTTCAAAATCTATTGCCCAGGTTAAGTATGTTGCAGTTTACATGAATTGTACTTAGGCTATCTGGATGAGGCACATTTTGAAAGGTTTTAAGATGAAGATTTCAGAACCTATAAAGATTTTATGTGATAATACAAGTGCCATAAATATTTCCAAGAACCCTGTTTTGCATGCACGAACCAAGCATATTGAATTGAAGTATCATTTCTTAAGGGAAAAAGTACAGAGTAAAGATGTGATCTTGGAGCATGTTTCTACCAAGGAGTAGCTTGAAGATATTTTTACTAAACCTCTGCCTAAGACTAATTTTGAGTATCTTAGAAGTCAGCTAGGGGTTGTACCCCTTCATGAGGTCAGTTAAGCATGATGTATATTACATCAATCCCGGAGCTACTTGCAAAATTTTATAGAAGGATTGGTGTAGAAGTGGAGTTATTCCATAGGGGGAGCATGAAGTTGCAAATTGTTGATGTTGCAAAGTGAAATTTGACATTACATATTTTACTTTCAATTTGGCATTACTGTCAATGGGGGAGAAGAATTATGTGATTATGGGAAGAAGAACCAATGACAAGCTGAAGACATGGAGAGCATGGTGAATAATTGGTAATGTAAACTAGGATTCTTATTCACAATCATAGCAGAAATCAATGGTATTGATATTTGTATTGCCATCAATGCCAAAGGGGGAGATTGTTGGCATTTGCATGAAGATTGCATTAATGATATGTTATGTTGTCATTGATGTCAATTAACCAGTAATGATATTGTTGATATTGTTGTAGTATTGTTTTATAACCGGTAGGAAGAATTAGTGGAGGAACCGATATTTCTATATATTGGAGAGTTGAACCGGTAACTGGTAAACCCTAACTGATTAAGTTTGGTGAATTGGTTATATTGGTTTATGATCTAATGATGAGCGGAAATGATTATGACATGTTTGATTATTGTATGAAGGCAATTTCAAGTGATTTTGGCAAACTATTGTAATGGTTTTTGTCTAGGGAATGAGAAAATGTATTTCATATAATGCAAAGTGCATGATGAGTTACTAAGTTCGATGAAGCAGTGATCAAGGAGAGATCAAGGTTTTCTTGATTGATGTGCAGAGATTTATATGTAATCTAATAGTCATACTTGAATCGACTTGTTTGTAATCTCTATGAGAATTAGGTTTTTGTTGTGTAACCGACCTAATTGATTTGTTTATAAGGTCGATGAAGCTGTTTAGTTTAATGAGTTGGAAAAGATCAGTTGAGTGTGTGGTTGCCGAACTAGATGATGTATTTGCAGTTTGAGTAAAGGCAGATAGGAGCATGAAATGGATCTGATCAAGAAAGTGTAGTGCTATTTAGACAGATCAGCAAATTCTTGTTGTTTTCTAACAATTACAACAAAACTGAAATCCCCTAACTGGGTAAGCTCTAACAAGCTTGGTACTATTCAAATCCTCTAACAAGGTGATCCATTAGCTTGGATTTTCAAATCCTCTACTGAGGTTACTCCTCATAGGGTATTGCTTCTAACAAGGCATTGTAGTCAATCCCTTAACCGGGTGGTTCCTAACAAGATCAGTTCTTAACAGGACTTTTGTAAAGCTTTAACAGGCTAGGATCCTAATAGGGCAAACTTCAGAAGAGTTCAAATAGTTATCTTGTGAGTCTTATCTCACCGTGGTTTTTCCCATTTGGGTTTCCACATCAAAAATATTTGTTTTAAGTGGTGAATGTTTTTGTGGTTATGTTCTTATGGTCGATTAACTTAACTACTTAACTACTTTGATAAGTTATGATAACTGGAAGCATTGAGAAATGAAGTCTATTGACATATGAAAAATCATTTGGATGTTTATGAGTTTGAAGTTGTGTACTATTAATTTGTTGTAACAGTCAATTGGTTTATCTTATGAGTTTTTATCTTGATAGTGGTATTTCATTGATAGTTCTAAGTTTACTTTGAGAGATTGATTTTTGAGATTGGTGAAGTTTGTATCATTTTTTCTATCTACTGATTCACCCCCCCTCTCAGTTGTTGACCGGATACTTATTCTTTCATCATGTCATCAACAACTTCATCGGATTCATTTAGTTTATTTTGGAACACCCACTTAGTGCCAATTACTTTTTTGCCTTTAGGTCTTGGAACAAGCTCCCAAGTGTTATTCTTCTCAATCTAATTCAGTTCTTCTTCCATTGCTTTTATCCAATTCTCATCTTTACATGCTTCTGCAACATCTTGGAAATCAAACATATCTCTTCACAATAATCCTTCTCCTTGTCATCACACCTTTATTCTTATCACCAATAATTTGGTTTTCTAAATGATTCAGTCTTACATACCTTAGAGTCTTCTGATTGTTCTGATTCTCAAGCTCTTGAACTTCTTCATCGATAACAACAATATCCTGATTAACTGTCTCCACTGGATCATTCTACTTTAAGATCTTAGTCTGTACAGGCTTTGAAATAACATCTTGATCATCAGATTCATATCCACATGCTCTAATCTGCTTCCCATGACATTCATCCACCTTCACATTTGGAATTTCCACTATCTTCTTTAGTCTCTTATTGTAACACCAGTAGGCTTTTCTCTTAGTAGAATAACCCAAGAAGATTCCTTCATCACATCTTGCATCAAACTTTTCTATATATTCATCTCTTTTGATATAACATTTGCTTCCAAAAACTCCAAAGTATCTAACTGTAGGAACATGACCAAACCATAGCTCATAAGGAGTCTTACCTAAATCACCTTTAATATGCACCCAGTTGAATGTGTAAACAATAGTGGCAACAAATTCTCTCCAAATGGCTTGTGCAAAATTTCCTTCAATCAACATAGTCCCGATAGCATCCAACATAGCTATGTTCTTCCTTTCGACAACTCCATTCTGTTGAGGGGTTCTAGGAGAAGATAATTGTCTTCTAATTCCATTCCTCTCACAAAATGTGTCAAATTCTCTTGATGTTAATTCTCTTCCTATGTCAGATCTTAGACACTTCAGCTTTAGCCCTGTCCCAGTATCCACCCTTTCTTTGAATATCTTGAATTTCTCCAATGGTTCTTATTTATCCCTTAGAAAGGTAACCCACATCTTTCTACAATAGTCATCAATTGACAACATGAAATATTTGTCTCATTGCACACTTCCCACTCTAGTACCATGACATATGTCAGTATGCATAAGACATAATAATCCATTAGATGAATACAACTTACTCTTAAATGAAGTTCTTATTAGCTTTCCCAACTGACATTCCTTACATACCAGAGTAGCAAGTTTCACAATCTTAGGCAAATCTATAACATCTTGAGTAGAGCTTATCCTTTTCATGCAGTTAAAATTAGCATGACACATCCTTCTATGCCACAACCAAGTTTTAGCAATCTAATAAATCAAATAACTTTTCTCACCAGCATTCAAGTGAAATATATTACCTTTAGTCTTATTCCTTGATGCAATCTCTATACCAAAGGCATTCAGAATCTTACATTTACCATTCTTGAATTGCAAATCATATCCCTTGTCAACCATATATCCAACACTCAAAAGATTATACTTCAAACCTTCAACATATAAGAAATCATTAGTATTATCCTTATGATTGAAAGGTATAGAACCTCTACCATGAATCTCACTATACCACCACTATACCTCTCCATATTCACAAATTTTATTTTATCACTTATCATATGATGTGAACAACCATTGTCAATTACTTCATCTTTCTCTTCAATCTTAGCAACCAAAGTTTTCTCCTCAACAATGCTGCTTGTAGAATTCACTGGTACCGAATCATCTTCCTTGATAGCAATAAATGCAAATTCATCTTCTGAATTTCCATTCTGTGATTCTTCATCTGCCAAACCTTCATCAGCAGCATAATAACATATCTTCTGATATCTGTACTTCTGGTTAGGCTTATAGGGTTTATCATTCTTTTCATGCTTCTCATATCTATCATACTTATCAGATCTATCATGCCTTTGAAATTCATCATACTTATCATATCTAGACATTCTTTTAGGACACCTAGAAGCAAAATGTCCTATCTTATTACAAGAGACACATTTCAAACGTAACTTTCCATCATACTTACTGACTCCCTTAGGAAATCTCTAAGAAATAAGGGATTCTAGCTCATCCAATTCTCTTTATTTCTCTTCCATCTCTCTCTTTTCTCTTTCAAATCTAAATATCCAACATGAACTCTCTCCCAAATCATACTTCTACTTCCCAGATACAGAGGCTTTGAATGCATTCTTAGATTTACCATGTGATTCTCCAAACTCACTTAATTCAAAGGCAAAAAGCTTACCAACCAACATGTCTCTGGTCACAGTAGCCACACTATGGATTTCATCAATAGCAGCTACTTTATTCTTGTAAGGAGGCAAATATCTCAACACCTTAGCAACAATCTCATCTTCTTCATGAGTTCCACCAACACATCTAATGTTCATGACAAGATCATTCACCTTAGCCATAAAGGATGTTATTTTTTCATCTTCTCCCATCTTCAATGCCCCATAATTCACTTTCAAACTCTGCAACTTAGCTACTTTGACTTGTGCATCTCCTTCATACAAAGTCTCTAACTTCTTCCAAATCTCACGTGTAGTCTTCAAACCCATCATATTAGTCAACTCTGAATTGGTCAAGGCACTCAACAATGCTTCTTTAGCTCTTATGTTATGATGAACATCCTTGATCTCAATAGCAGTAACCAGTCCATTCTAAGGAACATTGTATACATTCTTTGTAATCTTTCAATACTCATCTCCAAGACACTTCAGGTGAACTTCCACCCGATCCTTCCATACAGTATACTTGTTTCCATCAAATATCACACTCTCCTTCTTGAACACATAATTTTCCATCCTGATCTCCTCAAGCGATCAAGCTTCTTCTGGAGGATCGAGCTCTGATACCAATTGTTGGCAAAAATAATGAAGGAAAACTAAGAGGGGGGGGGGGGGTGAATTAGTTTTCATCGGATTAGATTATTTAAGCACAATCTCTGATTTAAACAACTACAACAAGAATACAGATAAACACAATAACACCAACACACATAACACCGAGATTTTGATATGGAAAACCTGGTTTGTAGTAGTATGTGTAAATATTACAATGGGGAATGAACATGCATTCAAGCACACTACCTAGAGCTGACTACTCAAAATAAAATGACCCAAAAGGCTCCAATGCTCAGGTAAGGTTCACTACCTTACAATAATATTCAGACTACAATCCGGATTACATGAACTGCAAAGATAACATTTGCTAATGCCTGATGACAGTTTCGGTTAAGCTCATTTGTCTATCCTGCAACAATCTCTACTCAATACACCATGCCGAAAGATAAAATCTCTTATGAGAACATACACCACTCTTTGATAATGAAGACACGACCACCATACCTGAATTACATGAATCTAACACCTATTTATACAGATCACCAACCTTGACTACAAGGTTGACCAAACCCTCAACCCTTGATTACAAAATTACATCACATGATACATAAATAAACCACCATACTAATATAATTCCATAGATGACATAGCATGGACCTAAATCAACCCCTTGAACATTCAACACCACCAGGAATGTATCCAAGATCAACCACAACATGTTACACCACCAAAAATACCGTATAACATGAATAATATCACCAGACCCATAAGATCTTCAATAACGTGCACAATGATTAATACAGACCAACAAAAGAAATAGGACATGATCAGGAAACACCAACAAGCATGTTAGAACCATCCACAATAGCTGCACCAACACCACTAATTCAAATCTTCATCAATCAACACACTAACACTAAAGATAACTCAGCAACAACAACTCAGACAAGAAATATAACTTGCAGAGCACCAAATCATGAACCATCTAAAATGAAGATACATATAAACATGCCAAAACATTCTCTCAAATCCGCAACTCAAGATATGATCATATAAGAGCACAACAGATCAAATACCAGACTCTACCAATCACTAAACAAAAAAACTAAACCTAAAACTGGATCAAATGATATGATCAAGTAAACTTCCAAATCACTGAAATCATTAAAGACTGAAGTAGAGATACTAGAGATACTTCACTACTGAACCAAAAATCCTCATTAGCAATCCAAACCAAAACAATTGTCCATAATCACCGGATCATCAAAACAACTCTTTACAATGCCAACACACAAGAATATGTTGACATCAATAACAACAACATATCCTAGCATCAATAATATCCAACAAATTAGCCATTGAAATAATATTTATGTTTTAGTGCATTGTTGCATCATGATGGTGAAGCCTCTTATTTGTATTTGGGCATATGAATCTTGTTATGCTTCAGTTTGCCTTGTTGATATGATTATGTTTATGTTATTTGTGAGCCTTCATGATGTTTTTATGATGTTATTTTGGTTTATGTTTCACCCTAAGGCTATGGTCCATGATTGAGAGATTGGGCTCTTGCATGTGTAGGATCAAGGTCATGGGCAATGGACCACTAGGAAAGTGTCTAGACTTGTCATTGAACCACATGAAGAGTTATGGATAATTACAAGTGATAACCATAATTAATTGATTAGTGGGTATGGGTAGTTAGGAATTCACATAATCAAGATAATAAATTTGAGTGGTGTGCCTTAATGGCGGGTCCTAGGGAGATGATTTTGGGATGATAGATTTTAGGGAGATGGTTTTCAAATCTATGATTGGGAAGACCATTGGTATGGTAGACTGACCTCCTTTGTTTGGCTCCAAGGTTGAGGTGGATTCCACATGAGGCTAGCATGTGATGACACTCTTCCCTACATGTGCCCATTATCCTTATGCCTTGTAGTATTGTAAAATTGCAACCCTAGCAATTTTTGACCATATTAGGGTCCTCACACATGCGAAATCAAATCCCCTAGCCTGATTGGAGACCAAAGACAGCTCAACCCTCAAAAACTACTTCTCCCTTTCCCTCCACACCACCCTGTCTACACTCTTCCCTATAGAAAAGGGCAAGATAGGGGCGTGGCACCCTTGTCCCTGCCCTATTTTGGGGTAGGACCTTTCCTGAGTTTGCATAGAAGGTTGTCTAGTGAGCAGGAAAACTTCACCGATATCGGCCTATGATGAAAATCAGTTTAATTAACCCTAAATTGACAAGTATAAAAATTGCATTTGCCCTCTCAGTTTGAAAGAGGAGAAAAAAAGGAGAGTTCAAGAAGTTCAATGAGGTGAGAAATGGTGATCAAGCATTCAAGAGCATTCAAGCATCCCTTTCAAGCATTGAGCATCTCAAGTCTCTCTTCAAGGCTAGGTGTTGCATTCAAGTCAAGGAATCAACCATTGAAGAGGAGATCCATTTCAACATTCAACTTCATACAAGCATTTTTATCAACATTTGTATCACAACCTCCCTTGAGGTGACTTACATTTCAGTCTTCCATTTACATTTACTTGCAAGTGCTTTCTTTCATTACTTGGTTAATTCCAAAATTGGGGTTTGACCTAAAGGCAAACCCCCAATCTCAACCCATTTTCCTCTCTTTTATGTGTGTAGGTTGCAGGTGCGCAACTATACTTTCGGATTTGGACTCCATTTGCAGAGGTGGAAAAACCCTTTTCATCTCGCGGATTTTTTGGAGGACCATGTACACTTTCGCCATGGTCTGTGAAACTTTTCCTCGAATTTGCAAGACAACTTCGTCTCGACATATTACTACTAGATCCAGGTGCATAGCTTCATCCCATGCTTTGATCTCAAGTTATAAGCAGTTCTTTGTCACTTTTGCACTTAGTCTCTATACATAATTCAATCAATTCCTTTCCATTCCAACTAGAATATGGGATTAACTTAACATTCTCATTTCATTCAAAATTCTATCTTCTTCTTTGGATGTTGAATCTAGTGAATTTCCCCCCCCCCTCTTCCAATGTAATGCATGAAAAGTGTTTGAAGGGAAATCCATAGTGAAACTCTCATCTCTCCTTGGAGGGAAAGGGTAGCTTTCCTCTTGATCTCTCATTCATGAATTTTTAACCCACTATTACATTTTGGTGACCATTGCATTTTGGTGAACCTGACGTCTTGCATGCTTTCCTTGGAACAAAATTGCATATTTTTCATTTGCAAGTTTATATTTTCTGCAAACTTAGTGGTTAAATCATTAAAAACCCTAGTTTTTTAAATTAAAATTGAACTTGTGATTTGTAAAAATTGTTTGTGGTTATCTTAGATCTGAAAATTGTTTTGTTTGTCAAATTCAATTTCCTTGTTGTCTTGTTCAATTTGTAAATTAAATTTACAAAATTAAACGATTACTTGTTCAAAACCTAATTTTCAAAAATCATCTTGAAATTGTGCAAAAATTGGATTTCCATTTAATTTTCAGGTTTGTGATTGTTCTCAGACTTGTTTTCATTCCTACAATTCAAATTTTCAATTTCCCTCCTTTTTCCCAAAATTCAAATTTCAAAATTAAGTGGTTAAGTCATAAAACCCTAATTTTTAAATTTAATTGGATTTTGTGCAAATTTCAATCAATTTAATTCAAATTCAAAGTTCGAAACATTTTCCAAGTTGCCCCTATCCATTAGGTTTGACCTTTTTTAAATTTGCAATTTAATTTTTTATTTTTTTTTCAAAACCCTAATAGGGTCCTATTTATAAATTTGAACCTTAATTTCGCTTATCTGGAAATCGTAAAATTCGCCAATTTTTGGGGTTAGCTTTGAAATAATCATAATCTTCAACATTAAATTTTTTGAAAAAGTTGGCCAAACCATGTGCATTCCCGCCACGGTCCTTGGCTTTTTTCTTGAAATTTCAGGAGACTATTATGACTATACTTAATAGCCTAAATCTAGAAGATTGGCTGATTTTGTCAATTTTTGATCCCTCAAGAATTAAAAAAACATTCAAAATTCAACATTTCAAATTTCAAGAATTTTTTTAATATTCAGAGGTTAATTATAGTTTGCCCTAATTTTAAAAATTATGTTTTTGTTAATTTTAAATTTAAGTGGTATCCCCTTGGCCCTAATTTGAAAATTCCAATTTCCTTTGATTAATTATCTTTGGAAAGTGTGTCCTTTTCTTTCTCCAACAAAGTTCAAATTGTGTAATCATTATTTTCTTAAATTTTGCATTACTCAATTTTGTAAGCTTTGTTCCTATAATTCAAAATTCAAAATTCAAGATTCAAATTTTCCCTCTAATGCATGAGTTTTACCACTATTAGTCCTACCTATACTATCTTTGTTAGACTAAGCATTAGAATTAAGGCCTCCCAAGGTTCAATTACTTAGGAGATGGAGCCTAATTTGGGTGACTTCTTTAATAAGGATCATGCTAATTCTTCCCATCCAAATCATGTCCCTATTCACCCCATTGATGAATCCCATGATGAAGAATAATCTTTAACTAGAGTCTCTATAGATCAACTCTCCAAACTGGACAATAATTTGATAACTTTCAACACTGGATGTCCCAAGAATACCCTAATAATGAAGCTCTTCCATTAATTGAAGGCCTTAAATGCATGATTCAAAGTGATAATAATGAGATTGATATATTGTGTGGCATTGCACATATTGTTGATTCTAATTTCATACCTATCAAGAGTTGTTCTTAAACCCTAGGTTATTCACAACTTTCAACACAAGTCAATCTTTCAATTCCTCTGACTACCCAAGTATGACTAGTATTCCTACTTTTACCTCCAACATCATGGCTACTTCAACTCAAAATGTCATCCCTAGAATAATTAGTCATGGGGGTAATCCCTCTTCTTCATTAAATCCTTCATCTTTGCCCATGTCTTCAATGAGTGTTCCTATTATCCCTAAACCAATCAATGTGACACAAGCGCGGGCAATTCCTTCAACAACTTTTTTCCTCCTTTAAGTGTCCCTTTTCCTACCCAATCATCACCTATACCTGCTCATCATAATGTCCTGCCACCTTATTCTCAATCCATTCCTTCTTTCAATAATATCACACCACCTTATCAATCAACTATGTCTAACATCAATTCTTCTACTGAAGTGACAATTAACAGTCTTTCTCAAACTGTGTCTTCCTTACAACAACAAATTGCTTCTATGAGTCAATCCAAGATTAGTGTGCCCACCTTTGATGTTGTGAGCCCACTTTCTCTTGATATTGTTAAAGTCATGCCACCTAAACATGTTTAGGTCCCTCAATTAGAACTCTATAATGGAAAAGGTGATCCTCTTACGCATGTCAAAACATTTCAAACCTTGTGTATTGATTGTGCTTACAATCAAAGATTGCTTGTGAAACTGTTTACAAGAATGCTAAGAGATAAGGCTTTACAATGGTATTTCTCTTTTCCTTCTTATTCTATCACTTCTTTTCAACAATTTGCAAATGCTTTCATCCATCAGTTTCAAAACAACATTGGTCCTAAAATCACTTTGACTAATTTAATGCATTGTAAACAAGGTGTCAAAGAAAAAGTGATTGATTTCATTGGTAGATATAAGCATTTGTGTGCTCAAATTTCTTTTCCTGTACTAGATAATGATATTCAAATAATTTTTATTTCTTATTTGCAAAAATATATTAGGGAAAAGATTCTTTTGTCTAAGTTTACTTCCTTTCCGCAGTTGTGGGCAACACTCCACAACTATCAACTGGTTGTGAGTCAAATGGAGAAATCCACTCCTATGGCTCTGAGTGATAAGGGGGAGAGTGTTCAACAACCATTTTAAAAGTTCAAACCAACAAAAAAATTCATCAAGTTCAATGATATAATCAACAACAACAATGTGAATGCTACAACAGGCATGCCTCCTATTTCTAAATTTTTCCAAAGAGAAAGACAGTTTACTCCTTTGAATGAATCTTTACATAGTATTATGTCTCAGTTGCTGTAAAGAAATATTCTTAAACTTCCTCCTATAAAACTAGTTGATCCTTCTAAAATTGCATCCCCTTATTTTGATAACAATTCATTTTGTAAATTTCATCGTCAACCTGGTCATGATACTGAGAAATGATTTGCATTAAAAAATAAGATTCAAGATTTGACTGATAATAATACTATATTTGTGGTAGGTGTGAAAGATAAAGGGAATAAATCAATAAGTCTTCCTAATCAAAATCTTAATATTTTCACTAATCCCTTGCCTTCTCATACCTCTAACGTGATTGAGGCTATGCCTACTTATTTCTCTTATGAGGAACTCATGTCTATGGCTTTGAACTTGGTAAATATGGTATAAAAACAAGATATGCCTAAGGGTCCTTGTATTACATTTGACCCTAGTGAGACCATTAGTGCACTCGATGGCCCTTTATATATAGTTGTGAAGGTTAAGGATATACCTTTTCGTGGTGCCCTTATTGATCCCTCTTGCATGGTTAATGTCATCACTGAAGAGTATCTTTTAACTTTACAATTGCATAAGCCAATATATGATGCTTCTAATGTGGTTGTGAAGTTATTTGATGGATTCTCTTGTCCTACCATTGGCTCTATCACCCTTCCCGTTGAAGTTCATACTAAATCTATGGATGTTAACTTTGTTATCATTCCTTCTTCTGAGAAATTCCATGTGAAGCTGGGCTATCCTTGGCTATCTTCCATGAAGGCTATTTCTTCTCCAATCCATAAGTGTTTGAAATTTCCTCACAATAGAAAAATCATAACTGTCAACCATAGCTTATTTAAACCATCTGAAAGAAGCCCCAGTGTTCCTATTGATTTATTTTGGCCTAAGCTATTTCAGTCTCTTCCATCAAGGAGCGATGCTCTTTTTCAATCTTATAAAAAATAGAAGAAAGATATGATATTATCCTTAAGTCAGCCTAGATCCCCAACACTTCACATTCCTATCATTCTTCAAGATGAATTTCTTCCCTTCACAAATAGAACTAATCTTCTTCCTAAGGAAGATCCTCAACCTATTCCTATGGATGTGTCTATGCTTTCTCCTAAGAAACAAAATAATATTCCTCCTAGGCTTAGACTCATACCTCCTCCTCATGATGGACCTGGTCTCCTTCCTACACCTAAGATTCATCCTTTATATGGCGCAGTTCCTCTTCCTTCTTCTTATAGAGAGAAGAGGTATGCTTCTTCCCTTAGTCAACCTAAAAGACCTCAACCTAAACCTTCAACTATCAAAGATGATAATATTTCTTCTTCACCAAATGATCCTCCTTCTTCCCAGCCTTCCACTAGGACTCGACGAAATTGTTGTGCTAGAGAACATCGGTGAAGACATCGTGTTTGAGCTCATGAAGCTATCCCTCAAACTATTCAATCTCTTAGAACTCCAATAGTTAACAAGATTCCCTTTTCTCCTAAGAAAGATGCTCAACCTACATCTCCAAATCATAAGTTGCAAAAACATGTGATGGTTTTACTTCTATTCATGTGCGAGCTCCTCTTTCTATAAATTTTGATGAAGAAATGAGTGAAAATGTTATTCATGATGGAAATATAACTCCTAATGCTTCTGATAGTGATTATGAATATGTTTATGTTGACAAGAATTTATCAACCAAATTTTCAAAAGTCCTAATCCTAGCTCCTAGAACTGAACAAAGTGACTTACCACATGAGCATAGTCCTTGTTTGTATTTTGTGATAGCTCCATTTGTTGTGCTCGATGTTTCTCACCTTCCCAAAATAGTGATCAACAAGATTAAGAGGTGGATGTCATGCTAGATTAGCAACATTAGCACTGCAGATTTTCTCTCCCTCTCCTCTCTTGCTCTTTTGTGGCTATTCTTCCATTTGTATCCATGTTCTTCTATTTTTCTATCAATGTCTACTTGAGGATGATGCAAACCATAGAGATCTCTTTTGGTCTCTTTCATGTTGACTCAAAAGACTCTTATCTTACCTTAATTCCAAAGGAAGTTTCCTTTCTTTGGGGAATGACAATTGTTATATGCACATACATATATGATATACATGAGTTATCATACAACATATTGACCCCGAGGAAAGTGAAACTACCTCGTGTTTTGTGTTCATTATCCTTGGATTTATTCCTTGATTGGGGGCTAAATCCTTGCGATAATGTGCTCCCTCTCTTCTCTCTCTCTTGGGTGTATCCTACCTTAAAGCAATCACTCCCAATAAGGCATGCACAACCACTTTAACATGGGGGCATACACTCCACTCATATTTTCCTTCTTGATACTTAGAGTTACTTAGTGTACTTTGTTTCTCTTTGTAATCTTTGGTATTCTTTCTTTCATGACTCATAGTGAGGGGTACTTTGCTACTTGTAGTCATGGTTTTCCCTTTCTTGATCTTCCCTTTTACTTTGTCAATCAAATTCGTGATGAATACTAAGAGGGGGGGGGTGAATTAGTATGCCAAAAATCACTGCACTAAAACACTTAAACAGTCTGAAGATAAACCGATAAAATAGTTTAACAGACAGACTGGTTATCACACATCCAAACAAAAATACAAATAAAGAATTCACCCACAAAAGCAATACAACCATAACACAAGATATTTGACGTGGAAACCCAAATTGGAAAAACCATGGTGAGATGGAACTCACAAGTCACTATCTGTAGAATAGAAACCAAACCGGTTAAGGTCTTACAATGTTCTTCACCAGAACAAATCCTGTTAGGAATCTCAATCTCTGTTAGGAGATAAGTCCGATTAAAGACTACCTTGCTAGAGGATTTTAGATTCATAGAGGCGAACCACCTTGTTAGAGTATTTTACAAAAGGCTTTTGGGCCTACCCAGTTAAGGGCTACAAACTTGTCAAAGATGTGAGTAATCAACAAGTGTTTGATCTATCTAATAGCATAGATTGCTTGGTTAGATCCAGTATAGCTCACAGCTAATGCATTCCAGCATTACTTCAGTCTTCTCTATCTCTCACTCAGTTACAACTTGATCTTCTCAGATAAGGTCACTCTTACAACAACTCCTCAACCACCTTAAACCCTAACACAACATAAACCCTTTCAGCAACAACCTACAACCCTAGACATGATGTCCTTTTAAAGGAGTCTGATTTCATGTCAATCCAATAGGATTACATTTCAATTTCCTAGGTTCAATGAATCTAGACATACTTAGTAACATGACACAAGAAGCACCGTCAGTGTGTCGGCACCATCAAACAATCGGTGGATTGGTAACTCATCATAGAGTATTACCGGTTCATACAAAATACCGATTGCCGGTTTGACAAAAATAAGAATGGTAAGAATGTGTTGCGCCACTTTTCTCCCTCATACTACTTGAGATCTATGAATCGCTTGGGGTCAACATGTTGCTTTAGATTAGGAAACACATTCTGCAAAATCACCAATAGTCTAAAGACTAGAATACAACATACCGGTTGGAACAGATACCAATTGAGCTCTAGCTCATACATATAAAGGAGATCTCAATGCAAGTGTGTGTCCATCAATGACAATCACAACATAAACATAAAAAATGCCAACAATCTCCCCCTTTGGCATTGATGGCAACACTTAGGAAAATAAAATTTTGACATCTAAGTGTTTTACAACAAAAACATGCCATTAACAAAATTGCTCCCCCTAAGCATATACACTATCCCTTAATCAATACAATGTATAGCAATTTTGCATATAGAGAATAAACATTGAGATATTAGAGCATATAGCATATATCAAAGCATATAGAAAAATTTTAAAACCAGATACTTGTCCCTATACTTCTCCAAAATAGATAGAGTACTTCTCCCCCTTTGCCAACAATGACAAAGTACCACTGAACAACCTTGTTTCCATTTGATATTAAAATAATAAAAGTTTATGACAACAAGGAATAATACTTGTCAAAAAATGATTTATAGTCCTAGAAAAATTGTTTCATTGATAGAGACCAGGACTCAAGTAGGGAGGTGGCCACTTCTTTCTCTGTTTGCATCTGGGAGACCTGTTCTTCCATGGCATCAACTGTGCTCATTTACTGTGTAATTGTCA
Source organism: Cryptomeria japonica (assembly GCF_030272615.1). NCBI lineage: Eukaryota > Viridiplantae > Streptophyta > Pinopsida > Cupressales > Cupressaceae > Cryptomeria > Cryptomeria japonica. Next base: position 582,101,036 of record NC_081415.1, on the reverse strand, counting down.
AAGCATCCAGGTTCAGATAACACTTCTAAAGAATTTGCAGACGTGGAAGTAAAACCAGTTGTAGCTCCTGCAAATCTCTAGACCATGTACTGATCTCTTGCTCCATTTTGGCTGACTGGATCTGAAACTAGTGAACGGTTTGCCCATAAGTTGAAAAGGAATCATAAGGTGGCTTAAATGTGCTTAAGTAAGATTGTAAGTTTGTTTGAAGCTTTTGCTTCTAGGCTAGCACATCATCATAGAATAGATGATGTTGACAGATTTTGCTTAGTAGTAGGTTTCCCTCATCCAAAGTGTCCCTTATATCCTTTTGGTCTTTCAGCAGTTCAGATTGGAGTTCATTCAACTTCTTCACCAAAGCAATATTAAGAGCCTTTTGATGCTCTTTCTTGACATTTGCCTTAGCTGTTTCTTCCAGGCTCTGCACCTGATCATCCACTATAGTACATAGTAGCTTAAGCTATGCTAGTGATGATTCAGTGTTGGGAAGATTGGTACCGAGGATCAAACTGGTAAGGGTTTCTACAGCCGCTTGAATTATATCTTGCTCCTTTTTCCTTCGAATGATTTCAAGGCACTCTTGAGCAACCTTGATACTCTGCATTAGCTCTGATTCACTTGCAGACTGGAGATCGATAGGACTGGAGATATCAGCCGCTTTGGCTTACTCCTGGTTATCTCAGAGTCTCCATCTGTGTGCACTTCACCGCTTCCGCTGCCTTGTCTTCTTCTTCCTTCTTCTTTTCTTGTTCCTTGTCTTCCTCTTCTTTCTTTTTCCTCTCAGCTTCCTTCCTCTTCTCCTCTTCTTTCTCTTCCTCTTCCTTCTTCTTCTTTTCTTCTTCCTTCTTCTTTTCCTTTTCTTTATCCTCCTCTTCCTTCTTCTTATTTTCCTCTTCCTTCTTCTTTTCTTCCTTATCCTCTTCTTCTTTCTTTTTCCTCTCATCTTCTTGTTTCTTTTTCTCTTTATCTTTTTTTTTCTCCTCTTCCTCTTTTCTCTTCTCTTCTTGTTTCTGCTTTTTCTCATCTTCATCCCTCTTCTTCTTCTCTACTTGTTCCTCAGCCACTTCCTGTCTGTCCTCAGCTTGCTCACTGCCCTGTTCGGCCTTTTGTACCTGTTTTGTTCCCTTAGAAGTTATGTCCTGAGTGACATCTTCTATGTCCATGACATCAATATCAATAGTGTTGATTGGTTCTTCAATCGGGTTTCCTTCTTCATCAAAAACTTCATCTGGTTTGGATATAACTGGTTCTTTTTCCACTTGCAGGTTGGCCATACGTGCTTTGTGAGCATGGATAGCATGATTCATATGCTGATGAGAGTCTTTTTCAACATTATCAATTCTTCCCTCTAATAGCCAGAGTCTTCTTCTCCTTGTGAAGAAGAGTCCTTTATTTTGGTCCAAAACATCAAATAATTCTGAGTTTGAGAGGTCGGGAAAGTACTGTGCAAAGACTTTCTCCCTAATCTCCTGTTCTTTTTCTATGGCAATGCACCATTTATTTTCTAATGTCTTATATAATGAATCCAATGTCTAAGATTTAATCTCTGATGGCAACTAGTCATTCTTACACAAATAAATAATAATCTCCTGTAGTACTTCTTTCTCCTCATCACTAAAATCATCATAATAATCTACTAAATCATGAAGTAATTTTCTCCTAATATTATTTATTGTTCTTTGACAATGTGTCAAAGGTTTATATGAGGAGATATCAATATTACTAGTGCAGACACTACCGGTTCATTCTTTTTCATCTTCTTCATCTGTCTGGCCTTCTTTGGCATCTCCTCAGACTCAGTCTCTTCAGAGTCTAGTTCATTTGACTTAGTCTTCCTTTTTATTTCAAATACTTTTATCGGTGCCACTTCCGGTTTCTTCTTTGCAGGTGACCACTTGGTCACTCTTGGAGTTGCAGTAGTAGCCGGTGTCGATGCTGCAGGCACTGCCTTTGCTTTCTTTGCTGCTGGTTCTTTTCCTTTCTTAACAGAGGATTCCTCAACCAATGCAATCCTTTCCAGATAGGTTCCGATCCTCTTTGCCTTGGGATCAAGAGGTGAGGCAATAAGGGTTGAGGCATACCCTTCCAGCATATCGTACATCACCTCATAGCCCATTGGCTCCACTTCTCCCATTCTAGGCTCAACAACCTCCATTAAGAATTTGTCCACCTGGATGGTGAAACAAATGTCACTTCATATTACTTGACGATGTCACCTAAGATCCTCATCCTTTGACTCATTTTCCATCTGAACTCATCAAAATATTTGTTCAGCACATCAGGGTAACCAGTTTCGATTGTTTGAATGCTTTCCTTGATCTACTTAGTTTCTGGTTGGTCAGGAGACCATTGGACATCTCCTACTCTAGGAAAGTAGCCTTAGAAATAGAAGAACAACCCAACCAATAGTTGTCCGAACTTGAATCTCAGTGCATTATCCTATTTGATCGACTTCATATTAGATAGGAGTTGCCTCTGCATACCGGTGCATAGGTCAAATGATGCATCCTCTTTAATCATCCGGTAAGTGGCATTTACCACTGCAGTAGATATAGAGTTAATCCTGCTAGCTGAGAATGTTCAGTATCCAATCACCATACATACATACTTCACTAGATCATCCTTGATAGGATTAACTATCATGCCTCATGAGTCACTTGTTGAACCGGTGAGCTTGGCCATTTCAGTTTTTCTTACCGTTCTTAGGGCTTGCACTTCCCCTATGTTGCAGAAATCAGTGACTACATGAATTGCCTATGGCGTGATATCATGCGTCCTCTCCAGGTACATTTTGTCACCATGGACTCTGCTCAAAATGATCCTAATATGATCCTCTGTAAATTCTTCCAGAAAGTATACAACATTATGGAGCTTCTTCTTCTCTAAGATACTATATTTCAGTTTGATTTTCTTGTCCTTTCCACAAAACAGACCTAGTTGAGAGTGGATGGCTAGAGACCCTAGGTCTTCTATCATGCAATCAATATAGTCAGAAATTCCCTCTTCCACTATCACTCCTACTGGAACTTGTGATAGGGCATTATACTTTGACTTCCTTTGAATGAAACTTTCAGACTCAATGGATGTACTAGAACAGGTATGAGATGCAGAAGCCATTGCAGAATATTTTAAAAACTTGAAAAATACCTTTAAAATGCGAATTTAGGGCTTTCTGATTCTCCTTCACTCCACACTTTGTTGGTTGCTGAATCACCGCTTTGTGTTCTCCACTTGACCATTTGCAATTTGAATTTGAATCTCCTTCGTGATTTGTCAATTTCTTGAAATCTCAGCTCAAATGGCCTTTTCTTCGCTCTTCTCTTTGAAGAACTTTTCTTTGCTCGAAAACAAATAGTGAGAAATGATTTGAAAAATGCTTTTATACATGTCTCTCACCTACCACCATTAATGCTCCTCTATTAGGGCGTAAACCCTAATTTGCCTTTTTACCATTTTTGGTCTTCTTCCAAGTGACAGGTATCACATACAGTTAAGGTCTTTTATTGGTGTAAACCGGGGGTTCAAAAACATTTCACCATTTGCTCCCCCTTAGCCTTTTGAAGCTTAGTTTGCCAGTTCTGATATTTCCACACTAGGTGTAGAAACCAGTTCCTCTTCCAACATTGTTGGTTTCTTCCTCCAGGTTTTGTTCATGTCCACTTGAATTGTTTCAACATCAATCTCTCCTTCCGAAGTGACCAGTATATCATCAGATATACTCTTTCTACTTCTACAGAATCTTGCAATGTGACCCCATTTGTTGCAATGATAGCAAACCAATCTAGGTGCTCTCCAAGGTCCATTGTTCATGTTTCCATTCTTCCTTCTGCATGTTGCAGCAGTGTGACCATGACCATGATAGATCATACAATTTTCTCTCCATCTAGTTGCCGCTTGATGGCCACCGCTTCTTGGCTGATGATTGAAGACATTAAATCGGTTGTGGTTCCAGTTCACAAAAGGTTCAGGACCAATTCCTTGGGTCCTTTGAGGATATCTTCCAGTGTTATTCATCACAGACTTGCATTCAAATGCTCTATGCCCAAACTTGTTGCATACATAACAATGACCATTGAACTTATTAGATCTAGGTACATTGTTAATAAAGTAAGGAAAATTATTGTAGGCTTTGCTCCTACATACATTGGCAATGTGTCCTTCTTTAAGATAGTTAAAGCAATCAGGTTTGAATTTTTGCTTACCTTTTCCTTTGAATGTTGGTTGCTTCTTTGATGCTTCAGCATTTGTTCCTGAGGATTCTCCTTCCTCATATCCAGAGAAACCAAGTTCATTGGTATTCTTTACTAGTCTAGATGACTCAAGCTTTTGCTCTAGCTTGACAGTACTTTTGCTAAACTTAGCAAGTATTTCCTTTGACTCAGAGAGTTCTTTGGAAATAATAGTATTTGTCTCCATTAGGCTTGCATTTTTAGAGATGGCTATGTTTAGTTCATCTTGTACTCCTTCTTTTTCTGTTCTTCTCTCATGAAGACGAGTAGTCACTGCACTAATCTCTTGTTTCAACTTGGAGATCTCATGATCTTTGTCCTTCAATAGATCTTCAGCTTTCCTCCGGTTTTCAAGCTCTTGACTAAACCAGATAGTCAGTCCTTCCAACTCCTTTCTCAATTTGGAGTTTGAATCATTCAGCTTATTTACTTCTGCTATCATGGCTTCCATATCTGCTTCATCTGCAAAACTATTTTCAGATAGCTCCATCAACTTTTCTACATGTTCTCTCCTTTTTGCTTGTGATGCCTTGTATTTGACCATAAGATCATCATAGGCTTTCTCAGACTAAGTGAGTCATTGAGTAAGTTCCCTCAAGGTGTATTCCCCCATATCTCTTTCCAAGTGGTTAAACTTATAGAAAGGTTGGCTCTGATACAAATTGATGAATACTAAGAGGGGGGGGTGAATTAGTATGCCAAAAATCACTGCACTAAAACACTTAAACAGTCTGAAGATAAACCAGTAGAATAGTTTAACAGACAGACCGGTTATCACACATGCAAACCAAAATGCAAATAAAGAATTCACCCACAAAAGCAATACAACCATAACACAAGATATTTGACGTGGAAACCCAAATGGGAAAAACCACAGTGAGATAGAACTCACAAGTCACTATCTACAGAATAGAAACTAGACCAGTTAAGGTCAGACCGGTTAAGGTCTTACAATGTTCTTCACTAGAACAGATCCTGTTAGGAATCTCAATCTCTATTAGGAGATAAGTCTGATTAAAGACTACCTTGCTAGAGGATTTTAGATTCATAGAGGTGAACCACCTTGTTAGAGGATTTTACAAAAGGCTTTTGGGCCTACCCAGTTAAGGGCTATAGACTTGTCAAAGATGTGAGTAATCAACAAGTGTTTGATCTATCTAATAGAATAGATTGCTTGGTTAGATCCAGTATAGCTCACAGCTAATGCATTCCAGCATTACTTCAGTCTTCTCTATCTCTCACTCAGTTACAACCTAATCTTCTCAGATAAGGTCGCTCTTACAACAACTCATCAACCACCTTAAGCCCTAGCACAACATAAACCCTTTCAGCAACAACCTAAAACCCTAGACATGATGTCCTTTTAAAGGAGTCTGATTTCATGTCGGTCCAATAGGATTACATTTCAATTTCCTAGGCTCAATGAGTCTAGACATACTTAGTAACATGACACAAGAAGCACTGTCAGTGTGTCAGCACCGTCAAATAGTCGGTGGATTGGTAACTCATCACAAAATGCCGGTTGGAATAGATACCGGTTGAGCTCTAGCTCATACATATAAAGGGGATCTCAATGCAAGTGTGTATCTATCAATGACAATCACAACATAAACATAAAAAATGCCAACAATTCGTAGGTTCCTAAGTCCACTGGGGGCTTGGCTCATCTTGTCTCCTTGACATGGTAAAAGTCTTTCAATCTTGCTTCCTTGTGCTTTAGCGAAACTATTGGCATACACTCATACTCCTGCTAAAGTGGAAGCTAAATGTAGTGTCATAAAATTGTGACCCTAGCAACTTTTTACCACATTAGGGTCCTCACACATGTGAAATCGAATCCCCTAGCCTGATTGAAGACTGGAGACTGCTCAACCCCCAAAAACTAATTCTCCCTTGCCCTCTACACCACCCTGTCTACACTGTGCCCTGGAGAAAAGGGAAAGACAGGGGTGTGGCGCCCTTGTCCTCCCAGGATAGGGGCGTGACACCCCTGTCCCTGCCCTATTTTATGGCAGGTCCCTTTCTGATTTTGCATAGAAGGTTGTGCAATGAGCGGGAAAAATTCCCCAATGTCGGCCTGTGACAAAAATCAGTTTCATTAACCCTCAATTGACAAGCATAAAAGTTGCATTTGCCCTCTCATTTTGAAAGAGGAGAAAAAAAGAGAGTTCAAGAAGTTCAATGAGGTGAGAATTAGCGATCAAGCGTTCAAGAGCATTCAAGAATTCAAGCATCCCTTTCAAGCATTGAGAATCTCAAGTCTCTCTTCAAGGCTAGGTGTTGCATTCAAGTCAAGGATTCAACCATTGAAGAGGCGATCCATTTCAACATTCAACTTCATACAAGCATTTCTATCAACATTTCTATCACAACCTTTCTTGAAGTGATTTACATTTTAGTCTTCCATTTACATTTACTTGCAAGTACTTTCTTTCATTACTTGGTTAATTCCAAAACTAGGGTTTGACCTGAAGGCAAACCCCCAATCCCAACCCATTTTCCTCTCTTTTCTATGTGTAGGTTGTAGGTGCGCAGCTGTACTTTTGGATTTGGACTCCATTTGTAGAGGCAGAAAAACCCTTTTAGTTTCATGATTTTTTTGGAGGACCGTGTACACTTTCGCCATGACCCAGGCAACTTTTCCTCAAATTCGCAGGCAGATTCATCTTGACATATTACCACTAGATCCAGGTACAAAGATTCATCCCATGCTTTGATCTCAAGTTATAAGCATTTCTTTGTCACTTTTGCACTTAGTCTCTATACATAATTCAATCAATTCCTTTCCATTCCAAGTAGAAGAGGGGATTAACTTATCATTCTCATTTCATTCAGAATTCTATCTTCTTCATTGGAGGCTGAATCTAGTGAATTCCCCCCCCCCCTCTTCCAATGTAATGGGTGAAAAGTGTTTGAAGGGGAAGCCATAGTGAAACTCTCATCTCTCCTTGGAGGGAAAGGGAAACTTTCCTCTTGATCTCTCATTCACACATTTTTCACCCACCATTACATTTTGGTGACCATTACATGCTTGTGTTGTTGACTATGCTTAATATTCTTTCTACTAGGATATGTTGTTGTCATTGATGTCAACATATTCCTATTGTAGAAAGTTGTTTTGGTGATCTGGTGATTGAAATGAGTTTATTTGGTTTGGTTTGCTAATAAGGATTTTTGGTTTGGTAATGAAGTGTCTCTAGTATCTCTACTTCATTCTTTATTGGTTTCAGTGATCTAGAAGTTTACTTGATCATATCATTTGATCCAGTTTGAGGTTTGGTCTTTATGTTCAGTGATTGGCATAGTCTGGTATTTGATGCGTTGTGCTCCGATATGATTAGATCTTTGGTTATGGATTTGAGAGAGTATTTTGGATGTTCATGTATATCTTCACTTCAGATGTTTCATGATTTGGTTCTCCACAAGTTATCTTTCTAGTCCTAGTTGTTGTTGTTAAGTGTTCTTGAGTGTTAGCATGTTGATTAATGAAGATTTGAATAAGTGGTGTTGGTGTAGCTATTGTAGATGGTTCTAACATGCTTGTTGGTGTTTCATAATCATTTTGTATTTGTTTTGGTGGTCTGCATTGATCCTTGTGCGTGTTCTTGAAGATTGTTTGGGTCCGGTGATATTCTTCATGTTATGCGGTATTTTTGGTGCTATAACATGTTGTGGTTGATCTTGACAAGAATTCTGGTGATGTTGAGTGTTCGAGGATTTTATTTGGGTCCATGCTATGTCGTTTATGGAATTGTATTGGTCCGATGGTACATTTATGAATCGTGTAATGTAATTTTGTAATTAAGGGTTGAGGGTTTGGCCGACCTTGTAGTCAAGGTTGATGATTTACATAAATAGGTGCTAGATTCATGTAATTCATGTATGGTGGTGGTGTATGAATTATTAGAGAGTGATGCATGTGCGCATAAGAAAATTTATCCTTTGGTATGGTGTATTGAGCAGTGATTGATGCAGAGCAGACAAATGAGCTTAACCAAAACTGTCATCATGCATTAGCAGATGCTATCCTTGCAGTTCATGTAATCTGGATTGTAGTTTGAATATAATTGTAAGGTAGTGAATCTTCCCTGAGGGTTGGAGCCTTCTAGGTCATTATATTTTGATCAGTGAGCTCTAGGTAGTGTGTCTGAATGCATGTGCATTCCCCATTGTAATATTTACACATACTACTGCAAAGTGTCATTTTATTCCGGGTAGGTTCCCACCATGGTTTTTCCCTTAATCGAGTTTCCATGCCAAAAATCTTGGTGTTATGTGTGTTGTTGTTATTGTCTTTATCTTTATTCTTGTTGCAGCTGATTGAAATATGAGATTTTGCTTAATTTGTTTGATTCGGTGAAAATTGATTCACACCCCCCCCCCCTCTCATTTTTCCTTCATTGTTGTTGCCAACATTTGGTATTAGAGCTAGATTCTCTGAAAGAAGCTTGACCGCTTGAGGAGATCCGGGATGGCAACTTATGTGTTCAAGAAGAATACTCTAAGGTATGTAAGATTGAATCATTCAGAAAATTAGATTATTGGTGATAAGAATAAAGGTGTGATGACTAGGAGAAGGAATGTTGCTGAAGAAATATGTTTGATTTCCAAGATTGAGCCTAAAGATTTTGCAAAAGCATGTAAAGATGAAAATTGGATAAAAGAAATGGAAGAAGAACCAAATAAGATTGAGAAAAATAACACTTGGGAGCTTGTTCCGAGACCTAAAGACAAGAATGTAATTGGCACTAAATGGGTGTTCCAGAATAAACTGAACGAAGCTAGTGAAGTGGTTAGAAATAAAGCAAGACAGGTATGTAAAGGATGTTCTGAAAAGGAAGGAATTGATTATGAGGAGACTTTTGCTCCAGTAGCTAGAATTGAAGTTGTTAGATTACTTCTTGCATATGCTACTTACAAAAATTTCAAGGTGTATTAGATGGATGTTAAGTCATCCTTTTTGAATGGTGATTTGGAAGAGGAAGTTTACATTGAGAAACCAGATGGATTTTCTTGATTAGATGAATAAGATATGGTATGTAAATTGAAGAAAGCACTGTATGGACTGAAGCAAGCCCCTAGAGCTTGGTATGCTAGATTGAAAAAGTATTTGTTTAAGTTGGGATTTTGTAAAGGATTGCAGATTACAGAGACTAACAAAGGCATTTTCATTTCTCAATTTAAGTATGTGAAGGAATTGTTGAAGAATTTTAGGTTAGATTATTCCAAACCTATTGGAACTCCTATGGTGACTAGATACAACTTGTCTAAGAATGATGAATATCATAAAGTTAATCAGACTTTGTATAGATCTATGGTTGGTGGATTGTTATACTTAACTTAGAATAGACCTGACATTATGCATGATTTTTTTCTTTGTGCTAGATTTAAGGCTAATCCTAAAGAGAGTCATGTTACTGTTGTGAAGAGGATTTTCAGATACTTGAAGGGGATTGTTGACTATGGTTTTTGGTATCCGAAGAATGATGATTTCATACAATGTGCCTATATTGATGTTGATTGGGTAGGTGATGTTGATGACTAGAAAATAACTACCAGTGGAGATTTCTTTTTGGGAAAGAATTTGATTTCATGGTCCAACAAGAAACAAGATGTTGTATCTTTGTCTATTGCAGAAGCTGAATACATTGATGCAGCTAGCAACTGTACTCATGTAGTTTGGATGAAGTATATGTTAAAGGATATTAGAGTTATTTATGATGAGACTATTGTAATATATTGTGATAATTCAAGTGCTATCAATATTTCAAAGAATCTGGTACTGCATTCTAAAGCAAAACATGTATCAATAAAGTATCATTTCTTGAGGGAGAAAGTCAGTGATGAAGAAGTCAGATTGGAGTATGTATCTACAAAGGATCAGATTGCAGATATTAGTAAGACATGATAGGGGTCTCTGCCCCTCCTGATAAGAACTAGATGCATTGAGATGCATCAATCTAGTAGACTTCGGAGTCTTATCTTCTAATCCGGGTTGATGAGTTGGTTCTGCTACTCAGTAAGAGTAGTCAGTGGATGATTTAGATGTTTGGTTGTGAGTATATCCTAAGAGGGAGATATTTTCCTTCTTAGAGGGAGAGATTATTTATTTTGGGGAGAGGAGCATGATCTATATTTTGTCTCTGGCATTGTTGTCAAAGGGGGAGAGAAGCATGTGAAAAACAACCTTATCTTTGGAGCTTTGTGTGCATGATCTTAGGGGGAGTTTGTTGGAGATTGTTGGTGTTGATTCATTCCTTTGCATTGATTTTTTTCACTTTCATATGTTGTCATCAATGACAAAGGGGGAAATTGTGATAGCCCTAAAAATTGGTTGCATAAAAAATTCAAATTTTGCCCAAAACATTGATTTTCAAGTTGTTACTTTTATCCTCTGAGAACATTTCAAGGCTTGGGATTTAGGAGTTATCAAAATTTCTTATATTTTTGTGAGGAAAACCCTAGAAATGATATATTTCGCTGTTAGTTTTTCACACTTAAACCAAGGGTACCCTCTCCATAAATGGGGCCATTTTTTTCCCTAAGGCAAAAGTTGGTAAACCAGTTCATGAGATAATATTTCCTAAGTCAAGTTCATAACTTCGTTATTACTAGTCCCCTTTTATTTAAGCCCACGCTTATTTTTCCTAATTTCGGAGAGTGCTAAATACCCTGACCACCTGTTAAAGAATGGATAGATCTAATGGCAAGCACTTCCTCATGATTAAAGATGTGAGGATTTTAATGACCATGGTATCGCGAGATGATGTCACATGTTATCAGCAAAATCAATAGGGTTAGCAGCCTAACTGGTTGAAAGATTTGTAATACCGGTTCACAGGCGGTAAAGTCTGGTCTACTAATAGTTTCATCAATTTGCACATGTTCAAAATGAATGAGGATGTTTTATCCTGAGGAAAAAGGTGCACGACTTTTAAGTCCTAAAGGAGTTGGTGGGCAGTATGCACAGTGGTAAATTTTGAATAGATCGGATGACCCTCATGTTCCCGCAATGGAATTTGTGAGGTGGTTATAAACCGCGGTATCATGAGATGATGCCATGTGTCCTTGTCAAATCAGGAGGACTTGCAGGGAGTTCGCTAACAGAGTTTGAATGAAGGATGATATGGTGCTGCCTAGTCAGAATTTTGTGGCTCCATAGATACACACTAGTACATTTGGGTCAAAATTTTGACGGCAAATCGTCGTAATTCCGACACAATTTCGTCACACTACCGATAAAAAAAGCTGTCAAAAAATTTGTGTTAGAAGTTTCAACTATCCTTGTGGTCATCGCAATTGTGACATCACCTCCAAACTTTCCAACAGCTTCCATGGATGCTCATACCCTAAAAGAATATTGTCGCGATCTCAGCCTATCATCAGCATTCCGACTCTAAAGGATAAAATTTCGATAGATGAGTGTCGTTGGATGCACAGCATCCTCATTGGAACTCTCCTGGAGGCCATCATCATTACGACGGCCTCCAGGAGAGTTCCGACAAGGATGCTGTGCATCCGACGACACTCATCTATCAGAATTTGGAGTCGGAATTTGGACGATAGGCCAATTTTTTGGAAAAAATAAATTTATAGAAAAAGATTGACATTGGTATCTCTCTTCTATCTCTCTTCTCTATCCCTGTCTACTATCTCTCTTCTCTCTCCCCTCTCTAGGTCTCTTTCTCCATCCCTCTCTACTTCTCTTTCTCTACCCTCTCCAGGTCATTATCTCTTCCTCCCCCCCTCTCTCTCTCTCTCACCTCTATAGGTCTCACCTTGCATTCCTCTATCATTACCCATGTTGTCAAGTTGCAAGATATTTCCCAAAGTACTTGGTTGCTAGGGTTGATTTGCTTAAGTGTTGGAGTCAGAGTTAGATGAGACCTGCATGATTAAGCTGTATTAAGTGATCAAGTCACCAATATCTCAATTGTAAACATGACTAGGTTCTAGGGTCTTAGGGTATAGCATAGGTCAAGATTTAGGTATGGTGGTCAAGAATTACCTTCCAATGACAAAAGACATCCAAATGATGAATAGTGAAGGCAATGAACTCATAGAAGTTTGGAGGAGATAATTTGACTAAGTTAAAATTTTGTTTAAGTCATGATCATGATACTAGCTTGCTCATCAAAAGCAATTTGTGCGAATGAACCCTAGAAATGTGCCCATGCTAGAGAAGCAATAATTCCAATAAAACCTAAGGCAATGCTAGTAAGGGGTCAAAATTAAAGAATTAGGGTACAAAAAACAAAATTTGGCTAAGTCGAGATGTTGCTCAAGGATGACCTAAATCATGGAGTGTAAATCAATCATGAAACATGAGTATGGATAGGTCTTGACCCAAGGAACGTAAGTCCCCCTTGTGATTCTAGCAAATATCACATCACAATCATTGAGTCTATCTGCAATATAAAGTCAAGACCTGACTATTGGAATCTTGGAGTCATCCCATTTGATCACGTAGTTTAGCACTTGGGAGAGGATAGAATACTTATTATTTTATTTTGTGTTGCATAGTGCATTAAAAAAACATCAACAAAAACCATTGAAAGGTTTGGTTAAAGCCTTTGAATCACAATCTCTACGAGAAGCTATCAAGAGTGCCCAGAATTTGGAAACTTTAGTATCCAAGAACATAATTCATAAGGCACCACTTTTAGAGCAACCAAAGAAGCTTATCAATGTAATATTTTATTTACCTTGGATATGTTTTATCCTAAGTGTGATATTCCACTATTAAAAATCTTAATTAGGTAATATTTTTACTTAGGTAGAATAAGATAATGAGTTGCACATTCTCCTTCTTTGATTGAGATTCTACTTTTTCCTTGTCACAAATTTGGAAAATTGGATAAGCAATTTCTTATTTTGGTTTTCTACCTCTTCATGATCCTCATGGATTTGGAATCTTGGAAGCTATATATTGTAGGTTTTTCCCTGATTAACATATCAAATGAAACTATTGTGAGCTTTCATATCTTAACATACCAAGGGCTTAAGTTTGGGGACGACAGGGGGACGACGAAGGGGGCAGAGTGGGATGCAAATATATATACAACTTAAAAAATTAATTATAAAAGGATGTGTATAGAATAAGTATAACGACTGTAAATAAAACTTTTCCACAATATGTAAATTTTACAATAAACATTAAAAATATGTCAATGATTGCAGAAATAAGGTTTTGTAGAAAAGTGGCTAATAATTAAAGCCTAATGAAAGCATAAATCCATTATTGTACATTATGAAATGTCATCATGCAAACAAACTGTTATTTGATCTGAGACAACGAGTTAAGTTTGCATATAGTGTATATGATAGAAAGAAATCTAATACAAGTGCAATGCTTATGTTGTACAAAAAAGAAATTTGATATCAACTTTCTCTCTTTTCCATCATTCTCATCGAATTGTTCTACCCCATGAACAGGAAAACAACCCTTAATGCCTCCAACACCAAGAGCCATGACATACAGACCAGTGTAGAGTATTATAGTTTGTCCACCTTCCACTTGCTTAGAAATCCCAGCTTTGTATGCACTTCCCATGTCACATGTTGGAGGCTTTAGTGAAGGAAAATGTGCTTGTACTATTAAAAACACCCAACCCTGCATATTTCATGAACATCAGAATCTAAACAAGTCAGAAAGAATTTTTGTAAACTCTGGAAATAACGGTATTGCAAGTTGAATTCCACTGTCATTTCTGAGAATAAAACAATAGGTTCTATGTTATCACATTCTTTTATTTGTTCGGGGCTAATTAATTATAACAAAAACATAGGTTCTACATGATCCTAGTTTTCTATTGTACAGAACAGATTGCTTATAGTTGTTTATTTTCCTGGTCCTTAGAGCTTAGTTTACATATTTGCATGCTAGCGGGAAAGGTTTAAACATGGGATGTCAGATGGTTGTTCGCTCAAATTATTGAAATTATTCATCTTATAAGTGAAATCCAGTGTTTGCTTTTGGATAGTTCTATAATGACGTTAGTAAATTATTTGATTCCTTTGAAGGGTACCTTTGGAGACGAGGAGTTCTGCTGGTTTGTTTGCCAACTTTGCCTATTCATAACAATGTGCAAAAGTTATGTCTGTGCTTAGCACTGATACTATTCTAATATTATATAACCTCCTACTGGTAACTCCCTTCTTTTGCATTCCTTTGATCACAAGGAGTGAGCGTTCTTCTATCTCTAGTCCCCTAATGCCAAAGTGGAGGGCTAAAGCTTAATAATGCCAAGGGATTTACATTCACTATCCATAATGAGTCCTCCACTTCCTACAATACCTAGGTTGTCCTTTGGAGCAATGTCAAAATTGAATTTGAATTTGCCTTTCTGTTGTGGAACACATTTTCTATAGGCTTCTACCATGGATCCATTTATTAGGGGAATTAATGATCTCAGGATTTGAATGTCTATCCTATGATTTGGACAGGATTTAAGACTTTTAACTATTGAATGCTTAGCAAGAGGTCAAGGCATTTTAGTTACAGTGTTTCTCAAGCTTCTCTGGAGAGAGTTTTACCTTACATGTTTGTGTGCTTTTGTTAAGATATCAGTGGTAGTAAGTAGCGTAGTATAAGAATTTGTAGGTCAATGAGGTTTCTTGAGATAAGAAAGAATTGACCTCATAAGAACACACTAACATAAAAGGACAAGCAAATGTCTACATCTAATCTTTGTTATTAAAAAGGCATAATAGAAACTATCATTAAACTTGACTAAAAGATTGAATCAAACTAAAATGAATTAAAATGGAAAAGGTGGGGTAAGATAATAATCTGAAGAGAACAGTATGCATAGTTAAGGCTTTGACCATGTCAATGTTAAAAAAAAAATTCATAAAATTCATAATAATGGTTTCAACTAAAAAAACAACCATGAACCATAATCGTCTTCAGTATGTCTCTGTATTTTGTTGACAATCAGACATAACAGACAAAGTCACAAAAGCAAAACTGAGCTTCTTCTATTTGCAAGGAACTTCGCTGTCTGCAACCATTCTTTATTTAAAGAACATTAAAAGGTAAGTATAATAACACATAGTACTAAAAATAAGTTTTTGAGTCTATTTTGAAGATTTCAACCAAATTGAGCAACACTTAAATTATAGATCACAAATTCAACGTTCTCAAAAGCTGCAGCAAGGATTCCACCATGTTTGGATTTATACATAGGTTTGTTTCTTCAGTCCACATATTCCTCTAGCTGGTGTGCTTCACCTCGTTTAGATTTTTATCAATAAAACGTTTTCATCAAGATAAAACCTGCAATCATGTTAGACAAGTATTGAAAGTATAATTCATAGAGCAACCATTTCAACTAGGTTTAGATAGCATATATTCATAACTATTTCAATTTTATGTGAACTACACAATATGTATAATGCATAATTGGAGTTAAACCATAATAGGGCTTGGATGAGAAACATGATAGGGCACCCGAAGCTGTCCACATGCTAAGCCCAAGACCGGATATACCATCCCTCTTGGCCCCATGTGGCAGTCCGCCATCCATATGAGGCGGTGTGCTTAGTGGGTAAACTTGTCCCTGCCCTCCCTATCCATGCGACCTTATCCACCCTTCTATGATTGAGACCCCTTTAATCACAATGGTAGAGGTTGATGGGGAAACCACAATAGGGTGTCCTGAGCATCCCTCCCTTCTAAGCCCAAGGGCAGGATACACCTTTGTCCCCCTTGGCCCACATGTGGTAGACACATCAGTCATCCACCATGGGATAGTGTACTTAGAAGAGGACCTCGTCACAGTATTCCCTCCTTGTATTCCCCTATTAACCCCCTCATGATTGATTGCAGCAATTTAAGAATCATATATTCAATATTATTTCTCATATCCAATGTAGGGGAGGTTATGTATCAAGTATAATATTTCATTGCATATTATTATCTATGTCTATATGAGAATAATTAATCATAAGAGTACTATTATGCTGCATATGACAAATGGAGTAAGATTACTATTGCCTGCAGTAAACAATAATTTCATATATGATCTGTTTGCCTGATTGCTAATATATATATTAGGAGTTGATCTACTCTTATGAATGCTGATGCTGATTGAACTACTTTCCTTGATGCAGATGTAATTATCCTTGATGTCTTGTCTGTTAATGCATGATAGCTTTGGTAAGATAAAACTTATTATAAGAAAGAATACATAATCAACTTATTGATAAGAAAGAATAAGTGAGTCAACCTCATCACTATGAAGTTTATTTCCATGACATGTTATGAATATATAAACATTTCCAGTACCTTGCCTAAAGTCTGTACAATGTAAACTTTTATGAGCATCAATCTTGGGCAATCATGTTGCACAGTAGTGCTTTAAATATAGAATTTAATCTCAGAAATTAAGAAACAAAACATCAAAGTTTTAAAAAGTGCAGCAATTGTGCTACCTCAAATGTTGATAAAATCCTGGAGTTTGAGGGAATTCTTAACTTAATAGTAAAGATAACCTGTGAACATTGAAACCATAATATTTGTTAGTTACAAATTCAATTTTCTATCTTAAAACAAAATAAAATACCAAGAGATTTTCCAGCTAGAACAGAGTTTTCAAGCTTGAGTTGGAAGATTCGCAAAGATAATAATGTTGTGAAATCTTCAAACCATAGAAATCAGTTTTACAAAGCACTCACAAAAAAATTAAAAAACTGAGCAACATAGATGAAAAGATCAGAGCTGAAAGCTAGAACATGGGGACAAAGTATCTTTAAGAACACCATTAAAGTAGATGAGTACGATGCTTAACATGGGCAATCCTCCCACATGAATAGTCAGAATGTGCAGATGATTTAACTTTTAACTTTTCCACAGAAAGATACATTGTTTTGTTTATATAACAATAACCTAGATTTAACCCAAATCATGGATTTATATTTTCCTCCATCTAGCCTATTCTTTTTCTTTTTTTCTCTAAATTGAAGAAAGTTGAGAAAAACTGAATGTCAAAGACATAATAGTTGCCCAGGAAGACATAAATAAAATCGTAGAACCAGTGACTTTATGTAATAGATGAAAACACAAGAAAAGATGTGGATCCCAATGATCTTAGCTATATTCCCTTATGCTTAAATCAATGTCCATTCCCTGTTTCAAAGGTTCCCATTTTGGCACAAGTGGGGAGGATGCTGGCAAAGGTTATAAAATTTTTCAACAAGTCCAAATTTTGCATATCCAACGACCATCGCAGTCCATGAGACACATTTCTTGGAGGAATTTTGTCAAATAGTTCATGTACCCTGTCTCTGCTTCCACATGTTGCATACATGTCTGCCCATTGAAATTTGAACATTAACAATGGTGGTAGAGTTTTGGAACTTTGGGAACAAACTAAGAATAAGTATCAGAATTGCAGATGAAACTTTGGCATACTAAGTGTTTAAACTAGTCAACATAAAAAAAATGCAAACGATTGCATTAACAATAAGAATGGTGGGTAGAGGTTTGGGGTCAATGGGTAGTGCCCCTTGTGGGGCATTTGGGGCAGAGCCCCCATCAAGGTTAGGGGGCATTGCCAAACCTTTAATACGGATGACATTTTCACAATAATTTCACCATTTTTGTTTAGAATTGGAGTTTCTAATTGGGGGCCATGGGAGACTCATAGGCATCCTCAAGATGGTCAAGAGACTCCTTGAAGTCCCTAGGACGTCCCTAAGTGGTGCTGCAAGGGGATGTTTCCCCTAAGTATTGCATCCTGAAAAAATAGGGATTTTGGAGGGGGGGAAGGGGTCCCCATGTTTCAATGGTTTCAAAAGATTCTAAGTTTTTTTTTTATCTTGTCATAACAAAATATACTCCTCTAGCATCCTTGGATGATTTGAAAATTGAAAACAATTTGACAAGAAAAAACTAACTTCCAAATTTTAGACTTAGTTTTCTTTTTTTATCCAAGTCACTACAACATTTCAATGATCAAAGTAGCTTTTTTTTGGTGGTTTTGAAGCATCCAAAAGGCTTGAGAAATTCAATATTATCTTTCATTCCACCAAAATTGGAGATGAAGAAGCATCCTCACAAACAAGGATTTGTTTGTAACTTAAGGCAATCGACTACTTGTTGGGGCATTTTCAGGTCTAAAGAACCTACCATTGTGTCAAAAAGGCCCATAAGACCCCATTTTCATCTAAAACTTGTCTCTTTTGGTCGTAGAAGCATTTAAGGAAAAAAAAATCACACAACCAATGATATGCCTATACCATACATATTGGAATTAAAATAAAAATAAAAAATTCACAAGGTTTGGAGACCATTGAACAATTTGGGAGATTGCTAATACATACACTCAATTTATAAAGTCTCAATTTGATGTACTTAATCTTCGAGAGGCCTATACAAAAGCATTTTGTCATTGCGAACTAAGATAAATTTCCATTTTTGGCAGTTTTCATCATGGATTATGGTATTAAATTCTTACATTCTATTGTCAAGATAAATTCAGAGAACCATTTGTACTCAAAACAAGGGATAGTGAAAAATTACATTATGTAGGATCTCCTACCCTATCTCATTGAATTCATTCCTACACCAAGTGACTATGAACAAAAGCATAGGTATTTAACAACAATGACATGGTACATGGACTAGTGATCCTCCTCTTGATACTCCATCTACAAATAAGAACATCTCTTATACACATTGCTACTTCATAATTAAAAGTTGCTTCTTCTAGAACTTTCCATGATTCTTTGCAATAGGATTATATGTCTTCTAGATTCACCCCACTAGGACACATTCATATCAAGCATCTTTACTTTTTTGAAAAGTAGACCACATTTCAGATCTAGATAACACCATAATGACTTTGATTTCCTCTTGCAAGATATTCCTCCATCATGTATTGCTTCATCGAAGTTCAAATTTTATTCTTCAAGGGCTCTCAATGATTCTCTATATAGGATTCTTCGTGTCTATGAGATCCACTTCATTGGGAGGCCTACTTAACTGTGCAACATAATGAAATATTGAAAAGTGTGTTATCTTATTGAGCTTCACTTTGTTTCAAGAATAGTTTAATATTCTCTACTTAACAGGGCCAACCACGTGAAGGTGGAAGCTCATTTGGCCCTTCCC
The DNA here is from genome assembly GCF_030272615.1 of Cryptomeria japonica. NCBI lineage: Eukaryota > Viridiplantae > Streptophyta > Pinopsida > Cupressales > Cupressaceae > Cryptomeria > Cryptomeria japonica. Next base: position 582,081,692 of record NC_081415.1, on the reverse strand, counting down.
CCCCCCCCACTAACATCACTCTAAATTCCCCATTAACATCTAACATTCATTCATTCTTTCATCCATTATTAAAATATAACATTCATTCATTATCACATAATATTCATTAACACATAAAATTCATTAACTTTCATTAAAACGCAACATTCATCAATAATCATCAACACATATCATTCATGAACATTCATTAGCACATAATTACATTCATTAACACATAAAAATCAGTCATTATCAAATAAGGTAGATTACAATCATTTCTTTCTTTGTTTTTTATTTGAAGCTATGAAAAGACTAAGTGGAACATCGGTTTCTTCATCATTTCCCCCATCTTGGGATGTTCTACCCTCTTCTCGTGCTCTTGATGTATGCCTAGTCCTATACAAAGGACGAGGATGCTGAACCAAAGGGGGGTCCTCTGCAATAACAAAGAATTGGGTTAAATTCAAAACATTTTTTTATTATTGTTACAAGTATTTCATTAATTTAAAGAACACAACCATTACACTCTTTACCTGATGGGGCCACATCATCTTCCACATCATTTTGTCTAGCCTCAACCTCAACATGCTGAACACCCTCTAGATCCTCTGGAGTTGAAATACGAAATGTTACATTAATCAATACACCAATTGCAATTAAATTTGTTTAAAGGAATAACAGTGGTCCTCTTTACCTGATTGGGGAACATCACGTTCCTGACGTTGTCTACCCGGATCATGCTCCACTTGGTCACCACCGACTACATGCTCTAAAATATTAACAATAAAGGTTACATTAATTACTACACTAATTTTCAATTTAAGATGTTTAATTGTATTAATAATTACATAAAAAAATTTGAATAGCAAATGAATACCTCCACTACTAGGATGCACATCTGAACCTTCATGTACAGGTTCTGTTCAAAGATTATCATGTTGCATTCCAATGTCATGCGCAGTGTTATCATTGCTTGCTTATTTTAAAAAAATATAGTCACTTTATGTTGAAACTTAACATCAAATAGATTATTGGTTAAGTATTCAATTTGAAATAATTTTCATTTAGCTTAGTTACCGTTGTGACAAATGCATCAGAATCTCGTGTTTGCCCACTCAATTCTCATAGTCGTTCAGCCACAACTATATAGCCTTGCTGGTAGCCTATTCTCTTGTCATCTTTTGTGGGCACTCTATTGAATTCAGAGCCCTACATTTTTGCTTATTATTGTGAATTTTGCTTGTATTGTTTGATAAAAAAAAAATTGTTTACAATTTATAAATATTTTGATGTGATACTTAATTTACTAATTCTTACAATTCGTGCGGCAAGTTTCATATAACCACCAGAGCTGAGTTTTTGTTGCCCATGCTTTTCTTGTCTTTCCTTGGTTGCCTTTGACGTGTCACTCAATCTATGAAAAGTTTGAAATATGTTAGATTATATAAATATAATGAATAATTAGTACATATTCACATTCTTAATAGTATCACATACCTTCTTCTGGCGTCTGGTGGTGTATTTCCTTTTTTCCTTTCAATTCTCTCCTTTGCATCCAAAATCAGGTCCTTCCACTCCCTCTCTAGAATCATGGGGGGATGCTCATACTTTACATTCTTCTCTAAATGTGTCTTGTATTGGTCCCTCACATACTTTAGATATTTGCCAGCTTTTTCCAAGAGCTTAGTCTTGTCGAATGTGTCATTTCCAAACAACCCTACCATATGGTTTGTGAGTTCATCTTTTAACTTTTTTTCTTGGTCATTCCACCTCTAAAGCAAAAACAAACCTGTTAGATTTAGAAAGAAACTAAAGCTACCTTTGATATAGTTCAAGAAATGGATAAAAGGAAAACTATTCTAGCAATGATATGAAATCAAAATAGTGGATAAGGGTTAGTTCACGTATGATGTTCTACCTTTTACGTATGGTGGGCCCAAATATCTGCAATGTAATGTCATTAAGATTTTTATAAAAAATATCATTTCCTACAAAAAAAACACGGGATCATTAGTCCAAAATGAGTGATTAGTAAGTAAATTACAATTAAACTATATATAATAATAATTTTAAAGTACCTGGAACCTTCTGTATCTTCAAGGGAAGCAATTCTTCATCGCTCACCACCAATGTGGCCTGCAACATTCCTATACTAGCAATACGGGAAGATCCAAGAAATGATGGTATGTTATCACCAGTAGTCGCCTTTGGTGCATCCTCATGTGCATCTCCTACCATAGTAAATGAATCCACTATGAAATGCCTCCAAGAAAGAACACTTCAAGGGTAATAAACACATAACAAAAGAGAGAGAAAAAGAGGGATCTACCACTAGTGGGCGGGTCAACACGAGTCGGTGCAACAGATGATGTCTGCATGCTATGTGTTGTCGACATTGCAATTGGCAATACAGTTGGGGTCAACCTCAGACCCATGTTAGCACCTGAAGAGTAATACATTAAATATGTAAAGCATTAAAAAAGCAAGTTCACAAGTCCAAAGGAGTATTTTTAGTATATAGAACATGGTCATCACCTGAACTACCCGCAATACCCTGATCATCGCCACCAGGATGATGAGGCCTTATAAATTTCTGTAAAAACAACACATACATATTTTAGTTAATGACATAAAAGAGAAAAAAATATAAACCATTATTGAACTTTTGTTATGATTAAAGCTTTCATTACTACTTACTTGCAAGTTTTCTACTGTCCACAACAATAGTTGCACCCTCTCTATTATCTCATCAGTCTGAGGGCTTATGGTTGCCAAATCAGAAATCTCTTGGCCAATTTTTCTAATATTCTTTTGTACCAATTGTATAGGGTTTGCGCTAAGTGCGATGTCATCAGCGCAAAACACTGTCGAGTGCCCCACATCCCTATGAAGGTGCTGAGGTTCTGCAGGTTCCTTTCCCTTATCCTGAACATCCGTCTGTGACAAGAATATAATTAACACTATCAAAATTACTTCAAAACACTCAAGAAAAGATCATAATGTAACAGTTTGCTTCTATCTAATTTGAAAAATTACAATGAGGTTTACCTACTCCATAGAAGTGTCGAGACTTACACCCCTATCTGTGCTATGTGGTGGATCCATGTGGCCCTGTGACAAAGAAAAAATATAAAAACATTAGCAAAATGAAATCAATAGACTTAGCAAAAAAACTTAAAAATACAATGGTCTATTGGATTCATTAATTGGAAGTTGGCTTAAATGGTATATATATAGTATGTACCACCCCCATGATAGTAACTTTGTTTGTATCTATACAATTCAAATTGTAATCAATTAGCAGCTCTTCCCTTGCACTTATTGATTTTATCGCACATACAAACACACAATTTCCCTCACGTGCCTCAAATATGCAATTGGGTTGCTTATTAGTTGACCCAGGTCGTGTACTATTTATAAAACCTGTAATATTCCCTATTGCTTTTGGCCTTCCATCAATGTATACAGCCACTCATTTACTTTGATCATTATCTTTTTGTTGTATATAATTGGCTGATAGTGCATACCTACGCATGTTTTTTTTATATCGAACAATCTGCATCCAATCATTATAATTGTAACAAGGTCCAACAAACTCCATCAATTCAACAACTTTGTTGTAAGAGACCTTTATGTTGTCCCTGGAAAATAGGCCCAAACCATGTAACAACGAAGGTGCTATGCGATATATCCTCTCATTAACACAAAAATCAATGTTTATTGGAGGAAGTTTCTTGGGTACACATTGTTTCAATAGATGTTTGTACCTCAAGGGCACCTCAATGTCGCCTTTGGTCTCATCATCATAAGAACATGACCCCCCTTGAGCAAGAAAAAATTTCATGCATTTATTGAATTTTCTTCTAATCTTTTGACCTCTAGTTGATCTCCCTATTGATACCTATGCACCATCAAATGAGAGAGTTAGTTGGTAATGAGAGAGATATTTTGCAAATGAGGGTAATATTGATGAAGAAGTCAGCCATAAAGTTGATGTTGAGATTAAAAGTTAAGTAAGTCCAACTAAGGCCTCAAGTGTTGATAACTGTATTAGATTTGCTGCTAATGTTGAGGTTTGAAAAACTGAGGAAGTTTGTTTTTCTTGTAATTTTTTAAAAATATATTATTTCTATAAGGTGTATTGACTTATACCTATCGATCCATGAGACTATGCATGATCCTCGTCAAAGGGGTTCAGGTTCCTGCACCAACAATTGAGCATCATAAGCATTACATTTGTAATTTGATAAACAATAAATACTGCAGTATCATAAGCATCATAAGCATCACATATGTATCATCATACATGTAATTAAGCATGATAAGAATCACATATGTATCATCATAAACATATAATCCATCACATATGTATCATAAATCACCATCCATCACATAGCTAATAAGTAGTCCACATTCCATAAATAAACACAAAGTTCAAAAAATGTCACATGTATCATCATAAGCATGTAATCCATCACATATGTATTTTAAATCACCATCTATCACATAGCTAGAGGTGCATCATGAATTAATTAAGTAATGGCATTAGAATTCAAAACATATGAATTATTTATGTAACCATATAAGTCAAATCAATTTCTATCAAGATATCAATATTAAATAGATAATATAATAATCACATCTCATACATTTCATTCATGTCATTGATCTTCTTCTTCATCCAACTCATCATCATGACCATCATGATCATCATGATCATGATCATCATGATCATCATGATCATGATCATCATGATCATGATGATGATGATGATGATCATCATCATCATCATCGTCATCATCGTTGTCATCATCCTCGTCATCGTCGTCATTGTCGATGTCATCATCATCATCATCGTCATTGTGTTCATCATCGTCATCGTCATCACCATCACCATCACCATCACCATTAGTAGGAGAAGCATCATCATCATCAGCTTCTTCTTAGTGTACATTTCCATCAGGAACATCATCGACTAACTGTCAATCGTGATCATCATCTATATCATTTTCTACTTCTTTGGTATCTTCTTCTTCCATCACATTATACATTATCGGTCTTCCTCTTGGATCATGTCTAACAACAAATGACCAACTCGGTTTATGTGGAACCTCCGAGTAAAATACCTGCTCACATTGACTTGGAAGAACATAGGGCTCATCCCCAACTCGTTCAAACGACCTTGTATTAACCATTGTAAATCCATTATCATGTTCAATAACAGTTCTATCAGGATCATTTTTATTCAGTCATAGCCTATACCATTTGATGACGAATAGAACTAATTTGAAGGAATTAAAGTCACACTCAAGTATATCATCCAAAATGCCATAGTATCAATTTTGAGACTATTGAAGATGTATGTCATTTCTAGATGAAATATTGTTCACCTCAAAGACTACAGTTATCCCAAAATCACAAGTTTCTTCGTGTCATCCAATTGTTTGATGCAAAATTTATGACCATTGCAGCACATAGCCTTGTGGTGTTTGACTTGCAATATGTCTAACATATTAAAATTATTGCATCATGAGTTGATAAACATACGGGTGATTAATAAAATTATACGTACCTGTTGATCTCTTAAACCATATGCTAAATCAATTTCCCTTAGTGTAACATTGAAATCTCCATTACGATGAGCTTCTTTAACCAATGAAGCGACACCATCCCATGTTAAGAGATGGTGTTACTCATCGTCATCATCATTGTCGTCGATGTCATCATCGTTGTCATCATCATTGTGTTCATAATCGTCATCGTCATCACTGTCACCATCACCATCACCATCACCATTAGTAGGAGAAGCATCATCATCATCAGCTTCTTCTTCGTGTACATTTCCGTCAGGAACATCATCGACTAACTATCAGTCGTGATCATCATCTATATCATTGTCTACTTCTTTGGCATCTTCTTCTTCCATCACATTATACATTATCGGTCTTCCTCTTGGATCATGTCTAACAACAAATGACCAACCCGGTTTATGTGGAACCTCCGAGTAAAATACCTGCTCACATTGACTTGGAAGAACATAGGGCTCATCCCCAACTCGTTGAAATGACCTTGTATTAACCATTGTAAATCCATTATCATGTTCAATAATAGTTCTATCAGGATCATTTTTATTCAGTCGTAGCCTATACCATTTGACGATGAATAGAACTAATTTGAAGGAATTAAAGTCACACTCAAGTATATCATCCAAAATGCCATAGTATCAATTTTGAGACTATTGAGGATGTATGTCTTTTCTAGATGAAATATTGGTCACCTCAAAGACTACAGTTATCCCAGAATCATAAGTTTTCTTCGTGTCATCCAATTGTTTGATGCGAAATTTATGACCATTGTAGCACATAGCCTTGTGGTGTTTGACTTGCAATATGTCTAACATATTAAAATTATTGCATCATGAGTTGATAAACATACGAGTGATTAATAAAATTATACGTACCTGTTGATCTCTTAAACCATATGCTAAATCAATTTCCCTTTGTGTAACATTGAAATCTCCATTACGATGAGCTTCTTTAACCAATGAAGCGACACCATCCCATGTTAAGAGATGGTGTTACTCATCGTCATCATCGTTGTCATCGTCGTCATCGATGTCATCATCGTCATCATCATCATTGTGTTCATCATCATCATTGTCATCACCATCACCATCACCATCACCATCACCATCACCATCACCATCACCATCACCATCACCATTAGTAGGAGAAGCATCATCATCATCAGCTTCTTCTTCGTGTACATTTCCGTCAGGAACATCATCGACTAACTGTCAATCGTGATCATCATCTATATCATTTTCTACTTCTTTGGTATCTTCTTCTTCCATCACATTATACATTATCGGTCTTCCTCTTGGATCATGTCTAACAACAAATGACCAACCCGGTTTATGTGGAACCTCCGAGTAAAATACCTGCTCACATTGACTTGGAAGAACATAGGGCTCATCCCCAACTCGTTCAAACGACCTTGTATTAACCATTGTAAATCCATTATCATGTTCAATAATAGTTCTATCAGGATCATTTTTATTCAGTCGTAGCCTATACCATTTGACGACGAATAGAACTAATTTGAAGGAATTAAAGTCACACTCAAGTATATCATCCAAAATGCCATAGTATCAATTTTGAGACTATTGAGGATGTATGTCGTTTCTAGATGAAATATTGGTCACCTCAAAGACTGCAGTTATCCCAGAATCACAAGTTTTCTTTGTGTCATCCAATTGTTTGATGCGAAATTTATGACCATTGCAGCACATAGCCTTGTGGTGTTTGACCTGCAATATGTCTAACATATTAAAATTATTGCGTCATGAGTTGATAAACATATGGGTGATTAATAGAATTATACGTACCTGTTGATCTCTTAAACCATATGCTAAATCAATTTCCCTTTGTGTAACATTGGAATCTCCATTATGATGAGCTTCTTTAACCAATGAAGTGACACCATCCCATGTTAATGTGCGACCAGAATGTTGACATCATTCAATCCACACCGTCATCCAATCAAGATTGTTTGCAATATACAAATGTAGCGCATCCCACTCCCGACCAACTGTACAAATAATTAATAGACCACTTACAACTAATTTATTTAGAAGATGAAGAATTAATTTACTACAATAACATCTTATAATTACCTCTCACTTTCTTCAATCTACCTTTCCCCATCAAGTGCTCCCCTTCGAATTTATTAATGGGGTTGGGATCCCAAATGCAATCTACGTGGATTTTTGCTGCAAACTTAGGAAGATATTCAGTAATGTACACCATAGTTTGGTATACCATATATCCCTCCACCATAGAACCCTCAGGATGTGCTCTTTGTCGAACCAAAGCCTTCAAAAGTTTCAAGTGCCTCTCAACCATCCACATTGACCTAGTGTGTACAGGTCCACACAATTCAATCTCCTCAACTTGGTGTATGAGGTAGTGTTCTTGTGCATTGAAAAAAGTTGAAGGTAGATACTTTTGCATTTCACACATTAGATGAGGGATTTTTCCCTTCCAATATTTTATATCTTCCTTGTGGATTGGTTTAGATGACAACCACCTAAAAGAGATTAAAGACACAAAAATATATAAACGAGACTTTACAAAATAATATACAATATATTGCATAACAAGTAAAACAAATGGCAAATATAATATCTATACAACAAATTGAACAAACATCACTACTTACCTCATGTATTTTCCAAGATCATATATGACTTGCTTGATATTATTGTCGAAGTGGTCTGGGAGAGATAGAGGTAGAACGTACTGCAACAATTATAAAATGATCTTTTTATTGTTTTCTAACATAATACAATGAAAAGTACATGCGTAGTATACAAATATATAGTAAATACACAAGAACATGAATTACCTTAATGAAGGTATGCTAATCATGCATTTTCATCCCTGGCCCAAATTCACTCTTTTTTGATATGAGATTGTTTATGTTCGCAGCAAATCCTGTGGGAAATCAAATTTTTTGTATGAGTTCTTTTATAGAATTGCTTTGCTGCTCCGTTAATAACCAAGGAAGGGCACTTATATTAATCTGATCTCCATTGCTATTTGATTGAATGACATTTTTCATTGCATGATTGGATTCCACAATCTCACTACAAATTTTGACAATTTTTTCTTTGTCACGCCTTCCATCCAATATTTTCCATAATGTCTCTATTATATTCTTTTCAATATGCATTGTATCAAACAAATGCACAATTTGTAGCTTCTCGTAGTAAGGCAACCTACTGAATTGTCTGGGATAACTTTTTAGTCCCTTTGGAAGGTGGCCATCCATGCCTTGATGACCTTCAGTATCATCAATTACATCATCAGTAAACAAAACATGATAGAAAAATTCAAATTCCAAACATAAACCATTAGATGGAATGACATTACCTTGATGATTAATTCTATTATATTCCAACTTCCATAAGTGAGGAGTCATTCTTTGTGGCTTTGATGTAGTCTCTTCTTTCCCATTGAAAAGATGTTTTTCAGTATTCTGGTACTTATGATTTTTGTGAAGGAAATGCCTATACTCATCAAGCACCTGCTTTCCTAAACTTTTTGAATGATGAGATTTCATCTTTGGACCACAAACTGGACATGCAAATTTTCCTTTGTTTGAAGACCTACAAGATAATGTATAATTCTATTAAATCTGTTAATTTTTATAATTATAATTATCATGTGCAACTTGAACACTATAACGTACCACAAAAATGTGTTAGCCCTAGGGCATCATGTATTGTCCATACAAGCATTGCATGGAGTTGAAATTGTCTTTGTCCTATTGGTCTAGAGATGTCATACATGGTCACACCATTCCATAACTCCAACAACTCGTCAATAAGAGGCTCAATCTATACATTCATATCTTTAACTTGGTACTTGCCTAGTGGAATGAACAAAAACATTACATAATTATTATGACCATTTTACTGCAATATTTATAATTAAATGTAGATGACTATTAAATGATAAAATACCTGGAATAATCATTGCCAACATTATGTGCTCCCTCTTTATTGACATCCATGGAGGAATATTATTGTTGATAAAAAAAAAAGGCCACACTGAGTAAACAGATCTCAACTCTCCAAATGGATTGACACTGTCTGCTGCCAATGAAAGCCTGAGATTATGAGGTTCTTCTTTAAAGTGTCGCCACTTTTCCTCTATGTCCATAAATGCTGAATTATCCGTAGGCATTCAAATAATGTCATCTTGACTTCTATTGTGTGCATGGTAATCCATAAATTGTGCCAAGCTAGTGCACCTGAATAATCATTGCATATGTAGAATAATAGGAATATAATGAAGAACCTTGCAAGGCACCTTTTTTGTTATTTGATCTATTCGATATCTACTAATATGACATTCAAGGCATTTTGTTCCAAATTCATGTTGTTTATGATATATAATATGATCATTGGGACAAGCATTTATTGTTTGATACTCCATTCCAATATCTTTCATAATGGCAGATAATTCTCCGTATGAGTGAGGTAGAATATTTGATGGTGGTAAGAAAAACTCACCTATCAATCTACAGCAAAAAAAAAAGTTTGAGGTGTTAATATAAAGAATATTAATGGTAATTCACCATTTATTAACTGTAATGACATGTATGACACACCTTAACATATGTGAGATTGTTATGTTGGATAAACCATTCATAACCTTCAAGTTCACCAACAACAATACATTAGAGAGAAGAGTTGTTTGGGAGCCTTTGTAAAGGGGCTCATATGCCTTCTCAAGAAGAGGTAAATCATGAACATCAAGGTCATCCTGATCATCATGATCAGCTATGCCAGTACTAAATGTGTCATGTATCAATGTATTTGTACCATCATCTTCAATTGTGTTTTTTGGTGCATGATCGTCATCTTCCATGGGATCATTATCTTCAACTTCAATATTCACACCTCCATGTTCCTCCACTTCAAAAACCATATTCTCAGGGTTTTGTTGATCCATACCATGTGCTCCGGGGTGCTCCACCTATATAAAATTGATATACGTAAATAAACCGTGATCATGATCTCATTATCAAGTGATTTCTTATGTATATAAATTGTTAAAACAATATAATGAACAACTTACCGGTGGATGATAATCATGTCCCCCTTCAATGTGACCATGTTGCCTACAATGTTTATTAGCTATTTTGATTAGAAGTCTTCTAGTCTTTAAGCCCTTACAAATTTTGCAGGGACAATAACATTTCCCATCACCTTTTCTTTTCAAGTTAGACCATAATCTAGCAATTGTCTCCTTATTTTGTTCTTCGCTGATATTATCTGACATGGTCTTTCTTCACAGGCAAAAAAATTAGGCTATGGAAACTTCAGTGCAAAAGCTTCACAAAAATTGCAAATCGAACCAAAACCATTTAACTCTTCTTTTTCATCTTACAACATTGAACTTAATAGAGAACGTATTTAATGTAGTTGATTGTGTGAATTTCTGAGCATTGTGTCTGCAAATTCTTAATAAAAGTTTGCCTATTGCAGACTTTCTGAGAGACATTTTTGAGTATTCTAAGCAAAGCATTTATTTTAGCATACACTTATTCATCCACATTGCAGGGATAACAATACAAGGCTCACATATTGGTCTAAGAGGATGCCATGGTCTCACAAAGTAACCAAGAACCATATGAAATGATGGTCTTGAATCCACACACAACTAGGGAGGATCCATACGATTATGTATGACTTCCCCCTTGTTTGTTTAATGGGATTAGCCTCCAAGACATAACCATCAATAATCACTAAGCATGTACAAGTGGATCGTAGCTACCCATACAACAAACACTTACCCCTATCCTCAAATTTTCCCAATGTTTGATTCCTTATATACACTCATCCAAGGTTATCTACGTCGATCTTGGTGAGGAATCACATCACAGCAAAGAAGGCAGCATTTAAAAATAGCAAGAGTTTCACTAAACTACCAAAGGTCATAAATATTGAAAGAAAGAAAAAATAGTACCAATAATAAGTCAAATAAATGTGTTCAATTCCAATAGCAAATCAAACATAGCCACAATAACTACACAATACAAAAAACTCACAATAGTGATTAAACTAATTCAAGCAAGATACAATAAAATTGTTGGCCCATGCAACAAAGATGAGAGATCATCAATAATTGAAGGAAACTTCACAATCCTTAAAAGTGCACATTACATAACTATATGACTAGAAATTGTGGCTAAATAGAGTGAAGATTCATCATGACTCCAATAATAGTCCCTCATGTGTACATTTGTGGCATGAACACAAAAACTCCCACATGGCATGGCCATGTACCTAATGGAGAAGACATGCCTAGGCTACATGCCCAAAAAACATGACTATAATAATAGTCCCTCATGCATGCATTTGTGGCCTGCACACTACAAATCCTAACATATCATGGCAGTACACCTCATAGAGAAGACACACTTAGGGCCACATTGCACATAGCAACGTGCCTCACAAAGAAGACATACATAGGGCACATGTTACATAACAATGTGTCTTATGGAAAAATGTGCATGCATGTCACACACCAAAGCTATATGTATACATCATGAGGCACATTCATATGTTATCAAACACAACCTATTGTATCTAACATGAGTTCCTCTCTACATGTGTGCAAATCTTCCAACACTAATCACCACTAAGAAGGAATAATATAAAATGCATGTTCAAATATTTGTGTGTGTGTGGAATTGTGTCTTTGAACCCAAATCGCTACCATCAACAACATGTAACCATCACCTACACTATATCAAAACATAAGTATGGTGTGACATCATATCTATTTGCATAATGTCAAAACACATGCAAACATGAAAATCATCATAGCATGACAAAAATCAATCTCCACATGTTGGAACAAAGATATAAATAAGATAATAGGGTAAGAGGAAACCCGTACCAAGAACCACATACCAACTATCAGCAATGCCATCAAGATAAATGTAGGATAGGATACCACTATGAGCCATCCAATGGTCCATTCTATGAGGAGAACTAGGGGATACTATCTTTGAAAGGTGTGGTCAATAGAGATAATCCCTACTAATGCCACAATATGTCACCATAGCTTCTTGAGTTTTCCATTCTTCTACTTAACACCACATTTATTGAGTTCCTCAACAACGAGGTTGGTTCTCAATAGGATGCACAAACATGTAAACACACAAGCATGGTTTCATCATACTTGTATTGTATCATACTTGTATTGTATCATACTTGTACAACAATACAAATTCATTTTTCTAGTTAATTGCTTAGTGTAAAAATAACTCCATTACATAACATAGGGTAACAATCACCATAAGTTTTCAAATAAACTGCCCAAACATCAATTGGAGTTACCCTTTCTAAGGTACAAACATAATTTATTTATAACTTCAAAATTAAAATACTCACAATACATCCAAATAAGTTCAATAGTGCATGGAAATAGAAAACATGATCCATAATTAAACCCATAAATTACCCTGATTGGATATGCTAATAAAATGGTGTCTCAAATAATAGAGATTATGTTAGACCTATAATAGAGATCTGGAATTTGTTTCATCATACACAAGCATGGTTTCATCATACTTGTATCCAAATACACCATCCATAGATAGGTACTTAGTACCACAATCTCATGGGTACCCTTTTAGCTGAATTTACCCTATATTTAGGTGAATCTACCCTTGTATCATTCCTTGATCTAGTATGTCATTCCACCAATCAATAATTTTTCCATATTCTTGGGAGAATACACTATCCCTTAGGTGAATATGCCATATCCTTAAATGAATCCTCCTTGTCATCATCCTAAGTCCTCTTTTTATTAAGTCTTATCCCTTCATCTTTAGGAAAATCCACCTATCCTTATGTGAATCTACTTTCTCTAAGTCCTCTTTTTGTTCAAGAAGACACACTCAAGCCTTCATCACATTCCATAAAAGAAAATCATTATTCCATATAATTGGAAGGAAATGATATATTGCAAAGATTACTATGAAGGTCTAAAATAGTAAAAGAGATGAGACTAATCTTTTATTTCTACTTACAATAGTAAATTGGTTGAGATACTCATAGACAAAGTGAATGACATGTATGAGAACAACCTCAATAAAGGTAAAAAGGACAATAAATAGTAGTGATAGATGACAATGCATTGAATGTGCCAAGAAAAAGATAGTGGAAGCCATGGAGAAATCAATATCAAAACAAAGCCATTAAATAAAACTATGTTGGTGTAGCTTGAGAAGCACAGTAGAACAATGAAAAAAGAACACTAATTGGTCCTTGAAAAGCATGTAGTCGCAATGATTGAAAACCACAATGACAACATAGAGGGCATGAATGTTTGGAGTATTTCCATTCTTAAGAATCTCATGATAGTCCATTATTAGGACAAGTGAAGTGCACTATGAAAGTGTCTTAAAAAGCTAATATACCCATAAGTGATAGTGCCAATGCTTTGAGTTCAAATCCTCATGAAATACAATCATGTTTATCTCAATGTCGGCCCTGAGACCCAAATTTCAACCACAAAATTGCATCTATAAACTAGATCGGGATTTTTATTGTTGATAATGCAACATTCTCAGTTAAGTTAAGTTATCCATATTATTTGATGTTACCAAATTTGTCCCTTCAACTTTGAAGATCCAATGTATACATGGTTTGTGGTCTCAACATATTGTGATAAACAAACGAGAGGAGGTATCATCCAGACACAAAATTTCTAGGCATTTCTCAAATGCATGTGAATTTTCTATTGAAGAAATTATAGTTTGTCTTGATCCAGTTTTGAATCCCCAATTGTGCTCATTCAAATATTCTAGGGCTCTTTCACCACCTGTACCAAATGCTATTATCAAGACTTACCCCCTTCACAATTTTTCTAGGATTACTAAATAGTCACACATTTCAAGATGGGGTATAGTCTTTGATTTTAGTGTGATGGATTTATTTTTTCCTTGGTTGGTTGTTTTCCACCCTCATCTTTGTAAAACTGTCCTAAGGGTGTGGAGAGCTTCATTGCCAATATATCTATGTCATCAATGGTATCCATTTCCTAAAAATCTCTTTCTTGGGTTGACTATTCATTCTTGCTCCCTTTCCTTTCCTATTGCTACTGTCAATTTGAAATGTTGGAGCTCATTCTCCCCTTTGGTGGAGGTATATCATTTGAAGCAACCATTGTTGGAAGGTAAGCTAAACATTATGATAGGGGAAGTCCTTTACCAGGTTTGTTCAGTAATGGCTAAGGAGATTGGAGATCAGGTGTTGGCAGAGCTAGAGACGTCCCTTTTCCAACACTCTTCATCCACCATTTGACAAACACCTCTTGCTATAATGAAGAGCCCAATTATGAGGACTAAATGGAAATTTGGAGCACCACCTAAGAGAAAGAAAACCCTTGAAGATATAAAAAATGGTCTTCAAACTACATTCAATGACAAAATGCAGTCTTAGAGAATTTTCTGCTCTCATAAGTATCCATGAAAATAATATCTTGGAACATTAGGGACTTAAATGCCCCTAACTGGAGTCAACTTATTATATCTCAAATTGAGTCTAGTGGGCCCAACGTTATTCTCCTATAAGAAACAAAAAATTTAGAGCTAGAAAAGGAACACCCATTCACTAAATGAAATCATTGGAGCTTCTAGACGTTTAGCTATCCTATGGAATCATAAAAGAGTTCAAATTACTGAAGTTTCCTCTTCAACAAATTGGATTCATGTTCTTGTATCTCTCTTTTTTATTAATTTTGAACTATCTAACATTGATGCTCCCAATTCTATAGTGGGGGGAAAATATCATGGGATGTTATTTTAGTTATATTAGCACTTCACAATAATAAAGGTGTTGACCCTTGTCATAAGATTTTGTCATTGGTGTCAGAAAGGTAGTTCGCATTTGGCATTGGATGCTTTTCAAGTATCCATGTGGTATTTGACTTGATACATGACTAGAGCGTCTTTGGTCTATACATGATGATGACTTGATACATGACCATAGCATGTTTGGTCTCAATATGATAGTGCACTTGATTGTTTTTGGTGGGTTTTAGTGATCATGTGGAAATATGAACAGGATTCACATTACAATGACATCAGTGAACAATCATCTCTTAGCATGTATCTTCATTGACTTTGGTTTCTATAGAAAAATATAGTGATCATATGCAAATACAATTACATGGTTTGAAAAAGGATACATTACCATATGATATAGGCTGACAAAGATAAAATTTAATATGTACTTGGAAAAGGGTCTTATTAGTAAGACTCATCATTCATATGTTTACTCCAATCTATGTTTATATTGCATAGAATATCAAATTTGGTGATACTATTTGAATATGTGAGCATATGTTATATGGTTTTGATCATTGGCTAAGAGAATTGTTGCCTAGTAGTTTTCTAACGACATTGAATATAGTGCCTAAAAGACTTTGGGCTTGAAACACTTTCTAAAGGCATTAAAAGAATGGGTCACTTTATGTCACTAGAAAATGGGAATATGTTATACTTAACTTTTTTTTATCATCCCATCGAGATTCATTTACAATATCTCAAGCTCTAGCTATGACACATGATAGTTAGGGTTCTTGCTTCTTGGATGAGGAAGAAATTTGGACATTCCATGATAGTTTGGTAAGGAAGTCGATGACTCGTTGAATAGTGAATGAAAGGCATTGGTTTCAGTTACAATGGATATTTATGTGTATCTTTTCATTATTCTCATTTTGTTTCAAGGTTTGAAAAGTAAAAGTTTATTACCCTGTTTCCCAGTAACTGGTAGCCCGTGTCTGATAAATATACAAACTGGTATGTATATTTATTGTATGATTAAGGGTTGTTTTTGTAAAAATCCTCATTACTGTCGTGTCTAAATATTGTTAAGCATTTGGTTCAAAAACATTTTATTAACTCATTTCGAGCTTTGCATGTGTAGTGTCTATTGGGTCAAGGGTTTCATGATCCATAACTGTTGTATTTTGTTAAAAAAGTTTCTCTACAATGTTTGCCAACATCCTCCTTGCGTGTGCCAAAATAGGATCTTTGGAACAAGGTATGGACATCCATCAAAGCATAATCAAAGGGGGTTTTTTTGTCAGAAATTAGTTGCAAATGCTCCAATAACAAAAATCACAAAATGGGGTAGCATACACACGGCATGTGATTAATTCACAAAATGGATTAATTCACAAAAAAAAACCAGTCTCAATATGATTGCGGAAAAAAATTAGTTGCCCTTACCTTGCTTGTGCAAAGATCGCTTTGGCGGGGGGGGGCAAGGAGGCAAGATGGTCGCTGCTTGCTTCGAATTGCTTCGATCAAAATGAAAATGCGCTGTGTTTTTTTTTTAATAAAATGCCCAATGTTGTTGGAATTCTGTCAAACACGGGCATATTTTTTAAAAAAAATCAAATTTTCAAACAATTCTCCTTGTCTGTCAAAATTTGACCCCAAATGTATTAGTGACAGTTGGAAGGTCAAACTGCTAACTTGGCAGATAGCAACCATTAGATTTGCCAGGTTAGATGAGATATGCGGCTGAGCTTCAAATGAGAAGTTTGGAGGGATTTATGAAGGCACCGGTTATAGCTCACAAGAAAGGGCAAAATGAATGGGATTCAGACTTGTCGATTCAAGGTTGATTTGACAGTCAAAGATGATAGCTCAGAGATGTGAAATGATTTGGATAAGTTTCCAGTTCAAGTGTTATGAATCACGAGTTCTCTGACGAATTCAAAGATGTATTTGTTGATAGAAATCCTGAAGCAGGAGATTGTACACTGAAAAGAGGAATAAGATCGAGATAAAATCATTCACATAAGGTGCACACATGCCAATAGAAAAGGAGTGATGGCCTAGGAAATGGTGGTGACTTGAGTTATAAGAATTGTAGCTAGGAAATCGAAAATCATCAAAGCAAATAGTATTAGTAATCTAGCTCAATCACAAAAGCTCAAATGCAATGATCAATCCTAATTACATCCAATAGAGATATGAAAACAAGATATTCAAGATTAAAAACTTAAGCAAACCAAATGCAGACTTGAATGTCTCCTTCATGTGGCTCCATTGTCCTTCTTTTTTCTTCAAATAGCTTTGTTTGTGGATCTCACCTACAAGTGCATACACATGAGATGAAAGCAAGAAGACAAGATAGTAGCGCAAGAATATTCGAAGCGTGATTGATGCGACAAAGTGATTCGAAAAAGTGATTAATTCGATAATGTGATTAGTTGGGATTGAAGAAAATCATCCAATTTATAGACAAATTGGAGAGATGATCAAATTAGCATGAAGAGATTCAAATGGAAATTGCAAATCAAGAATGTCAATTATGACAAATTTATGACAAATTTGCACTTTCTATGCAAAATTGATTAATTGATAATTTATGACAAAATTATGACAAATTTCTATGTCAAAATTGATTGATTGTCAATTATGACAATTTATGACAAATTGAAATGTCATTCCCATGAAATTAGGAGGAAAATAGGAGGAAATTGAATTAGAAATGAGGAAAATTAGAAAATTGGAAAATAGGAAATTAGGAATTAGAAAATGAGGAAATTAGAAATTTAGCGAATTAATTAATAATTTTTCATTTATTAATTAATTCACAAAGAGGGAATTTAGAAATTGATGAAAAATTAGGAAATTAGGAATTAGGGGAAATTAGGTAAATCAATTAATAATTTGTCATTTATTAATTAATTCACAAAAAGAGGAATAATTAGTTAGCCAATTAAATTAAACATTTAATTGTGACACGAAGACCTAGGATAAATAAATAAATTATTTAACCTAGAGGGAGAAATGACAAACAAGGTTAAATGAATAAAATCATGAAACCCTAAAAGATGAATTAGAAATGCAAGGATGACAATTAGGTCTTGACAAAGGATAATTGATATCGATTCGATTTGATCATGATTCTGACTTGATAAAAGACCGATGCTGATAAATGATGTGATTGATAAATGTGCCAATTGACGAGGGACAATGACTAATTGATCCAAATTGACATTATTGAGAAAGACGACGATCGATGACAAATTGATCGCAAAATGATAAAATTGACAAGAGGACAAGGATCAATGACAAAATAGATCACAAGACGACAAGATTGATGACAAATTGATCAAAACACAAGAATCGATGACAATTATCAATCGCATGATGACAAGATTAATAAGAGGACAAAAACCCTAATTAGGATTGATGATGTCCAAAATGATGACAAATGAATATGCACATTGATGCAACAGGATAAGATTGACCAAAATCATGACTGATATTGTTATCGACAAGACCAAATTCAAAAGCAAGATAGATGAAGGATGTAGAAGAAGGACTCGATGCTCGCAAATGATAAAGACCAAGTGCGAATCATAGGAGAAATGTTAACGCGATGCAAAAACCCTAAAATAAGGCAATGCGCCAAATGTTAAAGTACGACTCCGCAAGCGTTGACCATTTTTAGATGTCTACATTTTTCCCCTCTTTGAGACAATGCGATTTCAAGCATTGTTTCAAAGAACAATAATGAAAATGGCCCAGACAATAATAATGACATATGCATGCCCCCTCAAGGAATTGGCCAGAAACATCCAGAAAAGAGGCCAATTGATGGATAAGAATGATAGAACATGATAGGAACAAACAGACTGAGAATCAGAGACCGGATGCATGAAGGACAAGCAATTAAAGACGCAAAAGACCGTGACCAACATGAGATGGAGAGAGTGCACGTCCATCTATGCACTGACAAAGAGCTATAAATGAGACAAAGTGAGGGAAAATTGCTCATTTGCACTAGCCAAAGAGGAGAATTTGTTGCTCTGGAAAAAGACACTTGCAGAGAGATGGCAAACATTCCAATGGAAAATCACCTCGGAGAACGTGTACACATGTATAGATGACCAGACGACATGGGAGCAACGGTATGTATCTCAAAAACCCATGTTTTCAATTTTATGAATTTTGATCGCTTGCAGGACATTGCAGGACCCACAGGGAATGCAGAAACTATCTTCTGTGCTTGTGTAGGGTGAATTATGCACTTGTGTAAGGGGACACAGGCACAGGTTATGTGACACAGGCACAGGACTCATCACACAGGCGCAATTGTGCAATGCAAACCCTACTTTGGTCAAAAAACAGCGTGCAAATGATCCAAAAAGGGGGGATAAGAAGAGGATAGGTCAAAATAGATGAAAAAAACCCTGATTTGTGGATGAAATGAGGAAATGCAACCCATAGGAGCAAACCCTAAAATTCACAAAATATGCCCCAATTGTGATGCAGAGTTGATAGTATCCATTGATCACGCGGGAGAACCGACCAGACTGCTTCATGTTACGACATAGACTCAGGAGCACAGATAGAGATACATTAGCAGGACTTGGGATATACTATATCACATTCATGCCTAAGATTAGGGCAAACACAAGACTACTTACCGCATTGGCAGAGTGATGGCATTCAAAGACCTCCTCTTTCCATCTGGCAACTGGAGAGGCGACTGTGACACTAGAGGACGTATGGCATATCCTCCGCATTCTAATTCATGGAGAGATGGTAGAGTATGACCCAATGATAGGGAGAGATGCATTGTGCAGATTATTTGAGTGTGACGCAGATGATCTGGATATCATAGAGAGGGAGATTGGCTGGGAGACCATGGCATCAGAGTATGATAGATGATATGTGGTGATAGCAGTGGTGATAGCATGCCTACTAGCAGGAGACAGATGAGGACATGGATTCCCTATTGGATGGGGAAGAGTGCTAGAGTGGATGGCAAAAGAGGGGATGGTGTATGCATGGGGACCATGTGTGCTTGCTATGCTATATTTTCAGTTGCATCAGATAGCATATCAGGGAGTGCATACTTTGAGCTGTGGAGTCACATTGTTACAGGTATGGGCATTCAAGCACATAGCCATATGTCGACTGATTGCAAAGAGACAGGTATTACCACATCAACCATATGTGTACTGCTATGGTGGAGCATTGAGACAAGGTCCATTTGGATACATATTGTATTGGCGACATGAGCTAGACAGACTGAGAGAGTTCACAAGGAGGTCATATCGTGATTGCCCTGGATGGTTAGATGATAATGATGAGCTACCGTATTGTAGACAGGAGAGGTACCTGATTGGGTGACCAGTGAATCACCAGAGAGTGATTGAGATGTACCTGAAAGAGAGAGTCAGACGACAGTTTGGAGAGAGGCAAGATGTACCTAGGAGGACTGCACACTTTGCCCGATCTCACAGAGAGATGAGTCAGTGGGGGAGTATGATTCAACCACACATAGCATATGCTGACTTCACACAACTACAATAGAGATAGTGGGATTGGAGATCAGATGTGGAGGATGCTAGGATGACAGAGGAGTATGAGAGATGGTTTGCATGACAACGGCCAGTGCCATTGACAGATCCTGATATTCCAGTACCGAGGAGACAGGAGGACTTCCCACTCATAGGAGAGGAGGAGGGAGATGATGAGGATGAGGAGGATGAGGGTGGTGATGAGGATGAGGAGGATGATGAGGATGGAGATGAGGATGGGGATGACGAGGATGAGCTAGATTCAGGCGAGCATGAGGCATTGCAGGATATACCCATAGAGCCAGAGACAACTAGGATAGAGGAGATGGAGATGTGCAGGGCTACCATAGCGAGTCAGTATGATCATATTGTGACATTAGAGAGACAAAATGCCATCTTGAGGATAGAGTAGGATCAGTTTAGAGTGAAGATAGCCAGACTTACAGCAGCTCGAGATGCAGCAATAGCTCAGGCACAACGAGAGGAACAGAGAGTCACTGAGTATATTGGGTCGATTAGGGATGCCAGTGCACGGGAGATGACATAGATGTTGGTAGAGACCGGAGAGGAGATACGCCATTGGAGGACACTATATGAGAGTATAGTTCCACCAGAGTAGAGAGCAGCTTCATATCGGGCACGATCAAGGACAGAGAGCAGAGCACGCTCTCGGAGGTCATTGAGCAGCATGGGGGTGAGTGGACCTATGAGACCACCATAGCTAGGACCAGGAGGGACATCATCTGTGAGAGATGGAAGGGATGAGGAGGATAGAGGGAGCACCCAGTGATAGAGGCATGTGCTCCTTAGGATAGAGATAGATGTAGTTTGACATTATGTAGTTAGCATGCGGGCCATACTTAGGACAGACAGTCCAATTTTGTACTCTGATATTATGTGGATATATGATATGATATGCATCGATATGATGGGATGCAATGTGTTATGACTTATGTTTATTTTCCATGTATGGATGGCGTATGCACTGTTTATGTATTATTGTGGAACATGTATGGATATATTTTTTATGTGTTTTTGATGCATTTATAATATGAAATGGATAAAATGCTTGATGTGATGCTTGATGTAATGCAAATTCACTAACCAAGTGGATGCAGGATGCAGCATAAGTTTGTGGAGATCAGACCACTAGACCGAACTGATTGCCCAAACTGAGAGAAGAAATGTTAGTAAGAAGAAACAAGACAGAGTACAGTTAGAGGTGAAGAAAAACTTGCTTTTAGTAATGCACTCTGTAGGTGAGAACCTTTATTTAATGTAGCAAAATGGATGCGTAGCATCATGGCATTGAAGGCCAGAGCTGAAATGCAACCCTTTTTGCAAAAGACAGACACATCATAGACAAACAGCAATCACAACAAAAAAAGAAAAGGACCATGAACCATCCCGGTCACTCTAAATCACTCAATGACATCATCGAGCAACATAGGAACATGATCGAAGCCAAAGATAAATAAGTAAAAAGATAAGATGCACAAATTCCAACAAATCAAACAAACATCTTGATCTTCATTGTCAAAAGTTGAAAGTGTTGATAGGACGATCATCCTGTCTGGTTTCAGGACATACGGTACCCCGTCTAAGATAGGACACAGTCTGGTTTTGAGTATACCACACCCTATATAAGACCCATGATATTAGTGACAAGGACAAATAAATTTGCGGTTGATTGATATGACAAGTGCGATCAGTTTGAATGTCTAGTTTGAGTGAAAAGTTCATCTGTTAATGCGTGATTTCATTAAAGCACAGTGTTAGATTGCGTGTCGTTGGAGGGATGCTCAGTGATCTATCTTATGCACAAAGGGGTTATATTTTTGTCTTGCTTTTCGAAATTTTACAATTTTTTTGTGTTCATTTTTTTCAGGACATTTTTTTTATTTTTTTTTTTATTTTTTGTGATTTTTTTTTTGGATTATTTCAGGACATTTTCAATTTTTTAGAGATTTTTTTCAGGACATTTTTCAATTTTTTTGTTTTATTTCAGGACATTTTTCAATTTTTTTGAATATTTCAGGACATTTTTCAATTTTTATGATTTTGCCCCCAATGTCTAGCAAGGCAAAGAATATGATAGGTGAATAAATAGCCTTGCTGAAATGTTGGTGGATAGAGGGAAGACAAAGGCCTTTTATTATGGAGACAACACAGATGCAATTTTCAAGGGCTATTGCATGATGGGACAAGAGACTAGATATGACAATGTAAAGCAAGAACATGGCATGAGGGACATGTCAAGAGGTTTTTGAAACCATATTTAAATCTTTCATCCTTATGTTAGATCAAGATCAAGGAATGAAAAAGAGTGTATGGATAGTGATAAGATATGGATAGGATAAGCAAGACCAAGAATGGATAAGGGACATGGACTGAAAGTCGAGATTGGCTAAGGGATAGTGGTAGAAAGTTGCAATAAGCTAGGGAATATGGATGAAAGGTTATAATAAGCAAATGGATAAAGACCAAAAGCTATGATAGACTAAAAGTTGCAAACAAGATGCATGATGCTCATGATGATCCTCAACCTTGTCAAGATCAAAGGTGGAAAGGGAAACTGGACATGAGGGACAATAGGATATGAAGGGTAATGACAGGGGTTCGATAGGATAATGGAACAATGAAGGACAAAAGGATATGAAGGAGGAAACCTGCCCCCAAGTGTGGTGTGCAAGAAGTTCATAAATTACACATGATTCTTGTTTGCCAGGTTTTCATCACGGTACTTGCCCAAGGCGCCTGTTTGCCAGGTTTTCACCAGTGGACGAATTATTTTTCTTTACTTTTTTTCTTTGTTTTTTCTTTTTTTTTTTTCACTTTTTTTTCACTTTTTTTTTTTTTGACTTTTTCAATAGAAGATGGACACATGATAGGGGATGGAAGAAGGACTCAAGCGTCTTTTTGTTTTTTTTTGGATAGTAGCCTTGGAAAAAAATGGACCATGACCTTTAAAAGTATGCTCAAAGACGTTGGTAGGATAAGGACATGGAAAAAGAGATGAAATTAAGGCAAGGAGTTATACAAAGGATTGGACCAAAGGGATCGAAGAATGGAAAATATGAATTGGATAATGGATAGGGTATTGGAAGAATTGTGCTTGAGTGGATGGAAATGTTGGCAAGATCGACATTGGCACACACCTTGAGGGGTGGTGGATTGATGGAGGAAAAATGGATCTCATATTGTGAGATTTGGATGGAGGAATAGCTTGGGATTTTGGGACATAAGGGCCCAAAATGGATGAAGAAGGTGATGGAGGAACAAATTTGAGAGGGTTGGATGGAGGAATAGCAACTTTGGATGCCAAGTTGGATGTTTCTTTAGGATTTTGTGCTTCAAGTAACCACTTGGGGATCCACATGGTTTTTGATTTTTCATGCTTTTGTGGTTCCTTGGAGTGCATTGCTTGCCCAAGGGATTTAGGAACCCATAAATATTTTGACTTTGCTTTATTTTGCTCAGTGGGCCTTTGTGGCCTTTTGGATTTTTTCGTTTCTTTTTGGATCATATTTTTCTTTGCTTTGACATGTCGATTAGATTGGACATGTTGATCCTTGAATACATGTGGATTGCTAGACTTATGACGTTTACACTTGGCATCCAAATTGCTTGGAGGGGGAAAGGAATGCATGGATGGATATGAATGAAGTGGACTTCTTTTGGATTGATGAAATTTACTCAAGGATGTGTGCCTTTGCTGACCTTGCATAGAGGATGAAGGGATATAAGGACCTAAGATGGATGGAAGGTGTGATGGGGAAGGTGTATGTTTTGATTGTGATGGAGGGATACCAACGTCTTGAGAGTGAGTTTTGTAGACATGACCCTTAAGATCTTCTTTGATATGGAGGGGTTATTTCTCTTGAAGGTCTACCCCTTGGCCTTTATGAATATCTTGACTTGTAGGATACTCTTTTCTTTGGGAAGAAGATGCGAGTCTATTATGAGATGGATATGATATGAGAGAAATAATGAGATCTTGAAGTGGATCAGATTGCACCAAAGTGGAAGAAACCATTATGCATGTCGAGGGTTCATGAACATCTTGCACTAACATGTTAGAATCATGAGGGGGATTAGGATCATGAGGGGGACTAGGATTGTGTAGTGGACATGGTTCAATGACAGGCTCTTCAAGAGATGGAATGGAAGAAATAATGGGATCATCAAAATAACTGATATCTTGGAGTGTATATGGAGTATTAAGACATGGAGATGGAGGAACAAGTGGATCTTGTGGAGGATCTGAAGGAATGATTTGATCTTGACAAGGAGGAAGATCATTGGAATCCTCTTTAAAGGTGCTTTGCTCTTGACTTTTAATGGGATCATCATAAAGGATGTAAAGGATATCTTGATCTTTCTTAGGAAGTGGAATGTCAATGGGATTTGAAAGGACATTGTGTTCATGAAGTGGAAGGGGATCGTTTGGGATTGGATGAACTGGGATATCTTGATCTTGCTCGGGGAATGGAGTGTCAATAGGACTTTGGATAGGATGGACAAGAATAGGGGAATCATCGTTAGCATCTGGGAACATGGGGTCCTGGTCAACAGTTGGATGGGATGATAAGGTTTCAGGATCTTGATCTTCATCTATTTCAAGACACGTTTCTTCATGCTCTAAATTATCCTCTTGACATGGGGTTGGACTTTGGATATGCATGGGGGATTTTGGTGAGGTATCAATGCTTTGGCATGAAGGAAATGCACTTTGAACATTTGTGATGGATTCTGGCAAGGAATCAATGCTTGAACATGAGGAAGAGGGACTTCGAATGGGGTCCTCTAAAACAGGTAATGGCAATAAAGTGCATGGTAGCATTGGGTCTTGTATTTCTGAAACATGACAAGGGTGTGCATCATGAATTGGATCTTGGCAATCAATTATGGATAGCCCTTGGCTAATTGCATCCTTGGGTGTATTATTTGATGAGGACAATATGGAAGGTTTTTGTGAAACTTCTAGAGGTGTAGGGATAGATGCCACTGGAGAGTCAATTTGCTTGTGGGGGGATGAGGCATTGCTAGACATAAGTGTATTATCTTGATCTTCTTCAAAGAACTCACTTGGTAGGTTCCTTAAGAGCCTTGCAATAAAGCCACCTTTCTTTCGAGGTTTTGACATAGTTGTATCTGGAATTTGAACTTGTTTTTGGTTTAATGTCATGTTTTGATATTGGACTTGGTTCAATTGTTCTGACATGTTTGAAACTTGGCTTGGTGTGGGCTGCAACCTTTGTTTTTGAATGTTTGGTTGTGGTTGTTGACATTGATATGTTGATTGAACTTGTTGATATTCCACCATTGGTTGAACTATTTGTTGACATTGTATAGTTGGTTGGACCATTGATTTTGTTGGTTGTATATGTTGGAAATGTTGAACAATTGGTTGTGATGGTTGAAAATCTGATTGATAATAAACACCTTCTTGTTCTTGTTGTGGAGGCACATAATTTTGAAATTGATGTTGTCTCTTTTCTTGAAATTGTTTCATCATCTCTATTTGTGAGAGGAGAGCTGGTATGTCTGATCGTTCAAGAAGAGATCTTACATCAATTGGCTCAATCTTTGGATTTCGACCTGGAAATTTTTGAAACATTTTGGACATTTGTGATCTATTCTTCTCAATGTTTTTCACTTTTTGTTCCAAAATCTCATTTTCTTGAGCTAGTTTCTCCTCTAGTTTTTGTATTTGGAGACTTGTTTCATCATTAAAAAGTTTGATCAATGTTGCTTTGTTGTTGGGTTGGATAGAATTGTGATTGCCTTGGATTAAAATTCAATTGCATTGTCGGTTGATACGTCAAACTTTGTTGCATCATTGGTGCTTGGAACCTTGTTTCAATAGACATGTCACTATGCAATGTTTTTTTTTTTTTTGGAATTTTTCAAGAATAATATATGATATGCAACTAAATGCAATCTATGGAAAGAATGCAACCTATGTTTTTGGTTGTTTTTCAATATTTTGACAAACTTTTTGGAATGCAAATCTAAAAAGAGAGACCCTTAGGAAATTGAAATGATATCTAGACCTCAAAGGACAAAAGGACAAATGACAATGTCTCCCCTATATGCTTGGATACTAAGCTAGGTTTGACCAAATGACAATAATGACATAAAGAGAAAAGGTTTGATAAGGTCTAGACTTCCTAACAATGACTTAGGGTTTACCAAAGATTTGGATTACTCAAGTATGATAAAACCTAGTTTTGACACTATATGCAAAGGGACAATTACTATGCAAATGACCCTAATATGATATGATAATGACCTAAGCTTAATGAAGAGACCTAGGGTATGCAAATATGAATGTATGACAATGGTATTACTCTAATGCAAGAGGACACATGCAAATGGATGATCCTTATTGATATGCAAAGGAGTATGACCTAGGTGAAACTTAACCTTGGTAGTTGACAATGAATTTGCAAAATTCAAACCTAGGATGAACCTAAATCTAAGTGACATGACTGTTGAGATAAGATTTTGAAAAATGTTTGATAACCATGTTTGACGATGTTTTGAACTTTGTTGGATGAAATGTTCTTGTGTTTAGCCTTGTTTTGAATCAATTTGTCTTGTTTTTGTAATGAGATGCAATTCAACTTTTGACAAGCAAAGAAGACAAGATATTTCAACTTAGACTCAATACAATCATGCTCATTCACACATTTCTTATGGTAGGCAAGGACATTAGGTACTTGAGAGGTAGACTCATTATGGGATTCAAGGAGAATACATATATGCTTGACCCCACAGGCTCCCCTCCACGGCACTCACTTCTCAGGGCAGCCAAGCATCAGTCCCCATGGAAATCTCCCCATGGCGAACTTAGCATCTCTTCCAAGTATCAGAACTTGTCCTTCTCAAGCAACTAGAAGGATTTTTGGCTTCTAAATACAAGGTGTTTAGTAAGGATTTCTGTTAAGTGTTACTCCTTGGTGTCACGCAAGCGTGATTGAGACATTAAGCCCACCAAGATACCAAACAAATGTAGTCACGCAAGCACGATTTAGACCGTGAGGTCCTACTTAGATGTTGATATGAGAAAGAGTTCAAGGGTCATCACTTCCCAAGTAACTCCAATTCCCACATAACCCTTCCATTCAAAGCTTTCGCCCATCAAGTATTTGTTTATAGTGAGTTAGAATGCCAAGGTATTCTAGCCATACTCACTTTGGGTCGTTCCCTTCTCACGATTGTCACTCGCTTGCAAAAGCAAATGGTCGGGAAGGCAAGCCCTCTAAAGGTGACACACAATCAAAAACATGAGCATGGTATCGAAGATTTGGATTTTTGATCACCCTAAGAAGGATGAGAGCATACTCTCCTACTCCAATGTCAAACTCATCAATCAAAGCAAACATATATTCATTCCATCCTACTTAGAAATCATACTAGGTGCCTAAATATTAATTGCAAACACAAAGTTTAGTTGTAGTCCAAGGCAACCTGCAAAACCCAAGTCAGAAGTTTGATATGTTTAGTCTTTGACTATTGAACCTGCATAAAATGTGTTAGTAGTTTCATTTATTGTCTTTGTCATGCGTATGCCAAGGTTTTGCACAGAGAATTAGTACCAAAAAACCAAAAAAGTAGAAACAAAATGCAAAACAAAACAATTTGCAAGTAAAAAACACTGCTTTTTACCTCTGTTTCTATCCCTACATAGGTGCAAAATGCTTGACACAAGAGCAAATTGTCCTTGACACAGGCGTAGAATGCTTGACACAGGCGCAAAAGTTCCCAGAAAACCCTACATTACCCTGTTTCTTGGGTTTTTCACCTGCAAATCAACTCAAAAGCACTCAAAAGCATGGTTAAGTGGTTAGTTCACGTCAGGTTCACCAATTAATATAGCTAGGAAATTGGAAATCATCAAAGAAAATAGTATTAGTAATCTAGCTCAATCACAAAAGCTCAAATGCAATGATCAATCCTAATTACATCCAATAGAGATATGAAAACAAGATATTCAAGATTGAAAACTTAAGCAAACCAAATGCAGACTTGAATGTCTCCTTCATGTGGTCCATTGTCCTTCTTTTTTCTTCAAATAGCTTTGTTTGTGGATCTCACCTACAAGTGCATACACATGAGATGAAAGCAGGCAGACAAGATAGTAGCGCAAGAATACTTGAAACGTGATTGATTCGACAAAGTGATTTGAAAAAGTGATTAATTCGATAATGTGATTAGTTGGGATTGAAGAAAATCATCCAATTTATAGACAAATTGGAGAGATGATCCCAATTTATAGACGAATTGGAGAGATGATCAAATTAGCATGAAGAGATTCAAATGGAAATTGCAAATCAAGAATGTCAATTATGACAAATTTATGAAAAATTTGCACTTTCTATGCAAAATTGATTGATTGATAATTTATGACAAATTTCTATGTCAAAATTGATTGATTGTCAATTATGACAATTTGTGACAAATTGAAATGTCATTCCCATGAAATTAGGAAAATTAGAAAATTGGAAAATAGGAAATTAGAAATTAGAAAATGAGGAAATTAGAAATTTAGTGAATTAATTAATAATTTTTCATTTATTAATTAATTCACAAAGAGGGAATTTAGAAATTGATGAAAAATTAGGAAATTAGGAATTAGGAGAAATTAGGTAAATCAATTAATAATTTGTCATTTATTAATTAATTCACAAAAAGAGGAATAATTAGTTAGCCAATTAAATTAAACATTTAATTGTGACACGAAGACCTAGGATAAATAAATAAATTATTTAACTTAGAGGGAGAAATGACAAACAGGGTTAAATGAATAAAATCATGAAACCCTAAAAGATGAATTAGAAATGCAAGGATGACAATTAGGTCTTGACAAAGGATAATTGATATCGATTCGATTTGATCATGATTCTGACTTGATAAAAGACCGATGCTGATAAATGATGTGATTGATAAATGCACCAATTGACGAGGGACAATGACTAATTGATCCAAATTGACATTATTGAGAAAGACGACGATCAATGACAAATTGATCGCAAAATGACAAAATTGACAAGAGGACAAGGATCGATGACAAAATAGATCACAAGATGACAAGATTGATGACAAATTGATCAAAACACAAGAATCGATGACAATTATCAATCGCATGATGACAAGATTAACAAGAGGACAAAAACCCTAATTAGGATTGACGATGTCCAAAATGATGACAAATGAATACACACATTGATGCAACAGGATAAGATTGACCAAAATCATGACTGATATTGTTATCGACAAGACCAAATTCAAAAGCAAGATAGATGAAGGATATAGAAAAAGGACTCGATGCTCGCAAATGATAAAGACCAAGTGTGAATCATAGGAGAAATGTTAATGCGACACAAAAACCCTAAAATAAGGCAATGCGCCAAATGTTAAAGTACGACTCCACAAGCGTTGACCATTTTTAGACGTCTACATTTCGCCCCTCTTTGAGACAATGCGATTTCAAGCATTGTTTCAAAGAACAATAATGAAATTGCCCCAGACAATAATAATGACATATGCATGCCCCCTCAAGGAATTGGCCGGAAACATCCAGAAAAGAGGCCAATTGATCGATAAGAATGATAGAACATGATAGGAACAAACAGACTGACAATCAGAGACCGGATGCATGAAGGACAAGCAATTAAAGATGCAAAAGACCATGACCAACATGAGATGGAGAGAATGCACATCCATCTATGCACTGACAAAGAGCTATAAATGAGACAAAGTGAGGGAAAATTGCTCATTTGCACTAGCCAAAGAGGAGAATTTGTTGCTCTGGAAAAAGACACTTGCAGAGAGATGGCAAACATTCCAATGGCAGATCAGCTCGGAGAATGTGTACGCATGTACAGATGACCAGACAATGCGGGAGCAGCAGTATGTATCTCAAAAACCCATGTTTTCAATTTTATGAATTTTGATCGCTTGCGGGACATTGCGGGACCCACAAGGAATGCAGAAACTGTCTTCTGTGCTTGCGTAGGGCAAATTCTGCGCTTGTGTAGGGAAAATTTTGTGGTTGTGTAATGTCTTCTATGCTTGTGTAAGGGGACACAAGTGTAGCTTATGTGACATGGGTGCAGAACTCATCACATAGGCGCAATTGTGCAGTGTAAACCCTAATTTGGTCAAAAAACAGCGTGCAAATGATCTGAAAAGGGGGGATAAGAAGAGGATAGGTCAAAATAGATGAAAAACACCCTGATTTGTGGATGAAATGAGGAAATGCAACCTGTAGGAGAAAACCCTAAAACTGACAAAATATGCCCCAATTGTGATGCAGAGTCGACAGTATCCATTGATCACGCGGGAGAACCGACCAGACTGCTTCATGTTACGATATAGACTCAGGAGCACGGATAGAGATACATTAGCAAGACTTGGGATATACTATATCACATTCATGCCCAAGATTAGGGCAAACACAGGACTGCTTACCGCATTAGCAAAGGGGATGTGAAAGCTTAAGGGATTGCCAGAGGGGGTATGAAATCCTTTTCTTTTCAATAAAAGTCACCTCAGGCCTATTCGCCACTCCTACCCTGCATTTCGTTGGCAGAGTATTCCTAGAGGGAGCTCATGGGAAGCTAAAAGAAGGATTTGTTTGGGTGAGAACTAGCAGCCAGTCATCTCTGTAGCATCAGGGAAGCTGCAATGCCTCCTCAACAAATCCTATTTGTCCCCAAGCTCCTCTTTCCATTTTCTCTGATCCAAGGCATAAAGCCTAGAGATTTTCCTTAAATCTGAAGGGAAAGTCTTTTTTCATGTCGGGATCTATTTTCCTGGGTGATATCGACAAGAATCAAGTATTTTTGTTTCTACCAATAA
The DNA here is from genome assembly GCF_030272615.1 of Cryptomeria japonica. Taxonomy (NCBI): domain Eukaryota; kingdom Viridiplantae; phylum Streptophyta; class Pinopsida; order Cupressales; family Cupressaceae; genus Cryptomeria; species Cryptomeria japonica. Next base: position 582,049,926 of record NC_081415.1, on the reverse strand, counting down.
TCAGTTGGAAATTTTGGTTCCACCTCATCACGGGCGCTAGCATGCGGACAAGGAATTATTTGTAACAAGAATTGTGTACAACCTTCAAGGCTCAGTTCTGTTGACAAGTGTGTTATGGCCTGAAGCTTGTCGCTCCCTTGTTTTCTATAAAAGGGAATTCAAGGCGATTAGTTTAGGTCCGAAAAATTTCTGAGAAAGATCTCTGTAAAATAGATCTTTTCTATGGGGTTAGGTTCAAAAGAGTTCTAGAGATTCATAGGAAATAACTGGGACTATAATATTATTTTGTAGAGAAAAAATTGTAATAAAGTGGTTGTAGTTTCCCCCTTTTCAAATGGGTCACGTTGTATTTGAAACTGTTGGCTATAATTTGATAAAAGATAGCTCATAATACTAATGCAAATATAGTTTCTCAATCTTTACTCTCCTATGTGTGATTTTATCTTCTTTAAAGAAAATGGGATCAGGGGTTTCTTTTGTTTATTGCATTGTTATGATGTATGTACTCTTTTATTCAATGCTTTAATCCAAGGGGTTAATTAAAAATTCTTGAATAAGATTACAGAGAAAATAAGGCTCGCCATGAGATTCACTAAGTAGTTCAGATATAGGATCATAAGCAAAATAATATTGTAAGGCAGTATTATTTCAAGGCAAGACTAGCTATTAGATAAATTTTTATCAAATTTTCAACAACATCTTTCATCGACTCTGCAGCCCAAATGAATAAGGCACTGGTATTAGCTAGAAAATCTCGTTAGGCTATCAATTTTCCAGTTTTATCTTCTTCATGCTCTCTCAGAACGAATCTTATAAATAATCAGAATAATCATTTGCTAAGATTTATGTATTTTCTGAAAAATAGTCTCACCATCTCTCATACTCCAGGTTAAGGTTGAGGATCACTGAAGGATTTTCCATCCTTGAGAATTATCCCTTTCTATTGAGTTTTATTAATGAGATAAATTTGCTTTGTTTTCAGTAAGTTCCCTGAATATCCTTACGGAGAGAAAGAAAGTTCTTACTGAAGGGATCACCCTCCCTGGTTTTGTAGAGCCTAAAGCATAAAAGGATCTAGCATCCTTGTTATTGTTGGTCCAATCCTGGTAGATATTGATAGTTGGAGGTGGCTCTGCATAGATATTTGGAGGAAATTAGCTTGGTCTATGCCCTGCTAGCAGTGTAAACCCGTCGTCCATTTTTGGAAACCAAAAAATTGTTGGATATTGCTGCTGCTAGGATATGTTGTTGTCACTAATGTGAACATATTCCTATTGCAGAGAGTTGTTTTGGTGATCTGATGATTGTAGTGATTTGATTTGGTTTGGTTTTGTAATAAATATTTTTGGTTTGGTAATGAAGTATCTCTAGTATCTCCTCTTCATTCTTTATTGGTTTCAGTGATCTGGAAGTTTACCTAATCATATCATTCGATCTGGTTTGAGGTTTGGTCTTTCTATTCAGTGATTGGCAAAGTCTGATATTTGATCTCTTGTGCTCTGGTATGATTAGATCTTTGGTTGCAGATTTGAGAGAGTATTTTGGATGTTCATGTATATCTTCATTTTAGATGGTTCATGATTTGGTGCTCCACAAGTTATCTTTCTAGTCCCAGTTGCTGCTGTCAAGTGTTCTTGAGTGTTAGCATGTTGATTAATGAAGATTTGAATAAGTGGTGTTGGTGCAGCTATTGTGGATGGTTCTAACATACTTGTTGGTGTATCCTAATCATTTTGTATTTGTTTTAATGGTCTTCATTGATACTTGTGTGCATTCTTGAAGATCTTTTGGGTCCAGTGATATTCTTCATGTTATGCGGTATTTTGGTGGTGTAATGTGTTGTGGTTGATCTTGATGAGATTTCTAGTGATTTTGCATGTTCAAGGATTTTATTTGGGTCCATTCTATGTCATCTATGGCATTGTATTGGTCCAATGGTCTATTTATGAATTGTGTGATGTAATTTTATAATTAACAGTTGAGGGTTTGGCCAACGTCATAGTCAAGGTTGATGAAATGTATAAATAGGTGCTAGATTCATGTATGGTGGTGGTGTCTGCATTATCAGAGAGTTATGTATGTGTGAATAAGAGAATTTATCCTTTTATATCATGTATTGAGTAGAGATTGTTGCTGAGTAGACAAAAGAGCTTAACTGGAACTATCATCAGACATTAGCAGATTCTATCCTTGCAGTTCATGTAATCCAGATTGTAGTCCGAATATAATTGTAAGGTAGTGAACCTTCCCTGAGGGTTGGAGGCTTCTAGGTCATTATGTTTTGAGAATTGATCTCTAGGAAGTGTTCTTGAATGCATGTGCATTCCCCATTGTAATATTTACACATACTACTACAGATTATCATTATATTGTGGGTAGGTTTCCACTGTGGTTTTTCCCTTAACTGGGTTTTCCACATCAAAAATCTTGGTGTTATGTGTGTTTTTGTTATTTTCTTTATCTTTATTCTTGTTGCAGTTGATTGAAATATGAGATTGTGATTAATTTATTTGATCCAATCAAAACTAATTCACCCCCCCTCTCAGTTTTCCTTCATTGTTGTTGCCAATAGGTTATGCCTTTGGGAGTTTATTGATTTTTTTTCGGCCTTACGTTGTGATTTGTTTTTATGTTTTTTGTTCCTTGTGGATGTCTTTTTGAGTCCCTTGGTTGTTAGGTGTCAGCTTAAGTCTTGCGTGTGATTTGGAACCCTATGTCATCTCCTCGCACGGGGGGTGGTTTCTATCTGGTTCCACATGGTTAGGTGGTTTGATGACTTCTGCAATTGGGATGTTCTTCATTGGATGCTTGCATACATGGACATGGATATATATTATCTTATCATGTGGATGGATCTTAGAACATAATCTATGTAATTGGAATAGATATCACGTGGTTTGTAACTTAAGAAGGGATGTAATTCTAAAGAAGATTATGTAATCAGTATCTTGAGAACATGTGTAATAGGACTTGTAGCAGGTTGATTTCTTAATAAAATGTATTAAATGAGATTATTGTAAATGGATATTCAATTGTGTATTAAATTCTAGATTAGAAAGGAATTAAATGATAGAGTAATACAATTTGATTGTCTAGTGTAAATCTTGTGGATGGTAGTGAATATGTTAACGATCATGTATGACTTGTTTTGAAAGATGTTAATCTCTAATGTTAGTTATCCTTAGGACATGGAAATGAATGAGTAGTTGTGAATTTGTATGGACTCAATGATTCTTCATTATGCAGAGTTGAATTCTAGGTGTTGAGATAGTATGTCGTATCTTGATGACTGGTAAATGTGGAATATGAATATGTACTTATGTAACTTGTAATATTAAGCATTATGATGTGATGTTGCAAAAGAGACTATGTGCTTGTTCCATGTACTCTTATCTATTAGGAATTGATGATGAACAAACCATGATCTCTAAATTAGAGGATGTATTATTATTCAGTTCATGTTGTAGAAATGTTCATTATGTTAAGAATGATATCCTATGTTGAATTAGAGGATCGAATGATTATATTATGTTAATTTCTGTAGTATCATATGACCCTTGAATTTTTTTAGTAGCATGGAATCCTAATTGGAAGTAGATAAGTGCTTGTTGTTATAATATTGCATATGTGTAAGGATAGTATTCTTGATGAGATGTGCAATGGTTTTCTTAAGGAAAAATCTAGTTCCATATATATGAGAAGGATATATGTATATAGATTCATGATTTGATAAGTAAATAATGGAATATTATGGGAATTAGGTACATTAGATTTGGTGCTTTAAAATAAACTTAGATAGTTGATGGGGATATGATGATATGCATTGATAGGTCATAATCTCATGATAGGAAGATGTAATGAGAAGATCTTAGATGGAATGAATGTTAATGATTTCATGATATGGATGTTTAACCATTATGTTGTTAGCAAGTAGGGGCATTAAGATACCATAGGGAAAGAATGAATGGATATGGTGTTATTTTTGCTTGTGTTATATGTTGTATCTAGTCATGGTTATGTTTATATTGTTTTATGCATTCATGTGGAGTTAATATATGAATTAGAGTTATGATAGTTCACTATGTGCATTAGTAAATGATTTTTTTTAATCCTATTTGTTAGTGTAGCATCATCAAATTGCAACCTTTGTAATTTTTTACCACATTTGGGACTTTTCGTTAGCGGACAAATCCCTAAGCCCGATTGGAGACCCGAAACATGCTCATGTCACCAAAAAATTTCATTTTCCATCACCCCGCATTGTCTTTTTGTCACTGCCTGTCCTAAATTAGGACAGGACAGGGGTGTGGTGCCCTTTTTCTAGCCCTATTTTGAGCCTCCTTTGATCATATCTTACATTGGGCTTGTCAATTATTTAGCAGGAAAAGTTTTTCTATGTTGGCCTAAGACGGAAAATTAGCCAAATACCCCTAATTGGCAAGTATATAAGAAGCATTTCCCCTCCTATTTGTATAAGAAAAAAAATCAAGTTGATAAGCGAATTCAACCATAAGCATTCAAGCATTCATTCAAGCATTGAACATTTCAAGTCTCCTTTCAAGGCTAGGTGTTGCATTCAAGTCAAGGATTCAACCATTGAAGAGGAGATTTCTATCAACATTCAAGACATCCCATTTCACATATCCTTTCAAGAAAATTACATCTCCTTATTGAGGAGGATTTTACTTTAGACATTTCTTTTCATTTACTCGCAACATTTTTCAATCACTTGGTTGATTCCAAAAATAGGGTTTTACCTAAAGGCAAACCCCCAATCCCAATGACATTTTCCTACTCTTTTCTGTGTGTAGGTTGTAGGATCATGAGTGTAATTGCAAGTTTAGGCTTTATTTTCAGAGATAGAAAAACCCTTTTTGATGCGCGGTTTTTTTGGAGGACCAGGTGTAACTTCAACTCGGTCCCTACAACTTTTGCTTAGATTTACATGGAAGCTTTGTCTGGACAATTTACTACTAATTCTAGGTGCACAACTTCATCCCGCATCTCTATCTCAAGATATAATTGCTTCTTTGTCATCTCTACACTTAGTCTCAATTTGCTTGATTCAACTACTCTATTATAAAAGAGGGTTAATTTACTTTCCTAATACATTCCAAATTCCCTACAATTCACTAAGTATTCAATCTCTTTTCATTGGGATTAAATCTAGTGGATTTAACTCCTCTTTTAATGTAATGTGTGTGAAAATTTGAAGGGAATCCTTTGTGAAACTGTAATCCCTTACTTGAGGGAGTAAAGCTTTCCAGTTGATCTCCCCTCATCACTTTTCACCATATTACATTTTGGTGAACCCGACGTCTTACATGCTTTACATTGATAATTATTGCATATTTTTCATTTACAAGTTTAATTTTCTTGCAGTTTATAAAACTTAGTGGTTAATTCAATCAAAACCCTAGTTGTTAAAATCAAAATTGAACTTCTATTTTGTAAAAATTGCTATCTATTATCTTAGATTTGAAAATTACATTTCTTGTCAAATTCAATTTTTTCATTTTCTTGTTCAATTTGTAAATCAAAATTACAAAATTAAATGGTTAATTGTCAAAACCCTAATTTTCAAATATCCACTTGAATTTGTGCATAAATTAGATTTATATTTAATTTCCAGATTTGTGACTGTTTGCAGACTTGTCTTCTTGTCTAAAATTCAAATTTTCAATGTCCCTCCTTTTTCCAAAATTTCAAAATTTCAAAATTCAGTGGTTAGGTCCAAAAACCCTAATTTTCAAATTTAATTGGATTTTGTGCAAATTTCAATCAATTTCAACCAATTTCAGTTTTCTAAATATTATTTAAGGTGGCCCTATCCATTAGGTTTGACCTTTTTCAAAACCATAGTAGGGTCCTATTTTGACATTCAAACCATAATTTGGCCTATCTAGAGCGTAAAATTAATCATTTTGGGGGGTTAGCTCTAAAATTATCATAGCTTTCATCCCTGAAAATTTCCGAAAAAGTTGGGAGGATTGGGTGCAACTTCAACTTGGTCCTTGGCTTTTTTCCCGAAATTTTGAGCGACTATTATGACTGTATTTAATTGCTTAAATCCATAAACTTGGCTGTTTTTGTCTAATTTTTATCCCTCTAAAATAAAAAAACACTTCCCAATTTCAACACTACAAGTTTCAAAGAAACATTTAAAATTAAGTGGTTAATTATAATCTACCCTAATTTTAAGATCTTAATCTTGTCAATTTTAATTTTGAAATTAAGTGGTATCCCATTGGATCTAATTTTAAATTTCAATCTCTTTTTATTAATCATAATTTTTCTTGGAGATTGTGTCATTTTTCTTTCCACAAATTTCAAATTGTATAATGTCATTTTCTTGCAAACTTTGTTCCCAAAATTCAAAATTCAAAATTTAAATTTTCCCTCTAGTACATGAGTTTTAAAACTATTAGTCCTACCTATACTATCCCCGTTAGATGAAGCAATAAAATTAAGGCTTCCCAAGGTTTAATTCCCAAAGAGATGGAACCTAATTTAGGTGACTTCTACAATGAGGATATGGCTAATTCTTCCCATCCTAATAACATGCCTATCTACCCAATTGATGATTCCCATGATGAAGGAGAAGCTATGACTAGAGTGTCCATAGATCAACTATAAAAATTGGACAATCAATTTGACAACTTCCAACAATGGATTCCCCAAGAATATCCTAATAGTGAAGCTCTTCCATTAATTGAAGGTCTAAAATCCATGATTGAAAGTGATAAGAATGGAATTGATATATTGCGTGGTATTGCTCATATTGTTGATTCCAATATTATGCCTATGAAGAGTTTTGCTAAGAACTTAGTTTATTCACAACCTTCTACACAAATAAATCATTCTATTCCTTTGACCACTTCAATGACTAGTATTCCTACTTTCACTTCAAACATCATAGCTAATTCAACTCAAAATGTCATACCTACAACCATTAGTCATAGGGTCAATCCCTCTTCTTCATTAAATCCTCCATCTTTATCTATGCCTTCAATTAGTATTCCTATTTTCTCTCAACCAATCAATGTGACACAAGGGGGAAATTCATCCAATCATTTTACTCCTCCTTTTAGTGTCTCATTTCCTACTAAATCATCACCCATTCCTAATTACCATAGTGTCCCACCACCTTATTCTCAATCAATTCCTTCTTTCAATAACATCACACCACCTTATCAATCAAACATTTCAAACATAAATTCTTCAACCGAAGCAACCATTGATAACCTTGCTCAAACTATGTCTTGATTGCAACAACAGATCACTTCTATGAGTCAATCTAGGTTTAGTGTGCCCATATTTGATGTTGCAAGTCCATTTTCTCTTGACATTGTTAGAGTTGTCCCTCCTAAACATGTTGAAGTCCCTCAATTGAAACTCTATAATGGAAAATTTGATCCTTTAACACATGTCAAAACATTCCAAACTTTGTGTACTGACTTTGCTTATGATCAAAGATTGCTTGCCAAATTATTTACTAGAACATTAAGAGATAAAGACTTACAAGGGTATTGCTCTTTGCCTTCTTATTCTATTACTTCTTTTTAATAATTTGAAAACAACATAGGTCCTAAAATTACTTTTTATTTAATACATTGTAAACAAGGTGTTAAAGAAAAAGTGACTAATTTCATTAGTAGATATAAGCATTTGTGTTCTCAAATTTCTTTTCTAGTGCTTGGTAATGATATTAAAAGAAAATTCATTTTTAATTTGCAAAAAGACATTAGGGAAAAACTTCTCCTTTTTGAGTTTACTTCCTTTCCGCAGTTGTGCGCAACACTTCACAATTATCAATTGACTGTGAGTCAAAAGGATCAATCTACTCCTATGGTGTTGAGTGATAAGGTTGAGAGTGCTCAACAACCATTTGTGAAGTTCAAACCGAACAAAGGCTTCATCAAATTCAATGACACCATCAACAATAATAATGTGAATGCTACAATAGGTGTGCCTCCTATTTCTAGAATTTTCAAAAGAGATAGACAATTCACTCCTTTGAATGAATCTTTGTATAGCATCATGTCTCAATTGTTACAAAGAAATGTTATCAAACTTCCTCCAATAAAACCAGTTTATCCTTCTAAGGCAGCTTCACCTCACGTTGATAATAAATCTTTTTGTCAATTTCATCGACAACCTGGTCACGATACTGAAAAATGTTTTGCATTAAAATGTAATATTAAAGACTTGATTGATAATAATACTATATCTGTGGCAAGTGTGAATGATAAGGGAAACAAATCAGTAGCTCCTCATAATCAAAATCTTAAGATTTTCACTGATCCTTTACCCTCTCATACCTCTAATGTGTTTGAGATTGAACATACCTCTTTCTCTCCCATTGATGTCACTTTCACAGCTCCAAATGTGGTTAATATGGTAGAGAAACAAGAAACGCCTAAGGATCAATGTATCACATTTGACCCTAGTGAGACCGTTAGAGCACCTGATGGCCCTTTATGCATAGTTGTGAAGATCTAAGGCAAACCTTGTCATGGTGTGCTTATTGATCCCTCTTGCATGGTTAATGCCATCACTGAATAATATCTTTATACTTTACATTTTCATTAACGAATATATGGTGATACTAATGTGCTAGTTAAGTAATTTGATGGATTTTATTGTCCTACTATTGGTTCTATCACACTTCCTATTAAGGTTCATACTAAATATATAGATGTTAACTTTGTTATCATTCCTTCATCTGAACAATATAGGGATAAGTTAGGCTACCCTTGGCTATCTTCCATGAGGGCTATTGCTTCTCCAATATATGTGTCTAAAATTTCCCCTCAATGGAGAAATCATAACTGTTAACCATAGCTTATTTCGACCAACCGAAATAAGCCCAAGTGTTCCTATTGATTACTTTTGGCCTCAACAATTTGGATCTCTTCCACCAAGAAGTGATGCTCTCTTTCAATATTATCAAAAATGGAAGAAATATATGATCTTATTCCTAAGTCAACCTAGAACTCAAAAACTTGATATTCCCATCATTCTTGAAGATGATGTTCTTCCCTTAATGGATAGAACTAATCTTCCTCCTAAGGAAGATTCCTAACCTATTCCTATGGATGATACTATGCCTTCTCCTAAGGTTAGACCTATACTTTCTCCTCATGATGGACTTGGTCTCCTTCCTACACCAAACATTCCTCCTTTATATGGTACAGTTCCACCTCCTTTCTCTTATAGAGAGAAGAGACATTCCTCTCCCCTTGTCCAACCTAAAAGACCTCAACCTAACCATCCAACTACCAAAGATGAGAATATTCCTCCTGTTGGCATTGTGTTGTCATTGATGTCAATAGGTATAGGATGGTAATCGGTATGGAGATTGATGAGCAGTGTTGGCATTGATGAATACTAGAAATGGTTCCATAGATGTCATCCAACATAGTAGGTCACCGGTAAGAAGAGTGTATCATCTATCTTAATGGCCATTGGAGTCATCGATACACAAGTTAGTGTTGACTTGTGTTGAACACATAAGGACTGTAGACCGGTAAGTGACATGTTGGCAGTGCATAGTTGCCAACCAACAAGAGAGCAGGATGTTGGGCAGTTGATTGTGATGAAGAGGGGAATGTTACCTAAATCACATCAACATCAGAGGTGGAGTGTGTGTAGTCTACCAATATGCTGTGTAGATGTCAAACAATAGGACTCCCACTGGATAAAGATGTAGTTACCATATGAAGAGATGATTGACAGTGAATGTGTCCAACTGGATCACATGTGCCCATTTGAAGATATGCTTCTCAAAGAGGGAAGTCACATTGGTGAAATGCAAGATGTAGATGAAAAGGATCTACTCCCACCGGTAAGTGTAGCTTATCTCCTATAATGCATGATAGTCCTCTGAGATAAGATAAAAGAATTGCATGTAGGTGATTGAAGGCTCACACTGGATCAATCGGTGAAACTCTAAGATGCCTTAGGTGCATAAGCTCAAGGATGTGCACCAAATCAGTCAGATTGACATGATGAGTTACCGATACAGAGAAGGAAGGATAAGTTTGTCACTTTGACAAACATGTTAATTAAAGAATCGATCTTGTGGTGAAGAAAGGTGTTACCACAAGCAGATAGATGGAGCCATGTTGAAGGTTGATGACATGATGTAATCAAGGTGTTTACTGATAAGTATGTCCACCAGTAATATTGACAAAGTGTGAATGCAGAAGGATTACCATCTGATTAAGATGTGCATGAGGAATGTTGGCATATGTGCTAACCAATTTAGGTGCTCCACCAGAAGAGAAGCAAAGTGCAAGGTTGAAGGCAGCAGGGTCTATGAACCGGTAGATGAACCAGGTTAAGTGGTTGGTCGATGATCTTGTCTGGACCGACACAACCAACCTAGAAAAGGTGAATTTTGACAAAAGGTGCTACATGGAGGTGAAGTGCCATGCATGCATAGGTCGATGTGATCTATCGGTGAAGTTGTTGGTGACTGGTCCAACATTTATGATGACTGTAAAGCTTGAGGAAGGAAAGCACAAGATTGCAACTTGAGATGAAGGAAACAATAGAGATCTAGTACAGGCTAATCTTGTAGATCAAAGAGGAAGAAGGAAACTGGATCACACATGTGATCGATCAGACAAAAGGCTGAAAAACATGCCACAGACGGCAAACAAAGAGAAGACATGGTTCACAAGGTAAACAGATGGGTGATGCTCATTAATTGAGTGTTGAACATCAATCAAGGACATGATATCAGATTGGATTTGATATTTCACGATGATCAGAGATTAGATCAGATGCAGATTCAGTGCATGGTGGAAACCCTAGCATGCAAATGTTCAAACTCACGTTTAGGCAGGAAAATCTAGCTATAAGTATGTGAGCCAAATATATTGTTGGTGGTTGCCAAATGATAGAGTGTTGCTGCTACATGAGAGAGAAAATTAGTCAAGTGCTCAAAGAGAGTTAGTGAAGAGACTGAGTGTGTGACTGAGAAATAGGTTGAAGAGTTCAACCGACAACATTAAGGCAACCACTAGATAGCCATTGAGTCTAACGGAGGAGTAAACCGGTGGTGAATAAACTGACAGAGAAGAGTTGCAGAGAAGGCAAGCTGAGAATGGGCATGATCTAGATGGTAGACATCTGATTGAGTTATCAAGACCGGTGGTGGATAGAAGTAGTATGGTAGAGAGAAAAGAGAACTAATAGAGAACAAAACCAACAGAGAAGAAGAAGAGACTGAATCAGTAAGGGTGCAACAAAGAGAAAGGTGCAGAAGAGAGTGGATTGCAACATGAGACAAGGTTGATGTAGTTAGAAGAGAGGAGAGAATTGACAAAGGATAGAAGAGAGGAGAACCAATGAAGAGACATACATGAGAGTTACAAAGTTCTTTTGTAACAAGAACATAACTTTTGTATTCAAAATATGATATTATAATCATTGAGTTGGAGCTCGGTGCAGGGGTTGGTGCCCTAAAATCAAGGGTTGGTGCTCCTTGGGTTGGTGCCCTACAATAGGAGTGATACTCCTTGGGTTGGTGCCCTAAATGTTGTAACTAAGGTTTTCATTATGAGACTAGATTGGAGAAGTAGTCTCCAACAACACTTCTCACCAAGGTTTTTCCCATCTTGGGTTTTCCTCATACATCTGGTGTTATGTGATGTTCCTTTTATGTGTGGTTGCATTTGTGTGAGTCTCCCATCTAACTGGTATGTCTTCTTTATGTTAGATATGTTAACCGGTATGCACACATAGGTTGGAAAAGAGCTAAGTTTGGAAATCACTAATTCACCCCCCTCTTAGTGACATCTATTGTTCAACAATTGGTATCAGAGCCTAGGCTCCCTGTTAATAAGCTTTCTCTAGCTTGGGTAGATTTTGGTATTTGAACACAATGGTTTGTTTTGTGTCAATCCCTATTCCTGTATTTTATGGTTTAAATTTCTTTGTTTGGAGTTGTCGGATGAAAGTCTACCTATCCTCTTTTGGGTTTGTTGTATGGATGTCGATTGTAAATGGTTGTCCTAATAAAGTCAATCCTCCCACCGATTTAGATGCATAAAGAAGAAATAGGTGTAATGATGTAGCGATGAAGTCCATACTCTATGGGATATCAGATGATGTCTCCTCATAGGTGGAAAAATGTAGATCGAAAAAAATCCTATGGGACAGATTGAAGAAGCTCTATGGAAATAAGCCTACCACTGCAAAACTGGTTGGTAAAGACAAGATGAGAAATACATCTCATGTATCTACAGATGATGAGCGTAGATCTGTTAGCAGTTGCAATAATGATGAAGAAGGAACCCACCTCTTCATGGCTCAAGAATCAAAATATGAGAGGCACACATTTGAGAATGATCATGCAATTCATTCACATTGGTGAGATGTGTTTGGGAGTGATAGTGAAGGTGAAAAAGAAGAAGAAGCAGATTTTGATCTTGAAGGGGAACTTGTAAGTGCACTCGAGGAACTTAGTAGAGTGAGGAATGAATACAAGTTATTCAAGAATGTTGTAGTTGTGGAGCGGGATCGATTGATCAGATGCCTTGAAGAATCTGAGAAATGTATCTTAGAGTTAAAGACTCAGCAAGAAGACACCAAGAAGTGCTAGTGTAATGATCTAGTATCTAAGCTAGAGGCCAAGGGTAAAGAGTATCAATAGTTAGAAGAAGAAATAGAGAATCTCCAAAATGACCATGAGAAATATTAGGATGAGCTCAAGGTGAGAATCCAGTTTGATAGCAATAGTGATGCCTTGGACAAAATGTTGAAGAAGAAAAATCATGCCAAGGACACCAGAGGATTAGGAAGTGGTGTCGGTGAATGCTCCACCAACAAGAATGTCCCCCACAATGACATTTTGTTTGTCTCCTCAAATGGAGATAACAAGGGTCAGACCTTCATAGTTAGAGATGCTCCTCATAAGAAGGGTGATCTAACCACAACTGGTGAAGACATGCAGACAAGGATGAAAATTGGTGTTGCAAGAAGGAGAAACAATGCAGATCCCAAAGGAAAAGGGAAAATGGAAGAAGGCAGCTTCACCGGAAGCAAGAAAATGAGAAGATAGAAAAGAAGGCCTCCTACCAGTAGAAGACAAGGAAATTCTACCACCCACAAGATAAAGCAAGTGTAAGAAAAGAAGAGATCAGATGGAAGAGCTGTAGAGTGTGGACAATCCAAGATCCATTCCCGGAGAAGCATAAATAGAGATGCCCAACCAATAAGATCTCCACATGTATGGCAAAACAAATTTGTAAGTTATGTGCCCCCTTTCTCCAGTTATTATTTTGTATACAAGGAATATGTCTATAGAGAAGATGAATGCAGAATGAAGTCTAGGAATAGATAATTTACTCTTCCTAGAGACAATAATGTCATAGGTTAGAGGTGTAATGACTTTGGCCATAAAATTCATAACTGCAGAAGGATGAACTTGCAGTCACATGACAACCGATGTAGTAGCTATGCTCAACATGGAAATGGATATAGAGCATATTAGAGACAAAATGTTGCATGTAACAAAAGTAGAAGAGGTTTTGTTCCTACAAGATCAAGTGGTCCACCAGTCCTAGTAGCAGATTACAATGGCATGACCAAAAGAAGATGGTCTAACCGGTTTCACAAAAGGTCCCCCAATCATGTGTGTGGCATGAATGTTGTTTGCTTCTACAAAAATATTTCTTGTCATGATGTAGAATCTAGTAGAGCAAGGACCCATTAGAAAAATAAGGTAACACCTACTCCCAAGACTGAAAATGAGAAGAAGAATGAGACCAAGTAGGTTTGGAGGAAGAAGCAAGATGATGCAACCATGGACCGACACTGTGCATTCAAAGAACAAGTGATATCTCCTAAAGCGTAAAGGAGATGCAAGACCTCAAGGGGATTAACATGTTGATTAGAGCATTCACCCCTCGGTGAAAAAGGATACATGGAAGAACAAGTTGCTACTGGTATGAAGGAAGAAAATGAGACAGCAAGTGTGTGTAGCGGCTACCTTGGCTACACACCTACAGATGAAAGATGGATCACTACTACATGTGTCAGTGGATGGAAAATTTATAATTGGGATCAGATGCAAATTGACACAAGAAGACAAGAGTTATGGTAAGGTTCTCTGGTAGTGATAATGGACCGGTACAAGAAACCGGTATGTGTAGGATGTTACCAATATGTATGCTAACAGTTATTTGGAGGTTATGTAAGACAATAAGGTTCAAGATCATTACATTAGCCCCGATCGAATGGAATGAGGATTTTATGTCTTAGGTGGTGTCGATGATGACTTGAATGACATATGTTAGCCTGATTATTGATTATGCATACATGCATCCTTTGTGGGCTATCTAGTTTGATTTATGGCATGATGATGATATTGTATGGCATTGTGTACATCCAAGATCATGTCATATGTTGTGATGGATATAATGGAGATGAAAGATCATCAAATGATCACATATGCACAAATCAACTAATATATGGTGAAGATTGGAGCTCATGTTTTGTACCTGATGGGAAATGAGGACCTGATATGCTTGACTAAGGGGGAGTTGACAACCATGTTTTCTGATTTGTATCAAACTTGCTAGATACAGAGGGTGTACAAGTGTCTATGGCTGTACCGGTATGTTTATGTTTTCTGAAATACCTGGGGTTGTGAGATATTTCAGTGCCTATTCAATTAAAATCACTACTGGACCACCAGGTGTGTTACTTTCAAAGAGGGAGAGTTACCTGCACAAAAGAATATGCATTTGGTATCAGAAGAGATACAATTGGTATAAGTGTTAGCTTAAACACTTGATATCAACTTTTTTGTGATCAGAATGACTACTTCATGTTAAAGGGAGATGATGTAGTCTGACCGATAGGTATGTTGTATTCACTGACACATGTGCCTTCAATTGGCTTATGCATGTGTTTCTGGTTTGCATATATACTTGGTTGCTAAGAAATTGGTGTCAGTTGGTGATTGAGCCCTCCATCTCATGTGTTGAGAATTGAGAGGATGAAATTTATGATGGTCGAAGGAGGAGAAGCATCTAGTAGAGAAAAAGGGGGAGAGAAATCTTTGTCAATGCCCGATAGACACAAGGAGGAGAGAAACCTTGTCAGTGCCCTCTGTTGTTGTTGTCAAAGGGGGAGAGAGATTATGTAGTATGTCGTATAATACATGTGTGAGAAAAATGGACCACACAAAGGGGGAGAAAGAGAATCTGTAGTATGCCAGATACTATTTGTGTTGACGTCATTGCCAAAGGGGGAGATTGTTGGCATTGTGTTGTCATTGATGTCAACCGGTATAGGATGGCAACTGGTATGGAGATTGATGAGCAGTGCGAGCATTGATGAATACCAAAAATGGTGCCATAAATGTCATCTAGCATAATAGGTCATCGGTAAGGAAGAGTGTGTCATCTAGCTTAATGGCCATTGGAGTCACTAGTACACAAGTTATTGTTGACTTGTGTTGAACACATAAGGACTGCAGACCGATAAGTGACATGCTGGCAGTGCATAGTTGCCAACCAAAAAGAGAGCAAAATGTTGGGTGGTTGATTATGTTGAAGAGGGGAATTTGACCTAAATCACATCAACATTAGAGGTGAAGTATGGCTAGGACACCGATATGATGTGTGGATGTCAAACAATAGGACTCCCACTGGATAAAGATGCAGTCATGATATGAAGAGATGTCTGATAGTGAATATGCCCAACTGGATCACATGTGCCTGTTTGAAGAAATGTTGCTCAAACAGGGAAGTCACATTGGTGAAATGTAGGATGCAGATGACAAGGATCAGTCCCATAGGTAAGTGGAGCTTATCTCCTATAATGCATGGAATGCATCATAGTCCTCCAAGATAAGATAGAATAATTCTAGGCAGGTGACTGAAGATTCACACCAGATCAATCAATGAAACTCTAAGCTGCCTTAGGTGCATGAGATCAGGGGATGTGCACTAGATTAGTTAGATTGACATGATGAGTTGCCGATACAGATAAGGAAGGATATGTTTGTCACTTTCACAAACATGTTAATAGCAGAACTGGTCCTATGGTGAATAAAGGTGTTACCACAGAAATAGATAGATGGAGGCATGTTGAAGGTTGATGACATGATGTCATCAAGGTGTTTATCGATAAGTATGTCCACCGGTAATATTGACAAAGTGCAAATACAAAAGGATTCCCATCTAATGAAGATGTGCATGAGGAATGTTTGCATATATGCTGACCAATTTAGGTGGAAGGTTGAAGGCAACAGGGTCTGTGAATTGGTAGATGAACCCAGTTAAGTGGTTGGTCGATGATCTTGTCTGAACTGACATAAGTGACCTAGATAAGTTGGATGCCAATAAAAGGGGCCATGTGGAGGTGAAGTGGCATGCATGCACAGGTCGATGTGACATGTCGGTGTGATGTGTCGATGAATTTGTTGGTGACTCATCCAAAATTTATGATGTCTACAACGCTTGAGAAAGGAATGTAGAGGATTGCGGCTTGAGATGAAGGAAACAACAAAGATCTAGTACAAACTAATCTTGCAGATCAAAGAGGAAGAAGTAAACCACATCACGCATGTAATCGATCAAACAAAAGGCTGAAAAACATGCTACAAATGGTAAACAGAGAGAAGATGTGGTTTGCAAGGTAAAAAGATGGGTGATTCCCTTTCATTGAGAATTGAACATAGATCAAGGACATGATATCAGATTGGATTTGATATGTCATGATGATCAGAGATCATATTGGATGCAGATTCAGTGCATGGCAAAAACCTGAGTGTGCAAATGTTCAAACTCGCATTTAGGCAGGAAAATATGGCTATAAGTATGCGAGCCAAAGATATTGTTGGTGGCTATCGAATGAGAGAGAAAATCATTCAAGTGCTCAATGAGAATCAGCAAAGAGACTGAGTCTGTGAGTGAGAAACGGGTTGAAGAGTTCAATCAACAACAGTGAGGAAACTGGTAGATGACCATTGAGTCTAACAAAGGAGTAAACTGGTGGTGACTAAATCGACAGAGAAGAGTTGTACAAGATTGCAAAGAAGGCAAGCTGAGAACCAGAAGAATCTAGATGGTACACATCTAATTGAGTTATCAAGATTGGTGGTGGACAGCAGCAGTGTGGTAGAGAGAAAAGAGAACCGACAGAGAAGAAGAAGAGACTAAACCAGTAAGGGTGCAACAAAGAGCAAGGTGCAATAGAGAGTCGATTGCAATAGGAGACAAGGTTGATGTAGTGAGAAGAGAGGAGAGAACTGGCAAAGGATATAAGAGAGGTGAACCTATGAAGAGACATACATGAGAGTTACAAAGTTCTTTTGTAACAAGAAGATAAATTTTGTATTCAAAATATGATATTGTAATAACTAAGTTGGAGCTCGGTGCAGCGGTTGGTTCTCCTTGGGTTGGTGCCCTACAATCAGGGTTTGATGCTTCTTGGGTTGGTGCCCTAAATATTGTAACCAAGGTTTTCATTGTGAGGCTAGATTGGAGCAGGAGTCTCCAACAACACTTCTCACTGAGGTTTTTCCCATCTTGGATTTTCCTTGTACATCTGGTGTTATGCGATGTCCCCTTTTATATGTGGTTGCATTTGTGCAAGTCTCCCATCTAGCCAGTATGGCTACTTTATGTTAGATTCATTAACCAGTATGCACACATAGGTTAGAAAAGGGCTAAGTTTGGAAATCATTCATTCACCCCCCCTCTCTGTGGCATCTAGTGTTAAACAATTGGTATGATGGCATGATGGATGATTTTGGATCTCCGATGGACATCATAATATTAGATGACAGGTGGATGATTTGCGAGGAGAGGAGACTCTAATTTATAGATTGGAGGAGGCCAAAATGGAGGGCCAAGATTGATTTTTTGATGAGGGCTAGAATTGAAAGAAAGAGGAGGAGAGGATTGAGGGGACAAGGTGTGGGATTCAAGAGATATGCCATAAAGGCATTTCTTGTCTATACACCTCTCAAGGTACATGGGGAAGAGTTCTCCTTGTACATTGGGAAGAGAAAAGGAATTAAACATTCCAGAATAAGGGGATGTTTGGAAAGACTAAATGGATAAAGGAATTAAAAATTCCTTGGGAAGAAGATGCATGGGGAGATTCAAAGAATTTAAATTTCCTTGAAAGGATCAAGGTGATTAGGGATGTGAAAATGATTAAGGAGATTGATTAGGTGGCTTAATGATTGATTAAATTGTAAGTGGGAAAGTTAGGAGGATGTGACATGAGGATAGATAATTAGTGGATTAAGAAAAGTGATTTGTAAGAATCACATGAGTAGCCTATTTAATTGAGATTAATTAACTAAGCATGGTTTAGAAGAAATAAAATAATTTTAGAAGAAAAAGGAATAATCAATTTTGTTAAATTGACTACAAGGTTGCAATGATAAAATTAATTAACTAAGATTTAATTAATTTTAAGAGGAATACAGACCAACACAATTAAATTAATTAAATATTAATTTAATTAATTTTAGGTGTCTACATTTTGCCCCTCTTTGATATAGCATCATAAAGTAATGTTATATCAAAGAAGAATAAAACATAGTGGATGGAAAGGATAAGGAATAGTAGCAAGATGCCCCAATCATAAGTGAAATGAGGAAGGATGACAAGGAGGTAGTGGTATGCCCCCTCGAGAGGACATCTAGGTTTTAAGAACATGGGTGTGCTCTTGAAATGGATAGGAAGTATAGAAGAAAATGGTAAGGATGAGGATGTTGAAAGGGGAATGAATGAATTGGAGTCTCCAAGATATATGGATGAAATGAGATGAATGAATAGAATGAAGTGAATGGATTTTATTTATTGTTGTGTAGATGTGGAGATAAAACCTAGTTTTGATTTTGCAATGGACTATCTACACCACCAACTATAGAAGTTAGGATGTTGTGGATGTCCAATGCGTGGACTAGAATTTCAAACAATAGGTATCTCAATGCACACATGTTCGCAAACACTGATGAATGTGTAGATGCAAGACTATTGGATCATACAAGGGAAACCATCAAACATGCCATACCATAAAACCTATGCCCCATTATACACCAACCAAGACATACCGAGATATAGGATGATCGAGGCAACCCTGAACAAGTATAGTCTTGGGACACAAGATAAAAATCAAAGTGCAAAGATCAATCATGCAAAAAACATGCACATGACCAACTAACATCTCTTGCCAAGAATAGGACATGGATCTAGATAAAGTTTCAGACATGGGAAGGATACATCCTAATGGGCAGGTGATGGATTTGGATAAATTTCCGAACATGGGAAGGATGCATCTCGATGGACAACGTGTGGATAGGTTGATGGGAGGCAATAGATAAGCTAGTTGTGCAGGGTCTATAGATGGAAGGATTGTTGCTTGGATTTGGTTATCATAGTATGGATGGCTATTTGGGTTATGTGCAAGTCTAGATAAGCTCAGTGTGAATGGGGAAAAGCTTAGTTTGATAGGAAAAAGCTCAAAATGATGGGGATCATAAATGGATTGTAAATTATTGGAGAGGGATTAATGATTGAATAGGATTGGTTGCGATGGGTAATATGCTTAGATTAGATTGGATGAAATGGGGAACATGATTGAATATGGTACGATTGGACTGGGATCTAGGATAAATGGATTGGAACCAATGACAAGGGAGAACAAAAGCTTGGTAAGAGGATGGATGGAGGAATCTATTACTTGGATTGGAGATGGAGGGATTAATTAGATTGAGAGTGACAAGATATGGAGGACTAAAAGATGAAAGATAGGTGGAATGGGGGTCCAAGACCTATGTTGAAAATGGGTAAAATGCCCCACTAAAGGTAGTGCAATTAAGGATGGAAAGATGGTGGATAAATATGTATGGGAGGGAAGGATAAAGTGCAAGGGATATGGATGTGGATAGAGGATAAGGGATATGGATGATGTGGATAGTAGGATGGAATAGATGATGCTTACCCCCAAGTGTAGAGCGCAAGAGGATGAGGGGATTACACATGATTCTTTTTTTCCAAGTTCTCATCATGGTACTTACCCAAGGTGCCACAAGAAGTGGTTTTCACCATTGGATGAAATTTTTCTATTTACTTTTTTATTTTGAATTTTTTTGAATTTTTTTGGAATAGTTTGGATGGATAAGGATAAGGATAAGTGGATGTGGAGGATAGTGGATGCGTGAAAGGGAGATGGAGGGAGGACTCAAGCATCTAATTCCATGGATAGCATCCCTTAAATATGTGCTTCATTGAACCAAGATAACTAGAGGTATGCTCATAGATGTTAGTAGAAATAGATGGGGAGATGAAATGGATGAAAGATGGAGGGGGATAAAGATTTATTCCAAAGCTTGAATTAAACGGGTGATATTATGGATAATGGATGGGGATGTTGGGATGATCAACATTGGCACACACCTTGAAGGGTGGTGGAGTTGTGGAGAAGAGGATTTTAAATTATATGGAGGATAAATTGTGGCTTTTGGGACACAAGGACCCAAAATAGATGAAGGGGATGATGGACTTGGGATGGTCGATTTTGGTACATAAGGACCCAAAATGGATTTTGAAAATGGAGGATTCTTAGATGGAGCATTGGAGGACTTATGAGGGGAAGGAGCTTTTGGATTAGATAGTTTGGATGCCAATTTGGATTTTACTTTGAGATGCATTTCTTCTATGAGTAGTTTGGTAATCCACATGGTTTTTGATTTTTGATTTTTGGACCTTTGTGGCCTTTTTTATTTTTCTTTTCTTGAGCATGTATTTTGAGGGGACATGTTAATCCTTGAATTTTTGTGGATTTATGGCTTTATTCTTTTTATATTTGGCATCCAAATTGCTTCCAATAGCAATGGTGTGAGTGCATGAGGATGGATGAATTGAATATTTTAAGGATGGCATGGTGGAAGGAGAGTGTGGGAAGGGATTCAAGGATGTGTGTCTTTGTTGATCATTATTAAGGATCATTTGAGGTGATGGAGGGATGTAAGGACCCAAAATAGATGGAACAGATGGAGGGTCTAGCTTTGGAACATAAAGACCCAAACCGGATGTGGATGAGGAAGGAATGGACTTTAGGACATAAGGCCCCAAAATGGATGTGGAAGATGGGGGATGGTGTGATTTTTATTTATACGAAGGGATTTTGGATTTAGGAGGAATAGAAGATATACCAACATCTTGAGCATGAGATTTGTATCCAAGGCCATATGAACTTTCATTTTCTTTGACTTTAAGGGGTTCAAATATGCCTTGTTCATGGAGGCCTAACCCTTTGCCTGGATAATTAATTTTTTGGCAAATTATTTTTCCAATTGGATACTTATTATTTCAGAAATAAGATGCAAGTCCATTTTGAGGGGGATGGGATGTGGAAGGGATTGTAAGCTCTTGGAGGAAACTAGAGTGGATTAAGGTGGAATATACAAGTTGATAGGTATGAAATTCATGGACAACTTGGATAAGGGTGATGGGATCATGTGTAGGATTAGGATCTTGTGGGGGATTAGGATCATGTGAGGGATTAGGAGGAATATTAGGATCATGAGATGGATTGGTATCATGACATGGAGATGGTGGAATTATTTGATCTTGACTTGGGATGAGATCATGTGGTGGATTGGAAGGGATGATTGGATCTTGAGATGGAAGGAGAGCATTGGATGAAAGAATTATTTTTTCTTGAGATGGACCGGAGGTGATGGCATCACGAGATGGAAGGGGATTGTGTGATGGAGTGTAGGGGATACATAGAGTTTGAGGTGGAAGGGGATCATGAGATGGAGTGAAGGAGATTATTGGGTATTGCTATGAAAGGGGATCATGACATAAAGGGATGTTTTTATCTTAAGGTGGAGAGGAATCGATACTAGCATGCTCTAAAACAAGCACTTGACTTGGTTGGGGTTGGGCACATGGTGTGATGGAGGAGGAGGTGGTTTCTTCAGCTTGGATGGATAGGGGGATGGGAGTATCATGAAGTGTAGGGGATTGAGGTGTTTCTTGATGGGGAGAGGATGGAGGTGGATGGATGACTTGGGGGGATTGGGAAACTTTGTTTTGAGGTGGGAATTTTGTCTCATTTGCTAGCATTTCCTAGATAAAATTGCAGAGAAAGGACTTGGAGGATGGGGATGGTGTGGACTTTGGAGGATTAGGAATATGTGAAGGTTTAGGATTAGATGGAAGATTGCATTGGGATGTGGATGGGGGAGAATATGGAGGTATAGATGTTGGATAGGAGTGATATGTGGATGAGGGATAATACAAAGACATGGATGGCGTATAAGATGGATTTACCTTGTCAAAGGCAGAGAAAGGATAAGGAATGTGAGATGAATTGGGATTAACTTGGTAAGTGGGTTGGGGTGGGAGACACGAATAGGCCGAAGTTGGATAAATTTAAGGCTTGCATGAGCTGGATGAGCATGGTTGATAGGGTGATCCTTGAACTTCCATAACCATTTCCTCAAACCAACCCATGATGTTTGAATGTGGATTTTGGGGAGCCAAATTTTCTTTTTGTGATCATGTGTAGATCGTACAAGGGTAACCTCAAAATGATAAGAATGGGAAGACAATTTAAAATTGGACAGATAGACTTGATTTGAGAAAAATGATGAGATGATGTTAGATGAAGATCAGGATTAGGACTTAGCAAATTCGGATTGGATTGAGGATTGTTTGGATTCAATTTGATTTGCTTGGATTGTATTGGGTTTGATTTTATTTGACTAGATTGGATTCATCCTTGGATTAGAACAAGATTGATTTGGATTAAGATAAAAACTTAGCCCTTGGATTAGGATTAGGCGATGTGTCAGGATTATTGATATGGACCATAAAGAAAGGTGAAAACCAAGATAGGAAAATTTTAGACCTTTGGATTAGGAAAAATTGATCAAGCCTTCTTCTACTTAGGATAGCCTTATGTGCCTAAGAAAAATAGGGCAAAAGGATTAGGGTTTTGACCAACCCAAAATGATTAAGCAAAGGTACTTGGGGGAGATTATTTCCAAAGCACAAAATCTAATTGATGATTGATTAAAGATAAAGGTCTAAATCAAACTTTCACAAAGTGTCGACCTTAGGATGAGTTTGATTGATTGATTGATTGGTAATTTGGAGATTTGATTAGGTTAATGTGCTAAGTCCTTAAGGATGGAATGAAAATTATTATGAGAGAATGAATTGTTTGGATTGGCCCGTTCCCGAGAGCACTCAACCTAATCGAAAAAGAATCTCTGACCGCGCAGAATCTCCATAGCCAATTCTCCATTGGAATAGAATGCCTTTGGAACTACTATGATTTCACATGATCTAGGAACTCCTATGATGTTGGTGTGATTTGGTTTTGGCAACAGATCTTGACATAATACATTTTCGTGATGAAAATGGAGTCCATTGGGTGTGATAAACATGAGCTTGCTTCCATATCTATGATATAATGAATGACCACTGCAGGGTGGATATAGTGATAGTGCCACCCACCCAACAATAGTAGGAAGGGCAGTAATAGAAAGTAGGGCCCCTACAATTCTATGGCTAGTTGCTAGAATAATAGAATAATTCCGAATAGATAAATAAAATAATATTGTTAGAATGTTGTTCCTTCTATAGTTGAATAATAGAATAATAGGGCTCGATTCTATACTACACATGCCTACTCGATCCTACTATTCTAAAGGTGGATGCTTCTGATGGATCAAGACCCAGGAATGAGCAACGACTTCACTTCACCGCCCGATCAGAGCATCTATTGTGACAATGTACATAATGGATCGAGTTGGGACACACCCCAGTCGATCGGATCCCCTACCTGACACTTTCTCTAGTTGAGTCGAAGCTTGTCTGGAATGAACAACATCACCAGTCGGGGATGGGAAGCTTGAAAGGTGGTGCAATCATTTCTCCTTGATCTCGGTTCTTTTCTCCCATTCCTCGCTCATCCCAGGTTCGGAGCTATGGAATCATAGGTATTTATTTTCTTCTCTTCCAATTGATTGATTCGTCGCCGTTAATACATATATTAGGATGGAATTCCATTTTTCCATCAAGACCAAGTAAAAGAAGCACATCCCCTTTATAAAATTCTAGGGTAGGCATTTATTAGCGACTACTAGCTAGCAATTGTTAATCGAGATTAGTACGTAACATCCGTGCTCGGACCTAAGATACTTCACACCTCCTTCTTTGTAGCACAATGGTTCGCACTTCCCAAAACTATCCCCTGCATGCATGCGCAATTGGGTTGGCCCTATCTACTCTATCTGGGTGTTGGATCCTGATGAATTCCACGTATCCCTACAAACTAGCTACTCCCCAAGATGGATTAGGTTTGGAGGATCAGTTGGGCCCTCAAATTTGATAGTGGGTTGGTAGGATCGATTAGGTTGGGTTGGGTTGGTGGGAACTCCCACCTAACATTCCTGTTGTAGAAGACCTACGGGTATACCTTGGCACCTGGTTCTTTGAGATGCTTCACTCGGCTACTATCCCCTGCTATTTTGCTTTTTGTTCTTCTGAATTGGGTTTGTGTGAAGGTTGGATCTCCTTCCTATGCATGCATCGGCCCTACTATTCTATTATCTATGGATTGGAGCCTTGAATAGAGTTGTGCATGCAGAGGTAGATTAGAACTATATGGCACAACCGAGCATGTTACGTATAGAATCGAGCAATAATAGAGTAATAGGGAAAACAGTAGGGCCATCGAAACCCGACCCACTAGCCTGCCCACCCCCTACCCCTACTATTATAAGGTAAGGCAAACTTTTGCAGCATCCCCCGATTGCTAGTATAGTTGTCTAAGGGGCCTACTATTCTAGGGTCCATAAATTGATGCTTAGTCTAATAGGAAGAAGAAGGGGATGGTTGCTCGAGACTAGATTGATGATTGTTTAGATGGATGAAAATTGATTAGAGGTTTGACTCGAGTGGAGGGGTTTGGTTGAATATTTGGTCAAGTTTGGGAATGTTTTGGATGTTATCTACTCTTGGCAAGAGAAATCAAACAATGAAAAACACATTGGCCAAGGCAATGCTTTATGGAAAGCATGAAAGTGAAGGGAGCCTAGATTAGCCCAAACAATTTTTCACTAGTTTTGTACAAGATGAAGACACACATCAAACATATGACTTAGGCTAGAAACTGGAAACCTCTTGATAGACCCCTTGCATAAGCAATACCTCACCTAGGTAGATAGATAGAGATTTTGGTAGCACTGGCTCCACTCCATGACACTTACTTCCTGGGCTTACCAGATTCTCTTACCCCAAATATCTGAGGATCTATTATATGGGGAATTCTTGTCGCATCTTGAGCAGGTACATAAGAGGTAACTTCGGGGTACGATCTGCATCGCTTGCACTATGAATGTGGGATTGGTGGAGGAGCACCTTGATAGCATGTCAACATGAATAATGGAAGGCTCAAAGGGCCTCATGGTGGTTCATGATTCATTTCAATGTAATAAGGTACATAGGACCATTTTGTGTTGATTAGGATTGCTTTGGACCCATTTGTAAGACCAATGACCTTGATTGGCATGTATAAGCCATCATGGTCAACTCCAGTCGAAGGGTTAGTAGGATGTTTAGGATGGATTGGGTAGGTCCTTTGGGATTATTTTACATGTCATTAATCATTGGAAGGCATCCATGTATTGGTTTTGTGCCCAAATGTAAAA
Source organism: Cryptomeria japonica (assembly GCF_030272615.1). Taxonomy (NCBI): domain Eukaryota; kingdom Viridiplantae; phylum Streptophyta; class Pinopsida; order Cupressales; family Cupressaceae; genus Cryptomeria; species Cryptomeria japonica. Next base: position 582,024,215 of record NC_081415.1, on the reverse strand, counting down.
TTTGCAAATGTTGTCAAAGTTGTCATTAGGGTGACAACATGTAATTAGGAAAACAACTCACCTCCAATGGTCACTTAGTTTGAATTTCGGTTGGATGGAAATTGTGAATGACCATATATGTCTTTTATGGTTGAGGAGGAGGGGTTGATGTTGGTTGTTGGTATTGTGGTGAAGTTTGGAATGTGAATGAAAGCAAATAAACCAAATTTCCTATCATTTTCACTATTTTGACCCTCATAACCTGATTGTATGGATAGATTAAGGAGTGTAATGCATTTGTGTGAGTATAATAGTGTGTTTTCTTCCATTTTCTTCTATTTTTGTGCAACATGGTGATAAATTTTCTGAGATCCATCCGATTTTGTAGAAGCAAGTCAGAAACCCTCACCTACCTATGGTTTTGGCTTCACATGGCTTTATCTTGACTTTCCATCCATAGCATCTCACAAAATTTGATGGGAAGTCAGGGAAATGTGTGTATAATAGGATTTTACAGGATTTTGGCAAGGAAAGTGTTGGACAAAGGAGGAATGGCCATTGAAGAGCCAAGCATCCTCATGTGACTAGTTCTAGGTGAATGGAAAACAAGTTGGGAGGAAGGTTATGTAGATGTAATAGGCCAAGAAATAGTGGATTTGGTGTTTAGGGATCTGTTTAGACCCAAAACAATAATTGGATTATCAGAATCAATCCAATTTAGTGTAGTTGCTTTGTAAAAGTGGCCTAATTGCCACATTAAGCCTAATAAGATAGTCAATGTTGTTGACCCTATTTTATATGAAAATAACCCCATTTATACATATGTTATGTAAGCCCAAAAAGGGTACTCAAAATTGCAATTTTTTTCTTAGGTTCTTTGAGAATATTGGGAGTTAAGGGAGGAAAACTTGAAACCTAGGGTTAGTAGCCAAATTAGGTCCTAATTGGGTAAATCACCCTTGGGAATGTGTCTATCACAAATTAGTGTTGGAATTGAATTGGTTTGGGTTCTTAGGGTCATAGGATGGTGGAAAAGCATCTCGAGTCTATTCCAAGTGTGTTTGGAAGGTTGGAGTCTCATAGATCAAGGATTGTGATCAATGGGAGGAAGTTTAAGTTGGGCATTTAAGAGGTTGTAATAAGGAGATTGGGTGAGGAAAGGACTGTTGGAAAGGATTGTGGGTTGTGGGTTAGGTTAGCCACTAGTTCCCTATGGAATTTGCACCATATTGGTATCCGAACCAGTTCTAGGTCACTAGGGGTTGGTGATCTTGGTGTATGTCAGAAGGAAGTGAAGAAGAGTATGACACAATGCCTCCTAAGGCATTGTCACAAGAGGCCATAAGGAAGATGTTTGAGGAAATTTTTTATGCCAAGTTAAAGGAGTTGGAGAGGGATAAGGGTAAAGGTAAGGAAGGAGAACGCAATTCTGATGGAGAAGGAGAGAAGGGGGTAGAGGAAGGAATCCCAAGGCAAGAGGTGGAATTGCCTGGAGATCATAAGGCATTTGTGGACACCCTAAATGCAGTTAGCCAGAACTTCTTAAGTGTCAAGGATGATGTCCCTATGTTTAGTGGGGCATGGAATGCAGAGGAATTCTTAGATTAGATAGAGTCCCTAAACACAAGAGGGCTATGTTTTCTAAGTCCAAGATAAAGGGAGCAACACTCACATGGTGGAATTTTCTACAAGGTAACGAGGTGAAGGAAGGAAGGAACATGATAACCTCTTGGGAGAGGATGTCAGCAAGGGTGAAGACACATTTTGTACCTATAGACTATGATGTTCAAATCTACAAAAATATGCAAGGCTTGAGGCAAAAGGATATGGATGTAAATGCATACACAAAAGAATTACATAAGCTAAGTCTTAGAGCCAAGTATCATGAGGGGGAGCCAAAGAAAGTGGCAAGGTATTTGAGTGGATTAAAATATAGCATTCAAGATGAAATCAATATTTTATCCCTAGACACAATAAGCAAGTGCTTCCAATTAGCACTAAGGGCAGAGGAGAAACTAAGGAAAAAAGGGTGAACAAAGTGGCATAGGAAGAGGAGGAAGAAACTTCAAAGGGAGAGGAGGTTTTGGTGGCAGGGGATAGTCACAAAAAACTTAAGGAGGGTCTAGTCAAGAGGAAACACAAGGAAGAAATGGTTTCAGAGGGAACTTCAAAGGGAGAAGATCCAATGATAGAGGCAGATTCAAAGGATCAAGGAAAGGTGCAATCACTTTGATTGGTAGATGTTACAATTGTGGCCAGGAAGGACACTCTGAAAAAAGATTCTCTAAATCAATTCAAGGCAGCACTCAAGGAGGAGTTAGAAGAACACAGTTGATCCAAGAGGATTGTCAAAGTGTGAACTCACCAGCCAGAGGAGGAGGAATAAATGCAGAAGTAGGGGAGAGTTTGATGATAAGAAGAACATTGTTGAAATTTCCAACTTCTCAAGAACCACCCCATATGAAGACCTTATTTAGGACAGCCTGAAAGTCAGAAGGAAAGGTATGTAAGGGAATAATTGACTCTGGATCTACTGGTAATCTAGTATCCATGGAAATGGTGGACAAATTGCATTTGAAAAGGCTACCACATCCATTTCCATATAATTTTTCTTGGTTAACTAAAGGACAACAAATCCTTGTGGATGAACAAGTGTGGGTTGACTTCCATATAGGAAATTAAAAGGATAAAATGTTATGTGATGTTGTGCATATGGATGCATTCCACTTACTTTTAGGTAGGCCATGAAAGTATGATTTGAAGGCTCAATATGATGTTGAGTTGAACACCTATACCATCACTAAGGCTGGTGAGACTTTCACTTTGAATCCACTACTTGACAATGCAGGAGATAGGAAAAAGGAAGCAGGGATAATGTTGATTGGGGAGAAGGAGATGTTGAAGACCCTCAAGGAGGAGAATGTTGGATTTTCTTTGATATTGAAGCCTAAAGATGTAGTAGGATAGTATAAGGGTAAGGAGAAGGATATACCACCCATTGTGAAGGAGTGGTGAAGGAGGACATGCCAAACTCCTTACCACCCATTAGGGATGTGAGCCATCATATAGACTTCATCCCTAGAACCACCTTGCCTAATACGACAACATATAAAATGACCCCTACACAAAATGAGGAGATTGCTAGGCAAGTGCAGGAGTTACTTGACAAAGGGATGATTAGGAAGTCTCAGTCCATGTGCAGTACCCATAGTTTGGGCCCCTAAAATAGATGGAAGATGGAGGTTGTGCACCGAATCAAGAGCCATTAATAAGATAACCATAAGATATGGGTTCCGTATGCCAAGGATAGAGGATTTGATGGATTTCTTAGGGGGATATTTCTATTTCTCCAAGATTGACTTGAAGATTAGTTACCACTAGATAAGGGTAAGGGAATGAGATGAATGGAAGACAACCTTCAAAACCACTGAAGGGGGTTGTATGAGTGGATGGTGATGCCTTTTGGCTTGAGTAATGCCCCTAGCACATTCATGAGATTGATGAATGAAGTGATAAAACCTTTTATAGGAAGATTTGTGGTGGTGTATCCAGATGATATACCCATCTTCAGTAGGACAAAGGAGGAGCACCTAAAAAATTTGGAGGTGGTGTTAAGGAAGCTGCATGAGGAGAAACCTCTTATCAATTTGGAGAAGTGTGAATTTATGAAGCAGGAGTTGGTATATTTGGGATTTGTAGTCTCTAAGGGAAGCCTTAAGATGGATCAATCAAAGGTTGAGGCCATTGTAAATTGGCCAACTCCTAGGACAATAGGAGAATTTGGGAGTTTTCATGGCTTAGCTACCTTTTATAGGAAGTTCATTAGGAACTTTAGTCAGATTTGTGAACCAATGTTGGAGACCATAAAAGGAGGGAAGAAGTGTAAGTTTGTTTGCACAGAGGCAACATACAAGGCTTTTGAAACATTGAAGGTAAAAGTCTCTCAACAACGTGTTCTTATTCTTCCTAGGTTTGATAAAATTTTCACTATAGAGTGTGATGCCATTAATATGGTCATAGGGGCAGTCCTAAGTCAAGAAGGAAGGTCGGTAGCTTTCTTTAGTGAAAACTTAAATGAGGCCAAATGGAAGTACTCATCCTATGATTTGGAGATGTACGCACTTTTGCAAGCCCTTAAGAAATGGAGACATTATCTCCTACCCAAAGATTTCAATGTCTACATGGACAATCAGGCCTTAAGATACTTGAATAGTTAGGATAAGTTGAGTCACAAATGCATGAAATGGGTTGAGCCTATCCAAGCCTACACCTTTACAACTAAGCACAAGAAAAGACACGCTAATAAAGAAACATATGCACTTAGTAGGAGAGTGATGACAATGCAAGAGATTTAGTTACAAAGTGTAGGGATTGAGTCTCTTAAGTCCATGTATGAGCAGGATGAGGACTTTCATGAAATTTATAAGGTGTGTTCAGAGTTGTCTAGCTCTTGTCATGTGGAGTATTATGAGTTTTTGATGCAGGTAGAATTATTGTCCAAGGGGGGTCATCTATGCATTCCAAGGTGTTCAATGAGGGAGAACATCATAAAGGAGAAACACTATGGAAGCCTAAGTGTTCATTTTGGATTGGATAAAATCTTGGACTAGGTTAGGAGATATTATTATTGGCCTAAGATGCAAATAAATGTCAGGAAGTTTGTAGAATCATGCATGATTTTCCAAAGAGCCAAGGGAGTCACCACCAACCCTTTCCCATTCCTAATCGACCTTGGGATAGCATCAACATGGATTTTGTGATGGGTTTACCAAGGAAACCAAAGGGATTTGATAGTGTGTTTGTTGTTGTGGATAGGTTTAGTAAGATGGTACAATATCTACCATGTAAAAGCACAAATGATGCCTCACATATTGCAGATTTATGCTTCAAAGAGGTGGTTAGGATTCATGGACTCCCTTCAAGCATTGTATCCGATAGGGATGTGAGGTTTGTGGGTCACTTTTGGAGGACCCTATGGAAGAAATTGGGGACTAATCTATCATTTGGGTCTGCCTATCATCCCCAAATAGATGGGAAAATGGAGGTTGTAAATAGTTCACTTGGAAACCTATTGAGATGTCTAACCAAGCAACATGGTCAGCCATGGGCTATTGTCCTTCCCCAAGAAAATTTTCTTACAATGACTCTATCAATAGCAGCACAGGGAAGAGTCCTTTTCAAATTGTCTATGGGAGTAACCCTAAAGGAATTTTGGAGCTTAGGGATTTTCCAAATGAAGTAACTATCGATGCACAAGGAGAGAGTTTTGCAGAGGCAATGCAAGATATCCATGATTGGCTGAGGAGTACACTTCAATAGAATGCACTCAAATACAAGGAACATGCTAACAAAAAGAGGAGATATGTACAATACAAAGTTGGGGATATGGTATGAGCACATTTTTGGAAGGAGAGATTGCCAAAAGGGAAGTATTCTAAATTGATGATGAAAAAGATAGGTCCCTGCATGATTGTTCATAAATTTGCCCCTAATGCTTATGAAATAGAATTATCTCCTGATATTGGTATCTCACCCATCTTTAATGTTGCAAATCGTATTCCCTATAGAGTTGATGTTTTTGTAGGAGATGGATCAAGTTCATAGGTTGCATATGATGTGGAGTGGTTGAAGTATCTTCCACCTAATCAACCACTGTAACTTGAATGTGTTTTGGACACCATGGTTATCAAAAAGACCAGGAGGAATGTGTATAAGTAGTATCTGGTAAAATGGCAGGGGTTACCTGAATCTAAAGGAGTGTGGATGGATGAAAAGGATATCATCAAACATGACACTTGTTTGGAGGACCTCATCTCAAGGGGAGCTTGAGATTCTTCTACCCGGGGAGTATGTTGTAGGAGCACCTTGATAGCATGTCATCATGGCTAATGGAAGGCTCAGAGGGCCTCATGATGGTTCATGAGTCATCCTAATGTAATAAGGTCCATATGACCATTTTATGCTGATTAGGATTTCTTTGGACCCATTTGTAAAACCATTGACCCTAATTGGCATGTATAAGCCATCATGGTCAAATATAGTCAAAGAGTTAGTAGGATGCTTAAGATGGATTGGGTAGGTCCTTTGGGATTATTTTACATGTCATTCATCATTGGAAGGCATCCATGTATCATTTTGGTGCCCAAATGTAAAAGTTGCTAATGCTGTCAAATTTGTCATTAAGGTGACAACATGTAATTGGGCAAACAACTCACCTCCAATTGTTAGTTTGAATTTTGGTTGGATGGCAGTTGTGAATGACCATATATGTATTTGATGGTTGAGGAGGAAGGGTAGATGTTGGTTGTTGGTATTATGGTGAAGTTTGGAATGTGAATGAAAGCAAATAAACCATATTTCCTATCATTTTTACTGTTCTGACCCTCTAACTTGATTGTACGGATTGATCAAGGAGTGTAATGCATTTGTGTGAGTAGCGTAGTGAGTTGGCTTCTATTTTCTTCTATTTTGGTGCAACATCGTGATGAATTATGTGAGATCCATATGATTTTGTAGAAGCAAGTCAGAAACCCTTGCCTACCTAGGGTTTTGGCTTCACATGGCTTTATCCTAACTTTCCATACATGGAATCTCATGACCTTTGATGGGAAGTCAGGGACATGTGTGTATAATAGGATTCTAGAGGATTTTGGCAAGGAAAGTGTTGGAGGAAGGAGGAATGGACATTGAAGAACTAGACATCCACATGCAACTGGTTTCGGATGAATGGAAAATAAGTTGGAAGGAGGGGTATGTGGATGGACTAGGGCAAGAAATAGTGGATTTGGTGTTTAGGGATGTGTGAAGACCCAAAACAACCATTGGATCAAGATGATCAATCCAATTTAGTGTAGTTGCTTTGTAAAAGTGGCCTAATTGCCACATTAGGCCTAATAGGACAATCAGTGTTGTTGACCCTAGTTTGTAGGAACAAAACCCCATTTCGATATATGTTATGTAAGCCCCAAAAAGGTACTCAAAACTGCAATTATTTTTCTTAGGTTGTTTGGGAAGATTGGGAGTTAAGGGAGGAAAACTTGAAACCTAGGGCTAGTAGCCAAATTAGGTCTTAATTGGGTAAATCACCCTTGGGAGTGTTTCTATCACAAATTAGTGTTAGAATTGAGTTGGTTTGGGTTCTTAGGGTCATAGGATGGTGGAAAAGGGTCCCTATTCCATCCCAAGTGTGTTTGGAAGGTTGGAGTCTCATAGATCAAGGATTGTGATCAACGGGAGGAAGTTTAAGTTGGGCATTTGAGAGGTTGTAATAAGGAGATTGGAGGGTGGTTGGGTGAGGAAAGGAGTGTTGGAAATGATTGTGGGTTGTGGGTAAGGTAAGCCATTGGTTCCCTGTGGACTCTACACTAGGGATTTTGGCTACTAAAACTAGTATCTATTGTAATTTCTAAGGGATTGCCAATCCAACAATGGATTCTTGAAGCAAGCCACTTAAGGCTCCAACTGAGCTTATCAGTGCAAGGAGGGCCCCCACATACGTTGAATTCACTTGGCACCTCAGTCGCCTGACCATCTTATTTATGTAGTGGCTTAGAAAAATCCACTTGAGATCACGTCGGGAGAGTTGATATCCTCGACATGTCCCAATTCGAGATACTCTTGTGGGGCGATGAAATCCCAAATCGAGAAATACCCCTCAACTATGAAAAAAATAAAATATAGGTGTTGTTGATCACTCTTTCTCTTACACCCAAGGTCAACGAATGTAAGGGGAGAGGATACTTGAGTACAATAGTGGGTCCACCCTACACTAAGCATGCAAGTGCACCAAACACATAAAACACTTGTTCATTTTATCTTGCATGTATAATGTTTTCTAACTAAAATTGCACAATCAAATCTAAACTAGTGAGAAAATTTATCTTGGACAAACATGCTGAAAAAAAATAGTTAGTAGTTTGATTTTTTTAGTCTTTGACAAGTGAGAAAACCCTACAAAACTCAAAATTAATTAATAACTGAAAACCTCTAAGGATACAACACAGACACCGATCCAAAGGCAGATGTGTTGCAACGTCTGTGCATGCATTAATTCGCTTGCACACACATTGAAGAAAGTCTGTGCACCTAACAAAATAGAAAGCGATAAGTTTCAAATTTTGAAAAGTGTAGAATTAAAATTCAAATTTTACCTAATGCGGACGCATCGATTTCTATTGCACACGCTATTGCGTATGCGCAGGTGTCAAATGGGACAAACAGGCAGTTAACGGAAAGCAAGGAAAATTTTGAATGTTTGAAATTTAAAAATTGGTGGGCTATTTCGTTCATTGCAAGCATTGAATCATGGCACAGGTGTCGATCCACCTGCGCAGGTGCTGATTTGCCTATAAACCTGAAAAACTTAATTAATGGCCTAAAAGTGATAAAAAATAGGATTGAAACCTAGCCTAAAATTATATTTGAGTTCCTTTTTAAAAAAATTTAGTGTTTTTGTGATTTTTTGATTGAAAGCAAACAAGAAATAAAATCCTAAGCTTAAAAATCAAGTGTCAATAGACACTGAGGGGGAGGCGTTGTTTCAGTGGCAGATGTGCTGACTACAGAACCTGCAAAAAATGCCAGTCAAAATTCAAATTTTCAAATCAAAGGCGTTGTTTCACTACGGACGCACTGAAGTAGCGAAGAGGAGGCACTAAAACCCAATCAGTCATGTTGTTCTGGAACCTGTGTGCTAAAACACCAAAAACTTCCAAAAAATGTTAGAACAAAGGGACATGGGTCCCACCGGGTGTGCCAAAATGGAGAGGGGAAAATCTAAAGCCTAATGGTTAGTGCATATACCAAGATACAACATAAATAAAAGCATTCAAATGCACAAGTCAACCATTATACGTTAGCTTCTACTCTTCCTCTGATTGAGCTTGATGAAGTAGAGGCACCCTTGTTGCTCTACTTGATTTTCTCCTTTGATGGTGGATTGTGGGTTGCTCTCCTCTACACAACAAGATTGGATAATGTTTGATAGATGGATGGATGCAAGGGATTTGGCTTAGATGAGGGAATGTTTGGGCATTATGATGGCATGATGAATGATTTTGGATCTCAAATGGACAACATAAGATTAAATGAAAGATGGATGATTTGTGAGGAGAGGAGACTCCAATTTATAGATTCAAGGAGGCCAAATGGAGGGCAAGATTTATTTTGTGATGAAGGACTAGGATTGAAAGAAAGAGGAGAGGATTGAGAGGACAAGGTGTGAAATTCAAGAGATATGCCATAAAGACATTTCTTGTCTCCACACCTCTCAAGGTACATGGGGAAGAGTTCCCCAAGTACATTGGGAAGAGAAAAGGAATTAAAATTCCAGAATAATAGGATGTGAAGGAAGCCTAAGTGGATAAAGGAATTAAAAATTCCTTGGGAAGAGGATGCATGGGGAGATTCAAATAATTTGAATTTCCTTAAAAGGATCAAGGTGATTAGGGATGTGCAAATGATTAAGGAGAATTATTAGGTGGCCTAATGAGTGATTAGAGTGCAAGTGGGAAAGTTAGGAGGACGTGACATGAGGAGAGATAATGAGTGGAGGAATTAAAAATTAGGGAATAATGTTAAGTGGGCTTCTAGAAGAATTAATTAGGCTAAGTGAGGATTAATAAAAGTGATTTGAAGGAATCACATGAGTAGCCTAGTTAGTTGAGATTAATTAACTAAGTAGGGTTTAGAAGAAATAAAATAATTTTAGAAGAATAAGGGGAATAATCAAATTTGATAAGTTGACTATAAGGTTACAATGATAAAATTAATTAAATAAGATTTAATTAATTTTAAGAGGAATAAAGACCAACATAATTAAATTAACTAATTATATGGAGATTAATTTTAGGTGTCTACATTCCCCATATGAATGATTATTCTATAGAATGAGACAAAATTGTATGTATTCCCTTAACTAATGGTATGTTTATCAGATTAGCATGTTACAATGGATACTAAGGTTTTGTTTGTATTATGCATATAAAATGATTTAGTGTAGATCATGATGTGGAATTGAATAACTTGTATGGGACACACCTATATATAAGAAAATAGTAACTTAATGATGCCCTTTGATTTCCTTTATTCACTTATATGAAATGTAAAGAAGCTAACTAGTGAAGTATGGGTACCAAATAGAACTACTAGGTGTACATATGTGTGCAATTCTGCATGAAAGAAAAGATTGTCTGAGTAAATCATATCTTTCAACATGGATTTGAGATTTCTAACTACATTTTTAATGATAGTGGACCTCATAGAAGAGATTGAATTTGCATATCTTAGAAAATGAAGTAAGTGGCAACATGGTATGATAAATGTGGTATGTCTAGGAAATTCAAATTGTTCATGCATAATTTTTGTGTGCATATATATTAATTGTTTAGCAATGCTCTTCTTCTCTCTGTATGGATAAAAGACTCATAATTTCCAGGAGTTTATTGATATTAGGTAGAAGCATTGGATACTCATTGATGATTGCATATATAAAAAGAAAATTTTGGACAAAATAAAAGTTGCTTTGAAGATTGGGATTTGTGCATTGCATCCATGACTTTCGTTTAAAAGAAGGGTTAGCTAAATATAATATCCCTTACATAAATTGTGTAGAAAATTTAAGGAAATAGTAGGTTAAAAGACCATGTTATAGTATGCATGTTGAATGAATTAAAAATTGGTGCAATGCATACGAAAAATGTGGAAATTATATCATTAAGTCTTTACTTGGTTTGATAAGATGAAAGTCTTAGATTTGTGAAGGAGTTGTATGATTTGATGAAATGATCTGCTTGATTGAATGGATAGATTAAGGAAATATGACATCTCGTTACCCTATTTGAATTCTAAGGAAGCACTTTCTCAATTAACTCTGGTAGGAAGTATTGAAAATGAACTAAATGAAGTTGTACTCTACCCCTTAATGACAACCTTCCTTGAAATATTAAAATATTTAGTTTACAAAAAATAATAATTAAGGACTGATGAAAATGAGTTTCAATGGAATAATGTAAGTATGTCTTTGCATTCGTGTGACATCTAATGGAAGTGGATATAAAGAAGATGCAAGTGAAGCTATGATACCTAATTTCATGCTTAATATAAACAAACTAACTGGTTGATGGTGTGTTAAGGGAATGATCATAGGTGATAGGAGTAGATGAAATGGAAGTTTGATATTGAATTTTGTTTGGAAATAAAGTAATGATATCTATTTCCTATGAGTATATTTACTTGTGTAAACATGTGATTGATTAAATGGTTAAATAACTTAATGTAGAATGTTGTAATCATCTGTGCACTACATATTGTGCATTGAGAGAAAAAGTGAATGTTACAGTCCATCATTGAGTTATTAATTATGGTTTTGATATATATTTCTATTATAACATTGTAAATGTGGTCATACTATAGATAGGACATCCTAAATATTAATCATGTTATGAGTGTATTCCTTGTGTGTGTATGACACACTTTATTTCCTCCTTGCATATGTCTCTTTCATGAAGGATATTTTCCTAGACTCTCATAAAGGTTTGCATTGCATTAAAATAATAAAAGGAATATGAATATATAAATAAATTTATGATTTTAAATGTTTGGCATGCACTCTAACACATTCAGGGCATTGTACCCTCGAGTGTTGTGTAACAGTTACTCCCTTTGGTGTGATTGATATTGGTCACCTCATGATATAGATTTGGATGAGTTCGTTAATTTGTCTCAAGTTACTTTTTTATTTGTGCAATCATCGTTGGAGTTGACTTAATTTTTGAACTTGTATAATTTTTATTTCATATATTTTCATTATATGCGGTGTCATTTGTCGCGCCTTTTTTCTTGATTGATTTCGTGGACAAATTTTTGTGATTTAACATTGGATTGGATGTTCTTCTCCTTTTTGACTTTCTCTTTTGTTGTCTATAATGGTCATTCCAAATGTTGAGTATTGTGGGCCTTCGTGCTGTGTCAGTGTTGTTTCTATGATGTTCATGTTGAACCTCTGATAGTGTGTGCAAGGGAGGATATCGTAGAGAAGTGCACTAGACTTAATGAACAATTAGATAATGATGATATTAGTGGAGTAATGAAATATTTTTATAGGATGAAACGTACTAGAATTTTCTAGATTTCATGAAATGTTAAAAATAAGTGCAGTGGAATTTGAGTTTGTAATATACGAAATAGTTTAATGCAAAGGGAACTATTGATTTCATGTCTTCAATGAGTGATTGTCTATATATGTCATGCATAATTAATGAATTAGAGTGTCTTTGAATGATTTGATGGGATGGAAGATGCATCGAATGTTTGTATTAGAGTAGTGCAACATAAATGTGGTAGGGATTGATAAGTTTGAATGTTGTAAATCTTGACTGCTTTGAGATTATAGGATATAGAATTCAGATAATTACGAGATTCTCTTGATTTTATTTGGTCTTGAAGGCAGTTTACTCAAACTTTCCTCATATAGGTGTATGACATGTGGCTTCTTAAGGATATGCCTATGTTTAGTATTGTGTAAAATGTATATTTGTCTTCTTAATTGCATACAACTAGATGTTAAAGAAATGTTGCCAAGCTTGAATAGTGTGAGTTATTGTGATTTTGCTTATAGATGCTGACTTGGATACAAGAATTATAGTTTTAGTCTTGCAAAATGTGGTTAAATAAAGTTCTCTTGAAGATATTTTAATGACTTAAGATACTTATTGTAACTGGTAAGAGATTTGTGACATGTGTTTATCTCTTATGTAACATATTTACTCTAGATAATTGAAGCATAGAAAGAAAACTTTTTTTGTCATTATCTTACTTTGAGCTAGGAAATGTTTGAATTAGGGAGTTTTGGGTTGATGTCTGTATGCTTCCAACTTAACCCTTGGCGACTTCTAGGACCAACTCAAGTCCAAGGAGGGGAGGATGTAGTGCCCCTCCTTGATTCATCTTATCTTTTTGTACATCAAAGGATTATATTGATCTAGCTTAGTCTACTTTATGATGATTTGACGGTATCATGCTATGTACTAACCCTATTTCATGGTTGTATTGGATATGATGATGGATCTTGATTTGTATGTGTTTTTTATTCATGATGGATCATATTGCTTATGGGATTTTGATGACATTATGAATATGCTAACCCTACTCTATGATTATGATGATTGAGTTGTTGCAACGATGTTTGTGATTATCTTCTAGTGCCTTCGTGATTAGAGACGATGTCATACCACTCAATGCGAGCATGATATGAAGTTGTGATTTTCTATCACCTGTCTGATCATTTATGATGTATACATGTTGTATATTCATTATATTGCATTTAGTGGTGGATGCAAGATTGCAAGTACCAGACATCGACTCCACCTGGTCTCATAGGTCTGAGTGTGTCTTTATCCCAATGGAAAGTTGTTGGAGATGACATGTGTTTCCCTCGCACGTTCTAGGCCTAATTTGTCACCTTGTCAATTGAGTCATGTTAGTATTGTCTTGTGTTGCATTGTGGTTGTCAGGACCTTGTCATGTGGTCTTGTGAGTATGATTATTTAATTAAATTAATAATTGATTTTACTGCATAGTTTATTTAGTGGTTAGATTAAGGTATTGATATTATTTGATGATTTATTATTTATTATTTATTTATCTATTGGTATTATTTATTTATTGGGTTCTAATGTTTATCTTATTTTACTTTAGTTTATTCTATTTATTTAATTTAAAATGGTTTTGATGATTTAGTGTTTAATTGATTATTTAATTTATTGTTGGGATTTTAGAATCATTCGATTTAATTATTTATTTGATCTATCATTTATTTATTGTTTAATGATTATTTATTTATTAATTGATTTATATTAATTATTTATTATTTTATTATTTATTGATTTATTAATTATTTAATGATTATGATTTATTGTTGATATGATTTTTATATTTATTTATTAGTTTCTATTTATACAAGCTTTTTGTTTATTTAATTTATAGTGGGATTTGATTTATTATTTTATCCCATTCATAATTATATTACTACCTTAATATTATTTGCTTAACCGGATATAATATAAGTTACTTACCCTCTTTCTTGATTGGTTGATTTCATAGAGGTAAGTAAATAATACTATTATATAATATTTACATTGGTATTGTGCGAGGTAGGTATAATATATGGTTATATCAAATTTTTTGATTGGTCGGTTGATTTCTATGGTTTGGAGTTTAATTTTCTGTTTAATTGGATCTTTTGTGCATTGTCATGGTTCCACTTCTCTGCAATTTTTGGTTAAAGATTTTGAATCTTGTTTGGATCTTGGTTTTAATTGCTAGAAGTGGAGATTGAAGATTGTTGATTGGAGTTACTGGATTTTGTTTTCTCTTCACTAGTTGTTTCTTCCTTTGGTTGTGATTTAATTTGAAAGGATTGTCTACTATGTGTCTGTGGAAAGAGTGATTGTGGCGTGGATAATTATGATTAAAATATTTCCATTTGATTTGGGAAAGAATTTATGAATGAATGATTATGTAGTTGAAGTATTGTTAAGTTAGGAATTTGGGTTGTGTAAACTGGAAAATTGGATCCTAGTGACTCCCCACCTAGGAGAGAAAAAGGAAGCCACTAGGATGATTTTCACTTGGAGGAGATCTACATTTAAAAGAGGGGATTGAATCCACTAGATCCAAATCCAAGGGAAACAAGGATGTGAATTCTAAGTGGATTGCAAGGGTTGAAGTGTGATTTACCCTCTTTTGTAAATGAGAAAGTTGACTTGTTGACTATGCAAAAAAGAGATAGGAAATGAGTGAAATGAGGAGCTACCAGTTCCGGATCATAGTGTAACTTTAGATCTAAGCTAATTAGACTGATACGGATCTTCCCTACAAATTTGGAGAAAAGTCATCGAGATTGTGGCGAGAATGTACATAGTCCTCCACAAAATCTGCGAAATGAAAAGGGTTCTTTTGTCTCTGCAAATGAAGCCCAAACCTGCAATTACAGCTGCGCACCTACAACCTACACACAGAAAAGAGAGGGAGAATGGTTGTGGATGGGGGTTTGCCTTAGTCAAACCTTGGTTGAGGAATCAACCTTGAAATAAAGTAATTGCAAATGCTTGAATGTAAACAATGGAAATGTATACCTTGTAGATCTGCAACTTGTTGATGATGATTGCTTTGCTTCTTGAATGCAACCACAAATGTTGTATGAAATGACATGTAATGTGACAAAACCCTAACACACACACATGCTTGCAAATGAATGTTGTAATATTTCTCCAATGGATGAATCAAGAAGACTTGAATGCTTGATGATGACCTTGAAATCTTGTATCCTCTCCTTATGCCTCTTATCCCTTATCATCTATTTTCATCCATCCATGAATGAGGGTATTGAATTCATTTTTATACATGCCTCAAGGATTAATTTTCAACCACTGAAGGCTGACAAGGAGGAATTGCAAACCTCGAAGACAAATTATGCATAGGAGATCAGGTAGACCTGATATAGGGCCACCCTAAGGGGTGGGGACAAGGGCGCCACGCCCCTGTCCTACACTATTTTGGGGCCCGAACAGGGTCTAGAGTAGACATAGCACATGAATGAGGAATGGTTAAGGGGTGAGAATGCAGAAATAGGTCCTGGTTAGGAAAGGATATGTCACCACCAAGGTGAGGACCCAAAATGTGGTTAAAATTGCAAGGGTCACAATTTTATGACACTATAGGGAGTTGATGGAAATGTACATTTTTCTTATATGTATGTTTATTTCCTTTCCTATGTGATTTTTTATTGATCTTAAACATGCTCTTGATTTTATAATCCTCATATTATCTTTTGCATCTCCTCAGTAGCATTGCCCAGGAATTGCTTTCAGGAAGTATTGGGGTTTATTTTCCTTCATTTTCCACCCTGTAGGTGGCATGAGTGTTTGTGGGTCATTTTTATGCCCTATGAAAGGGTATTTTGTATTCCTTTTTTGGTTTATCTGCATGTCTCTGAGTTCTATTCAGATTTGGTGAGATTCTGGGCACATTTGAGTGCAATTGTGACTGGGTACTTATGCCAGTTGTTCTTTTTACCTTCCTCGTGTGTTTTTCATGTGTTTTCTTAGTGTTATTTCATCCTTATGCATCTTCTGGAAGTGTCCCTTGATCATGTGTAAACCTAGGCAAGTCTCATACATGTTTTGCAACTTTTTCCTACATTTTTGGCTTAAAAACTCAAACTGCTAATATTAAGACCTATAACACCATTCCTAATACCTAAAAAACTAGAAAAATGATCTAAAATGCTAGTCTTCCTTCTAGGAATGCTAATCTGGGTTCCGGGAGCACTGAACTGCTTCAAGATGCAGGGAATTGCCATTTTGGTCACTGTGTTTGAGGAGTCTGATTTTGTGCATTTACCAAAGGCAATTTGTGTTTCCATTGAGTTCCTCAGAGGTTTTTATGATGTCATCTTGATCTTCACATATTGATTTTGTGCTCTGGTGAGAGGTTTTGTGCCTTTCCATTGAGTGGATTGTTCATACGATGAGTTGCTCTAGCGAGAGGAAGATTGCCTCGCCGTTATGGAATGTTTATGATAGCACCAGTGGTATGTTATTACCTCATCGTAGAGGATTGGAATTTTTTTTTGATTATCCATGAGCTCATATTTATGTTTTGGTGCATTGTTGCATTATGATGGTGAAGGCTCGTATTTGTATTTGGACATATGAATCTTGTTATGCTTCAGTTTGCCTTGTTGATGTTGTGACCATGTTTATGTTATTTGTGATCCTTAATGATGTTGTTATGATGTTATTTTGGTTTATTTTTTACCCTAAGGTTATTGTCCATGGCTGGGAGAGTGGGCTCTTGCATGTGTAGGACCGGGGTCATGAGCAAGGGACCACTAGGAAAGGGTCTAGACCTGCCATGGAACCACATGAAGAGTTATGGATAATTGTAGATGATAACCATGATTAATTGATTAGTCAGTATGGGTAATTAGGAATTCAAATAATCAAGATAATAAATTTGAGTGGCGTGTCCCAATGATGGGTCCCAGGGAGATGATTTTGGGATAGTCCTAGGGAGATGATTTTGGGATGATATATTTCAAGGAGATGGTTTTGGAATCTATGATTTGGAAGACCATTGGTACGGAAGACTAACATCCCTTATTTGGCTCCAAGGTTGAGGTGGATTCCACATGAGGCTTTCATGTGATGATACTCTTCCCTACATGTGCCCATTATCCTTATGCCTTTGTTGTTGACTATGCCTTTGGGAGTTTATTGATTTATGTTTAGCCTTATGTTGTGATTTATTATTACAGTTGTTGTTTCTTGTGGATGTCTTGTTGAGTCCCTTGGTTGTTAGGTGTCAGCCTAGGTCTTGAGTGTGATTTGGAACCCCATGTCATCTCCTAGTATGAGGGGTGGTTCCTATTTAGTTCTACATGGTCAGGTTGTTTGATGCCTTCTTCTATTGGGATGTCCTTGATTGGATGCTTGCATACATGGACATGGATTTATATTATCTCATCATGTGGATGGATCTTAAAGCATAATCTATGTCATTGGAATAGATATCATGTGCTTTGTAACTCAAGAAGGGATGCAATTGTAAAGAAGACTATGTAATCAGTATCTTGAGAACATATGTAATAGGACTTGTAGCAAGTTGATTTCAGAAAAAAAATGTATTGAATGAGATTGTTGTAAATGGATATTCAATTATGTATGTAATACTAGATTAGAAAGGAATTAAATTATAGAGTAATACGATTTGATTGTCTGGTGTAAATCTTGTGGATGGTAGTGAATACATTAATGATCATGTATGACTTGTCTTGAAAGATGTTAATCTCTAATGATAGTTATCCTTGGGATATGGAAATGAATGAGTAGTTGTGAATTTGTATGGACTCAATGATTCTTAATTATGCAAAGCTGAATTCTAGGTGTTGAGATAGTATGTTGTATCTTGATGACTATTAAATATGGAATAATAATATGTACTTATGTAACTTGTAATACTAAACATTAAGATGTGATGTAGCAAAAGAGACTATGTTCTTGTTCCATGTACTCTTATGTATTAGGACTTGATGATGAAGAAACCATGATCTTGCAATAAGAAGATGTATTATTATTTGATTCATGTTGTAGTAATGTTCATTATGTTGGGAATGAGATCTTATGTTGAATTAGAGGATTGAATTATTATATTATGTTAGTTCTTGTAGTATCATATGACCCTTGAATTTGTTTAGTAGCATGGAATCCTAACTGGAAGCAGAAAAGTTCTTATTGTTATAATATTGGATATGTGTAAGGATGGTATTCTTGATCAGATAGGCAATGATTTTCTTAAGGAAAAAATCTAGTTCCATACGTAGGAGAAGGATATATTTATATAGATTCATGATGTGATAAGTAAATAATGCAATATTATGGGAATCGAGTACATTGGATTCGGTGCTTTAAAATGAACTTAGATAGTTGATGGGGATATGATGATATGCATTGATAGGTCGTAATATCATGATAGGAAGATGTAATGATAAAATATTAGATGGAATGAATGTTAATGATTTCACGATATGGATGTGTAACCATTATGTTGTTAGCAAGTAGTGGCGTTAAGATACCCTAGGGAAAGAATGAATGGATATATGTTTTGGATATGATGTATTTCTGCTTGTGTTATATGTTGTATCTAGTCATGGTTATGTTTATAATGTTTTATGCATTCATGTGAAGTTAATTTATGAATTGAAGTTGTAGACATATAAATCTGACCACTTTCTTAAATAAATATTTAATATTTATTTTAATCATATCCTCCAATTAATTTAGCCCAATTCATCTCTTAAACATTTGCACATTCCTAATTAAAAGGAAGTCACTTCTCAAAAACCTCCAAAGTCTTCAATAATCATTAAAGGCTTTATGTCTTCAAATGGTTAACCTCTAGAGTCTATCGAACCATTAAAGGCTCTAACACAACCATTTATGGTTAACTCACCTTTGACCTTTTGTTAGAGACTTTCCTCTAACTTAACCATCATTTTGACTCAAGGGTCTCATCAAGCACTTATGGCTTTGACCATAGTTATCCATTTAACCCTTGCACAAGATTTTACCCCTTGGGTAAAAGCTTTATCCAATTCATAACCCTTACCTCCTAAGGTAGCCTTCGTGTCTTCTCAAAAATTTAATGCCTCTTGCATCTCCTCTCAAGCCACTTCTTGTTGACAATTGTTACCATTTCATTGGTGAAAATTGCAAACATGGATTGAGTAACTTTCAATCCTAGCCCTTGTTGATATTATTCAATCTTAACCATCCATTGCCCTATTTTCCCTATAAATAGAGCTCACATTCTTCATTCTAAAAAAAGATATCCAAGTTTCACGCATCTACATTATAGTATAATTTACTAAACATTTTAGCTTCTCTTTGTTAAAATATCATCATAAACATTTAGAAGCATTTCATTTTCATATCAATAGTATATCCATGCTAGTATATCATGTTAGGATAATTTAGCAATATCTTTATCATATCACTATCTTCATACTAGCTTAATCATCATAGTTTTCAACATCATATAGATATTAGAGTGCATTCATCCATATAGATCACAATAACACGCGTTCTTGGAGTTGTCATTCCTAAGTCATTTTCTCAATGATATGAGAGAAAAACATTAGCTTTAGGGATCCTGTGAGATAGAGAAAAATGGGACACCCCTTGGGAAATTAAACTAGTTCAAATTAGTTTATACTTGCACTAAGAAGCTCATTGGTATGTAGGTCATCTGATCTCGATTTATTCATTTTGATCGCCATGTTTTCCTACATACATTTCTGACACCCACCGTGGGGCACATCCCCAAAAGTAACATCATTTTGTGTTCAGGTAGGAGACAACAATCACATCAAAATTACAAATTAGCATGTTCGGGACTTTCTTTAGTGCATTTGTGTCAAACTTTAGTGCATAGAGACCATAACTTAGCGCATACCCTTTTTTGTTTGTGAAAACTCATAGGAGCATTGGTTTAGCACATTCAGGAAACAAAATAACGCGTAGGTGCTCTCTTTTAGCACTTCTACACTATACTTTAATGCATCTATGTGGAAGTTTAGTACATGGCTCTAACAAAGAAGAAAAATTGTAACACAGTCAGAAAATTTAGGCTTGTGAAGCCCACCATCAAGATTTAATTTTTGACTATTTGTGTGCAAGTTTTAACATTTTTTAGTGCAGGAAAAGGAGGAATTAATTGGTTTTATTTACTTTCTTTTATAAGTTGGCAAAAAAAACTCACTTCTTTATTGCAAAGGATTAAAATGAATTTCACCTTTGTTTTGGATGCTTAACAAGGACTTCATCATTTCTTTTCGGTGCCTAAAATAGACTTCATCTTTCTTTCTTGCATGAATAAAAAGAACAACAACAATCAAATCTTTCCTTTTATGCAAGAAAGGATCATATTTCTTTAAGCTCTAAAAAGAGCAAAACAAAATTTCCCATTTCTGCAAAGGGGTAAAATTGAACATCATTTTCTTTTGGTGTTGATTAAAATGAACCTTATTTTTCATTTGTGAGTTTAAAAATAAACTTCACTTCATTTCAAAAGAGCTTTCAAGATTTCAAAACCCTTGTTATTCATTTGATGAATTTACTTTGGTTGACTAGGATTTCTTTAAATTCAAAAAATTTGCTATCTTCGCACATTGCTATATTTGGATAAAAAATAACATCATGTCTTCTTGGAGCAACATCTCCATCTAGCTTGCACAATTTTCCAATGAAGGTTTAAAAATAATCCTTGTCTTTTGTGCTTGTGAGTTGATAGGTATATGCTCTCACCTTCAAAGGGTGATCAAAAAGCCAAAACCATCTCTTTTATGCTTTCTTTCAGTTGTATGCATTAACACCTTTAGAAGGCCTTCCCTCTGGAGTTTCCCTTAGGGTGCCATTAAGGTCGGTGAGAGGGGAATGACTTAAGTGGGAAATTACTTTATTGCCAATTATTCCAACCCACTATAATCAAACGTGGAAGCTGATGAAAATCCCCTCCAACAGTTTTGCTCAGTGATTAGTCTTCCCCTAGTATCTTTAAGATACGTAAAGCCTTTGTTCTAAAGATTGGGAAGCCTACTGAGGGAGTTCATCACTGAAGATCAAACAAAAGCTTGATAAAAAACCATAGAATTAGAAGCCTTGAGCCGAGTTAGTTACCAAACATTGGTAATATCATAATGCAAGGGTGGGGAAGAATCTGCCCCCAAGATCACTCACCATATATCTCCCAAGATAACTACTCAATTGTGAAGCAATTCACTTTGGGTTAATTTATGGACAAAGGCAAAAAAAATAGGTGCCTCCTAGGGGGTGACAAGGTTATTTGAGCTGATGGAGTATCGAGACTAGTGGGCTATGATATTGTAATGACCTTTGAATAAAGAGCCTGTTTGATGTGTCTTCTTTGTATCCAAACCAGTGAAAACATCGAGGATTTGAAAACATTCTCAAAAGAACATACACTATTTGTTTAGCATAAACAAACTATTATCACTTCTATCTATTGTGTTTTCAATTCATTTTATCAAAAAATCATCCATAAAAGCACACAATTAATTTCTCAAAAATTTCAACAAAATCATCAAAACAAAAATTATTAGGATAGTTAATGCATAGGGGAAACATCCTAGCGCATATCAACCATCAGATAATGCATTTCAACCAACAATTAGCACTTCCATCACTCACATTAGCGCATGATCAAAATAATACTGGTAAAAACTCAGATAACGCTTGCCAACATCTCTGTAGCGCATCTAAAGCATATCATAGCACAT
Source organism: Cryptomeria japonica (assembly GCF_030272615.1). NCBI lineage: Eukaryota > Viridiplantae > Streptophyta > Pinopsida > Cupressales > Cupressaceae > Cryptomeria > Cryptomeria japonica. The sequence continues at coordinate 582,002,380 of NC_081415.1, read as the reverse complement.
TTAGACCAAACATTAGTGCCTTAGAGGGACATATTAGCACATAACCAATTCATCAATTGTGTTATAAAATAGTATAAAATAGCGCATTTGACAGGCAACATAGCGCATCTAGATCATTTTGTAGCGCTTTGGGGGCATCCTTTAGCGCATCAGGTCTCTATTCAAGCGCATGATCAAAAGTGGCGAAAAACAAATAGCAAACTAGTCACCTTGTGAAATTTTCATCAATAGTTTCAGATACCCTTTAAGGTCCTCTGGCAAAATCCAACAAAAATTGCAAAGAAATATCATAAGTGAGAAATTTAGAAATCCAACTAAGCACCCTTAGAAAGAGATCAAATCTTCAACTATCTTGAGATCAAATTTCATCCAACAAGATTAAGGAGTATCAAAACAGTGATCAAAGGTTCCACCATCCAATGAATCCTATCAAAACAATACCTAGATAAGATCTCAAGTTGTCAAATTAAGTTTCTACATTATGAAACTTGACTCATATCATTTGGCACACTTTGTTGTGAGGGCAAATCAAACTAAACCTTTACTTGACAAGTAGACTTGAGTATCCAAAACAAAGTATCCATATCCAACATCAACATCAACATCAACAATTGATCATTTGTGTATGACCACTCCCCACATTTTGAGAAGAATTCTTCATAAAAATACTAAGTTGAAGAATTGACAACCTAGTTCTAAGACACTTATCAGGAGGAGTAAATTTATCTATATCAATCGTCAACTCTTTATATCACATCACATATTCTTGCGTTATATGCGGTTGTATATCCAAGGAAAAACCAATGAATTTGACAAAGAAACTTTGAGAAGTAGGGCTTACATTCAGAAAGTAGCATTCAATCAATGCCTTAATGAAGGATTGATCCCGCCTTGTCTCCAAAGTTTCTTATCACTTACAAAGAAGCTCAACCTGAGCCACCAACTCCACCAAGAACCCCAATAGAAGAGGAATAATTCACTACTATAGAGATATACTGATGCCCGTTGTCACTCGATCTCAAAAAAACAAAAAGAAGGAATTGCATCCAGAACCAAGCATGAGTCATAGACTATCCAATCCTTTTGATGAATATACAAATATGGGAGAAATGGAGATCACCGAATAGCTTCTCCAAGAATGTCAAGAGAATGCGGCTTTCCAAAAACTCATAGAAATACTTATAGAAGTGGATAAGAAAAAATATCTACTCATGCTAACTAGTAAACGATTCAATATTCCTAATGATTTTGACACAAAACACTTAAGGAATACGGATGAGAGAATTTCATGGACAAGGGCGAGAAACTATGTTTACAATCAAGAACAACTGAGATAAGAAGAAACACATGATCAAGAAAACATACGCAACCGAGATCACACCCATGAACAAGATAACTCACGAACAAGACAATGCCCACAATCGAGACAATCTTAATGAACAAGGGGAAGCTCCCCATCAAAAGACCAATGCACCCCTAGCTATTCTTACACAACAACTCCAAACACTTAGAAGATAAATGCATGACATGCAACAAGGAACCATGATACAATACTCATTAGATGACATTTGTCCTTATCCTTTTGATAGGAGATTGAACATGGTACTTTTTCCCCCAAATTCAGATATACGAAAGCATGACAAATACAATGGTAAGAGTGATCCTCATGATCATGTTCGGGAATTTTGTACTATGAGCTTGGAGTTAGCTCACAACAACACATACTTAATGAGACTATTCCCAAGAAGTTTGGGAGGACAAACAATGGAGTGGTTGTCAAAACTCACACCTCCCATTAGATAATTTGATGAGTTGGTGAATAAATTCATAACAATACTCCTATAATATCCAAGACGCGATCACCATGCTTGACATATGCAATCCAAAACAAAAGAACAATGAAACATTCATGGTGTTTCTACAACGATGGAGGTGCATGGTCGCAAGATATCCATGAGATGTACCTGAAAATGAAAAGATGGAAATCTTCATAGACAATCGAAATAGTGAAATGAGTTATCATCTCAAACTACAATGTATACCATCTTTTACAAAATTAATAGAGAATGGTATCCAAGTAGAGGAATCTTCCATCAAGAAAGGAACCTTGAATTTATTTAAGGAATGTGTTAGTTTGTCAAACAATAAGACCTTTAACAATCAAAGTAATAACAACTTAGACAAGTCCAAATTTTGGACAAGAAACAAAAATATTGTTAATGATGGGGTAATCGATGCCAACAATGTAAAGTCTAAACAACCCATGTTGACTTTATCAGGCAACCCACCATCCAATAATGATCAAAGAAGTGCCAATCAAGGCACTAACACTTATCAACAAAATACCAACCAAGGAACTTCAAAGTCAAACAACAACAACAATCACCAAGGCAATAACAACAATAACCTAGGGAACAAAACAAATCAAAGAGGCAACACTAATACTTTCCCACATCGACGAATCTACACACCATTAGGAAAAACCTTGGATTTAGAATTTCAAGAACTATTGGCAAATAAGATCATCACATTGCCATCCACAAGCAACTTTTAATGCCAACTCAAGCTACCATGGTGGAATGACTCATATTATTGTGATTATCATCGAAAAAAGGGGCATAGCACAAATGATTGTATGAGGTTGAAGAACCTAGTTCAAGATATGATAGACAAGGGAAACCTAACGGTCGATTGTCATAAAACCAATGGTGACCATGAAGCTTTCAAAAATCCTCTTCCTAATTATGACAAGGGAGGAGTGTCAACGTCAAACAACACCAAAGGAGCTCGTATCAATCACATATACGAAAACACTATCAATCACATATTGACATATGAAAATCAAGTGAATGTCATAAAAATCAAATATAAACAAGAACATGTGTCGATAAATGTGACAACAAGAGCTCATAAATATGTCTTGAATGGAAAAGCATCAACAACAACAACTCTCCCCAAGGCTCAATATAACTTGGTCGACCAACTATGGAGAACACTCACTCAGATATCTATACTTGAGTTGCTCAAAAACTCACCAAAACATAAGGATACCTTGGAGAAATCTCTTGTCAAAACAACCATTCGAAATGATTTGGATATTGATCGATTCCAAGCCATGGTGGCCCATATGATGGTACCACATAACATATATTTTTTTGAGCATGATGATGTCTCTTTGAATCATTTGCATAACACCCCACTACATATTGAGGTCTTATTCTATAAACATCAAGTAAAAAGAGTATTAATAGATGAAGGAGTTGGTCTCAATATATGTACTCTAAAGCTTGTTTGTGCATTGGGCTTCTCTGAGAAAGCAATTGATCCCAAAAAGAAAATCACTATCAAAGCCTATAATAATGAAGAAAGATCATCCGAAGGAACTATGATATTATCCATTCAGGTAGGTCTTGTACAAAGAGACACAATGTGCCAAGTCTTGGACATAGACTTGACATAAAATATACTATTGGGTCGTCCATGGATCCATGAAATACAATAGGTTCCTTTCACGTACTATCAATGTCTCAAGTTCCCCTATAATGGACAAGAAGTTTCAATATCTGTGGATACTAACCCTTTTCAGTACTGCAATGCTATGGGGTCAGCTCAAGATAGCCTGGTTCCACACAACAGAGAGGCCCAAGCTTCCTCATCATCCAACCATCAAGAATAAATCAAGTCCCTATCCATGAACTTCGACAAAAAGATGAAAATAAAGGACCAAGGCATGGGGAAGTACTCTTTGAACCCTTGTGTTTATCTAAGTTGCCAAATTCACCAAGGTCTTATGGACAACCTTCCACATCAAGACATCAGGTAGCACAATCCATCACAAATTTTGATGGTAAATTTATCCAAATGGGCACCGATGAGTTGAGAATTTGTCATATTTTTATCTTCATAACTCTTAGGTTTTTGTTATCTTTTGGTTTGCACAGTAGTAGTGATGTATCAGAAGCCTGAACTTATTAAATCATGTTTTATCTATGCTAATCTATTCCTGCAGCCATGTGATTTATTCCTGTTGCCATGCGGATTATTTAGGGCAAGATCATGTGTAAAATTAATAGATGTATTGATTAAGTAAAATGTGTATGTATGTTCTTGTATGTTATTTCTTTTGTAGTGCAGGTAATAAATGATGTTGTGGTGGATATTCTCCTATCACGCCTATTGAAGGGAAGGATACGTAAGTGATAACTAAAGATCAAACTATAGAAGAGTTGAGCAAGCGTAAGGGACAACATAAGTGGAGCAATCAAGTGATACTACCAATGTCTAACTTAAGTGGGCATTGAAGTTGTAAATACCACCATAGTATGTTACAACTGTGGTTCAGTTTAAGATCCACGTCTCCTGCAGCATAACTCCAATCATCTCTTTTATTGGTTAAATCATCTGCCTCTTCTTCTCAGCGTGATTTGTGTTGTCTATTGTAGATGATTTCTTTTTAATAAGAAGCTCTTCTTCTTCTCGGGTTGGTTAAACAGAAAAGAGAAAAGAATTGAGCTGAGGATTTTCATAATTATTTTTGAGTTTATTTTCATATTGAATCATGCAATGACTTTCCATAATGATGAATAAAATTATGTTATTCTGATCTTTAAGAGTTGTTTTTAGGAAGCCTGGTATCACTCAACCAAGGGGGCCTACTTGGTGAGTGTTCCTATGCATTCATTAACATTAGTTTTCTTTCCTTAGTTGTAGTAGAAGTTCTTGCGTTGACTATTTCTACAGCCACTGGAAACAAATCCACTGACTATTCCTGCAGCCAAGCCAGAACAGAGTAACTTTTGTTTATCAGCATTGAATTTATCTAGTATTGCTTTTATGAGTTTATGCAAAAGTCTTCATGTAGCTTTTTCATAGTTTCCATTCTTGTTTACCTTTTTCGCATAATGTTAGTTGCTGCAGTAATGTAGAATAGTTGTTGCAGGAACTTAGTGCATATATAGTGCAGACCCATTTCAAGTATTACGTCTCTGGGTTGACAATCAAATGAACACTAGCTATGGAAATAGTGACTTTACCAAATGAATGTCCAAACTTTAGGTTGAGGCTTCAACTAGAGTTATTATTCTTATTGTTGGGTTGAACATTTTTGGTGTCGTTGTCGGGGATGGTGTCAAACTAAAAACCTGTTATGGTTATTGTCTTTTTTAGTTTTCAATTAATTGTTTTTTGGCATACTTGATTGTTCAAAAAATTTCATGAATCTGCATGCATAGGCAAAGAAGAGATATTCTAGGTAGATTTATGCCCAGTCATTCTAATCATGCATAAAATAATTCCTCAAATATAAATCCTTTTGCTGAACTTTATCAAACCCTAGAGCATTTGAATCACCCTGAATCTGAATTCCCAGAAGTTAGTCTTCATTTCCTCTTTGGACCTCAAGAAGAAGAATTTCATATACTAACAACCCTCACAAGTCCAATGCAAGGAAACCCACCTCCTGGTAGAAATTATCCACCACCACAACCAGACCCAACGTTTGAGTTCCCCATATCTAATCAGCATGATAATGCCAATCTCAAGAACATTCCATCTTCTTCCCTCCCTAAATTCTATGTGTATGTGGGAAAAGTGGCCTGATAAAACTTAATATGTGAAAATATCATTAAATGACTTGTCCACACACACACACAGGACTTCTTGGTGCAAGCTATGGAGTAATAACGTATTACTCAGCTTCCCAAGGAGGGTCCCATGGTTCTCTATCTCACAATGTCCCTCAAACCAATGTTTTACTCTCAGATCACTGAGCAAAATGGTTTAGGGATGGCAAATGCAAGAACGAGGGATGCTTTGATAGATTTTAGTATGAAATGTGTTATAAGCTATGTATGATTCTAGAAATGTAATAAACTAAATGATAAGATGACAAGATTAGTATGAATACTATCCTAGCATACTATATTTAGTCTATGATTGAACTAAAATGATAAAGAAAGTAATCAAAAAATGAATATTTAGTCTACTTCCTGATTTAAAAGAGGCCAAATGATGAGCATATATGAAATGAGAAAGCTTGAAAGAATTTGAGCATAAGTGTAATGCTTCAAATTTTAAAGATGATTGTTAGAATGGAGGAATGAGAGCTCTATTTATAGCAAAAACAGGGCAATGGATGGTCAGGATTGAAAGGTTTAATCAAGGGTTGAGTTTGAAATTTGGGGATCCATGTGCACAATTTGCACCAATGAAATGGTGACAAGTGTCAACATAGGGTTGGGTTGAGAGAAGGGGTTGGAGGCATTAAAGGCCTGAGAAGACCTCATGGTTATCTAGAGGGTAAGGGTCAAGCTTAAGTTAGGATTACCCAATGGATTAAGATTTAATCCAAGGATAAACCTTTGTGCAAATGATTAAGAGATAATCATGGTCAAAGCATTAATGGCCTGATGAGACCTTTGGGTTGGGTAGAGGTTGAGTCAAAACAAATGTTTTAACCATGTAGGAGGGTTTGAGTTAACCATTAATGGTTATTGGAGACTTTGGGGATTAAGTGGTTGAAGGTTGAAAGCCTTCAATGGTTATTAAAGACTTTGAGCCATTTAGTGGTTGAAGGTTGAAAGCCTTTAATGGTTATCAAAGACTTTGAGCCATTTGAGAAGTGACTTCCCTTTGCTTAGGGATGTGACAAAGTTTAGAGGAGGGGTTAGTTTAATTAGAAGTGATTAGAAGATTCTAGAAGGGATTAGGAAGGGGTTTGGGATTTTGCAAGTGGATGGGGGGATAATAGGATTTAATTGAAATAAAGTATTTCATTCAATTTGGTTGCAATTTGGAGAAATTAAATAAATTAGATTTATTCAATTTAGGATAACTATTTAATTAAATTTGAATTTAATTAAAAGTGGATAGGGGGAATTTAATTGAATAAAATGATTTATTCATTAAATGGGTATAGTGAATTTAATTTAAATAAATTGAGTAATTTACTTAATTAAATAGAAGAATGTGGATAATTTAATTAAATTAGATTTAATCAAATAGAGAAATGAACATAAAATATTCATTTAGGAATATGGTCATTTTTATATGTCTACATTTTGCCCCTCTTTGAAGTGACGTGTGTGCACATGTTATTTCAAAGAAAATGATGTGTTTTTTGTGTTTTATGATCAATGCAATTTTTGTGTCGCTCTTTTGATTTGCCAGTCGTGCCCCGACTTTGATTTGATGTGTGATGCCCTAGATAGATTTTTTGATGATGATGCCCCCTCGGGAGATGAATCAATATTTTGAAAAAATAAAAATAAAAATTTGTGATTTTAATTTGATGAGTTGCGTATGATGTGTATGATTTCGTGCATGTAAAATGTGTGTGAATTGATTCATCTCCCGATAAGTTACAAATGTTATGGTATAGGGGAGACCACGACCATATTACAAGTCCAGTCGACTAACCCTAATTTCATTTTCCTCCTATAAAAGGGGAAAAGGGCTTGATTGAAACTCATTTGTGCTTTGTTGACTTTGGAGAAAGAGAATTTGCTTTGGAGAGAAAATGCCTATTCCCTATCACAGACACCATTTTGAGCGCGTTCGGAGGTATCGGAGGCCTGTAGCGCGTGGACCACCAGTAAGTCAATGTTTTTGACCCTTTTTTGATTTTTGGTTTTGTCGTTTTCAGTCAGTTTTTTAATTTTAAAGTTTGGGTTTACCAGTTTAGCGCGTCTAAGGTCTAGAGTAGCGCATACGAAGTGTAGAGTAGTGCATCGAGGTCAATTTTAGGGGTCGCATCCAAAAAAGATAGGTTAGCGCATAAAATTATTAGGTTAGCACATGCATGTAGAATAGCGCATGGAAAGTGTCGGGTAGCGCATCGAGTCAACAGATTAGCACGTAGGGGTGACCTAGCACATAGGGGCTGCAGGGGTTCGCATAGGGAAGGGGGTTTAGCGTGTAGGACTAACCTAGCGCATAGAGCTAAAAGGGTAGCACCTAGGAGGGGTAGATTAGCGCGTAGACAGAGTCTAGCGCATGGGGTGGGTTAGGTAGCGCATTGGGTGAAAGTTTTGGCGTGTAGACTGAATCTAGCACATAGGTTAGATAGAAGAGCACATAGGAGAGGCAGCCTAGCGTGTGGGGGTGTTTTAGCACATTGAAGATCTATTTTAGCGCATCTGAAAAATTTTACAGTTTTGGCCGATTAGAAAATTTGTTTTGTTTGCTTGTCGTGTTTTGATGAATTTATCCAATTTGAGTGTGTGTATAACTTGTTTTGATTTGCGAGTTTCCAAGTTATGTATAGATATCAATGTGTTTTGTTAATCAGAATATGATGTATTTGCGTGTTCTATTTCAAATTCAATGTGTGTGAAGCCTGAGTTGTATTACAAGCTGATATGGGTTGGAAACTTGAGTTGTTTTACAAGCTGATATGGGTGGGAAACTTGAGTTGTTTTACAAGTTTATGTGATGGTGGAGACTTGAGTTGTGTTACAAGTTTTGATATGGTTTTTGAGAACTTGAGTTGTTTTACAAGTTGATATGAAATGATAGGATTTTGAACTTTGATGTAGATGAGCAAATTGTTTCATGTTGTTGATGTAGGTTTGATTTTGATATCTTTGTGTTGATGTGGAAACTGATATTTGGATATGTTTTGTTTGTTGACAGGAGCGATTGGATGTTGTACAGTCGAGGGAGAGATTCCCGAGACCGTGGACGTTGATACCGCGATTGTCATAGGCAGATTTGGACATTATTGATAGATGTGGATTGACCTCTCTTCTGGATATGCCTCGGTTCACTGTGAACCGGGGGCTTTTGACAGTGTTGGCAGAGAGGTGGCATAGCGACATGAACACCTTTCATTTTGCCACTGGAGAGATGACAGTGACACCGGAGGATTGCTACCGGATTTTGCGCATTCCTGTAGTAGGGGCACTACTTCCCTATGAGCAGTCAGAGGAGGGTGGCACAGAGGCACTGCGCCGCATATTTCAGGTTGATACAGTTTGTGGTTATGAGATCCCCTAGCAGGAGTTTTTGGATTTGGGTTATGCACCGCTACCATCTATACTAGCAGGATTTATTGGGGGATTCCTTTGTCCTGATCGTAGGTCAAAGGGATTCTCGGTGGGATGGGGGTTAGTGTTAGAGGAGATGGTTACACAGAGCCAGAGATTTGCATGGGGGTCAGCGATGTTGGCTCATTTATACAAGAGTTTACATGAGGTAGTATACCTCGGGTATGACAGTTTATCAGCTGGCATGACCCTATTACAGGTATGGTGCTGGGAGCACATTCCAGCAGCGAGGCCACTGGCAGATAGGGACAGGCCCGTAGGTGCAGTATATGCCTACGGTTATAAAGGTCTAGTTGTCCAGCGTAAGCTGGGCAAACTAGAGCATTGGAGGAGGGTTTTTGATGACATAGATACGGTCACCTGGAGACCGTATACAGGCTGTGAGGTATGGGCAGAGGATGGGCTGGAGATGCCCTTTGTATTTATGACAAGGTATCTGATTGGGAGGACCCCGTTCATCATTGAGCGGTTTGTGGTGACCCGAGTTTTGAGGCAGTTCGGGCGCCAGCAGGGGATTCCTTAGGGAGCATGTTTGTATGCATGGCGGCAGCAGGATGTGGCCGATTGGGGGCCGACTATTGATAGTGTCATGGCAGTGGAGGAGTTTGCGGAGTTGGTCGAGCAGATCTGGGACTATGCCCCAGAGATTCAGGACGCAGGGATGACAGATGAGTTCGCCTGTTTGTTTGTTGTGTGGGCAGTGGCTAGGATCTCAGATCCGGAGGAGATGAGGCCAGCGTTTGACTCAGATGAGGAGGAGGGAGACGGGGGAGAGGATGGAGATGATGGGGAGAATGGAGGAGGAGGAGGATCCAGAGGAGCCAGAGGGAGGCGGGGAGGTAGAGGTGTGGAGAGAGCAGTGCGGCAGGGGAGGATTGGCTATCGGAGTCGGGAGAGAGGGGAGAGTGGGGGAGGTGCTAGCTACAGTGGGGGGTGAGGAGGAGCTAAGTAGACCAGCACAGAGGAGGAGGATGGATGTACTCCCACCTCCAACACCGAGGACAGGGTGAGTGGGAGGAGTTCCTCCAACATAGGTACCACTGCGAGTTCGAGTGTCAGGTCATGTGGAGGATGCGCAGATCTGGACCTTGCAGATTACCGTTCAGCAGCTGCAGGCACAGATTTTTACCTATCAGCGGTAGATTTCTCAGTTGACCACTGAGAGAGATATCGAGATAGAGCGGCAAGGATGAGCGAAGGAGGTGGTGGCGAGTGTACAGAGAGCAACGGCGAGTGGTCCGATGAGAGACACCCTTAGAGAGCTGACGCTGAGAGCGCAGGAGGCAGAGTATTATAGGTGGCATTATGAGGCTGCAGTACCCAGGGATCAGCGAGTGGAGAGTTTTGCGCAGTCGAGATCGAGTCGATCTCGAGCCACTGGGTCATGATCTGAGAGCTGAGGTGTGACGGGGCCAGCGAGATAGGACCCACCTAGAGATCCAGGGGCGGGTGTATCTGGAGCGAGACCATCTCCGTCAGGAGATAGTCATACTTGAGAGACATGGTCTTTGTTGTATTTTTGGATCATTGTTATACGTTGTATTGGACATAGTGTTTGGACACATTTTGTAGATTTTGATCATTTTTGAGATATATATATAGATGGCACCATTTTTTATCATGTGATGTGTTGATATGGATGCATGTTATGTGAGTTATTTTATGTGATGATACAATATATGATGTAATGCATGATGCAAGATGTATGCTTTTTATATGCTATGAGATGTATGTTTTAACATGCTGCTAAATGTATCTGGATATGTAAATGATGTTAACTGATATGCAACTAATTGTAAAATGATATGCAACTAATTGTTTTTGGAGCATCCCTCATTCTATATTTGCCATCCGATAGAACCATTTGTTTGCTTTCTTTGTAGATATCATCATTGAGCATTGATTTGTTTAGGATATGTTGAAAATTTATACAAGCATAATGGTATAATTGAACCATAATGACCTGAGAAAAATTTACATGATATTTGATTTTGCAAGATAGCACAAGCGTCAAGGTATAATTGAACCAGGACTGCCGGAGTGCATATTGCATAAACAGACAAGATTTGATCATTTGTATGCATGAAGTGGAATCAGGCCTTCAGTGATATTCGATGTATCACGTCTCGAGGCAAGTATTCACACAGTACAAGTGATCGCCTCCCAGACAGAAGACTAAGAAAATATTGGAAGTTCCCCCTGACCTCTAGCTGTGAAGCATTTAGTGAGACCAGGAAGAGAATCCAATAATGAAAAAAGTTCAAAATGCCAAACTAGTTAAGATTTTATGCTATAGTGCAACATTAAGTACTTCAGAAAATCATCCATCCTTGGTATTTTTGTGATTTGTTTAGTTTTGTTTGGCGATGAAGTGTAGTTGTTTGTTGGATGTCATGCTGTTGAGTTTTGCATCTAGGCTTGATGTCTTGAGTGTTTTGCAATATTGATATGATTTATATGCCCCTAGCTGAGTGTGCCTCTTGATGTGAATATATACAGTGATTCCAAGCCATGGTGGATTAGTGGTAAGAGGATATATATAGATAAATCAGGATAGTGACTACGCTAAGTATGTCCTGAATAGATATTTGCTAAGTGTCGGGCAATGGCCGATAGTGTTTGTAAGGATAAAAATGGTGTGGATATAGATGGAGGAGCCAGTCTTTCACAAGAGTGCCTGTTTACCAGGTTTTCACGATTTGTTTTTATTTGTACTTTGTTTTTGCTGTTTCTGGATTTTTATTTTTTTTTTGTTTGTTTTTGGCTTTTTTCGTGCACTAGGCTACTTAAGTATAGTACCTTTTCAGATGGATGTTGTTGGTTGGTTCGTCGAGCACATCTCCTTCAGAATTTGTTAGCTGATAGGCACCTGATCCATAAACTGAGATGATGACATAGGGACCCAACCAATTAGGCTCAAATTTCCCTTTCTTTTCTTGATCTTGCTGATTTCTTGGATTTTCTTTAAGGACTAGGTCACCAACCTTAAAGTTGTGGGGAATGACTTTGTGATTGTAGCTCCTGCACATGCGTTGCTGATATGCTTTGAGATGAGTATAAGCATGTTGGCATCTTTCATCTAAAAGTTCAAGTTCTTGTAGTTGGTTAACTCGATACTCTTCATCTGGGATTAAGCCTTTCAAAGAGACTCTGAGAGATGGGATTTCTACCTCCAGGGGTAAAATAGCCTCTGATCCATATACCAATGAGTATGGTGTTGCTCCTGTAGGTGTGCAGATGCTGGTCCTGTATGCCCAAAGTGCTGGATTGAGTTGTACATGCCAATCTTTGCTTGCATCATTCACTATTTTCTTGAGGATTTTTAGTATTGTCTTGTTAGATGCTTCTGCTTGACCATTTCCCTACAGGTAATATGGTGTAGAGAACCTATGTTGGATTTTGAATTTTTCACATAGTTCCTATACATCTTTATTCTTGAAGGGTCGTCCATTATCTATAATGATTGAACTTGGAATACCATATCTGCAAATCAGATAATTTAGGATAAAAGAGGCAATTTGTTTCCCGGTTACTGTGGTCATGAGAACTGCTTCTATCCATTTGGTGAAGTATTCTATTGCTGCTTTGTTATTCAACCTTGGTATTTGCTCGAAGGTGATGTGCACAAAATACTGTTTGAAGTCATCCACCATTCGCTTGTAGGGTAAGAGCTTGTCATCCTTTGTTTGATAGTCATTGTTGATTTGATGGACAACTAGTTGCGAGTCCCCATAGACTTTTAACTCTGTGATTTTCCATTCTATGGCCATTTTGATGCCTATGACCAGTGCCTCATATTTAGCCACATTATTGGTGCATGGAAACATAAGTCTGTATGATCTTGGTATAGTGTGCCCTTCAGGAGTGATGAACAGAATGCCGGCACCTGAACCATGTTGTGTATAGGATCCGTCAAAGTATAGGGTCCATTGTTTAGTAGAAAGAGCAAGAACGTCCCTATCTGGAAATTCAATCTCCATGGTGTGTTTTCCTGGTAGGGGTGCGTCGGCTAACTGATCTACAATTGCTTGTCCTTTGATGGCTCATCGTTCTGTGTATTGGATGTCAAATTCACTGAGAATCATGACCCATTTAGCCAATCGGCCTATAAGAGCTGCTTTGCTGAGTAAATATTTGAGAGGATCAATTTTTGCCACTAGCTTGATGGTGTGTGTTAGCATATAATGTCGGAACTTCTGAGATGCAAAAACCACTGTTAAGCAAGCCTTTTCAATGAATGTATAGTTGAGTTCATAGCCATTCAATGTTCTACTGATGTAATATATGGCACGTTCCTTTCCTTGTTGATCCTCTTGTGCCAATAATACCCCAGTGATATATCTATTGTTGAGATATATAAGATAAGTGGCTTTCCTGCGACTGGTGGTACTAGAACTGGTGGATTCGTCAGGTACTGTTTGATTTGGTAAAAAGATTCTGCACACTTGGCCTCCCATTTGAATGGTACATTTTTGTGTAGTAAATGATTAAATGGTAGACTTTTGTCTGCTAACTGAGCGATGAATCACCTGATTGATTGAAGTCATCCTTGTAGAGATCTGAGTTGACTGATATTCTTTGGTGGTGGCATGTCCATAATGGCCTGTACCTTTGCTAGATCTACCTCAATACCTTTAGCTGAGACTATGTAGCCTAGTAACTTGCCTGATGTAACCTCGAAGACACAGTTCTTAGGGTTAAGCCTGACTTGGAATTTCTCCAATCGATCAAAAATTTTGGTTAGGATACCAAGATGTTTTGCTCTGGTGAAAGATTTAGCTAGTAGGTCATCCACATAGTCTTCCATAAATGTGTGCATCATGTCATGGAATATTGTGGTCATTGCTCTTTGATAAGTGGCCCCTGCATTCTTTAAGCCGAAAGGCATAACATTCCAACAATACGTTCCCCAAGGATAGGTGAACATAGTTTTATCTTGATCTTCAGGAGCTATTTTGATTTGATTATAGCCTGAGAAACCGTCCATTAGTGAGAGCATTGCATGGCCTGCTGTGAGATCTACAATTATGTCGATACTGGGCAGAGGAAAGTCGTCTTTTGGACAAGCTTTGTTGATGTCTCTGAAGTCAATGCAGATTCTGATACTACCATCTGGTTTTGATACTAGAACGATGTTGGAAATCCATTCCGCATAGTCAATAGGTCGAATGAATCCGACGTCTAATAGTTTCTTTAGTTCAGTTTTGACCATGAGCGCCACCTATGGATTCATCTTTCATAGCATTTGCTTGACTGGCTTAACTCCTGTAGAAATGGACAGATGATGCATGATTAAGTGGGGATCCACTCCAGGCATATCAGCATATGACCAAGCGAAGTTAATTTGTTGTCCTTTAAAGAAAATGATGAACGCTGATCTTTCTTCCTCTGTTAGAGATTCTGCAAAGTGTAGGTTCCTAACTGCTTCTGTGGTACCAATGTTGATTGATTGAGTGGGCTCAATCAATATGGGCGATCGCTCATGAAAGTGCTCAGGAAGAGTGTCAAGTCTCCCATCGTTAGGTGCCTTAAAAAGGTTTTCACCCTCAGATACGTCCTTTATTTTTACTTTTTTATGATCTAGAGCTACCATTGACTGGTTTTTAGCATCAGATCCTTTATTTAGTTCATTTTTGCGACTAAGAGACTTGGCACTCCCTGGTTTGTAGACATCGTTATTTTGTTCACTGGTAGAGCCTATTTCTGGATTTACGGTACATAGGTAATGGATAATAGATTCATCATTTGGGAAAATTGGTATATCATGGATTTCAGGTTCATCCCAGTTGATGAGATCAAGAAAGACAAGTGGTAAGGAATCGTTAGGTGGATCGAGTTCGGCTACTGTGAGTGTTAGGATAGAGTTTTCATTGTGATTATTCTTGGTTTTAAAGAATTTCAGGATTTTGTTGAGATCCTCGATGGTATTATCTTCTACATATACTTGCTCATAATGTTCCTGTTCGCTTTCCTCGGCGTCATAGATATTCTGCGGTCCAAATTCAAGAGGTCTATCTTCTGCGTGATTTTCTTTTTGGGAGATAGATATAAAATCAGTATCACTAGAGATGTCTGTAGTAGCATTGGAGCAGGTACCCCATTCATAGTCATTGGAATCAATCTCATAGGCATCATCCCAGATTCTATCTATGTTGTAAATAGGTATGTTGTATGGTGAAAACAAATCTTTGATGATTGATACCATTTTGATGGTTTTTGTTGATTCTATGTCAGATCCGTCCTCCATGTTCTGGATTTGTTCATAGACTGTACTTCCTCGGGGAGGAATAATAGTATCTAGAGATGACATGATTTTTTCTTGAGATATTGGTGTCTGAATATGAGCTACTGCTGCAGATAGGGCCTTCTTATGACTTAGAAGCTTTGCCTGATGTAACTGCTGATCTTGACGTTCCTGTGCCTTGCGGATTGTTTCTGCTAATTCAAAGAGTGCTTCCTGCCAGGATTCATCTTTGTACTTCATCTTTACTTTCCATTGAGGTTTGGTAGGTAGATGTGGCAGCCGTTTCAATAGGAATGTGAGTTTAGAACCCAATCCTGCTTTGTTCCTGCTAGGTTGTGAAGGAAGATCTATAGGTTCAGTGACTCCCTCTTTGCGTTTCCCAATAGGTCCTTTACCGCCATATCCCATTTGCTTCATGATTAAGTAGCCTTTTCCATACAGGTGTGTTGGTAGAACAATGTCCAGAGCGGCTGCTCTATGGTTTTCTTCCTCATCTTTGTATAACCAGCTAAGAACATCTTTGTCCTCTGATTCATGTGCTAGAGTACCTAGTTGGATGAAAGTACCATCAAATTTAGTGATGGGCTGAGTGGCCAGATGTGTTGATGTAGTAGGCAAACCATGCGATCTAGGTGATGTTGGCAATTTGGCCAAACATAAAGGTTCCAAAGAGTATTCTCCCATACCTTGTTCTTTGATTTACATTTTCTGCTGGAAGTCTCCCCATAAGGAGTTGGGCTTTGCTGTTTGTAGATCTGATGTTGAAGATTGCTGCTTTTCTCTATTATGAGGAACCAAACTGTCTTGGGTTGCCCCCATTGCGTTGCAATGTTGAAATGGATTGTGATCAGCGGATATGGATATTTCTTGTCCATCATAAGGAAACTTGACACACTAGTGATATGTAGAAGGTACCGCTTGCATTTCATGTATCCAGGGTCGTCCTAACAAAATATTGTAGGTTAGATCAATATCTAAGACTTGACAGATAGTATCCTTTTGTACTGGGCCTACTTGAATAGGTAATATCACTATGCCTTTAGAGGACCTTTCCTCATCATCATATGCCTTTATGGTAATTTTCTTGCAAGGATCAATAGATTCTTCTAAGAAGCCTAGTGCACGGATAAGCTTTAAAGTACATATATTAAGTCCGGCTCCTCCATCTATTAAGACTCTCTTTACTCGGTGTTTGCAAACAATGACTTCAATATGGAGAGGGGTATTATGTGGATGACTCAAGGAAGTATTATCATGCTCTGAGAAGGTGAGGTTATGAGGTCCAGTCATATGGGTGACCATGGCTTGGAATCTATCTGTATCCAGATTTTGAGGTACATTTGTTTCCAATAGCGCTTGTTCCAATATGTCTTTGTGCCTTGGTGATAGTTTCAATAATTCCAAGATAGATATCTGAGCTGGAGTTTTGTGTAATTGGTTGACCAAGTCATATTGGATTTTTGGTGTGGTAGTTGCAGGTGCAGTATGTCCTTTCAAGACATATTTCTGAGTTCGGGTTGTTACATTGCCAGATTCATGATCACGCTGATCTTGGATGGTGATGACATTTACTTGATGATCTTCAACTGATATGTGGTTGATGGTGTTGTTGTAGATGTGATTAATACAAGCTCCGCGTGTATCATCTGAGGTTGATGCTCCATCTTTGTTGTAATTTGGGAGAGGATTTTTAAAGGCTCTGTGATCACCATTTGTTTTGAGACCATCAACCGTTAAGTCACCTCGATCAATCATGTCCTATACTATGTGTTTCAATCTCATGCACTCATTTGTTCTATGACCCTTGCTGTGATGGAAATCACAATAGTGCAAATCATTCCACCAAGGTGGTTTGATTGGGGGTTCATAATTGTTGATTGGAGGCAAAGACAGAATCTTGTTTGCCAAAAGTTCTCTGAATGCGGATTCTAATGATTGTCCCAGTGGTGTGAAGATACGCTTTTGGAAATTATTCGTGTTGTTGCGTGAATTGTTGTTAGGTCCTGGATTCATGTTTTTGCTTTGAGTATCGTTGGTGTTGTTTGTGTTGAGCTGTCCTTGATAAGTGTTTGATGCATATGTGTTAGCATTTGGTGCAGTATTCTTAAGATTTTTCATGTTCTGAGGATTTCCAGATAATGCAAGCACTGGTTGTTTAGATTTGGGATCATATGATTCGTTGTTGACTTCATTTTTGTTTCGAGTCCAAAATCAAGATTTGTCAAGGTTGGTGTTGTTTTGGTTATTGTAGTTTGATGCGTTTGTTCCTTGTAGAATTTGAGTGTTCCCTTTTTGACACATGCTTCTTCCATTTGAATTCCATTTTCAATCAATTTAGTGAAAGATGGTATGCATTGAATTTTCAGTCGGTAACTCATCTCGCCGTTCAGGTTATCAATGAAGATTTCCATTTTCTCCTTTTCAGGAATATCTCGAGGATATCTGGAGACCATGTGTCGCCAGCATTGAAGGAATACCATGAATGTTTCATTGTTCTTTTGTTTGGTATTGCAAACATCTAGCATGGTTATGGCATGTTGGATGTTGTAGGAATAGTGGGTTATGAATTTGTTAACCAACTCATCAAATCATCTGACAGGTGGTGAGATTTTGGATAACCATTCCATGGTTTGCCCTCCCAAGCTTCTAGGGAATAACCTCATCAAATAGGTGTCATCATGAGTGAATTCAAGGCTCAGTGTTAAAATAGGCGTTTCAAGCTAGAAACACCTTTATCAGCATCTGGTATTGGAGTTTCTATAATGGAACTTAGTCATTTATTGAAGGACTTTAAGGAGGACATCATAAATAATATGGCTACTCAGTTGGATACACTTTCAGCTAAGAAGAAGCATGAAGAAGCTGATGCATTTCTTGCAAAATTTTGCCCTCACTGTAGACAATGAAAGAAGGATTGTAGATGTAAAATGGTTGCAAATGTGGATGTTCCTGACTTCAAACCAATATAAGGTGAGGATGAACAAGTCTTCTATGTTGCTCAAAGAAGGCCAAATTTCCAAAGACAAGGTATGCCTCCGGATCCACTTTCTTTTTCTGGTTATAGTGGAAAATCGAATGTACCAAATAACCAATGGCAACCACCTTATGCTCAAAATCTTGGTAATTATAAAAATGGTATGATTCTCAAGGCCAAGGGCAGTATTTTGCTAATCAAATGCCACAATGGTAGTAGCCACAAGGGAATTGGTATCCACCTCAAAGCTAAGGAAGTCAGTTTCAAGGGAATTGGCAACCTACTCCTCAATGGAGGGGGAGTCAGCCTTGAACTACCCAATCTTCTGGTTATCAACAGCCTATTCAGCAGCCACAGCCTCCTATAATAATGCTTCCTCCTACATCCACTGCAGTTCCACCTAAGACAATGCAGTTGCCTACTCAACCACTGCCAAATCCTAATATTAAATCTTAGTAGCCACAACAATCTTATTCAGTTGATCTTAATCAATACCCACCCTATTCTCTATCTCTAAGTGATATTCACCTTCGATTTGGGACAAAAATGCCTAATCCATCTCCTCCAGTTATCACTGAGGTACAAGAAGAACAAGAAATATCTGATCCAAGAGATACAATACCTCAAAGGTAAATATTACCACCATTTCCCTAGAGACTGCAAGAAAAAGAAGATCTCACAGAACAAGAGCAAGGCTTTGATATTATAGATCAACTGAAGCATGTTTGTGTTAAAATACCATTGTTGCAAGAAAGAAAAGATGTTCCTATATATAGTAAAGCACTGAGAGAAGCATGTCTAAAAAAAGTTGGCAGAAAGAAGAAGGATCCACAAACAGTGCATGTTATGGGTCAAATGGCATATATTATGTTAGGCAAGGTTGCAATTCTAGAATATTTTGATCCAGGTAGTCCTGTTGTAAGTATAGTCATTAATGGCAACCAGATAAGAAATGTTTTAATTGACTAAGGGGCAGCCATTAATGTGATGACAAGAGAAGTAATGAAACAACCTGAAATCAATGGTCTAAGGCCTACACCCATAGTTCTACAGCTTGCTGATAGCTCTACAGTGAGACCAAATGGTATGATTGAAGATGTAGTGGTTATTTTGGATACCTAGGAATACCCCGCAGACTTTATGATTCTGTCTCCAAAGGTAACATTGAGAGGATATCCGGTAATTTTGGGAAGACCTTGTCTTGCCACAATTGATGCATATATTGGATGTAGATCAGGGGATATGACTATTTCAGATGGGAACTCTACAAAAATATTAGCCTTGCATTCTCCTGCACAACCCCAATATGATCAACAAAAAGTCATTTGCCTATTTTGGGAGAAGAATCTGAGGAAGTCGACTCTATTAATCACCTTATGATGATTAATCGAGGGTCATTCATGCAATTACATGATGAAGACTCAATTCTTTATATAATTTTGATAAATGAGTTGATACAAGAACAACAATTGCAGGTTTGAACTTTCCTACAGCCACTGACATATTGCATACTTTGTTGCCGTAGGAAGTCTCTTCTTCTCATTTTTTCTGATATGAACCAGATTGATCTTACTATCAAGATAGAAGTTGATTTGAATAAATGTTTGAATATCAATAAAGATCTTTTAGATACTCAAAAGGGAACCCTCGTGGATTTGCTGAAATTTCATAAAAATGCTTTTGCATGGGATTACAAAGATATCCATGGGATAGATCCAACAATTTGCACCCACTGTATCTATATAAAAGAAGAATGTTGCCCTCAGACAACCACAAAGAAGAATCAATCTTGCATTAAAAGAAATAGTTAAAGAAGAATTGCAGAAGTTGTTAAAGGTTTGATTTATCTATCCTATCGTTGATAGCCAATGGGTATCACCTTTGGTAATAGTCCTTAAGAAAGGAGGAAAATGGAGGGTATGTGCTGATTATAGAGTCTTAAACTTAGCAACAAGAAAAGATCATTTTCCATTACCATTTATGGATCAGGTATTGGATTCTTTGGCTGGTAAAAGATATTTTTCATTTCTTGATGGATTCAGTGGTTACAATCAAATTTAGATAGCCCCGGAGGATCAAGAAAAGACAACATTTACTTGTCCTTCAGGCACATATGCATATTTTGTTCTCCCTTTTGGTTTGTGTAATGCTCCAACCACTTTTCAAAGAGCAGTGATAGGTATCTTTTCTGATATTTCTTGAGACATCATGGAAATCTATATGGATGACTTTACAACTTATGGTTCTAAATTTGAACAAGCATTAGGGAATCTAAAAAAGTTTTTTAGCGATGTGAGGACTATAGTTTGTCATTAAATAGTGAGAAATTCTTCATCATGATGCAGGAAGTAATAGTCCTTGGTCGTCATATTTTTGTAAAAGGAATACAAGTGGATCTAGCAAAGATTGAAGTCATTCAGCATATCAATACCCCTATGAAGCAAAAAGATGTAAGAAGTTTCCTTGGTCATGCTGGATACTACAAAAGGTTTATCAAAGATTTCAACAAAATTGCAAGTCCCTTATATTCACTGCTTACCAAGGATATGGAATTTAAATGGACCTCTACATGCAATGAAGCTTTCTTAAAGCTTAAGCATGCCTTGACTCAAGGACTAGTTCTTAAAGGTCCAAATTGGTCTTTACCATTCAAAATTCATATAAATGCATCTGATTATGCAATAGGGGTAGTATTAGGACATAAGATTGACAAATTGGAAAGTGTAATATATTATATTAGCAAGAACTTACAGGGACCTGAGTTAAATTACACAGTCACCAAAAAGGAAATGTTAGCTATTATATATGCACTCAACAAATTTAGGCACTCTATCACATGATATCTCATATTTGTGCATACAAATCATATTGCAATCAGATACCTCATGAATAAGCCTTCAATTACTGGTAGATTAGCTCATTGGTTATTATCGATGCAAGAATTTGATATCACAGTTGTTGATAAACCAAGGAAGTCTAATGTGGTTGCAGACTATCTTTCAAGACTTTAGTTGCAAGAGGATTCTGTAGTGATAGATGGTGCTTTTCCAGGTGAACATTTATTTCTTATACAAGCCCACACTCCCTGGTATGTTGATATTGCCAACTATTTAGTTGCTGCTAAAATGCCAACCAATTTTTCTCCTAAGGAAAGAAGGTTGTTAGTAGAGGCTGATTGTTTGTTTTATACTGGGCCTGACCAAGTCATGAGAAGATGTGTAAGGGAAGATGAAACATATGATATCCTGCATGCATGTCATGATGAGCCATGTGGAGGACATTTTGTTGCCGAAAGAACAACACTCAAAGTACTAAATACGGGATACTATTGGCCCACATTACACAAGGATGTAACACAGTATACAAGGAAATGTGATAGATGTCAGTGTATGGGAAGACCTACAAAATTTGATGAGATGCCATTATATCCACAAATATTAGTAGCACCATTTGATAAATGGGGTTTAGATTTTGTTGGCCCAATTGATTCACCTTCTAATGGCAAATCCTACATTTTGGTATGTACAGATTATGTAACAAAATGGGTGGAAGCTCATGCCATGACACATGCAAGAGATAATAAGGTGGCTGAATTTCTTTATGAGGAGATATTTACCAGATATGGAGTACCAAGGGAAATTGTATCAGACAAGGGCCCACAATTTACTTCAACATTGATTGCAGCTTTGGTAAATGAATACAATATAAGACACAAGAAGTCTACTCCATATCATCCACAAGCTAATGGGCAGGTAGAAGTTACAAATAGGGAGCTTAAGGCTATTCTTACTAAAACAATATCTATTCATAAAAAAGACTGGTCTCGTGGGCTTTTAGAAGCAATTTGGGCATATAGAACAACTTGGAAAACACCAATTGGTTTTACACCTTTTGAGATGGTTTATGGAAAAGCATCAATGATGCCTATTGAATTTGAGCATAAAACTCTAAGGATAGCTTTGCAATTAAATATGACATTATCTGAAGCACAAAAAGAACGTATTCAACAATTGAATGCTCTGGATGAATGGAGGAAAATGGTTGTCTAGCAGACAGAACTGATCCAAAATCAGAGATCAAAGTGGCATGATAAATATATCAAAGAGAAGAAGTTCAAAGCTGGTGACTAGGCAATATTGTATGACTCCAAATATAAAGATGCTATGGGGAATCTGCAAACCAGGTGGTTAGGTCCATATGAGATAGAATAAGTTTTCAATAATGGAGTTGTACATTTGACCATAATTGACCCTGTTCAGTTTAAGCTTTTGGTGAATGGTCACCGATTGCGTCTAATATCATAAGTCAGCCACTAAAGAGGAGTTCCTGCAGTAATTTGAATAGAAAAATGCAACAAAGGTTCTTGCAACAATAGACAAGGTGCCTGCAGCAACTGATCAGTCTCCTGCAACAATTGAGCAAAGTAATAAAGGTAACATTCTTGCAGCCACTGTAGTGAACATGCTTGTTGCTTCATAATTCTTATCGCATCATTTCACAATAAATATTTCCATATTTTATGGGAACATTCTTCTCCATAAATAAAATTCCATCCACATCATACCATCCCACTTTCTTATCTGTCATTTCACTTCATTTCGCCATCAATTTCGTAGGACTGTAGGTATGTACATATTGTGTTTTATTTTAATTACACATTTATTATTTCATTATGTTTAAGCCTTTCTAAATCCATGTGCACTCCTTGAAATCTTGTCAGCTTGTGTGGACACACACTAGGTTAAGTTGGGGGGGGTGCTTTATGGTTCGGTTTCCAAAGTTAGTGATTATTCATCCTTTTTGGTACTTAGAATTGATTGTTTGCCATCAATGTTTTAACAAGTTATTATTTCATGCAAGGAAATAATAAATTATGTCACCGAAATTGAGATATGTATGGAATTTTCAATTTAACAAGTCTGTTGGATATTTTGTTCCTCTATTTCTCAGCTGCAGAGTGTTCAATACTAACAGAGTAAGAAATGGGTGGTGATCCAATCTACCATGAGCCAACAATCCATGAAGTGTTGCTGCAAGATTCTCTTTGTGAGCATTATTTTAGACACCATGGCTGGATTGATTACTTTTTGAAAATCAGAGACTTTAATGAAGAAATAGCTGAAAAATTTATGCATTCCTTTAATGAAGGAGAAGCTATGGTTAAAGGTTTAAGGGTTATTGCTATGGAGCAGCGAATAGCTGAAGTAACAGGGTTGTCGTAGGAAGGAGAATTGTTTCTAGAATCAAAAGATGCAAGGAGCGCTAGGGCAGAATTTACAATTCCCACAGATGGACCTCTAATGGTGGACAAGCAAAGAACTAGAAGAGTTTCCCTACTAGTAGAATGGCCTCAAGTAGCTTTGTATGTCATGAAATACATTACTTGTGAAGGGAGATATTCAAATCTACATTCACCACATTTTAAATTACTTAGTCATTTACGGCATGGCCGGAGGGTGAATGTCCCTAATTTTCTATAGCACCTCATTTCTACAAGTGTTAAAGAAACGCGGAAGAATGGAAATCATTCCATTAGCCATCATGGTTTGGTGAAATTGCTTGTAGAACGTTCTCTTAGAGACATTTCACAGATGGAATGGGGGGTATTTGAGGATATATTATAGTTTGGGGATGAGGATTCTCCTATTGAAAATGCTCCTATTGCAGAGGATCCACCAGTTGAAGAAGAAAATATGGCAGAACCCCCTTCTCCCGTAGTTGTTGTAGTGGATGATTTGCTCATTGTTGAAGGAGCTGTAGTTATTGTAGAGGAAGACATGGGTGAAGAAAATGTGGAGAAACCCTCCACTTCTCTTCAAAGAGACTCACCAATTGCTAATAGAAAAGGGAAGGAAAGGTATTTAAATTTCAAATTGAACCGCATTGTTAGGGACCTTAGACCCTCTTTAGAAACCCCTGAAGAGTTTTATTATGCTTACCAGACTTCTCTAGCAGCTGTGAAGAATTTGTTATGTGAATTTTATTTACATAACTATGTCGTACCCTCAAACAGTGAGTGGAACCATTTATTATATATTGGTGATATACATATCAAAGCTTTAATGTCATGGATCCAAAAAGAGATCAGCATGGGGGCACAAGCCAGGGCATATAAAGATTTAGAGTTTGACTATCCATTACCATTGAGGAAGGAAGCAAAAGAACCAAGGGTTATTTATTATGAATGGCAGAAATTAGTGGTAAGATATGATGTTAGGAAACTAGTGCTTCCAATGAGAGAAGAGATATACCAGGAATATGAGCGTTTAGTTCAGACTGACAGTGTAGCTGCAATAGATGGGTTAACTCAATGCTGAAATAACTTACCAGATAAATTGAAGCAGGGAGAACCTTATTCACTGCAAAATGTTCATGCAGCTATGCAGAGAGCCCCCAAATATATACAATTGGGTAGAGAGAAGACCAACAACTGGCTACCATTGATCTTTTAGCCTCCTATTCTTATGTGGCCACTATTGGGATTGTTAGGCCCAACATGGAAAGCTAATGTACTAAGAAAGGAGGGGTGAATCAGTACTCCAAAACTTTTCTTTGATAATAACCTTACTGTTATGCATAAACAGAATAGTGCAGTAACATAAAATAAAACTAAAATCAACAAATAACAATCATACATGATTCACTCCATAACACATATATTTTGGTCACGCAAAAACTCTTGGTTAGAGAGAAAATCTATTGTGGGGATGGCACCCACAACTTCACTACTGCAATAATAAAGAATGCTTGGTTAGAGCTACATTTAGCTATTTCTGATAGCTTACCCTGTTAGGAGTATCAAGATCAGTTAGATCTACCTTACTAAAGGATTTTACAACACTATATAAGTGTAGCACCTGGTTAAAGGATTTACAATTTATAGACTTGGTTAGAGTCTTTTACCATGTTAAAGGTTTCTCTTACAACTTCAAATAATACAATAAAATCATTACAAATATCTGCAACTTTACATCTGAAATGCTAAAGCAGATTCTATGTGCTCTGAATAAGATTACATAGCTTGTAGCATACCTCGGTAACCCATAATGAAACTCGGTAAACCCTTTTGTTTACTCTGTTCTTCGACTGTTCACTGATAACCTTCTCGGTGACCTCTCTGTGTCTCTGTAACAGTCTTCCTTCATGCATACACACACACACTTGTTTCTCTTGTTGCATCATATCTAACCCTAGAATCATGTTGTATAAATAGATCTCTTACAATGGTGATTTGATTCATTGCTTCGATCTTACAAAAATATTCTTCGAATGAATAACTAAAAAAAATATTTCATTGGTTAGATTGACCTTGTAATCATACACAATCTCCTAGTGCAATTTCCAATGCAAAAATGGTTAGATGTACCTCGATCTTGTAACATGTTTTCATGTGCATGTCCAGGTTCAATGTATATGGTAAAATGTTTCACTCAATGAATATCAACTCGGTGAGTTATCTTTACCACTCGGTAGCCATGAAACTTTACTCGGTAAACAGCTCGGTGAATACTGCATTCTGTGACTGCTTTCTTTTGTAACCAACTTGACTGTTCATACCGACTTCTTTGTGTGTACCGACTGCATGATTTGGTAATACTAACCGACTAGAGTATATAGTATGACTTTGGATGTGAAACTAATGGCAATTTGATAAGAAGTAACAATATCCCCTTTTGACATTAGTTGAGATGTTTGACAAAAACTACTTAGAAAGTCATAACTCAAAAAACTATATACTTGCAAAATGACTACTTGACAATATATACAATAGTCAATAAAATAGTATATGCAGATATACTCCCCTTATCATTATTCTGTACATAACTCTGAATTTTGCATGTTTGGTTATGTTCTGTACTTGTGTGCTCTGAATGCTCTGTATATTCTGCTCAGTATACTCCCCTTGTATACAATACTCAAAATTGTGTTAACAAAACTGCATTACTCTCCAAGTGTAGAATTACTCCCCCTTTGTTGGGTATTACTTTCCTCTTTATAGTATCATAATATTACTCCCCCTTTTTGACAAACATTAAAAACTTAATTTCCATCTGAAGGCGGTAACTGATCAAAAATAGTCTTATACTTGGTCCGAGCGTCAGTGAGGGCGATTGAGAGTGAGTCCTTGAGACTTTCCATTAATGAGTTTTGTGCTTGAATATCAGATAAGAGTGATATCAAGCCATCAAGAGTGCTTCCCTCTTGTGTAGTTGATAAGCGTGTAGCTCGGTTGATCTATTCCTGTACTGATGAGAGATGAGGAAGGAATAATGTTTGAAGGGTCATTATATCCATCCTGATTTTATGCTCTTCATTCCTCAGTTCTAACTATTGAGCCAAGAGTTGTTGTAGCTTTTTGTAAAAATTCTGAACGGAATTAGTCTTAGTGGTCAACTTAGATGAGAGATCGGTGATCTCTTTCTCAATTGCATCAGTTTTATTTTTGATATCTTTAATAAATAAATAAAATGTACATAATTTCTGGAATAAATAAAGAATGTGCTTAAGTTGTGGGGACAACTCAGCAATGAATTTGACAAGTTTTACCTTGCCAATAGCAATTGATTTTTGTACTTCCTCTATCATTTTTGTTGTAAGCTCTTTATCCTTTAGCTTGCTTAAGTACTCAGATGCATCAACTCCAGATGTTTCAATCTAATTGAGGAGTTCATCCAATTGAATATGGATGGCTACATCAGTTGACATTGTTGCTGATGGTAGCATTTCTATGAGTAGTGTCCTAACCTTCTAAAGTACTTTATTCTTTTTCTGTATGGCCAGTTGCTTCTCCTGTTCGGCCTTTGCTTTGCATAGTTCACTGAATTCAGTGAGTGCTTGCCCTTTCAATTTGGAAATGTCTACATTGGGCAACACGATCAGTTTAGATAAGTCAAATTTAAAACCATGCTTTCTCACCTTCTTCTCTTTGCCTTTGGTTTGGGGCACTAAGACAAGTGCTTGTGAGGCTTGTTGACCCTCAGTAGGTTGCTCGGTAGATGCAACACTTTGGTCTGTTCTTACAGTCGTTGCAGTGTCTTTGGGTGTCTCAGTGCTAGGGGTCTCAGTTGTAATATTTGCAGTGCTTGTCTGTGCTTGAGACGTCCGATCTTTGGTTGCATCACCTGTGGCTTCAGATTTGTTACCTATATCTCCTACAGCTTCAGATTTGTTGCCTTCGGTAGCTTGCTCGGTGTCCTTGGGAGCTTCGGTTGAGATTGGTGGCTTCACCAGCGGATAAGGCTGAACTTGTTCTAAGACATATTCACTAGAGACAAGTTTTGCATAAGTGGTGCCTTCAATCATTTCCTACTCCGGTGCTGCTTCATCCATTACATCTTCATCAATTTGTATAGTGTCAACCAGGTCTGGTCCTTACTCGGTGACATCTGGATCTTGCTCGGTGACATCAACAATTTCAATTTGAGATTGTTCACCGACATCCTTTTGTTTGAAGATCTCTTGCCACTTGGCCTTAGTCTCATTCTCCACATCAATGTATAGCCCATTCATCAATTTTAAGGCTCTCTGTTTCACAAGAAATTTAGAATTGTATGTGGTTAAATGCTCCTTGATTTCAGCTACAGACATGTCAGGAAATAGATCGACTAGACTTCTTTCTCTTATTTGTTTCTTCGAATCCATTGCATATTTCCATCTGTTATCAATGTGTAAGTAGAGTTCACTCGGAAGTGACTTTGCTAGTTCTAATGGTGCTAACCGAAACTTCAAAACTATACATATGACAGCTTCTTCAATCTGTCATTTCTCATCATTATTCCTAGTCTCATACTTAACATATCTGAATCCTGCAAATCCACCGTATTCTTTGAGATTGGCACAAAAGTTTTCAACACTGTGAATGTTTACCTTTTTGCTTTTCACAATTTGGAATTTGTTTGCATCATCAGACTCTGTATCACTCGACTCTTTTGCCAAAATGAGTCTCCGAGTAGATTTCTTGTAAGTCTTGGTTACCTTAGGAACGACAATAGTCTTTTGTTTCTTGCTCGGTGATGCAGTTGATGCTCTGGTGTTGGGTCTCTTTGTTGGTGGAGTCGGTAGGGCCTTTGTGATGTCTTGTTTCTTTCTTTTTAGAACTTTTCCCTTTGGCAACTCTATGCTCAATGTTATTGCAACCTCTTGAGCTTCTGTCTCCTCTTTGGTAATGGCAAGATTGCCTTTGATAGGTGTAGAGGAGGATTCTTCTCCGAATTTCTCAGATAAAACCTTTATCATCTTTGTAGCTTTTCTTGTAGCCTTAGGTACTACAATGCTCATTTTTACTTTCTCCTTCACCTCTTCATAGGTTCCATACCTTAGTTAAGTTGCATGCCTTGGAAATGATAGATAGGCATCAATTTGTTGTTGTGTAATGTTATAATCAATCTCATAACCCATTGGTTGCAATGATTGAGTCCTCGGTTCAACAACATCTACATAGCAATAATCAGTGTCAACTTCAAAACATATATTGTCCTTGTATTTTTCAACTAGCTATGGTGGGATCCTGTACCTGTTGTGCATTTTCTCTTGGAATTTGCTAAAGTAATCATCCATGATATCATTAAAGTTATCTCCTAACTTCTTGATGTAGTCATTGATCTAATGGGTGATAGGTTGGTGTAGCTCCCATACTACTTTACCAACTAAGGGAAAGAACTCAAAATAGAAAAACATACATACAAATAGTGAACTAAACTTTAGTGTGTTTTCCGAGTTGTTCTTCTTCGATTTCCTTATTGTGTTTAGGTTCTCAAACAAGTTCTTTAGTAGCACTTCACATAAGTCTACTTTCATTCCCTTCTTCACTATTTTGTAGGCCAGGTCCACTGTAGCACATGGTACACTATTTTCCCTTGCACATTGGAAGAAACAGTAACCAATAATTCTGATTGCAAATTTTAGTTCAACATTAGTGACATTATTCAATTTTAGTCTTCGGTAATTAGATTCTACTCTAGTTAGACTGATTAGCTCTTTTTGTGATATCATTTTATGTGCTTGAGCATGATCGTAGATGGGATATTCGGTGATCTGGTGAATGACTTCATTCGTGATCTTGAACGATTGCTCTTGTAGCCACATAAAATCATCATGTACTCTGCTCAATACAAACTTAACCCAT
Source organism: Cryptomeria japonica (assembly GCF_030272615.1). Taxonomy (NCBI): domain Eukaryota; kingdom Viridiplantae; phylum Streptophyta; class Pinopsida; order Cupressales; family Cupressaceae; genus Cryptomeria; species Cryptomeria japonica. Next base: position 581,972,993 of record NC_081415.1, on the reverse strand, counting down.
TGGGGTTTGAATACACAGGGATAGACTAGGGCTTTAGTTAGTCCCTTGATTTTGATATGCTCAAATTTGCTATCCAGTTTGCCATCAGTGCACAGTTCATCATATGTGTCACTAATCTCTACATGACCGAGTTCCTCAACACGGCATTTGGTAAAGAATTTGACATCTTCCACTAACAAGACTCGAACTGGAATGAGTGAAAATGTAGTTTTATCATCCGGTTCTAAGGCGACTTTAGGAGTTAGGGTATATTTCAGTGAGGGCTTCTCCACATTTTGGACAACTACAGGGTCTTGGATCTTGGGCACCATGGTAGATTTCGGGTAAGATTTGACAAGTTATCCTTAGGGTTTACAAGTGACTGACACTTCACACTCGGTAGACAATAGCAATTTGACAAGATCAGTGTGAATAGATTGATGTAAATACCTCAAAATTTGCTCTGAATGAAGTTTGATCGCTTTGATTCGCTCTGCTCTACTTCTCAAAAACTTGGGTGAATGAAAATGACCGCGAAAACACTTTTAAGTACTCAAAAATACCTTATCGGGCTCTGTGCAAGTTAGGTCAAGATATTAAATGCACTCGGTTCACCTTTTACCAATTTACTCCATTTTCTGTTTTCACCGAGTACCCAACTTTGCTTCATTAACCGACTTGGTAGGTTTCCTATATACACCAACTTGACAGGTTTCCTGTATAGTATATAAACTGACTAATTGCATCTTAACTGTGCAAATTTTGAATTTTTGTACACAATAGAATAGGAATTGTTATGATTTAACTTTTAGAGAATGCAGTCCCTTCATACCTTTTCTTGACTAATTTGAAATAGGTGCACCTAACTCGGTAGGTAAGGTGCTTTCTTCATCAGACATAATTTCTTTCTTTTTCCAAATCATCTTGAATTTTTCTTTTATCTCATCAGTGTCTCTTCTTGGTTGATCTCTGCAATCTCCAGCTAAATATCCAGCTTTGTGACAATGAAAACATGCCATACCAAGATTTCTCCATGATCTCTGGTTGTTCATTCCAAATCTTATAAAACATTTGGCACTTATATGTCCATATCTTCCACAACATTCACACCATATCATTGTATTGTAAACCCATGGTACTGCTACATATTGTCGGTAAGGATCTGTGTGAGTTTGGTAACCTCCAGTGTTTGCTCGGTGTGGATACTTCATGTAGTTCTTTTGCTTAAACCAACACTTCTCGGTACTATGTCCATATCTATTGCAGTTTTTACAAAACCCTTTGAATTTTGCCTTCTAATAGTTGTTAACAGACTTTGTCCTACATTGATTAGGTGTGTGACCATATTTGTTGCAATTATAACAATATCCATTGGACTTAGAGATATTCGATTGCTTAGCTTTTCTGATCTGGCATATGTTGGCAGTATGACCTTGATTTCCAATGTAGTAGCAAATAGGCTTCTTCCTTTTGATGTTATTCCTTTTTCCAGCTTGTTTTGATGATTCTCCTCTCTCGGTAGTATGAATTCCTTTCTTAGTTGATTCTTTTCTTTTGTAACCGAGTCCTCCATCTTTGTAGAATCTTCTTGTATTTAGTTTCTCATCCAACATCTTTGATGCTTCATAACTTTTCTCCAATGATTCTTTGGATTTCTTCTCAGTTTCAAGTTCACCAGTCAACCTTGATACTTCAAGTTTCAATGATTGGTTTTCATTATTCTTCAGAATTGCTTCATGATGTGCATAACTTAGTTGATCTATCATATTTTGTTGAATACTAGTTAACCTTATGATTTCATCATCCTTATCAGATACTAGAGCTTCAAGTTGTTGTTTCTCTCTTTGTAGATCTCTTGCTTTATCCTCAGCTATCCTTAATGCATCTAGATTTTCAGTCATCTGTGTACTAAAATGTTCATGTTCTCTTTTCATTGCTTTTAGTTGATCAGCCAATGCTTTGTTCTTTTCTTTCAACATTCCAATCATTTCTTCAGTCTCTTCAGATATACTATTCTCAGATGATGTCTCGATTTGTTCCACTAGCTCTTAAGAATCCTGCAAGTCATCAGATAATCTTCTCCTTACTTTCAGAGATTTTTGCATTTGTCTCTGCATTTCTGCAATCACTTGATTTGCATTATCCATCTCTTCTTGAAGATGCACAATCCTCTGAGATTGTTTGTAGCCTTCCATTACTAAGATCTTTCTCTTTAGGTAGTTAAACCCTTTTCCAAGATTCAAGCTCTGATACCAATTGTTAGGCCCAATATGGAAAGCTAATGTACTGAGAGGGGAGGGGTGAATTAGTACTCCAAAAATTTTCTTTGATAATAACCTTACTGTTATGCATAAACAGAATAGTGCAGTAACATAAAATAAAACTAAAATCAATAGATAACAATCATACATGATTCACTCCATAACACATATATTTTGGTCAAGCAGAAACTCTTGGTTAGAGAGAAAAACTGTGGTGGGGATGGCACCCACAACTTCACTACTGCAATAATAAAGAATGCTCGGTTAGAGCTACATTTAGCTATTTCTGATAGCTTACCCTGTTAGGAGTATCAAGATTAGTTAGATCTACCTTACTAAAGGATTTTACAACACTATATAAGTGTAGCACCTGGTTAAAGGATTTACAATTTATAGACTTGGTTAAAGTCTTTTACCTTGTTAAAGGTTTCTCTTACAACTTCAAATAATACAATAAAATCATTACAAATATCTGCAACTTTACATCTGAAATGCTAAAGCAAATTCTATGTGATTTGAATAAGATTACCTAGCTTGTAGCATACCTAGGTAACCCATAATGAAACTCGGTAAACCCTTTTGTTTACTCTATTCTTTGACTATTCACTGATAACCTTCTCGGTGAACTCTTTGTGTCTCTGTAACAATATTCCTTCATGCATACACACACACACTTGTTTCTCTTGTTACATCATATCTAACCCTAGAATCATGTTGTATAAATAGATCTCTTATAGCGGTGATTTGATTCATTGCTTTGATCTTACAAAAAGATTCTTCGAATGAATAACTAAACAAAATATTTCATTGGTTAGATTGACCTTGTAATCATACACAATCTCCTAGTGCAATTTCCAATGCAAAAATGGTTAGATGTGCCTCGATCTTGTAACACATTTTCATGTGCATGTCCAGGTTCAATGTATCTGGTAAAATGTTTCACTCGGTGAGTTATCTTTACCACTCGGTAGCCATGAAACTTTACTCGGTAAACAGCTCGGTGAATACTGTGTTCTATGATTGCTTTCTTCTGTAACCGACTTCTCTGTGTGTACCAACTACATGATTCGGTAATACTAACCGACTAGAGTATATAGTATGACTTTGGATGTGAAGCTAATGGCAATTTGATAAGTGGTAACAGAGATGTCAGCCTATGGATCACCCTTATAATGCAGTTATAGAAGAATCAACCAGATGGTCCAGGCTAGAAAAGATGAAAGGATTCTACTGGAATTTAGCTTCAGGAGGAACAAGCCAAGGAAACATTGCTGATCTGAGAGTTAGTGCAAGAGTCAAAAAATTTCTTTTTGTTGTAGGATCAACAAGCTCTTAAAGTTGGGGGCATGATGAGTTGAGACTTTGTCATATTTTTATCTTAAGAACTCTTGGGTTTTTGTTATCTTTTGGTTTGCATAGTAGTAGTGATGTATTGAAATTTGACTATATGTATTCTATGTGTTAATCCTAAACTTATTAAATCATGTTTTATCTTTTCCAGTCTATTCCTGTAGCCATGTCATTTATTCCTGCAGCCATGTGATTTATTCCTATTGCCATGCGGATTATTTAGGGCAAGATCATGTGTGAAATTAATAGATGTGTTGATTAAGTAAAATGTGTATGTATGTTCTTGTATGTTATTTCTTTTGTAGTGCAGGTAATAAATGGTGATGCGGTAGATATTCTCCTATCGCGCCTGTTGAAGGGAAGGATACGTAAGTGATAACTAAAGATCAAACTGTAGAAGAGTTGAGCAAACGTAAGGGACAACATAAGTGGAGCAATCAAGTGATACTACCAATGTCTAACTTAAGTGGGCATTGAAGTTGTAAATACCGCCATAGTATGTTACAACTGTGGTTCAGTTTAAGATCCACGTCTCCTGCAGCATAACTCCAATCATCTCTTTTATTGGTTAAATCATCCACCTCTTCTTCTCGGCATGATTTGTGTTGTCTATTGTAGATGATTTCTTTTTAATAAGAAGCTCTTCTTCTTCTTGGGTTGGTTAGACAGAAAAGAGAAAAGAATTGAGCAGAGGATTTTCATAGGTATTTTTGAGTTTATTTTCATATTGAATCATGTAATGACTTTCCAGAATGATGAATAAAATTATGTTATTCTGATCTTTAAGAGTTGTTTTTGGGAAGCCTGGTATCACTCATCCAAGGGGGGCCACTTGGTGAGTGTTCCTATGCATTAGTTAAAATTATTTTTCTTTCCTTAGCTGCAGTAGAAGTTCTTGCATTGACTATTCCTGCAGCCATTGGAAATAGATCCACTGACTGTTCCTGCAGCCAAGCCAGAACAGAGTAACTTCTATTTATCAGCATTGAATTTATCCAATATTGCTTTTATGAGTCTATAGAGAAGTATTCATGTAGCCTTTTCATAGCTTCCATTCTTGTTTACCTTTTCTACATAATGTTAGTTGTTGTAGTAATGCAAAATAGTTGTTGTAGGAACTTAGTGCATATATAGTGCAGACCCATTTCAAGTATTATGTCCTTGGGTTGACAATCAAATGAACACTAGCCATGGAAATAGTGACTTTACCAAATGAATATCCAAACTTCGGGTTGAGGCTTCAACTAGAGTTATTATTCTTATTGTTGGGTTGAATAGGCACACTGGCTGAAGAATCAGAAGATAAATACATCCTTAGCTGGTTATACAAGGATGATGAAGAAATCAGAGTAGCTACCCTAGAAGTAGTCGTACCAATAGAACAGTATGGAAATGGGTTTTGGATCATGCAATGAATGGGATACAAATGAAAAGGACTTATTGGCAAGCATCAAGAAGACATCATAGGACCCATACAACCCTATTCATAATTTGCAAAAGATAAAATATGACTTGGGTATGGACAACATGTTTTGCCTATGCAAATGAAAAAATCACCATAAAAAAGCTCAATGGAAAGAAAAGAAAAAACATAACGAAGACTCATGGCAAGATTCACTGAACCAAGCAACAAAAAAGACAAAGAAGGAACAAAAACATGAAGAAAATGAGAGGTGACGAGAATAAATCTCTATTCAAAGGGAGGAAGCTTCTTATAGGAAAGTGCATCATGTACAAGAATCTGATCAAACCAAATCCAAGTTGCACATGGAGGAGATTGCTACTAAAAGAAATGAAATGGTGTAAGAACAAATTCAAAGAGTACAACAAAGCATCGATCCCGAATCAGAACAAGCTACTAAACTTGTGTCAATTATCAGTGATCTTTTCTCACCAAACAACATACCTGTCAAATTCAGTGAGGTAGCCTGGGACAATGATTTGAAACTGATTCCAATGAATATGAGTGGGATAGTTATTCTAATGTTACTAAAGATATTGAGGTGGACACAATCCTTGCATACACACCCATTTATCATGAGGGACGAGGCTCAATATCTTGACCATTTGAATTTGGACCACAACATATCTATGAGGCTAGTGAGAACGAGCAGTGAAAATATGAACAAGACAATGTTGAGGAGAGTACCATCAAAGACCTCGAGAATATCATAGACCTCACTGATATCCCAAACAACTATGATGATGTCTCCATCATGAAACTTACAATGGCTGATCTTAACCCACCAAATGACTCCTTACCGCTCATATATCTTGACCTCATAGTCTGGGAAGAACCCGAACATCATGATATACCAATATTCCTAAATGATGAATCAATTGTCCAATACTTATGCTTAGTCAACCTGGAAACATGCTCCACTAGTGAACCACACAACGATATCTGTAGTCAAGGGAGTGCCAAGTCTCTCAGTCGTAAAAATGAAGTAAAAAAAGGATCTAATGGTGAAAACCATTTAATGGCAGTGTTAGATCACAAAAACAAAAAAGTAAAAATAAAGGATGTATCTCAAGGTGAAAACCTTTTTGAGGCACCTAAAGATGCAAGACTTAACACTCTTCCTGAACATTACCAGGAGAGGTCACCAATCTTGATTGAGCTAATTGAATCAATAAATAGTGGCACTGAAGTGACAGTCAAAACCATACATCTGGTAGAATCACTCACGGAAAAAGAAAAACCATTTTTTTTAAAACTCTTCAAGGAGAAGCAAATCAATTTATCTTGGTCTTATCCTGACATGCCAGGGGTAGATCCGAATCTAATCATGCATCACTTGTCCATCGCTCCTGGAGCTAAGTCTGTCAAACAGAAATGAAGGAAGATGAATCCACATGTGGCATTATTAGTCAAAGAAGAACTGAAGAATTTATTAGATGTCAGATTCATCTGACCTATAGACTATGCCGAATGGATCTCAAACATTGCACTAGTTTCTAAACCAGATAAAAGCATAAGGATTTATATAGACTCTAGAGACCTCAATAAGGCATGTCCAAAGGATGACTTTCCTTTACCAAGCATCGACACCATTGTTGATCTAACAACATGGCACACAATACTATCTCTCATGGATGGCTTCTCTGGCTATAATCAAATCAAGATGGCTCCAAAGGATCAAGATAAAACTGCATTTAAATGTCCATGGGGAACATATTGTTGGAACATCATACCTTTTGTCTTGAAAAATGCCAGTGCAACTTATCAGAGAGCCATGACAACAATCTTCCACGACATCATGCATACTTTCATGGAGGATTATGTGGATTATTTGCTAGCTAAATCATTCACAAGAGTTGAACACCTTGACATCCTAGATAAAATGTTTCAACGATTGGAACAATTCAGTGTCAGATTAAACCTTAAGAAGTGTTCCTTCAAGGTCACATTTGGAATACTTTTGGGCTACATTGCACTAGAAAAGAGCATCAAAGTGGATCCAACAAATATTAAGTCTATCATGGAGATTACACCTCTTGAAAACATCATCCAGCTACAATCTCTCTAGGGAAGACTACAATCCATCAGACGATTCATTTCTCAATTAGTAGATAGATGTTTTCCATTCAATCATCTGCTTCATAAGAATATACCTTTCAGGTGGGAATACAAATGTGTAGACTCATTCCACCAGCTCAAATAATATCTGATGAATCCACCAGTTTTGGTACCACCAATAGCAGGCAAGCCACTCATCCTCTATATATCAACAACAAAAGTATCACTAGGGGCACTGCTAGCACAAGAAGATCCAATAGGCAAAAAAAGGGCTATCTATTACATCAGCAGGAATTTGAAAGAATATGGACTCAATTATACATTCATCGAAAAGGCTTTCTTAGCAGTGGTGTTTTCTTCTCAAAAGTTCCACCACTATATGTTAGCCCACACAATCAAGCTAGTAGCGAAGATCGATCCTCTCAAGTATCTACTTAGCAAGGCCACTCTCATAGGAAGATTAGCTAAATGAATCATGATCCTAAGTGAGTATGATATTTAGTACACAGAACGATGGGCTATCGAAGGACAAGAAATTGCAAATCAACTGGCAGAAGCACCACTAGTAGACCAACACCCACTACAAGTAGAATTTCCAGATATGGATGTACTCACTATCACACCCAAGCAATGGACCCTGTACTTTGATGGATCCTATACACAACATAGATAAGGTGTCGCCATCTTGTTCGTCACTCCAAAGGGGCACATAATTCCAAGATATTATAGACTAATGTTTCCATGCACCAACAATATTGCTGAATATGAAACCCCAATGACATGATTCAAGGTAGTTGTAGAATGGATAATCACAGGATTAAGAGTCTATGGAGATTCTCAATTAGTTATCAATCAGATCAATGATGACTGTTAGATGAAAGATGATAAGCTAATGCCTTACAAGAGAATGGTGGATGACTTTAAAAAGTACTTTGTGCACATGACCTTTGAGTAGATTCCAAGATTGGAAAATAGAGTTATCGATGCAACGGCCAGTATCGACTCTCTTCTACAAATTCTAGATAAATGGAATCGTTACAAATTCCTAGTGGAGCAATTGTTTTTCCCAACCTATGACAATTTCGTATCCCAAGTCATTTGTGCCCTGACTGGTTTTGATTCCCCTCTATACGAGAAGATATATGACTATCTCAAAAACAATACCCTCCCACCCAACCTATCTCACAACCAAAAATGAAGCTTCATTCGACAAGCTACCTATTATACCTTAACCGCTAACACACTTTACCATCGAGGTCTAGATGGTACTCTTGTTCAATAAATAGATCGTAATGAATCTGACTCTGCCTTACATGATCTTCACGTAGGTATTTGTGGTACACATTCAAGTGGTCCTACTCTCACCAAGAAACTTCTGAGAATGGGATATTACTAAATGACAATGGAAAGAGAGTCCTATCAATTTTTTAGGAAATGTCCTAAATGCCAATTCATGGTAACCTCATACATGTACCAACACAGGAGTTGCAACCATTCACCACATCTTGGCCATTTAGTCAATGGGGAATTGATCTGGTAGGAAAGATTCATCCTTCTTCTTCAAATGGGCATAAGTTCATTATCACCACCACATAGTACTTCACCAAGTGGATCAAAGTAGTCCCAATGATCATCATAACTGGAAAGGAGATCTCATCATTCATCCTCAACTATCTCATTTACAAATATGGCATTCCTAGTTCCATCATCATAGATAACAGACGTCCTTTCAAGAATCAAGATGTGCAAGAGCTATGCAAATGATTCAAAATCCACAATCTCTTTTCCACACCATACTACCCATGAGGGAATGGCCAAGAAGAAGCATCAAACAAAACAATCCTAAAAAACCTCAGGAAAATAATTAATGATGCAGGAAAGGATTGTTATGTACAACTCAATCTGGCACTTTGGGCCTACAAAACTGTATCCGCACACCCACAGGGGCTACACCATATTCATTTGTGTATGGTTCAGAAGCAATTCTACCTCTTGAGATAGAAATCCCATCTCTCTGATTATCTTTGAAGTGCCTCATACCAAAGGAGGAATATCGAGTAAACAGGTTGCAGGAACTAGAGCTTCTTGACGCAAAACAACAACTTGCCTATGATCATCTCAAGGCATATCAACAACAAATGTGCAAAAGCTATAATCATGAAGTCATCCCGAGGGCATTCAAAAAATGGTGATGTAGTTCTAAAAGAAAATCCCATAAATCGGCAAGATCAAGAAAAGAAGGGGAAATTTGTGTTGGTGTTGGAAATAAGTGACACCCAGACCGACGATGGACTGGTCTAAGAGGGGCCAATAGCTTAGTGGTAGAGCACAAAGTGACTAACATGAATGATAATGACAAGATTGCAATGATCATTTAGTGGCATTTCATACTTAGTTGCATTCATTTAGTTGCATGTATACATCTCATATCACTATCATTATCATTTACATCTCATTTTCAATATACATCTCACATCATACATCTCATTTTTAAGATACATCTCACCATCATCATCTAGTCACATTCATCATTGCATCCCTCACATGCATATCTATCACATCATCATGGAATCTTTCTTCACTTTCATATCTTCATCATTCATCCAACTCTCATCTATCATGTCTTATATAGGATGTATCTTTCCTAAAACTAGACATTTTGATCAAGTCTTATACAGGATATATCATCCCTGAAACCAGACATTTTGATCATGTTTGTCTTATACATGAGGTGTCATTTCTAAAACTAGACTTGATTTCAATCTTATCAATTCTATCAATCTATTTCATCTTATCCATTCTATCATGTCTTATATAGGATGTATCTTTCCTGAAACTAGACATTTTGATCAAGTCTTATACAGGATATATTGTTCCCGAAACCAGACATTTTGATCATCTTTGTCTTATACAGGAGGTGTCATTTCTAAAACCAGACTTGATCTCAATCTTATCAATTTTATCAATCTATTTCATCTGATCCATTCTATAATGTCTTATACAAGATGTATCTTTCTTGAAATCAAACGTTTTGATCAAGTCTTATACAGGATAAATCGTTCCCGAAACTAGACATTTTGATCATCTTTGTCTTATACAAGAGGTGTCATTCCTAAAACCAAACTTAATCTCAATTTGATCAATCTTATAAATCCAATCAATCTGATCAATCTTATCAAACCCATGCATGTCATCAACTATGCACTCTTCTATCTTTCAAGAGATCATTCATGCCTTTAGTGCATGAACAATCTCCCGAGGGGGCATTATCATATCGAATCTCCATTTCAATTTCATATCAGTCTCATATCGAGACCATCTTCATATCAACTTTTCATATCAAATCAAATCTACATCTGGGGCATCATATCAACAACTTTGGCGACAACATCATATTGATAAAATTTGGCAGCATATCCAACGATTTTCTTTGAATCAACATGTGCACACACATCACTTCAAAGAGGGGCAAAATGTAGACGTATAAATCTAACCACTTTCTTAGATAAATATTTAATATTTATTTTAACCCTATCCTCCTATTAATTAAATCTGATTTAATTAATTTCTTCATTTTCATCTATTTGATTAAATAAATTACTCAATTTATTTGATTAAATTCACCTAAACCTTTTCTAGCCTTTAATTAAATAAATCACTTTATTTAATTAATTCCCCTTTCTTCATTTTAATTAAATTTACATTTAATTAAATTCCCCCACTTGTATTTATGCAAGTTGCATCTATTTTGGTTGAAATAAAGCAATTTTATTTTAATTAAAATTATTTTCCCTCCTCCACTTACATTTTCCTACATCTCCCACTTGCCTCCTAAACCCCTTCTAGATTCTTCTAATCACTTCCAATGTAGCCTAATTCATCTCTTAAACATTTGCACATTCCTAATTAAAAGGAAGTCACTTCTCAAAAACCTCCAAAGTCTTCAATAAACATTAAAGGCTTTATGTCTTCAAATGATTAGCCTATAAAGTCTTCCAAACCATTAGAGACTCTTATATAACCATTTATGGTTAACTCACCTTTGACCTTTGGTTAGAGACTTTCCTCTAACTTAACCATTATTTTGACTCAAGGGTCTCATCAAGCACTTATGGCTTTGACCATAGTTATCCATTTAACCCTTGCACAAGAGTTTACCCCTTGTGATGCAGAGGCTAGAGGATCTAGTTGCAATCTTGTAAACTAAAGTGGAATATGGACCCAAACCCCAACACTCCTATGGTGTTTCAAATGCTCAATATGCCTCAATAGGCTCAAAACTTGTCTTCACCTTAATCAGGTGTTTCCCCTGCCTCAACACACTTCAAAAAACTTCACTTAACATGTTCCAAATGTTTTCAAACCATCAAACCTTCAATTGATATCAAAACCCAAATCTAGCCCTTCACTAGGCCTAGTTTCCTAGTAGCCTGCTGGGCTGTTTTTGGCTCTTTTCACACACATTTCCCAAAACATGGACCAATGTTATGACTGATTTAGATGCACAATATAAACCTCTATCAACTCCCAAAATATTGCCTATGGCTGTTTTGGAACAAAGCCTTCAAAAAACCGCTGTCCTCATTCCCCAAGAGGGTTAATTAGGTCCACTTTGTGAAGGAAGTACCCTCCAAACTCACAACCAGATTAAACCCTTTTGTAAAGTCTTTAGTTGGGCTCCCAATCCAAGGATTTTCAAGGTTTTAAGTCTTAGTTGCACTCCTAAATACCCAAACACCAAAACCCTCCTTAAAATGGCTTAAAAACTAGGGCCTTCTTGTTCAAACCCCAAAACTCACTTCCAGAACTTCTCCTTCAATACTCACCATGCATTTACCATCCCCTAATGTTGTTTCACATAAAAATACTACCTCCTTGAGGTAGATCTTCTGCTGCTACAACTATGGCATCAAAACCATGTATTTTCCCAGTCAAAACCCATGGTTTACACCTGCAACTTCACATCTCCAGCATGTTATAAGGGTTAGAAATGTATTATACATGTTAGGCAGAGCCTCTCCTATGAGAATCAGATTCTTACATCCATAGAAGGGCTCCAAATTGCATTTTGGGCCTTCAATGCCAATGTAACACTCAGAAAATTTAGGACAGCCAACAAAAAAATGACAATATCTGATCAAAACCTTCTATAAAATCATTCAAAACAATGTTTAATAATTATTCCTAAATTCCTTTAGCCTCCACCATGAACATACAACACTTCCCAATCAATAAACCATCAATAAAATCAAAGGAAAAGCAAGAAAAGACTAGTTTTTATTGATTTTACTGTTCTGTCCGTACTATGTCCGTACAATACATCCAACCTAGCCAAAATGGCATTAAAAAGCTTTATAAATCCTTCCTCTAACTTCCCAAACCGAAATCCAATTAGTTTGAGTGATTAGAGTGACAAAACAACTCATAAACCACTTTCCCTCCAAAACTGTAACTAGCCATTAAAATTCAAAATTTGAATTTCTAACTTTATTTCTAAAGCATTTCATCAACTAAAACCTATCCTAATCAAATTATTTTGACATGATATGACCATTAAAGCATATTAGAACCCTATTCAATCTATCTAGACTCCTAGGCATCATTTGCCCATTTACATAGCATTTTTGGTCCTAAGGCCTTTATCAGGACCTTTAGGATTTTTTACTTTAAAATCATATTGGTCATTACAAATGGCCATTATTGGCTTCAAAACATTCCAATTCACTTTCAAGGATGCTTTGGGGTCTTCATTCATGCTTTTAATCTTCTTGGTCTCATGTGGTCTCTTGGATGCTCCTGCATCACCTTGGGTAAAAGCTTTATCCAATCGATAACCCTAACCTAACCTTAACCCTTACCTCCTAAGGTAACCTTCATGTCTTCTCAGGCATTTAATGCCTCTTGCATATCCTCTCAAGCCACTTATTGTTGACAATTGTCACCATTTCATTAGTGAAAATTATAAACATGGATTGAGTAACTTTCAATCCTAGCCCTTGTTGAGATTATTCAATCTTAACCATCCATTGCCCTATTTTCCATATAAATAGAGCTCTCATTCTTCATTCTAAAAAAAGATATCCAAGTTTTATGCATCTACATTATAGTCTAATTTACTAAACATTTTAGCCTCTCTTTGTTAAAATATCATCATAAACATTTAGAAGCATTTCATTTTCATATCAATAGTATATCCATGCTAGTATATCATGTTAGGATAATTTAGTAATATCTTTATCATATCACTATCTTCATACTAGCTTAATCATCATAGTTTTAAACATCATATAGATCACAATATCACTTGTTCTTGGAGTTGTCATTCCTATGTCATTTGCTCAATGATTTGAGAGCAAAACATTGGCTTTAGGGATCCTGTGAGAAAGAGAACAATGGGACACCCCTTGTGAAGTTAAACTAGTTCAAATTAGTTTATACTTGCACTAAGAGTCTCATTGGTATGTAGGTCATCTGATCTTGATTTATTTGTTTTGATCACCACCTTTTCCTACGTACAAAAGATATGATAGTTCACTATGTGCATTAGTAAATGATAAAAAAAAATCCTATTTGTTAGTTGGTTTATTTATTTTCTCTAGCGTATTTTGGTGGGCATTACACATTTAGTGCATATTTTATAATATTCTCACGTTTGTAGCCTTAAGATTTCTAAATTTTAGAATCTGTTTTTGATAATGCATCAATGGATGAATATGCTATGTTTGTGTTTGTTTCTTTGGGAAGTGATTAATGTTTTAGCTTCACCATTTTCATTATGGATAATGTTCTTTTTCTATATGTTGTGTTTGGACCACCCACACATTTCAAGATGAGGTTCCTTAACATACCAATTGTTGATATTTTATATGCTTTGAGATGCATGTTTGGTAGTGTGCCAAGTTTATTGCAAGTGATTGATGTTGTTCATTTTTGTCGTATTTCTTGAGATGTATGTGTGATTATTTTATGTATATTTTATCTTGATGCTTTAGTTCATAGAAATACGTATTATTATTCATGTTGTGATGAAATTTTATAATGATTTTATGAGGTTTAGATTCACCAATTTACATTACATGATATTGCACCCATTGGATGATTATTCTATGCTTTGGTTATTGTATATCGAGCAAGTACGCTTGACATTTTTGTTGAGTGGATATAGATACAAAGTCATTTCTCCACCTAATTATGTAGTTCCAAGTTATTCTGCAATGGTGGTTATTTTGGAGGAAGTTTTAGAGTCTACTTATGTTGGGAATTAGAATTAATTGTTTGATTTAATTTAATGGTTTAATTATATTTTTGATAAATGGAATTCTGAGAATTAAATGTTTCATATGTTATCCTACAAAAATATTTTCATGTTTTGAGAAAAAAGAGCAAAATAAAATTAAGCTAATTATTTTAAAGAAATTCATTAGGTTGGGAATGCATTTTTGGTTTAATCATTGATTAAATAAATTTGTAAATGAATTATCATGGCATGTTTTATTTTATTCAAATGAAATGTAAGAATTTATAAATGAAAGCAAATAAAGAAAAGTGAAATTGGAAATTTCAAATTTTCAAAATAGAAAATAGAAAAAAGGTTAAAAGGAAAAAGATGAAGTCTTTTCTTCTTGGATATTATTTTGAAGAAAATTGGTCTAGAACGCTCTTTTAAAAGTTTTTGGAGTATAATACATTGTAGCATCATAAATTGTCACCGAGCCAATTTACACCTCATGTTTGTGTCTTTTACTATAGTGTGTCTTATCCTCATCACCTTTATGAGTCTATTTGTGCCTAGTCTCCAAGGTTGAAGCCATGAACAACCTTTTGTGGCTTCTACCATGGGACACCCACCCTATTTTAACATTGTGTTGATCCTTGATTGGAGAGGGACTAGGGTGTGGAGTGCTCTGGTCTAGACCATGGCACAGGGGTTTCACTAGCTAAGCAATATTATATCACATACATTCATATTGGGGGGTTTAATATCCCAAAAATGAGGGTATAATATATTGCTTATCGATGAAATAGGGGGTTTTTTAATTAGGGCTATGAAAAAATGCAATATTTGGCAAAATTAGGGGGGATTTTAATTCAGCCCGTGTATTGGGAGGGGATGAAAAAAATGAGTTTAGGGCAATATATTTTGAAAATAGGGGGATTCTTTAGTATGCCATGAATGCACGTGCTATAACTTAGGTTCACTAAGTGAAGCCCCTGTGGACCATGGCACCCCAAAATGCCATGGTCCCTCCTTATCTAGCCCCAATTTAAAATGGGGTAGGTGTTATCTGCATCATCATCAACAATTGCAAATCTGAGGTATATCTTTTCATTATTTATTTTAGTATTTGCATTTATTTTATTCAAGGTTAATTCCTGAACTGAGGTTTGATTTAAGAAAACCCTTATTCCCAACCATTTTCCCTTCTCTATTGTGCACATGAATAGGTACAGAGTTGTAACTTTCAAGATTGACATAATTCACAAAGATGAATAGGTTCACCTTTGGATGATGAAAAGTGTGGAGGACCAGAGCGACGGGAACTTTGGTCCCAAAAATTTAGGTCGACCTTTTGGGAAAAGGTCCAAAAATTCACATACTGCTAAGATATAGGTTTTTGGCTTCGTTTGATGACTATAGATCACTTTTTATGCACAATCTCTTCAATATCAACACATTTCCCCTGATTTCAACATTTTCACAATTCAACTTAAAAAGAGGGTATCAAACTCCAATCAGTGAATCTAATTAGAATTCTCAACCCTATCTTGACTGGATTGAGGATCCTTGCCCCTCTTTAATGTAATTGGTCCCTAAGAAAAATATTAGTGGTTTTACTACATCATTGGGTGAAACCCTAATATTTTCACCTTTACATTTTGGTGAACCCAACATCTTACACCCTTATTTTTTATTTATTTTCTTAGATATAATTTTTTGTGCATTTTCAAATTCAAATTTACGTTTACAAGTTTAATTTTCAATCGAATTACATAAATTTAGAGGCTAAATTGAACAACCCCTAATTTATAATTCTAAAATTAAACTTGCAAGTTGTCTAATTTGGATTAATTGTCTTAGATTTTCTTTGAGAACATTTTAATTTTCAATTTTGCATTCATAGATCTTATTTTAATAAACTTACATAAATTTAGTGGTTTAATTTATAAAAACCCCTAATTTATTTTGGTTAATTTGATTTGTGGGTTACATAACTTTTCAAATTTATTTTCATATCTAATTTTTAAACATTCGTAATGGCACTTAATAGATATTATTTATTTTCTATTTCACATATGGTTACATTGATTTTGACTTACATTTATCATCATCATTTGTTGGATAGTGGTTTCGTTCATTTCACATTGCCTTTTCTCATTCATAGCACTTTGGCATATTGCATTTTTCGAATTTCCAAATTGGTTTTTATTAATCAATTGAATCTCAAAGATTTTAACCATAATGCACATTGTTGTATGGTGATATTAGTAGGAAAATATATTACATATGTAAAGCATATCAAAGCTTTTGTAGATCCTAATCCTAGAGATGCTAATGGAAAATCTAATACTTGTATCTCTCCTAGGGTATCTAATGTGAATGAAGAAAGAGCTAATAATCCTATAAATGATCTCTCTAATGGAGAGAAAACATTGAAGAGAAACATGGCACCATCTTCTTCTCATACACATACCCTAGTGCAAGTGGGGCAAGATCGGAATATTGGTGTTTCAATCCCTCTAGACCCCCCTTATTCTCCTAGAGCCTATCTTAACCATCAAAACATTTATAGAGAATATGATGTTATGCATTTCATTCATGATATATCTCCCCACATAACATTAAGTAAAGATGAGTCCTTAGATGATAAGTACCTTCTTGCCCAACCCATCAAAGAGGATATGAAAGATGATATAAACGAAAATCTCCCTACACAAGATATTCCTTCTTCATCTACTTTTCCCTTTTCTCCTTCTATAAACACTTACACTACAAACTAAAAATAAATTCATTTTAATGTTCCTTCCCCTTCTCAATTAATATTTTTTTTATAGGAGTGGCTATATCATAATATCAAAACAAGGTTTTAGAGGACAAGGACTTGGAAAATTTGAACAAGGAATTAGAGTCCCTATAAAACATCCTACAAAAACTATTTCCGAAGGTCTAGGACATTATCATGATTCACCTATGGATGATCTCCTTAGGATTCAAAAATTTAAGGATTATCTTGCAAGACATAAGACTTATCATCCATATAAGGTTGCTTCTTCATTAAACACTCATTTTTGTTCATATCATCAAACTCATGATCATCATGCTAATGATTGTCCCGATTTAAAAAAAAGTATGCAAGAACTAGTTGATAATGGAACTATTAAAAATCACAGATGAAAATCCATCATCTTCTAACAACGCTTGTCCTAAATCTCAAGAGACAAGGCCTAATCCTATTGATGACCAAGAGAAGTTAGCTACTAGAATCTTATGGAAATTGAAGTATGATAAGAATTTTGTCTTTCCTTTCATTAGACTTAATTATAACTATAAGCATAAGAAAGGTGATGCATATTGTCTTTTTCATCGTAGTTATCCTTATTATCTTGGAAGTTGTAAATAATTTAAAATATTTGTTCAAAACCAATATGATAGGGCTCACATAGCTCTTACAATCAGTCTTGCACTCTTCCTTGCTGGAGAAGTAGTGCATTAGCCCTCCATTCACCCTTTGTGTCGCTCCTCAACCTATGAAACAAGTAGTTAACTTCATTGGGGGCTCTTTGTAATAAGAGGTAATGATTTTTTAATAACAAACATTTTGGGGTAGAAACATATTTCCTTCTTTCCTTTATGCTTGGGGGGCAAGAATCTTATCCAATCTTTTCTCTCTATCCAAGGTCTCACTATTCCCTTTAAGGGTTGCATTTGTCATATTTTGATGTCCTTTATTGCATGGAATGGTATGTCTCTTATGATTAATCTCTGCTTAGGGGAGTTTGTGATCTGTCATCTAAATTTCTTTCTCTTTGAATATTACCTCTTCTTTAGAGTTGCATTTTACATATATTAATGTCTTTTCTTGCATTGAATATTCCTTCATATAATTATGTTGTGCATTTTATTATGTCTAGTCTCTCCTCAGAGGTTGGTTTATTATTCTCATTGTATGTATGCTTGGGAGGCATTGATCTTTCTTTATCTTTCTAAGGATCCACTTTTCCTTTGTTGTGTGATGTTTGCTAATTTTTTGATGTTATGCCTTGAGTGAAGTTGTTGTTTAATGTAGGATTACCTCTTATGCAAGAGGTGTGTATCCTTAACCAAAAACTCTTTTACACTTGGTAATGCATATCTATTATAGAGTCAACCCTCACATTGGGTCAAAAGTGTGCAGTCATCTTTCATCGAGGATCCCTTTCACCTAGCAATAGGAGAAAGTTATGCATTCTTCTTCTCCTTCCCTTCTTTTGGTAGAAGATGCTATGTTTGTTTAAGAAATCCTCTTGGAGGTAGATGTCTTTTGAGACAATATATCTTCTCCTCCAAGGATCCTCTTTACACTTGTTTTAAGATATCTCTTTTTCAACTATATTATCCTTGCTTGCAAGAGTATTGCCTCTTTGGCTAGGATTTATGAACATTGTTGCCTAATGGATATCTCCTTGGTGTTGAAGGTGGGTATCCTTGTTTATAGATTCCTTAAGATATCAACATAGGGATATGTTTACATCTTCCTAGAGACATGGTTCATAGCAATCTTGTATCAACCAAAAATATTTTCTTTATGTTTTGGTTTTTGTTTGCAGTTTCATCTTTTCTTTCTGTGTGTCCCAATTTTGGCTCACTGGATCCTATGGAGTTGGATTCTAATTGAAGAATGGATCATCTTTCTTAGTTCGAGACTGCATCGCATTTGGATCATTTTTCGGCAAGTTATTGCTATTGATTTCCTTCACACTTTCATGTTACCGGTTAACAGTTCTTGTTACCAGTTTCCTGGAACTATTTTGGTGATCTACCGAAACCCCTTCTAAAACTTGTAGAGCCTTGGGTGTTGATTTTTATGTTCCTTGGCATGTAGTCGACCTTTTCCTATGATCTACACTTCATCCTTTGTATTTTTTGAAGGAATCTATTAGCAGAGGCCGACCTTGTTAATTTTACATGTTAGGTCTTGTTCTTCAGGTTTTGTTCCCTTTTGGGCCGATAGGATCCTTTGGATCATATATAATTGTAATTGCGCATTAGAATGTAATCAATCAAAGAATCAAGTAGCAAGATTGTGCATAGAAGATAGATCTTAAGATTCAAGGTCTCGATTGTGACCTATTCTATATGTTCTACTAGGACTGTGAGCCAGTTATGATGTAACCCGGTTGTTACTGGTTTGTTGTAATCAATTTTCATGAAATAAAACAATCTATTCTGCATTACCTCCATCATATATTTGTGTTTCCATTGTGTTACTCTTGTTGACCGGTCCGGATTGATCTCTTTGAGGTTCCTCCTCGCTTGTGACTGCTTCAAGTGGTATTAGAGCAGAGTTTCGATTCAGAGGTTGCGTATCTTAAAATTTTTGTCGTAGGGTGGCGGATTGTGGATCTGACCTACAGTTGCAGAGGACCGACGTGAATGATGGAATGGAGAGGAGCTAGGAATGATGAAGCACATGGGAATGCATGTCATGCTATGATGGAGATGTTGCGAGGTATAGAAGCCTGATTGGAACCCGTGAAGATAGCCTAGAGAAGAGGTCGGCATATCGAAGATATAAGTGAAGATAAAGGAGAAGAAGCCCCGACAAAATAAGCAAACCCACCGGTAGTTGATCCGAATGAGGAAAGGTTTTTGAGGGTTTTGAGTGGGGAGAATACTAAACCTCATTTTACCCCACCGAAATATGATGGGAAGTTAGATTCGGATGAATTGATGGATTGGATGTCAAAGATGGAGAAGTATTTTTATTTTGAAAACACTGCAGAAGAGAGGAAGGTGAAATATGCCTGTACCCACTTGAAAGGTCATGCATCTCTTTGGTGAGAGAATTTGCAAGTTTATTGACAAAGAAGAGGTAAAGAGAAGATTAAGACATGGGATAAGATGATTGCTAAGTTGAAATCAAAGTTTATGCTAGCTGATTATCAAGTGAATCTATTCCAAAAGTTGCAAAATTTGAGACAAAAGGAATCTAGTGTGAAGGAGTACAGCGAAGCATTTTACAAATTGAATATCAAATTTGGACATGTTGATGATGAAGTTGAACAAGTTGCAAGATATTTGAATGGATTGCAAATGTCTATACAAGATAAACTCAGTTTGATCAAATTGGAGAGTGTTGAAGAGGCTTACCAGTATGCCCTAAAGGCACATGAGAAGCTAAACAAAAGACATGAGTAGAGGCAAAGAAGCAGAGGTGGAAGGTTTATCAGAGGAATATTTCAAGGAGGAAGAGGAACCAATACAAATTAAAACAAGGACAAGGAAGTGAACAAAGAAGGTAATTCATACCAGAAGGATGATAGAAATTTCTACTAGAGGAGAGAACCAGATGGCTACCAAAATGAGAATTTTGGAAGACAAGTCAAGAGAAAATTTAGAGGAACTTTCTATAAGTGTGGAGGAGAAGGACATCATGCATTCAAGTGCAAGAAGATAGAGAATACCAAAAGAGTAGCAGTGGTGGAAGAAAACCCCACTGGATCAGACAATAAACCAAAAGATGAAGAACTGTTGATGATGAGGAGAGCTTTGTGTCATACCAAAGGAGACGAAGAGCCCTTGCAAAGGAAGAATATGTTCAAGATTAGATGTAAGGTATTTGGTAAGTGTTGTAAAGTTGTTATTGATAGTGGTAGTTCAGATAATCTTGTTTCAAAAGAAATGGTGAATAAGTTGAATTTGGAGTGATTGAAACATCCTAAGACTTATCAGATAGCATGGATTTAGGATGAACATAAGTTGTTAGTAAGTGACCAATGTTTGGTGAAATTAAAAATTGGGAATTATCATGATGAAGTCTTGTGTGATATTATGCCTATAGATATTTGTCATCTTTTATTGGGTAGACCTTGGTAGTTTGATAGACAAGAAGTACATGATCAGAGGAAGAATACATACACTACTGTGGCCAATGGGATAAAGAAAACCTTGTTACCCTTGGAGGAACCTTTGAAGAATGAAGTTTGTACAAATGCTAGAATCTATTTGGTAGATGGAAGGAAATTCCTAGATGGATTGAGACATGAGAATGTGTGTTTTGCCTTAATTCCTAAGAAGATTGAGAAACCAAAACCGAAAGGATAACAAATGGAAGAGATAAAAGATTTGCTGACAGAATATGAAGACATCATTTCAGATAATATACTTGATGGATTGCCACTTGTGAGAAGTATTAGTCATTGCATGGACTTGGTTCCTAGAACTAGTTTGCCTAACAAAGTTGCACATTGGTTGACACTGACAGAGAATGAAGAACTAAATAGACAAGTGCAGGAGTTGTTGAAGAAAGTTTTGATTAGGGAAAGGCTAAGCCCTTGTGTAGTACGAGTAGTATTAGAACCTAAGAAGAATGGATAGTGGAGAATGTCTACTGATTCCATAGCAACAAACAAGATCACAGTGAAATATCGGTTTCCTTTGCCTAGGATGGATGACATAATGGACTGTTTGAGTGGAGAAAAATACTTTACAAAGATAAATTTGAAGAGTAGATATCATCGTATCAGGATCATAGAAGGAGATGAGTGAAAGATAGAATTTAAGACAAATGAAGGACTGTATGAGTGGTTGGTGATGCCTTTTGGGTTAACTAATGCACTAAGTACTTTCATGAGGCTGATGAATGAGGTATTGAAGATATTCTTGGGTAAGTTTGTTATTGTGTATTTGGATGACATTCTAATTTTCAGTAAGACAAAAGAGGAGCATTTGTTGCATTTGAGACAAGTTTTACAGGGGTTGAGAGAAGAGAAGTTGTTGATAAATATTAATAAGTGTACTTTCATGAAGGATGAGTTAGTATATTTGGGATTTGTGATATCTAGGGATGGTTTGAAGATGGACCCTAAGAAAGTGAAAGCAATTTTTGAATGGCCTATACCGGAAAGCATTAGAGAGGTAAGATCACTTCATGGATTGGCTAGTTTTTAGCAAAAGTTTATAAGAAATTTTAGTTCAGTTTGTAACCCTATGATTGAGACCATGAGAGGAGATCAGAAGGAATTTAAGTGGACCACCTGAGAAAACAAAAGTTTTGAACTCTTGAAGCAGAAAGTGACTAAGTAGCCTGTGTTGGCTTTACCGGATTTTAATAAAGTATTTCAAGTGGATTGTGATGCAAGTGGAACAACAATATGAGCAGTCTTGAGTCAAAAAGGGAGAGAAGTAGCTTATTTTAGTGAGAAATGATTGATGCCCGAAGGAGATATTCAATATATGATCAAGAGTTTTATGCCATAGTTAAAGCCTTGAAGAAGTGGAGACATTATTTATTGCCTAAGGAGTTTGTGTTGTATACAGATCATCAAGCTTTGCAGTATTTGAATTGTCAGAGTAAGTTGAATCAAAGACATATGAGATGGGTAGAATTCTTGCAGAGTTACACCTTTGTGTTGAAGAATAGAAGTGAGAAATCTAATGAAGTTGTTGATGCATTGAGTAGAAGAAAGAATTTACAGATAGAAATGAGAGTGACAGTATTAGGATTTGAAGATTTTAAGACCTTGTATGATGAAGACCCGGATTTTGCAGAACCCTAGAAAGTATGTAGAGAACCGGTTATGGTAGATAGAAGCAAGTGGTTGGATTACTTCATTCAGGATGGGATGTTATTCATAGGATTTCAGTTGTGCATACCTAAGAGTTCTATGAGGGATAATCTGATAAAGAAGAAACACATTGGAGGTTTTGCTGGACATTTTGGTATTGACAAAATAGTAGCATTGGTGAGTGAGCAGTACTTTTGGCCCTAGATTCATAAGGATGTTAAGAGATGTGTGCAGAGTTGTAGAGTTTGTCAAGTTGCAAAGGGTAGTAGTCATAATGTAGGATTGTATAAACCTTTGACAGTACCGGTAAGACCTTGGGAGGATATAAGCATGGATTTTGTACTAGGATCATCTAGAACATCGAGAGGGAATAATTCTATATTTGTGGTAGTGGATAGATTCTCAAAGATGGCTCATTTCATATCTTGTAAGAAGACATCAAATGCATTACATGTAGCAGACCTATTTTTCAAGGAAGTAGTGAGATTGCATGGATTAACTAAGAGCATAATTTTGGACAGAGACACTAAGTTTGTTGACTATTTTTGGACAACACTTTGGAAGAAGATGAAGACAGATTTGAAGTTCAGTTTTACTTTTCATCCACAGACTGATGGACAAATAGAAGTAGTTAACTGGAGTTTGGGAAATTTGTTCAGATGTTTAGTGGGAGACAAAATCAGAAGTTGGGATTTGATCCTTTTTCCTACAACAATTCAGCGAATAAGACTACTGGAAGAACACATTCTGAGATTGTTACTAGAGTGCATCCTAGTGGTTTATCAGAATTGAGAGATATTAGCAGTCAAGACCAAAGAATTTCAGAAGTAGAAGACTTTGTAGATCACATGGCAGCATTCCATACTAAGGTTAAGAAGCATTTGGAAGACATGAACAACAAATATAAGGAGAAGGCAGATGAGAAGAGGAGACATAAGGAATTTTAAGTTGGTGATGAAGTGATGGTATATCTGGGAAAAGTGAGATTCCCGGTTGGAACTTATAACAAATTGTAGATGAAGAAGTTTGGACCTTGCAAGATTTTGAGGAAGTTCAGTTCTAGAAATGCATATGAAGTGGAGTTACCGAATAGTCTAAGTATTTCACCTGTGTTTAACATTCCATATCTTTATGAGTATTATGGACCAAAATTCAGTGAGGACAGTATTGCAGACTTGGAGAAACAGTTTCCCTGGAATGAACCAGATCAGATTGAGTAAATTTTAGATAGTCGGATTGGGCATAGTACTCGAAGCAGTCAATATAAGGAGTATCTTGTGAAGTGGAAGGACAGACCAGTTGAAGATTCATCTTGGATTTCTTAGGAAAAGGTAAACTGCCTTGGTTTTTCCCTGACCCCAACAAAGTGAGAGGCTCACTTTTTCAATAACCTTGGATGTCTGATGTAGGAGCATCCCCGATTCATAGTAATCTTGCATCAACCAAAAACATTTTCTTTTGTTTGTAGTTTCAGCTTTTCTTTCTCTATGTTTTGGTTTTGTCTCACCGGATCCTATGGAGTTGGATTCTACTTGAAGACTTGATCATCTCTCTTAGTTCCAGACCGCATCACGTTTGGATCATTTTTTGGCAGGTTATCGCTATCGGTTTCCTTGATAGTTTCCTACTATCGGTTGATAGTTCTTGTTATCGGTTGCCTATACCTATTTTGGTGATCTAATAGAACCCCTTCTAAAGCTTGTAGAGCCTTGGGCATTGATTCTGATGTTCCTTGGCGTGTGGCTGACCTTTTCCCATGATCTACAGTTCATCCTTTGGATTTTCTAGAGGAATATTTTGGCAAAGGTCGACCTTGTTAATTTTACACGTTAGGTCTTATTCTTCAAGTTTTGTTCCCTTTTGGGTCAACATGATCCTTTCAATCATATATATAATTGTAATTATGCATTAGAATGTAATCAATCAAAGAAACAAGTAGTGATACTGTACGTAGAAGATAGATCTTAAGATTCAAGGTCCCAGTTGTGACCTATTGTGTATGTTCTACCAAGCCTGTGAGCCAATTATGTTGTAACTAGGTTGTTATTGATTAGTTGTAATGCATTTTTATGAAATAAAACAATCTGTTCTGCATTGCTTCCATCATATCTTTGTGTTTTTGTTGTGTTACTCATGTTGACTGGTCTGGATTGATCTCTTTGAGGTCCCTCCTCACCAATGACTGCTTCAGTTACCTTTATATTTTTTCTGATCCTTTCTTTGATCTTCTCACAAAGTTTGCTTCTATCTCATCCATGTCACTGCTTTCTTTAGGCTCATCTTAAATATTCTTGGTAGCTTTGAATGTTGCTTCTTTCTTCTCTTTTTGTAACTCATCTAGTTCAACAATCTCAAATGCAAAGAGTGAGTCATAGAGCTAATCTAAAGTGTATTTGTCCATATCATGACTTTCTTCAATGGCATACATCATAGGTTTGTAGCATTTAGGTAGTGTTAACACCACATTTCTCACAAATTCACTTTCTTCTAATGTTCCACCAATACCCCTAATGGAACTCATAATCTCATTTACACAATATAAATATCCTTCTATGTCGTGATCGTCAGACATCCTTAGGTTCTCAAAATTTTGCATTAGATTTGTCAAGTTGGCTTTCATTGTCTTAAAATTACCTTCACACACACTACTCGACTTCTCCTAGATTTGTTTATCAAACTTCAATCCCATAACTTTAGCAACTATTGAATCACTTAAGCAACTGATAATTGCAACTCTAGCCTTTGCATTATTATCACGTGTCTTGATCTCTTCTAAAGTCTGAGGATCATTTTTCAGAGAAGTACACCCAATCTTGATAATAATTGGTCCATCCTTTCCTTTGAATAGGATTAATTTGTGCCATACAACTTTGGTGCTTTGTAATTAACTTATTTCACCATTTTGGATCTTTCTCAAGTGGTTAAGCTTCTCTAAGAGGAACCTTTCTCTGATAGCAATTGTTGAACACACCACATGACTGAGAGGAGGTCTAATCAATTCAGACCTCAAAAACTCTACTTCTTCTCTTTTAAACTTCAAACCACAATTAACTAATTACTGCAATGAAGAAATATGAAAGAACAATGCACAATAAACATATGAAGACTAGATTTACATAAAAAACCCTAAAAAGAGAAAAACCATGGTGAGAATCACACTCACAATATGAAAAATTGATTACAGTGTTTTAGGCTCAAGGCCGAGGCACACAACCTTAGGGAAAGATAAAAAGAATTGCACAAACTACCAAAAGAACATATTTTCTAACAAGCACATGGAATGGATGAATTTAAATGAACAATATCTCTTGATCATGAAATTATCCTTGTACCACTATGTCAAGCGACCAATATCATGACAAACACATCTAACATCAATTACCATCTCAAAACACTGTCACATTGAAGATATCATCATCAAAGCTCTTCACAAAATGAGTTTCACACCAAATCTGCTTGCATATCATTCACATCCACTTCACATCAATTCACAAGCGTTCCATTACTCAACTCATACAACCACACATCTATATAAACAAGGTCATTCATTAAATCCCTCAACTAGGTTGACCACAAACATAATATACAATATTATATAAATTAGGCCACCAAACAGATCATATAATGCAATCTACTCATGGAGATAGAGGGGAATCAAACACATCACAACACATCCTTCTAAAACAATTTTAATAAATCACACATGTTAACACATCCTCCAAATTTGGGATCAAACGAAACATGTAGATAATAAATAAAGAACATTAACCAATTAGCTTAGAAACATCCTCCAATGCAAATCTACACATGCCATGGTGAGATTCATATCAACATCCAAACTCAATCTTCAATGCATATCCAAACCAAATGAGTAAGATCCAAATAAGATACACCACATTAATCAGCTAGAAACCAAATCATCTGAAAACACTGAACACAAAACAACATAAATTCATTTACCAATCAAAATAAAACTAGGACATTGAACTAGAACACTACACAAACCAAATGAACATTTCCTCCAAGCCACAACACTTGAGTCCACATATTCATGTAGCATCCTAAAATTGTGACACTTGCAATTTCAACTGCATTTGGGTCTTCACAATGGCGGCGCAACGTTGAACCTGAATGGAGACCCCGAAACCTATTTACGACATCAAAAACTGCATTTTTCTGCACCTTGGCCTGATCCCTCCTTGCACCCTACTGTCCCGGGAGGTGGGACCATGGCACCCAGCGCCCTAGTCCCTGGCCCTATTTTGGGCCTGGTCTCCTTTTGGGCATTGGGTCTTTAAGTTTGCAATTTGGGAAATAATGTTTCCTAGTCGGCCTAACATCAGAAAAATCAGTCTATCAACCCTAATTGACAAGTATATAAACTACATTTCCCCTCCCATTTGAGGAGGCAAGAAGGAGGAAGATATATGTGTGCAAAAGGCGGAAGCGATATTCAAACATTCAAACATTCAAGCATTCAAGTATTCCTTCAAGCAATTGAGCATTCTAAGTCTCCATTCAAGGCTAGGTGTTGCATTCAAGACAAGGATTCAACCATTGAAGAGGAGATCACCTACAACATACAACATACTACATACATTACACCTTTGCATGTTGCAGGTACGCGGCTGTAATTGAAGATCTGGAATCCTTGTGCAGAGACGAACAAATCCACCTTCATTTCGCAGATTTTTCGGAGGACCGTGTGCACGCCGGATGCCATCGTCCCGTCAACTTTCGTTCAAATTTGCAGAATAGCACCGTCTCGACATTTTACTATTAATTCTAGGTCCACAACTTCATCCTGTATCCCTATCTCTGTTTATAAGCGAATCTTTCCTACTTTACATACATTCTTAGTTCAATCATTCTATCTACATTCTTTACAAAAGAGGGTATCTTGATGTCACAACCCTTGAAACTCATTTAGAATCCAATCTTGCATTGCGTGGGATTGGATCTTGTGGGTTTCAACCCCTCTTTTGAATGTAAAGTCTCTCCTAAGTGAAAACCATCAACCCTAGTGACCTCCCTTCTCTCTCCTTGGAGTTGGGGAGGGGAGAACAACTAGGGTTCGATTTTTCCGCTTTACATTTTGGTGAACCCGATGTGAACATCCTCATTTTGATTATTCATGGTTAGATCTGAAAATTTTGTTTCCTTAATTACATTTCCATGTTTGATCTTTTGCAAATTTTAGAGACTAATTGCATAAAAACCCTAAAATTTTCTTTTTAGTAATTAAACTTGTGAAATGTTTAATTGTTAATGCTTGTTTCAGATTTACCCTTCTGTTGCAAATTGTCAATTCATATTTGTGCTTTAATTCTGAAAATTAAGTGGTTAAATGTCAAAACCCTAATTTTTAAAACCTTCTTGATTCAACCTTTGACCGATAATTTCACTGATCAAAACACCTCCAAATCGGTTGTAACTTTGGATTCCGCAACAAAATCACAATATCTCTCATCCCTGAAAATTTGGAAAAAAGTTGCGAGGACCGTGTGCACCCCGAGCGCCATCTTCCCCGACATTTTTTCTGAAATTTCGGGAGCTAGATCTTACTGTATTTTTCTGCTAAAATCCAGAATTTTGGCTGATTTTATCAATTTTAACACTTTCAAAATTAAAGTCAAAGTTGGTCTAGTGATTGCTTGGATAAAGGCTTCTAATCATTCAAAAATTGTTGAAATTAAAATTCATATCAAAATTGTGTTCCTTACTATACTAAATCTGAAAAGTGTGATAGCATTCATTCGAAATTTCAGTGCTTTATTCAAATTTTTGCAGTTTGTGACTTTTGAAATTAAGTGTTTAATTGCAGCAACCTTGATTTCCACTTTCAAAATTGAATTTTGCATGAAATTGAGTCAACTTTTAAATTTCAAAGCCTGCATTGCTTTCAGCATTCCCTCTAAAATCATAAAATTCAAAATTTTAGTTTCCCCCTCTTTTTCAAAATTCAAATTTTACATTTTTCAGCAATCTTGGTAGGGTTCAATTTTGAGATTGCAACTTTAATTTGGCCTATCTACAGATCGTAAAATCACTCAATTTTTTCAGATTAGCTTTAAAATCATCATAACTTTCATCCCTGAAAATTTTGAAAAAAGTTGCGAGGACCGTGTGCACTCCGTTCACCACGGTCCCTGACATTTTTTCTGAAATTTTGGGAGATTGTCCTGATTGTATTTAACAGCTTAAATCTAAGAGATTGGCTGATTTTATTGAAATTTACTACCTCCAAAATTCAAAATCTTCTCTCTCTCTTTAGTGCATGAGTTTTACAACAATAAGCCCTACTTACACTATTCTCGTTAGACGAAGCCTTGGAATTAAGTCCTTCCAAGGTGTAATTACCGAGGAAATGGAACCTAATTTGAATGGCCCTTTTAACGAGGACATGGGTAATTCCTCTAATCCTCTTAATGATGAAGAAGCTCTCCATGAGGTTTCTGTAGAACAACTTTCAAAATTGGATAAACAATTTGATGATTTTCGACAATGGATGTCTCAAGAATACCCTGATAGTGAAGCTCTTTCATTAATTGAGGGTCTAAAACGTATGGTTCAAAATGATAAGAATGGAATTGATATTTTGCGTGGTATTGCACACATTGTGGATTCGAATGTGATGCCTATGAAGAGTTGTGCCGAAACTTTAGGTTATACACAACCTCCTACTCAAGTTAATCATTCTATTCCTTTGACAACTCCTATTGCTAGTATACCTACTTTTACATCAAACATAATGACTACTTCAATACAAGACATTCCTCCTATGATCACTAGTCATGGGGGCAATCCTTCTTCTTCAATCAACCCTCTTCCTTCATTCAATCAAACTTCTTCATTCATTCCTTCAATGAGTGTCCCTATTTCATCTCCACAAATAAACATGATGCAAGGGGGCAATTCATTTAACCATTCCATTCCTCCTTGTAGTGTTCCTCCTTTCCAATCATCTCCTATGACTAACTATCATAGTGTCCCACCACCTTACTCTCGATCAATACCTTCTTTCAACAACATAATACCTCCATCACAATCTAACACATCTAATATGAACTCTTCGACTGAAGCAACCATTAACAATCTTGCACAAACTGTCTCTTGTTTACAACAACAAATTGCCTCTATGAATCAATCTAAGTTTAGTGTGCCCACATTCGATGTTGCGAGCCCACTTTCTCTTGACATTGTTCGATCTATCCCCCCTAAACATGTCGAAATTCCGCATTTGGAGCTTTATAATGGTAAGGGTGACCCTCTAACACATGTTAAGACCTTTCAAACAAGATGTACTGATTTTGCTTATGACCAAAGGATGCTTGCAAAACTGTTTACTACAACATTAAGAGATAAAGCCCTACAATGGTATTGCTCGTTGCCTTCCTATTCTATTACTTCTTTCGAACAACTTGCAAATGCTTTTATTCAACAATTTCAAAACAATATAAGTCCTAAAGTTACTTTGATTGATTTAATGCATTGTAAACAAGGTGTTAAAGAAAAAGTGACTGATTTCATTGGTAGATATAAGCATTTGTATGCTCAAATTTCTTTTCCAGTACCTGACAATGATATTCTAAGAATCTTTGTTTCTAATTTACAAAAAGATATTAGAGAAAAACTTCTGTTTTCTGAGTTTACTTCTTTCCAACAGTTGTGCGCAACTCTTCACAATTATCAACTGACTATGAGTCAAATGGAACAAGCAAATCCTATGGCTCCGAGTGATAAGGGTGATAGTAGTCAACAACCATTTGGGAAGTTTAAACCGAACAGAGAGTCCATTAAATTCAATGAAAACATCATCAACAACAATGTGAATGCAGCATCAGGTGTGCCTCCTATTTCTAAGTTTTTCAAGAAAGAAAGAAAGTTTACTCCTTTGAATGAATCATTGCATAGTATTATGAATAAGTTATTGGAGCAAAATGTGCTTACTCTCCCTCCTATAAAGCAAATAGATTCTGCAAAGATTAATTCGCCCTATTTTGATAACAAATCTTTTTGTCAATTTCATCATCAACCTGGGCATGATACTGAAAAATGTTTTGCTTTAAAGGGTAAAATTCAAGATTTGATTGACAATAACACTATCTCTGTTTCTGGTGTGAATGATAAAGGCAACACATCTGTAGCTCCTCCTAACCAAAATCTAAAGATTTTTACTGATCCATTACCTTCTCATACCTCTAATGTGATTGATACTAATGATTCCTCTGTCTCACCTGATGATCTTGTGTCTATGACTCCGAATGTGATTAACTTTGTAGAGCAGCAGAAAATCCCTAAGGAACCTTCCATCACATTTGATTCCAGTGAAACTATCAGGGCACCTGATGGTGCTTTATATATAGTTGCAAACGTCAAGAATACACCTTGTCGTGGAGTGCTTATTGATCCTTCTTGTATGATTAATATCATTACTAAAGAATTTCTTTTTACTTTGCAATTGAATCAAATGTGGTTGTGAAACTATTTGATGCATTTTCTTCTCCTGCAATTGGTTCTATTACATTACCTATTGAGGTCCATAGAAAAATCCCTTGATGTGGACTTTGCTATTATTCCCTCATCCAAACAATTTCGTGTGAAGCTAGGCTATCCTTGGCTATCTTCCATGAAAGCTATTGCTTCTCCTATTCACAAGTGTTTGAAATTTCCCCATAATGGTGAAGTTGTTACTGTCAATCATAGTCTCTTTAAACCAGCTGAAAGAACTTCTAGCATTCCTATTGATTACTTTTGGCCTAAACAATTCCAATCTCTTCCTCCGTGAAGTGATCATCTTTTTAAATCTTATCAAAAGTGGAAAAAAGATATGATCCTATCTCTAAGCAAACCTAGAACACCCAAACTTGATATTCCTATCATTCTTGAGAAGGAAGTTCTTCCTTTGAAAGATAAAACTAATGTCTTTCCTCAAGAAGATTCCCAACCCATCCCTATGAATGTGACTATGCCTATATCTAATAAACTTCCTAAAAGTAGACCTATACCTCCTCGTCATGATGGACTTGGTCTCCTTCCTAAACCAAATATTCCTCCTTTATATGGAGCAGTTCCTCCTTCCTCTTATGCAGAGAAGAGACCTTCCTCTTCTCCTATTACCCAACCTAAGAGACCACAACCTAAACACCCAAGTGATAAGGATGAGAACATTCCTCCTCCTCAATCTTCTCAACTTCCTACTAAGACTAGACGAAATCGTTCTGCACGTGAACGCCGACGAAAGCATCATCTTACAGCTCAGGCAGCTGCTTCTCAAACTTTGCAATCCCCAAAAACACCTTCAGCCAGTATTATTCCATTATCTCCTTAGCCGAAGATTGAGCCGAAATCTCCTAAACATAAGATGCATGATGGTCTTGATACTGTGCGAGTTAAAGATCCTATTTTTATAAATCTTGATGATGATATAGATGAAAATGTTATTCATGATGAAAATGTTACTTCTATTCATTCTGATAGTGAATATGAATATGTTGATGTTGATAACCATTTATCTAAAGAATTTTCTAAAGCACTTATCCTAGCTCCTAGACAACAACAACGTGGCTCGGAACATGAACATAGCCCTTGTTTGGATCTTGTGATAGCTCCATCTGCTGTGTTGGATGTTCCTCCTCTAGCGTGTTTCCTACATTCCCGAAATATTGATCAGCAAGATCGGGGGGTAGATGACGTGCTAGACTAGTTTCATTAGCATAGCAGACTCTCTCCTCCTCTCTTGACCTCTTTTGTTACTTCTTCGATGTGTTATTCTCATTCTTCTATTTGTTGTCCTTAGTGTTGTCTACTTGAGGATGATGCAAAACATTGAGATCTCTTTCGGTCTCTCTCATGCTGACTCAAAAGACACATGTGTTCCCTTCTTCTAGGTGACCTTCCTTGATTGGGGAATGAAGAACAATTATGCATACATACATATGATATACATGAATTATCATACAACATACTGACCCCGAGGAAAGCGAAGTCACCTTGTGCTTTGTGTTTTGTGTCTAT
The DNA here is from genome assembly GCF_030272615.1 of Cryptomeria japonica. Lineage (NCBI taxonomy): Eukaryota > Viridiplantae > Streptophyta > Pinopsida > Cupressales > Cupressaceae > Cryptomeria > Cryptomeria japonica. The sequence continues at coordinate 581,940,101 of NC_081415.1, read as the reverse complement.
TATCCTTGGGCTTATCTCACACTTGGGGGCTAAATCCTTGTGATAACGTGCTCCTTCCCTTTCTCATTTCTTATATGTATCACTACCTTAAATCAATCACCCCCGATGAGGTGTGTGCGATCGCTTTAACATAGGGGGGCATACACCCCGTTCATATCTCTCCAAGATACTTGAAAATTTCTTGACAAATTTAGCTTTGCCTTGAAAATTTTTGATATCTTTCTTGCATGACTCATAGTGAGGGAGCCTTACTACTGACAGTCATGGTTCTCCCTCATGATCTTCCCTTTTACTTTGTCAATCAAAGTCGTAAGATCCTTAGTCCACTGGGGGCTTGGTATATCTTGCCTCCTTGACGTGGTGAAAGTCTTTCAATGTTGTTTCCTTGTACCTTACGAGAAGTATGAGCGTACGCTTATACTCTCGCTAAACTGGGGGCTAAATGTAGTGTCCTAAAATTGCGACACTTGCAATTTCGACTGCATTTGGGTCTTCACAATGGTGGCACAACGTTGAACCTGAATGGAGACCCCCAAAACCTGTTTACGACATCAAAAACTGCATTTTTCTGCACCTTGGCCTGATCCCTCCTTGCACCCTACTATCCCGAGAGGTGGCACCATGGCGCCCAGTGCCCTGGTCCCTGGCCCTATTTTGGGCCCGATCTCCTTTTGGGCATCGGGTCTTTAAGTTTGCAATTCAGGAAATAATGTTTCCTGGTCAGCCTAAGGTCAGAAAAATCAGTCTATCAACCCTAATTGACAAGTATATAAACTACATTTCCCCTCCCAATTGAGGAGGCAAGAAGGAGGAAGATATATGTGTGCAAAAGGCGGAAGCGATATTCAAACATTCAAACATTCAAGCATTCAAGTATTCCTTCAAGCAATTGAGCATTCTAAGTCTCCATTCATGGCTAGGTGTTGCATTCAAGACAAGGATTCAACCATTGAAGAGGAGATCACATACAACATACAACATACTACATACATTACACCTTCGCATGATGTAGGTACGCGGCTGTAATTGAAGATCTAGAATCCTTGTGCAGAGACGAACAGATCCACCTTCATTTCGTGGATTTTTCGGAGGACCATGTGCACGTCGGGCGCCATCGTCCCATCAACTTTTGCTCAAATTTGCAGAATAGCACCATCTCGACATTTTACTGTTAATTCTAGGTCCACAACTTCATTGCGTATCCCTATCTCTGTTTATAAGTGAATCTTTCTTACTTTACATGCATTCTTAGTTCAATCATTCTATCTACATTCTTTACAAAAGAGGGTATCTTGATGTCACAACCCTTGAAACTCATTTAGAATCCAATCTTGCATTGCGTGGGATTGGATCTTGTGGGTTTCAACCCCTCTTTTGAATGTAAAGTCTCTCCTAAGTGAAAACCATCAACCCTAGTGACCTCCCTTCTCTCTCCTTGGAGTTGGGGAGGGGAGAACAAATAGGGTTCAGTTTTTCCGCTTTACATTTTGGTGAACCCGACGTGAACATCCTCATTTTGATTATTCATGGTTAGATCTAAAAATTTTGTTTCCTTAATTACATTTCCATGTTTGATCTTTTGCAAATTTTAGAGGCTAATTGCATAAAAACCCTAAAATTTTCTTTTTAGTAATTAAACTTGTGAAATGTTTAATTGTTAATCCTTGTTTCAGATTTACCCTTCTATTGCAAATTGTCAATTCATATTTGTGCTTTAATTCTGAAAATTAAGTGGTTAAATGTCAAAACCCTAATTTTTAAAACCTTCTTGATTCAACCTTTGACCGATAATTTCACTAATCAAAACACCTCCAAATCGGCTGTAACTTTGGATTCCGCAACAAAATCACAATATCTCTCATCGTTGAAAATTTGGAAAAAAGTTGCGAGGACCGTGTGCACCCCGAGCGCCATCGTCCCCGACATTTTTTCTGAAATTTCGGGAGCTAGATCTTACTGTATTTTTCTGCTAAAATCCAGAATTTTGGCTGATTTTATCAATTTTAACACTTTCAAAATTAAAGTCAAAGTTGGTCTAGTGATTGCTTGGATAAAGGCTTCTAATCATTCAAAAATTGTTGAAATTAAAATTCATATCAAAATTGTGTTCCTTACTATACCTCATTTAGAATCCAATCTTGCATTGCGTGGGATTGGATCTTGTGGGTTTCAACCCCTCTTTTGAATGTAAAGTCTCTCCTAAGTGAAAACCATCAACCCTAGTGACCTCCCTTCTCTCTCCTTGGAGTTGGGGAGGGGAGAACAACTAGGGTTAGATTTTTCTGCTTTACAATTCAATAATTGTCAAGCATTCTTTGGACCATTTCTAATAGACAACCTCATTTTAAAAAACAACAACTAACTCTATCATTTGAGCAATAGAGCACTTGAAATCATAATAGTGTAATATACTAGATCATAAACATTATATCCAGAGTTGCAATCCATAATCTTCACAAACTAGAAGAATGCGATTAGGACATTAAATACTCTTTCCTACATATAAATATTGTTTCATGAATATTGAAACTTCCACTACACCATCCTTCTGGAAACACCTCATACTTACTCAACATCACCACTAGACCACACAACAACATTAGAACACTCATTTTTTGAACCATCTACAATACATAGTGACATCAATGACAACACTTGACAGGTTTACATTAACGACAACACAACTCAACATAACTCAAGTTTCCAACAAAATTTACATTCTTTGTTGGTGTCATCTAGTGTGTCACTTTGTTAGGTAAAATCATCCTCAGTATGAGGGTTATGTGATGGCTAATACTTCATATTTTTAGAATATTTGACACAATATTATAGTAGTCCTTGAATAACTCTCAAACCTCCTTCTGTGGTACCTCTATTTGTTTTGTGTTGGCACTTCCAAGCCCTTGGTTGTTGTACTTCCTTGAAATGAGTGCAAAATAGGTATTTTCTCCATCTAGGAACTTCCTCTCATCCATCAAACAAATTATTGTGCTAACACACACTACTTTCTTCTATTTTTCCTCTATAGAAATCAAGATATGCTTGTTCCCATTCATGGTTACAGTGTTGGAGTGTTTACTCCCATCATGTATGGCTCTTCTATCATACTACTAGGGTATCCCCAACAATAAATGATGGACATCCATCGATGTGATATTACATAACACTTCATCCTTATACCTGAACCAATGTCAAAAATGATAAGGGACTACTCACATACCAAAACTTTGTGATCATCGTGAATCCAAGAAATCCAATATGGGTTTGGGTGTTTCATCCTCTTCAACTTCAACTTTTGAACCATCTCTTCTGAGAGAAAATTGTATATACTACCACTATCAATGATGAAATTACAACACTTTACTCTCAACTTGCATCTTGTTTGAAACAAGCTCTTTCTTTATGCCAGTAGTAGGGCTCTCCTTATGACCAATAATTCTCCTCCTTCCCAATGTCCCATGGACCTGAACGATCTATCCAATTCCTCCTTAGCATAGGAAATTATGGCTTTGGAATCTCTCTACTTCCTTATGCTTCCTTGGCAAAATTTGAAGGCATGATGTCATACTTGCTTGCACTTAGAACACGTTCCCTGGTGTACACACATAAAAAATTATCCTCGTAACCATCTTATTAGTGAAATGGATTTCATTGTCTAAATCATTAGAATTCATTAATTTATTAAATCATTTTCATCAATTCATTAAATCATTATTCTTCTTCCATTTTAATTATTAAAACATTACATTTATCTATTTATTAATCTCAATCTTTAATCTCCATCCTATCACAAACTATCTTCTATTTATCCTTACATGCTCCACAAATTGCATTCACTCAATGAATGTGGGATAATTCTTATCGATAAGTACCTCATTTATCGCACATTCATCACTCGACTTGATTTGCCAATGATAATACCTATAAAATATATTTGCCTCTCTCTCTCTCTCTCTCTCTCTCTCTCTCTCTGATTGAAATCTTTTTTTTGGTAATGTCATTTGGCTTACTTGCATACTTATTTTTTGTTTTTGAATCAATCATTCTTTTGTTCTTCATAGATTTTGGTGTTTAAGTGCAAAAATATGAGAGCACTCACTATTTATTGCAAGATCTTGAAGATAGGAAGGCAATAGAGTGAAAATGTCTGTTAAATCTGCATGTTAGTTTGTTTGAACTTGTTTTATTCTTGCAGGTACTCTATTGTAAGGATGTTGGAACAAGTTAGATAAATGGTTTAGTTTCTCATTTCCTCTATCTTACACTTGGTATGACCATTAGTCAAACCTCTTCTCATTCCTTCACTATCCATCATCATGATGGTATTCTTCCTCCTCCCTCAAATTCAAATATGAGTTCTCTTTTGGTCTTCTTTCCCTCTTTTCAATAGGAACTCCTCCCTTTGTTTTTCTTAGTGTAAGGCTAGTGCATTGTGTTCAATGTTCTAGAACCCTTCGAATTTGCTAATTGGAATCCACTCTACTCTCCTAGATATTTTTTCTTCTACCTTTAGTGCAAACTGTTAGTCTTTCTCCATGTTGATCATTTGAAATAGGCTTTATTCCTCCTAAATGTTGATTATGAGAAATTTTGATGTTGTAGCATCCTAAAATTGCACCCCTTTGCAATTTTGACCATATTTGGGCCCCTCACCTTAGTCTTCTTATCCTCATGCTTAATCAAGATCTATTTATGCCCTCACCATTTAATAAATGTCATATTATCACATTATACCTTGCATTGCACCTTAACCCTGCCCCAAATATGGGATTGGACTAGGGTGCCACGCCATGGTCCTCCCTAATTGGGGCCCATTTCAAACCCTTTTCCCTATCCAAATTTTGGGCAGGAATCCCCTCTCCGTGTCGACCTATGTCAAAAAATTAATATGTTTGACAATGGGAAAGTATATAAGGAGGTATTCCCCTCTCATTTGGATATAAGGCAAATAAAGAAAGGAGATAGGTGAACATAAGGTGATCTACATTCAAGAAATCAAGCATTCAAGAATTGAAGTATTCATCATTAAGCCTTTCTATAGGTCTTCAAGGCTACATATTCTTCATCTATCCATTATGGAGAAACATTACATCATTCATTTACAAGCATGTGTGTGTGATTAGGGTTTTGTCATCTTCATGTCATTTTCATACTCCATATATGTGATTACATTCAAGAAGCAAATCATCATTATCATTCATTCCAAATCTGAGGTATACCTTTCTATCATTTATTTCAAGTATTTGCAGTATTTCATTCAAGGTTGATTCCAAACCAGGGTCTGACTTAGGAAAACCCCTATTCCCAACCTTTTTGCCATTCTTTCTATGTGCATGAAATAGGTATGGAGTTGTACTCTTCAGAATAAGCTCCATTCACAGAGATGAATAACCCTTTTTAGCACGAGGAACATTCAGAGGATCATGGTGCCACCTCTTGGTCCCATATTTTTAGGAGCTTTTTTAAGGGTCAGATCCAATTTGGCTTATTCTTCTCAATTCCAGGTGCCCATTTCAATCCTGCATCTGTAGCTCACTGTTTTCTTAGTTTTACCCCCATTTTCCAACATTTTACCTATTTTTAGCATTTCAACTTACAAAAGAGGGAACCCAAATCAATCCAATCCACTTAAGATTCAGTTCTTATATGATTTGTGATTGAATCTAGTGGATTCTTCACACTCTTTTGAATGTAAAGTTCTCAAATGAAAATTGATTTGGTGATATCTCCCTTCTATGTTGCAAATTGCCAAATCAAAATTTCCCCCCTTTACGAATGTATCATGCCACCTTCTCCCTTTTGACTTGAATACATCCGGTCCCAATCATCATCTTATGGAAATCCTTAGTGTACTCCTTCACTATCTTCTCTCTATGTTGCAAGTTTTGGAGTTTTTTTAGCATTTCTAGTTAATAATTTTCCTGTATGAATTAAATTTTTAGTTTCACCACCATCCTTTACCATTTTGTGATTCACACCTTCCCCCTTTATTTTCTGTCTAATTCTACCTCCTTCTACCAAATGGAAACATGTCCCTTCAACTTGATTTGGTAAACTTGACTCCCTCATAATCTTCAACCTCCTCATATTTGAAATACTCTTCAATATCATTAATCCAAACAATAAGCTCCTCTAAATTCAAAATTTTGTTATAATTAGAGATTTCAATCCTCTACCTCTTCTCATTCTTGGTGATAGCCTTTATCATCTTGATTTTATCTGACCCTTCTTCTTCTTCTTGGCTCTCCTTATCCTAATCTTGTGTCCTCCATTCCTCATCATCACTCTTCCCTTTTGGTCTATGGTTTATGCCCTTTCTCTAGTCCTCCATGACATCTAGCCAATTCTTCATGGCTCTCATCACATCCATCATCTCCTCTACCCTTCTTATAACATTGACCATCACTGACATCCTCCTCAATGACATCTTTCCTTTGGATTGGGTAAAACTTCCTCAATTTGATGCTCGGTTGACAACACTTCAAACTTGCCTCTAGTCAACGATCTATCCACAATAGGATATTTCACAACACACACTTCCATAGGATTTGAATATGGCTTTGATACCACTTGATGCAAACAAGGTTTGAGGGTCTAAAATGGATTTTCCAACCTTGTAGCCAAACTCTTTAAAATTTCAATAAAAAATGAATGTAAAATAGAAACATGAGTTTTATCAATCATAATAGAATGCTCACATGCATGTAGGCCCTCATATGCTCAATACATTCGACCCATTGGCCCCATATGTTACCACATAGACTATCATGGACTTATTACATAGAAAATACTAAAATAAGTCTTTTGAATCTATTTACCCTAGCTCCCACTCCCTCACTATGGATGTCCCTTGCCAAAGATCTTTGATGGTGTTTATATATCAATCCCAAGTGCTAGAAATAATCCACGTCAGCCTCCCTTGGATTCCAAGTCCCAACTCTAGTATAACATGTATTTTAACCTCAGATGATTGGAGAGGGATCAAAACTTGACATGAATGGGTCCAGACCCATTTGAAGGTTGTCTTGCCTTATATCTACTATGTGACATGTTGTGTAGGCTCCACAAGGTTTGCGGAGGATCTACATGCTACCACCTTTACATCTGGCATGTTGTTTGATAAGATGATCTTTTGGCAAAGATATCTCCAAATCAATGTTTTCAACTGGTGTCATTATCATATGTTGTATTAGGCTTCCCATGTTGCTTCCATTTCATTCTATAGGAGAACTTTTCTTGATGTGGTATGGTCCTATGTGGTTCTCTAGGATGCTCTTGCATCAAATACTAAAATAATTACCTTGTTTCTTCTCTTCTTGATGCCAAGAACATGCTCTGATATCAATTGTAATGAAATAACTTGCACACAAAAAATGTAATATGAAATATTCTATAAATGTCTTTAAAAAAGTAAGAATAACAAGCCACTTTGAGAATGAAAACTTCAAATATCTTTAATGAGAACACAATTCATAAATTAATGACAATAAACTTACACCATGATATTCACACCATTTATGTAGATTATTAAAATCTTCCCACCAAAATCCAACTATGCTATGCCTTTTACAAATTTTATCATCCATCTAACAATATCAAATAATGCAGAATCTAAGACAAATGTCATGGAAAAAAAATTAATGCCAATGACTATGATTGAGGTTCATATTAACCTAATAGGATCTCATCGAATGTACGCACTCCACAATTTCAATTTTTGATTAGAGGTTGGAGTACAATTGTTCGATTAAGTATTATGATTGATGTTTTGAAGTCAAATAATGCACAAGAAGTTTCAACTCAATAGCAATGTGTTCCTCTACAACTCTACATTCATTTTCTCATGATTAGTGTGTCAATAAGTCTCAAGCAATATATGGGAATCATTGTTTATCAAAAGCACAACCCCAAGTTACCACCTTTATATCAACATATTTCATGCTAGTTATCCTTAAAAAGCAATGGGAACTATCCAATGAAAACCAAAATCGAGTCAAATTGCAAGCATTAGTCATAAAATAGTAAATACACTCAATATTAACATTAGTATTTTTGAGGTAAATAGATTACCTTCTCAAACATCAAATTTTATGAAGATTAAAATCAACTACCAAATTGTATAAAAAATTAAAAGAGATGACTGCTCAAGATGATCAGATCATGCTAAATTATCTTCAATTTCTTGAAATTGAGCATATAGGTCTTAGTTGGATTAAGGTATACAAATTACAATTTTTCATGATAAATTTGTGATGCAAGAGCATTGAAATGAATGAACGATCAACATCAACCAAAGAAAAAATTCAAGTTCAATTTTCATTAATGGTTTAGTCTTGCTTTGTTTTTGTTTATTTGGATGCTTCCTTAAAGAGGAATTTTTGAAGTTAAGATTTTGGCCAAATGATGATGCCCTCTTGCTAAAGGCCTTAATAGGTATCATCATTTCCATTTGATGGAAAAGGCGAAAAATTGATCAAGTTATATCAGGTTGAAGGTTTCATACTCCAAAACTAAATCAACAATTTGGGGTGTTTCAAGAACCCTAAGAACCTCAACAAGTACCTATTCCTTCTCCATGCCCAAATGAGTTCCAAGCATTGACAATTAAACATGTGCCTAGACCAATCTCAAAGTTCAACAAGCTCTTAGATGTATAAATTTTTATTTGTTGGTGTACCATCCTAAATTGTGCTCCCTCACAATTTTGTCCTCATTTGGGCCCTCACCTTGGCATTCATGTCCCAAGGCCTAATTGGAGCCCTGATTCTGCTCACACCATGCAAATAATCCATTTTTTTTAGAATGTACACTTTCTTACCCGATTTCATATGTCATTAATTGTTCAAGACTAGGGCACTAGCATTGGTGTCGACGCTCTGGTCCTCCCAATTAGGATCTATTTGGGGGCCCCTCAACTATAACATCATTTGAGCAGGAATCCTGATCCCATGTTGCCCAATGTTGAAAAATTAAAAAAAAAATTGACAAGCATGTATAAAAGGAGGTCTATCCCCTCTCATTTTGATAACCAACAAGCATATTTGATTAATAAATTCAAGAAATCAAGCATTCAAATTCAAATGAGAAACCAATCAATATTATTTCAAGCATTGGAGTTGACATTCATATTCTATGTTTATGAAGACTTTAAAAAACCCTAATTCCTTGTGGAGACAAACAAAACTCCATTAAAAGGTACAACATTATTGTTTGAGACATTATTCAACGTTTCTCTCAAAAGGAGATCCTTTCCATTACTGTAATTCAGTTACATTTCATTTCTATTTCATGGTTAATTTCAAAATTGGAGTTTTACCTAAGGCAAACCCCTATTGCCAACCTATTTCCCTTCTCTAGTGTCCATAGGAAAAAGTACAAAGCGACAATCTTTAGAATTGGCTTTATTTATAGAGATGAACAGGTTCCCCTTTGGATGACAAAAAGTGCAGAGGACTAGAGTGATGGGCATTCTGGGAATAGATCCGAACACTTTAATACTGCTCAAATCCAAGTTCGTGGCTCAATCCGACAACTGTAGCTCACTGTTCATGTGTTTTCACTTCAATTCTAGCACATGTACCCTAATTTCAATATTCAATTTAAAAGAGGATAAACAACAACCCCCAAGGTGAATCTAATAGGAATTCTCAGCCCCATCCTTGTTGATTTGAGGCTAGATCTATTAGGTTCACCCCTCTTTTCTAAATATTAGCAGTTTTCATACATCTAATTGTGGAAACTCTAATATTTTCACCATCACATTTTGGTGAACATGATATCTTACACTTTTATTTTCTTATTTATGTTCTCAAATTTGAGTGCTCATGCATTTCAAATACAAATTTGCATTTACAAGTTTAATTTTCAATTGAAATTAAAAAATTTAGAGGTTAATTTCACAAAAACCCTAATTTTTAATTCTAAAATTGAATTTGTGGCTTATCTAATTTGGATTTATTACTTCAGATCTGATAATTCAAAATATACAATTCAATTTTTCCCTCCTAGATCTCATTTTCAAATTGAATTACATAAATTTAGTGGTTGAAATTACAAAAACCCTAATTTATAATTCTAAAATTTACATGTGGGTGACATAATTTTTTAAATCAATTTTTGTTAGATAGTTCAAATAACCAGAAGACAACCGAGAGGGGGGGTGAATTAGTTGTCGTAGATTACCAAAATTATTAGAAATTAAAACTTTAATACAAGAATCCAAAACATTAATATTGAAATCCTTAAACCAAATACCGGAATAGCAGTTAAACCAATTAAGCATAACCAATAATCACAAAATAAATATGATCCACATGACACCAAGATTTGTACGTGGAAACCTGATAAAGGAAAAAATCACGGTGGGAAGCCTACCCACAGTCAGATAATACTTCTGCAGAAAGTATGTGAATTATAATTGATGATCTTGCACTTGCAGGAAGGCCAATAGCCTAGAGCGCACTGCTCATCACAAAAGGAGTCTCACTGACTACATAGAAATCCATACTACAATTTGGAGAAGTGTTGAACTACCAAAGATAACATCTCCTATGCTTGAGTACAATTCTGGTTAACCTCAATACCGGAGGACTAAATCCTCTTACATAAACCTAATTTGATCTCCAATGATCGACCAAATCCTCTGCCTGAATGATATTACATTATTCGCACATTACATCTCTTGACCATAACCATATATATTCTACAATGAGATCTTATATTTATATATACAAACCCTCGACCATAAACAATCAAGTCGAATACCATATAATAAACCAATTACATAATTACAAAACATGTCGACCTTAGACCAAACAAATAATATCCAACACATCGAGAGGTCCAATCCGCACGTTACATTAAAGTCGGTCCATAACCTAGATCAATCGAGACCCAGTATAGGTCCACACGTTACAACAATGATCTCCATCCGCCAAGTCTTGAACATGATCACCAACAACATCCTAAAACTCCACCAGAGGCTGCACCAACACCACTTATGCAATTCATCAAAGATCTTCATCAAAAACTTTGTCGGTGAAACCCTCGCTGGAACCAAAAGCCAAGCTTCTAAGCAAACAGGATAGCATCCAATCACCAGACCAAAACCATCTTACTGGATATGAACATGAGTATCATGAATAAGACAATTCCATAACCAAATCATACCGGAGCCTACTGGATCATGTCGGATCCAAAACAACCAAAAACTACTCAACCTACCAGGACCAGAAGGGTGTCGGTAAAGCATCCAAATAGGTATTGTTGACATCAATGATAAAACATCAATGCAACACATAATCAATTCCTCCAACTGGCCAACAATCTCCCCCTTTGGCATTGATGGCAACACTAGATGTGAAAAACATTTAAGTACCAAGGAATGTCAAACAAGTCTCCCTCAATGGAAGACAACCAACAATCTCCCACATAGTAATGAAATTTTGAAACAAAGGCCAAACTCTCCCTGTGAATGATATCTTTGTAAAGCTCTGAATTATACATATATCTCTCCCCTTACCAATATCTCTCTCCATTACTTTTCCTTTTTCACATCAATATCTCTCCTCCTTTGACATCAATGTCAGAAATCTAACAAAAATATCAAAGCAAAAACATAAACCACTAAATCACAAAGCTTACTACCTCCCCTGAGAAATAGCATCCCCACATCAGTGCCAGAATGAATAGTATCTTTGATAATGCATACCGGACTGATGCCAAACTGCATCAATCAAGTCTCTATTGGAGGGGCAGAAACTCCCAATCTGTTTCTCAGGTACTCAAATGATTCTTTAGACAAAGGTTTAGTGAAAATATCTGCAATTTTCTCTTTAGTGTTCACATAAACCAATCTAACTTCATTTGCTTCCACCTTTTCCTTCAAAAAGTTGTACTTGATAGATATGTGCTTTGTCTTAGAATGAAATACCAGATTCTTTGATATATCAATAGCAGCAGAGTTATCATAGTGAATAACTACCGGTGCATCACAAGCCACCTTTATATCCTTCAAAATTTGATTCATCCATAAAATTTGTGTATAGTTAGTAGCAACAACAACATACTCAGCTTCAATAGTAGATAAAGAAGTACATGTTGTTGATCCATGAAACCAATCTCTTTCCAAGAAAGAAAGCTCCACTGGAAGAACTTTTCCGGTCATCAACATCTCCAACCCAATCAACATATGTATATGGACATAAAGTAAAGTTATCATCCTTAGGGTACCACAAACCATATTCTAATGTACCTTGTAAGTATCTAAAAATCATTTTCACCGCACTCTCATGGTTCTCTCTAGGATCACTCTGAAATCTTGAAACAATACAAACAACATTCATTATGTCATGCCTAGTCTGAGCCAAATAAAGAAGACCTCCAATCATAGATTTGTATCTTGTAGGATTTACAGATGCTGAAATATCTTTTCTTGTCAATTTTTCACTTGTAACCATAAGAGTACTTACCAGTTTAGAATCTCCCATACCAAATTCCTTCAACAATTCCTTAGCATACTTATTTTGACAGATGAAAATACCTTTGTCAACCTGAGTAATATGCAAACCTAAGAAAATCTTCATTTCTCCAATCATAGACATCTCAAACTCTTTCGCCATATTCTTAGATAATCCTATGCATAACTCATCATCACCTCCAAAAATAATGTCATCAACAAATACTTCAATAATCAGTATATCATCATTAATGATTTTATAATATAAATTGTTATCAGTATTACCCTTAGTAAAACCAAGCTTCAAAAGATATTTATCCAACCTTGCATACCAAGCTCTAGGTGCTTGTTTCAATCCATATAAAGCTTTCCTTAACTTTCAAACCATGTTTGTATCATCTCATAGTGAAAACCCATCAAGTTACTCAATATAAACTTTCTCATCAAGATCCCCATTCAAAAATGCACATTTAACATCCATCTGATAAACCTTGTAGTTTTTATAAGCAGCATAGGCAAGAAATAATATTACAACTTCAATCCTAGCTATAGGTGCAAAAGCCTCTCCATTATCAATTCCTTCCTTCTAGGAATATCCTTTACAAACCAACTAGCCTTATTCCTTATAACTCGACCATCCTCATTCAATTTATTCCTAAAAACCCATTTAGTTCCAATAACATTTTTATTTTTAGGATAGGGAACCAAAGTCCATGTATTATTTTTCTCAAACTGATCTAATTCTTCTTCCATAGCTTTCAACCAATATTCATCTTTACATGCCTCAATTACCGATACCGGTTCAATTTGTGAAATTAAATATACCTCATTAGTTGTCAGTCTTCTTCTTGTCATTACTCCATTGCTCGTATCCCCAATGATCCGATCTTCTGAATGATTCAATCTCACATACCTAGGAGTCCTCTGACTCTCTGTTCCTCTTCACTGATCTTCATTTACTGTAGAATTTTCTGATACATCCGTATTAACTAGTTCAACACTTTGTTCTGGTAAAGGTGCTACTAGTTCAGATATAATCATTTCCATTATCGGTTCCTTCTCATAAACTCTAATTTGACTTCTATTCAGCTCATCTACTTTGACATTAGCGCTCTTCACAATTTTTTGCAATCTCTTGTTATAACATCTATATGCTTTTCTTTCATTAGAATAACCAAGAAATATGCCTTCATCACATCTAGGATCAAATTTTCCAATGATATCATCTCTCCTAATATGACATTTACCAAAGATTCTAAAATACTTAACTGTAGTTGTATTGCCAAACCAAAACTCATAAGGTGTCTAATCGGTTTCTCCTTTGATATGTAGTCCACTGAATGTATAAACTATTGTTCTCACTGCTTCTCTCCAATAGATATGAGGTAGACTCGATTCCATCATCATTGTTCTAGCAACATCCAGGATAGTTATGTTCTTTCTTTCCACAACTCCATTTTGCTGAGGTGTCTGAGGAACAGAAAATTGTCTTCTTATACCATGCTTCTCACAAAAGTTATTAAACTCATTGGATGTGAATTCTCCACCATGATCTGACCTCAAACATTAATCTTCAATCCTATCTCAGTTTCCACTTTAGCTTTAAATATTTTAAACTTTTCAAATGCCTCAGATTTTTCTTTTACAAAAGTAACCCACACCATTCTAGAATAATCATCAATGATCAACATGAAATATCTATCAACTTGAAAACTTTTAACTCTAACAGAGCCACACAAATCAGTATGAATAAGATCAAGAACATTATTAGATTTATCTTGTATACTCCTAAAAGAGGTTCTGACCTATTTACCCATTTGACATTCTTTACATACTAGATTATGGGGCTTCATAATCTTTGGTATATCTCTAACTACTTGAGTTGAACTAATCTTTATAATGTAATCAAAATTCACATGGCACAGCCTTTTATGCCATAGCCAACTCTCATCAATCTATGTAATCAAACATGTCTTCTCACCAGAATTCAAATGAAATATATTACCTTTTGTTTATGTACCGGTTGCAATCTCCAAACCAGATCTGTTAATGATTTTGCATTTTCCATCCTTGAACTGTAATTGAAATCCCTTATCTACCAATTGTCCTACACTCAAAAGATTATGCTTCAAACCTTCAACATAATAAACATTGTTAGTATTGTTCTTACCATCCAATGATATAGTTCCTTTTCCTTTGATCATACATGCTTTGTCATCTCCAAATCTAACTAGACCACCCTTAAATTCTTGTAAAGATAGAAACTTCCCTTTATCTCCTGTCATATGATGTGAACAACCACTGTCAATTACCCATTCATCCTTGTCTTCAATTTTAGTAGCAAGTTCCTTCTCTTCAAGTACATTCTCTTCCAATGTTGGAACATCTTCCTTGATAGCCAGGAACACCCATTCCTTCCCATTGCTAGAACCACTAGCAGAGTCTTATGTCGGTTCATCATCAGAATCAGCGATTCCTTCCTCATCCTCTATGTAGCATGATTTGTCTTTGTTTTTATTGTACTTATACTTTGTTTGATATCTAGGGTTAGGCTTAAAAGATCTTCTAATTCTTTCTTCAAATATTGAATTCCTTTCAGGACATCTAGATGAAAAATGACCAATCTTATTACATGCAAAACATTTAAAAGGTGCTTTTCCTTCATACTTACATCCTACCGGTCCTTTAGGTACTCTTCTAGAAAATAGTGCTTCAAGTTGCTCAAACTCTTCATCTTCTCTCTTCATATCTTCCAATTCCTTTTCATATAAATCTTTCCAATCTTTCTTACTGGTTGCAGTTGTAGATGCATGAAAATCAAGTTCAATCTTCATAGCTCCAGAAGGTCCAAATTCTTCAAGCTCAAAAGCAGATAATTTCCCAACCAAGGTATCTTTGTTGATAGATGTACTAGTCATTGTTCTTAACTCATTAATAGTAGTAGCCTTCATTTTGTGAGCCAGTGGTAGGGCTCTCAGAACTTTAGAAACAATTTTATCTTCGGTCAGAGTTCCACCACAACATTGAATTCCCATAACAATCTCATTTACCCTTTCCATGAATGCAGTAATCCTTTCATCTTCTTCCATCTTTAGGTTTTCATATCTCACCCAGTAACCATAAATTTTAGCAATCTTCACTGTAGGGTCACCTTCATTAAGAGTCTCCAACTTGTCCCATATAGCCTTTCCAGATGATTTGTCGGTTAATCCAATTATTTGTTGATCAGAAAGTGCAAACAAGAAGGCTTCTATTGCTCTACAATCATTCTCAAGTTCCTTATCCAAGTTTTTCAGAGGAGGATTGTCAAATGTCAGATTATGAGGTGTGACACCATTCTGTGTGATCTCCCAAATTTCCTTGCCAAGACCTCTCAGATGAGTCTCCATCTGAATCTTCCATACTATGTAATTTGTTCCATCAAGCCTCAAAATATCTCTCCGAAAGATAGCTCTAGATGAACTGGATGAACTTGAACTATTAGATGCCATAGGATCTTCCTCAAACGAATAAGCTTTCTGCAGAGAGGACCAAAGCTCTGATACCAATTATTAGACAGTTCAAATAACCAGAAGACAATTGAGAGGGGGGGTGAATCAGTTGTCATAGATTAATAGAACCTTTAGCAATTAAAAATTTAATACCGGAATTCTTAAACCAAATACCAGAATAAAATTTAAATCAATTAAGCATAAACAATAATCACGGAATAAATACCATCCACATGACACCAAGATTTGTATGTGGAAACCTGATAAATGGAAAAACCACAGTGGGAAGCCTACCCATAGTCAGATAATACTTTTGTAGAAAGTATGTGAATTAAAATTTAGGGGCCTGCACTTGCAGGAAGGCCAACAACCTAGAGCGGAGTGCTCATCACAAAAGGAGTCTACCTGACTACATAGAAATCCAGACTACAATCTAGAGAAGTGTTGAACTGCAAACGATAACATCTCCTATGCCTAAGTATAGTTCCAGTTAAGCTCAATACCAGAGGACTAAATCATCTTACATAAACCTAATTTGATCTCCAATGATCGACCAAATCCTCTTCCTGAATGATATTACATTATTCGCACATTACATCTCTTGACTATAACCATATATATATTCTACAATGAGATCTTGCATCTATATATACAAACCCTCGACCATAAATAATCAGGTCGGCCACCAGATAATAAACTAATTATATAATTACAAAAAATGTTGGCCTTAGACCAAACAAATAATATCCAACACATAAGACATCCTAGAAACACATCAAGAGGTCCAGTCCACACGTTACATTAAAGTCGGTCCATAACCTAGATCAATCGGGACCCAGTATAGGTCCACATGTTACAACAATGATCTCCATCCTTCAAGTCTTGAACATGAGTATCATGAATAAGCCAATTCCATAACCAAATCATACCGGAGCCTATCGGATCATGTCGGATCCGAAAAAACCAAAAACCACTAGGACTAGAAGGTTGTTGGTAAAGCATCCAAACAACTAGTGTTGGCATCAATGACAAAACATCAAACATATCAAAGGAGAAACCGGTAAGACACCTTATGAGTTATGGTTTGGGAATACACCTACAGTTAAGTATTTCAGAATCTTTGGTAGTAAATGTTCAGATCTGATATTTATAATATGCTATGCTATGATCTAGATGCATTTATCTTTCAAATTCACAAATCAAATTGCTTAATTAATTGGTTAATCAATCATTTTTTATAAAATTTTGCATTGTTTAATCAAAAGTTTTCAATTTCAATTTCAAATTTCCTCCTTTGTGGATGAGTTTTGCTACCATTAGTCCTACCTATAATATTCTCATGATAAGACGTAGAATTAAGGCTTCCCAAGGTTTAATTACTAAGGACATGGAGCCTAATTTGGATAACTTGTTTCATGAGAACGTTGGTGGTTCTTATATTCCAACAATTGATATCATTTATCCCCATTATTTACATAATTCTCATGATGAGGGTGAATTGCTATCTAAGGTTTCTATTAATCAATTAGATAATATTGACAATGAATTTCAAAATCTTCAACAATGGATGAGTCAACAATACCCGTAAAGCGAAGTAATCCATTGATTGAAGGATTATAGAGAATGGTTTAAAGTCATAAAGCTGGTTTTGATTTGATGTGTGGCCTTTCTCACATTGTTGACACTAATGTCATGCTTATGAAAAATTATGCTAGAGTCCTTGGTTGCACTCAAGCTCCTAGTCAAGTTAATCATTCTATTCCTATGGCTACATCTATGCCTAGTGTGCCTACTTTCACATCTACAATCATGGCTACTTCCACACGAAATGTTAATCCTATACATGTTATTCAAGGGGGAAATATTGCTAATCAAAAGTCTTTCATACCTCCTTTCATGAATCTTCTGTTTGTAACCCAATCATCTCTCATACCTACTATGATGGATGAAAATGGAATCAGGTAGATTAGGTCCAAATCCCACTTTCATTCATACACCAGAATACGAAATCACCTAAAGGAGTGATTCTCTTTGACTAACTCTTGTGAAAGAGAGTCAAGGAATACTTTCAGGGTTTCAATTCCTTTGTTGCTATGAAAGGGAATGTCCAAAATATGGGAGGATATGAAACTATGCAAAAGAACATGGATACAAGTGACTAAAACAATTAGACAAAGACTAATAATTTAACTGAACTGAGACAACAAGTGCAAATCTAAGAATAGAATTATGTTGTGCACCTGATACTGAAAATTGGGCCTGATTTAGCCCGACCGGGGTGCTGGGCAACTTGGTCCTTGTTACCAAATTGAGCGAAAAATTGGAAATCTACAAATTGGGTTGATTTGGACCCTGCCTGTCAAATCTGGAGTTGATTGGGGAGCACTGGGGTGTTGTGCGTCATGGTCCTGGTGGACTAGGGAATTAGGTGCTCTGATCCAGGCAATTTCTATTGAATTTTGGCTGAATGCTCTGTCTTTGGGTCTTGAAGTTGTTCTGATCTTCCTGGCTCCACTGGATACCTGAAACTATACAGAAGAAGGAAAGAAAGGGGGGTTGTGGATAGGGGTTTTCTTTAGGTCAAACCCAGATTTGGAATAAACCCTAATTGAAATATAAATTGACCTTGAATTGAATTGGGAAATTTTGCCTTTTGAGGGCAAGGCTAAAATGCTTGAATGTAAACGATCATACCTTCAATAGGTGATGCAATGCTCTTAGGATAAGTCCTCTATGTGTTGATGCAATAACATGATAAATCATACAAAATCCATCATGAAATCATAATTGAAACATAAGTTGAAGATGCGCTCATGTAGTTTGTTGCTCCTTGAATCAGATCTGATCTTGAATTTATGATAGTATTTGTATATGATGTAATTGTTGAAAAAATCAATTCAGAGAGATGCCTTATATAGGGATTTCATAATTAAAATCACCTTTAGGTCGACTTAGAATTGATATAATTTCACACAAATATATATTTAAACATTATAATACCACCAAATTAAGATCTCAAAATTTATAGGGATGTGATCTATCGTGATTCTAATGTTAAATCCATCTTGGTGCGACAATCCAATGTGTTTAGATATGAAAAATATGCTTTGAGAGTTGAAATTAGGGCAAGATTAAGGAAAAATCGAGATAAAATGATAAAGGACACATCTAGAATAGAGGGCCCAAATAAGAATCTGATGATGTAATAAAGTGAAATAAGACCCATAATATTGAGTTAAATATTAATTAACTACAATAAAGGTCATATAATGCATAGATTAAAGGGAAATACTAAAATAGGTGCTAGGAGAGTGTGAAATTGGACACACTAATAAAGGGTGTACAATTTATGACGCTACACATACATATCATAGTGTTCCACCTTCTTATTCTCAACCTCCACCTTCATTCAACAATGTTACTCCTCCATCTCAATCCAACATAACCAATTTCAATCCATCCACCGAAGCAACCATCAATAACCCAGCTCAAATCGTCTCATCCTTAAAACAAAAAATAGCTTCTATGAACCAATCCAAGTTTAATTTACCCACGTTCGATGTAGCAAGCCCATTACTTGATTACATTGTCCATACCATCCCTCCTAAACACATTCAAATCCCTCAAATGGAGATTTATAATGAAAAAGGTGATCACTTGACTCATGTAAAAACATTTCAAACTTTGTGTAGTGATTTTGCTCATGATCAAAGACTTTTGGCTAAATTGTTTACTAGAACTTTTAAGAATAAAGCATTGCAATGGTAGTGTTCTTTGCCTCCTTATTCTATTACATCATTTCAACAATTGGCTAATGATTTCATTCAACAATTTCACAATAATATTGGTCCTAAGATTACTTTAATTGATTTTATTCATTGTAAGCAAGGTGTTAAATAAAAATTGATAGATTTTATTGGTTGATGTAAACATTTTTATTCTCAAATTACTTTTCCTATGCTTAGTCAAGGTGTTCAAAGAAATTTTATTTCTAATTTACAAAAAAGACATTAGGGATAAGCTTCTCTTTTCTGAGTTTGCTTCCTTTATGCAGTTGTGTGCGGTGCTTCATAATTATCAGCTTCAAGTGAGTCAATTTGAATAATCTCCTTCAATGGCATTGGCTGATAAGAATGAAAGTGCTCAACAATATTTTGTGAAGTTTAAATTGAACAAGGGATTCATCAAGTTCAATGACAACAACATTACCCAAGTATTAGCAACAACAACAGGTGTGCCTCCTTTATCCAAGTATTTTAGCAAAGAATTTACTCCTCTTTCCAAATCTTTACATAGTACCATGACACGATTGTTGAATAAGAATATGTTGAAACTTTCTCCTATCAAACCAATTGACAAATCCAAACCTGTGCCACCCTATCATGATCCCAAATATTTTTTCCAATATCATCGTCAACCCAATCATGACACCGAAAAGTGTTATTCCTTAAGGAGTAGAATTCAATATTTTATTGATAACAATACCATATTTGTAGCTAGTGTGAATGTAAAGGAAACAAATATGTAGCTCCTTGTGAGATTTTGCCAAGATCAAGGGCACAATGAAAAGAACAAAAGAGAGACAAAAGTATGACAAGAATGAACTGTATTCTCATCAATATACAAATGATCAACTAGATTAACCAATACAATGAATATAGACTCGTATATATAGGCAAGGCCAAATGGATATGTGAGCACACAATCATGACATGTGGCTCAATGAGAAACAAGCGTAGGTAAGAAAAAGTAGGGGTAGGTAGGAGAAATAATATAATATTCCACAAGAGGTGGATGAACCACTGAATGTAGAGTGTAACAGCAAGATAAGAGCACAAAAGGTGGAATTTCTCCTATAAGCTACATCCCTATGTGCACACTTCCCTAAGTGTCTCATATCCAAACTACGATGAGATGCATTATCCTAAGTTAACTTAAGTAAAGTGTAATTATATACTATAAGAATAAATAATTACACCAACACTCCCCCTTAAGTGCAACTTAGGGGAATGAAGACTCAAGTCAACAATGCAATATGGATCCCAGCTACTAGCCCATGATAGGTACCCATGTACAATATGCAAATGCAAGAAAACCTATGCAATGCAATCTCTCACAAATGGAGAAAGGGAGAAAACCCAGTGGGAAAAAACTCCCCCCAAAAGAGAGATAAATGTACAAAAGACTCTCAAAGAAGAAGGAAAAAACCTCTAAGAGGAAAAAGTCCCCCCATAAGAGAGGAAGGAGAAGTCAGCTGACCCCCCCTAATGAATCATCTCGCACCCCTAAGAGATCTTGCAACTACTGGAACTTACTCTCAATGAAGGGTTTGGTGAAGATGTCTGCAACCTACTCCACTATAGAACAATACTGCAAATCAATGACCTGCTCCTGAATCAGCTCTCGGATGTAGTGCATATGAATCTCGATGTGTTTGGTCCACTGATGCTGAACGAGGTTCTTTGAGATTGCAATAGCACTATGATTGTCACAATGTAGAACTATCGATCGTGGAGTGGAGAACCCAAACTCTGTGAGAATATGCTGAATCCAAATAGTCTCAATTGCTACGTTAACAACCCCTCAATACTCAGCCTCATTCTAAGAGAGAGAAATAACATGCTGCTTCTTGCTTTGCCAACAAATGGGGCCCGAACCAAGGTGGAAGTTGTAACCAGAAGTAGACTTATTATCATCAAGATCACCAGCCCAATCGGAGTCTGTGTAACCAACCAAGCGAAGTCTTGTGCCTGTTGCATAGTGAATCCCATAATGATATGTACCCTGGATGTAGTGAAGGATGTTAGGGTTCCCACAGATACTGAGAGGGGGGGGGTGAATCATTATCTGACCGGTAATGAAATTTTCTTAAAACTGAATATGCAGAACATAAAGTAACAGTATAACAGTATGCAAGAATTAATGTAAATAACAGAATCAAAAACATCCACATGAAAAGAACACCATAACACAAGATGTTTAATGAGGAAACCTGGTGTGGGAAAAACCTCGGTGGGATTTGTGACCCACAATATTCACTTACTGGCCAATAAGAGAATATTACTTACAATAGGGGCCTGCACATGCAGGAAGGCCAACTGCCTAGAGCACACTGCTCAATAAGAAGTCACACTGACTTACAATGAGGATTATGCAAATCCAATGATATGTACTACTTTAGAATAGCATCTTCAATGCCAGATTCAGTACCGGTTCTTGCTCTGTTCTTTACATATACCCTTGACCTACAATTCGCACATTAGGTCTGCCTTATAATTATTATGCTTCCTATCCATATCCTACAAATGACTACAATGATCTCTTTTATATACAAGAGTCATTTTAAAATTTGCCAAGTCGGCTTATAATAATAAGAAAAATATTACATATCAAAAATCCTATCAGTCTCTGTGTCGGTATACATATTTCCTTCTGTGCCGGTGTACATCTTCTGTGTCGGTGCCGGTGTAGATTGATCTTGCTAATGCCGGTGCACTGTCTTGTTTGAATAATGCTTTGCCGGTATAATGTCTTGTCGGTGCCATGGGATTGCAAGGTTGCATGTGTAATGCTTTGTCGGTGTAATGTCTTGCCGGTGCCATAGGATTGCAAGGTTGCCATCAATGACAAAACCTTCAATCACACACAATGTCTCATTGGAGTGTCCATATGCCAACAAAGGATGTGTTTGGTGGCTTTTCAATGAAGCTCATGTGGTTCCTGCATGAAGCAAGAAACCATGCCAACCACAAATGAAATGTCAGGGCATGTGTGAGTCAAGTAGATGAGACTACCCACAAGTTGACGATACAATGTGGCATCAACAAGTGGAGAAGAGAACCTATCCTCAAGCTTGACTCCTAAAAGAAAGGGAGTTGATGCAGGCTAACAATTAGCCATATGAAAGCGTGCAAGTAGATCAAGAGCATACTTGGGCTGCAAAAGAGTAATCCCAAAAGATGACTGTGAAATCTCTATCCCAAGAAAGTAGTGCAAAAGAGCCAAGTTAGTCATAGTAAATATGTCATGCAAAGCATATTTGACACTACTAATCATGGATGAGGTACTCCTTGTAATGATCAAATCATCAAAATAGAGCACAAGTATCAAGTGTGAGTCATCCTGATGCAAAATGTAGACATTCGGATCAAAATGACACCCAGTGAACCTTGCTGAGAGAAGAAAGGAATCCATTTTGGTGTACCAAGCCCTGGGGGGCTGCTTAAGGCCATAGAGAGATTTTCTCAGTCTACAAATCAAGGAAGAATCATGGATGAAACCCTGTGGTTGCTCCATATATATCTCCTCATCAAGATCCCCATGAATAAAAGAACTCTTCACATCCATCTGATGTACAACCCAACCATGAGTTGCAGCAATAGAAAGTGTCAAGCGAATGGAGTTCATCTTGGCTACGGGCGTAAAGGTCTCAATATAGTCAACATCTGGAACCTGAGAGAAACCTTTCACAACAACTCGATCCTTATACTTATCAACACTACCATCTGCTGCAAACTTGGTCTGATAGATCCACTTACATTGAGCCATCTTTCTCCCCTTAGGGAGAGGGACTAACTCCCACGTGTTGTTCCTCATCAAGGAACTATACTCTTCCTCCATAGCTTGGTCCCACTCGGGAACCCCTGATGCTCCCTGAAATGTCTCTGGATTGAAAGCGGTAGAAATGTATGCATGTGGAAGGTTCTGGTGTTGTGATTGAGTTCTCCGTGTATTTGAACGATCCCCAACAAGAGAACCCGCTGACTCAAGTGTCTGTCGAGCCCAACAAGGTCTAGGTGGAGGTGGAGAACAAGGCTCCTCAACTACAAGTGGACCCTGCGGAGGTGTTGCCTTGTGAGTTGAAGTTGAAGGAGTCTCACCATCTGAATCACTCTCATCACTATCCACAATGGAGGAAGGTAGAGGAGGAAGGGAGGTTAAGCTAGGAGAGATTTCCTCTAAATGAACACTCCTCTCAATAAACACCTCATGCATCTCAGGATCCATCAATCCATATGTCTTAACACCCTCGGGATATCCAACAAAAATACAAGGCCTACTCTAAGGTTCCAATGCCTTGCATTTCTGCGGAGGAATGCGAGCCCATGCTAGACATCCAAAGACTCCGAAATGTCTCACAATCGGTTTCCTACCAACCCAAGCCTCAAAAGAAGTAATACTTGTCAAAGCTTTGTGAGGAACCTGATTTTGGATGTGTGTGGCACAACTGATAGCCTCTACCAAAAAGGCAGGATCAAGAGTACGTGCATGTATCATACAACTAGCTATTTATTTGAGAGTTCTATTCTTGCATTTTGCAACTCCATTCTGTTGTGGAGTGTAGGCAAATAAATGCTAAAGATCAATCCCCTCAAATGTACAAAAATCCTCAAGTATTTTGTTCACATATTCCCTTCCATTATCTGTGCGAAGAATCTTGACCACTTTCCCTGATTGCTTCTCCACATGAGCCTTGAAGTCTAGAAATTTGTCAAATACTTCACTCTTATGAATAAGAAAATAGACCCAAGTGAAGCGGGATTAGTCATCAATGAAGGCAAGGACATAGTGGGCCCTACTAAATGAAGGTGATGGAACTGGACCTGCTACATCGCTATGAACAAGTTGAAGAACTTCCAAAGCCCTCCAAGCTTTCCCCTTATCAAACTTCTCCTTGGGATGCTTGCCCATGGAACATTCTAAACATACACCCTCTAAGAAACTGATTCAAGGTAGACCCGTGACCATGTCTTTAGTGCTAAGCTGCTGAAGATAGCAGTAGTTGAGGTGACCAAACCACTCATGTCATAGCTTACTTTCTGAATTTGAATGAGTAAGAAAAGCCCTATGAGGAGAACTTGGCACAAAGTGGGAGAATGAATAAAGTCTTGAGTTGTCATTGACTTGTCCCGCTGCAACCAAGGCATCATTATCAACTTCCTTTACCACAACTGAATTAGGTGTAAACTCAACCTTTTTCCCATTCCCATAGTGAGAGATTTGGTATATAGAGAGAAGATTGGTAGACAAGTTAGGAACACAAAGAACATTCTCAAATGTTCCATCATCCATGTCAACCAAACCTTTCCCTTCAACCTCAACTTGAGTATCATCACCTATGTAAATATGAGGTACCTTTGATGGCTCCAATGAAGAAAACTGCTCCTTTGTAGAGCCCATGTGATAAGAGGCACCCGAGTCAAGTATCCACTGCTGTAAAGAACTTGTTTTAGCCACAAATGCTTGTCCTTTTCCCTTAGACTGTGGGGAAGAGGAAGGAGATGAATCCTTCTTGTTGTAGGCAGATGGAAAATTGATGTTGTTCTTCTTAAGAAGATTTGTCAACTCATCAACTTGCTTGGTGTGCCATCGATGCTCATCATGACCATACTTCTTGCAATAAGCATAAATTAGTTTATCCTTCTTAGGTGGAGTCCCCTTCTTGGAAGAGGATGAAAAATTACCTTGTGATGGAGAGGTTGATTGTCCTTTTTCCTGTTGTGGCTTTGACTTAGATTGCTTCTTCTTCTTCTTGGAATCTTTGCCTTGACTCCCTTGATTAGCCACCAAAGCATTGGACTTTGAAGACTTGAGAATCCCCATGTTCAACAACTTAGATTGTTCCAACATCAACATTTATGTGAAAGCATCAAATGAAGTAATAGTGTAGGAACTCCCCATTGTCAAACAATGAGTTTGGAAGCTAGAAAGAAATGCTACATATTCAGGTGAAATCTTGTCCAACAAGTTGAATATCAACTGAGCCTCTTTTTTGTCAATTCCACAATCCTTAAGCTTTGCTCTTAGCTCATTTGTTTTGGTGACATAATCTTGGATTCTATCAAAACACTTGGGATCCAAGTTGGTGAGATCATTGTCAATCTTGTAACCTCTGATTTCATCAACTTGACCATACAATTTATGAAAGATGTCCCAAGCCTCTTTGATTGTAGAACACTTCTCAATGAGAAAAATGAAGTCATCTGATACATACTTACGCAAAGTTCCAAGAGCCATGAAATTCTTAATAAACCATTCTAACTGAGCATTAGGATCAGCCTTGGGATCTAGTGGTGCTGCTATTGTTCCATCTATGTAATGTGTGAGTCCTTTTTCCATTAGTTTGCTCCATGCTTTAATTTTCCAAGATGCATAATTATGAGGAGTTAAAGGTGGAAATTATGACGACTCATAGCAACAAAAATGAAAGAGCACAAGGAAAGAGAGGCACAATCACACAAGACACCCCCCCAAATTCATTCAATCAAAGAAACCCCCCCCCACAAAAAAAAATTATGATTTGGCACTTTATACTTAGTGCGTGTACAATGGGCCACTTGCAAAAAATGGAAAAGTGGATTTCTAATTTCAAAGGAGACTCAAACTAATAATGCAAGAGATCTAAACTAATATCCAAGCAAATTACAAGTACCAAGTAGGCCAAAAAAGACCAATATCTGAAAGTACAATATCCATTCAAAATCTCTAAAAATTGATCTTAGATTATGAAAGTAGATGAAAAAATATGCACTTTCGAAAAAATGACACCTGAAAAGGAGGTCGTATGAGCCCAAACGAAGCCTTTGAAGTTGCAAAATTGAGGATTGGATAGGTACAACAGAGAGAATCTAAAAATTATGAAACACCTGTGCATAAAAATCAGAAAATAACCAAACCACTGTGGAGAGCATGAAAAATTAGCCCAAATAAAAAAAATTGCACCCAAAAAGGAGCAAAATTGAGCAACTTGTGAGCCTCCAAAGTTGACCCAAAAAACCAAACTGCTCAACGCAGAGGGGTCTAAAATTTTCAAAAAAGTGTCGACGCAAGACGATGTTAGCAAATCACTGTGTTAAATTTGACGGTCGTATGACTATCAAAATGGTCGTCGCGCCCTTTTCCCTGGCACTAACTGAGCGGATGACGTGTTAGAATTTTTTCCATAGGCCAATGGCCTCTTGCCACGTGGCGGACGTGGGTTCGTCAGGAGGTGACGTGTCGCAACTGAAGGTGAGGTTGTCAGCGTCTGCTGGTGGGTACTGGTGGCTGAACTAGTGATAGGCTGATGGCCGGAACTAGAGTCTGGTGACTGATCGGAGCCAGAGCCGGAGTCCAGTGATGGGTCAGAGCCGAGCAGGGTTGTCGGGGCCGACAGGAGGCAGGGTGCCAAAGTTGGCAGGCAGTCAGGGCCGATGAGAGGCTATCGAGCCAACGGGAGGTTGGGCGGCTGCTTGGTGCCAGCGGATGCTACTAGAGGTCAACGCTACAGAGGATGCAGGGTACAGTATTGCCCAAATTGGGCAAAAAAATCCTCCAACACCCAAAATTTGATTTTCTCCAAAATAGGTCGATTTTATACTCGATTTTTATGGAAATTGCCTCCTGGATGCAATGATGAGGTCAAAATCACTCTGAGATGCCTCCAAAATGTGTAGTACTTGAGATATGAAAATAGAAGCCTTCTAAGATGTCTCCCAAAAGAAATCAATGAAGCCCCAATGGCTTTGATACCATGTGAGATTTTTCCAAGATCAAGGGCACAATGAAAGGCACAAAAGAGAGACAAAAGTATGACAAGAATAAACTGTATTCTCATCAATATACAAATGATCAACTAGATTAACCAATACAATGAATATAGGCCTACATATATAGGCAAGGCCAAATGGATATGTGAGTACACAATCATGACATGCGGCTCAATGAGAAACAAGGGTAGGTAAGAAAAAGTAGGGCTAGGTAGGAGAAATAATATAATATTCCACAAGAGGTGGAGTGTAACAACAAGATAAGACCACAAAAGGTGGAATCTTCTACAAGCTACATCCCTATGTGCACACTTCCCTAAGTGTCTCATATCCAAACTACGATGAGATGCATTATCCTAAGTTAACTTAAGTAAAGTGTAACTATATCCTATAAGAATAAATAATTACACCAACACTCCTACTAATCAAAATCTTCAAATCTTTACTAATCCTTTGACTTCCCATTCTACTAATGTGGTTGAGTCTAAACATCTTATATTTTCTCCCAATGACCTTGGGCTTCAGCCTAACAATATGGTGAATCTTGTTGATATACCTATACCTCCTAAGGATCTATGCATTACCTTTGATCCTAGTGAAACTATTAAAGCACCTGATGGCCCACTATATATTATTGTGAAGATCAAAGGCAAACTCTCATGAGGGGTGCTCATTCATCCATCTTGCATGGTGAATATCATAACTAAAGAATATCTATATACTTTACAATTGCATCAAGTAACATATGATAAATCTGAGTAGCAATTAAGGGCTATGATGGTTTCTCTTGTCGTACTATTGGTTCTATTACTCCTCATTGACGTTGGTACTAAGTGCTTAGATGTCAATTTTCTTATCATTCCTACATCAGATCAATTTTGCGTGAAGTTGGGACATCCTTGGCTCTCTTCCATGAAAGTGATCCCTTCTGCCATTCATAAATATCATAAATTTCCTCATAATAAAAAAATCATAACAATTAATCACAGCATGTACCAACCCATGGTGAGGTGTGGAGATGTTAATCTTGATTACTTTTGGTCTAAAAAATTTGACCCAGTCTACTTCATATACCTTGTATTCCTCCTTTATATGTTGTGGTTCTGCCTCCTACATCTTACAAAGGGAAGCACCCAACATCTCCTATTTTTCAACCTAGTAGACCTTCTCATATCCCTCCTTCTTTAAAGGAAGAGAAAAATACTATGTCTATTGATCCTAAACCTTCACAACCCTCAGCTAAAACTAAACGAAACCATTGTGTGAGAGAACGCTGACACAAACATCATGTTGAGGCTCATGAAATCGCTTCTCAACCCATTTCCACCTCGAAGACACCAAATGTTGACATGATCCCATTTGTCCAGCCTTCACCTAATCCTAGGGATGAAGATCAACCTAAATATCCAAAATTAAATATGATTAAGAAAGATTATGGTTCATGTTCTATTCATGTTAAAGATCCTATTTTTATTAATCATGATGAAGAGATGGATGAAAATTATGCTCATGCTAACAATGTTTCAATGCTAATGATTCTAATGATGAATATGAACTTGTTGATGTTGGCAATGGTTTATCTAAATAATTTTCACAAGCATTAATCCCAACTCCTAGTAACAAACAAATCGACTCATCATTAGAGCATGGTCCTTGTTTGGAACTTGCAATAGATCCATCTACCTTTCTCAAAGTTGCTCCTCTTGCATAATTTCCACCTTCCCAAAACAATGTTTAACAAGATTGGGAGGTAGATGATTTGCTTGATTAGCTTCATTTGTGCCATAGATTCTCTCTCTCTCTCTTCTTTTGCTTGTTTGTGACTTTCCTCTATTTGTTTCTCAATTCTTCTATTTGTTGTCCCCAGTGTTGTCTACTTGAGGATGATGCAAAGTGTTGAGATCGATTGTGGTCTCTTCCATGTTAACTCAAAAGACACGTTCCCTTCTTCCATTGTGGTTATACTTCCCTTGGGTAATGAGTTCAATTCAATGAAAATATACTTCATGATATACATTATTTATCATTAAAGCATACTGACCCCAAAGTTAAGTAGAATCCTTGTATTTTGTGACCATTATTCGTTGATTTGTCCTTCCTTGGGGGCATATCATTGTGGTAACGTGCTTACCTTTTGGATGCATGCTACCTTAAAGAAATTTCTCCCATTGCAATGTATACAATCACTTTAACATGGGGGCATACACTTTGCTTCAATAATTAATTCTTTGCATATCTCGATACTCAAGTTACTTTGCAAACTGAGCCTTTTGCTTTGTAATTTTGGTATTTTCCTTTTCATGACTCATAGTAAGAGAACCTTACTAGGCTAGTAGTCGTGATTCTATCTTTTTCTCTTATGATGTCCCTTTTATCTTCATATTGAAGTAGTAAGATCCTAAAGTCCTCTAGGAGCTTGGTGTATCTTGCCCCTTTGATGACTTGATGAAAGCTTTTCAATGTGAACCTTTGTTCTTTACCAAGAGTATGCTTAGTCTCATACTCCCATTAAATTTGGGGCTAAATGTAGCGTCCTAAATTGTACTCCCTTACAATTTTGTCCTCATTTGGGCTCTCACCTTGGCATTCGCGTCTCGAGGCCTGATTGGAGCATTGATTCTACTCACACCATGCAAATAATCTATTTTTTTTCAGAATGTAAAATTTCTTACCCCATTTCTTCCATCCTTGATTGGTCAGGACCAGTGCACTACCGATTTGGTCCTCCTAATTAGGACCTATTTTGGGGCTCCTCAACGGTAACATCATTTGAGCGGGAATCTTGATCCTGTGTCAACTCATGTTGGAAAATTAAATTTTTTTTTTGGACAAGCATGTATAAAAGGAGGTCTATCCCCTCTCATTTTGATAACCGACAAGAATATTCGATCAATCAATTCAAGCATTCAAATCCAAGTGAGCAAGCAATCAGTCTTATTTCAAGCATTGAAGCAGAAGTAAGGTCAAGATTCAAGCATTAGAATTGACATTCATGTTCTATGTATATGAAGACTATATAAAATCCTAATTCTTTGTGGAGACAAACAAAACTCCATTAAAAGGTACAACATTGGTGTTTCACACTAATTCAACATTTCCCTCAAGAGGAGATAATTTTCATTATGCAATTCAATTACATTTCATTTCTATTCCATGGTTAATTCCAAAATTGGGGTTTGACCTAAGGCAAACCCCTATTCCTAACCTATTTCTCTTTTCTAGTGTGCACAAGAACATGCACAGAGCTATGATCTTCAAAATTTGCTTTCTTTACAAAGACCAACATGTTCCCCTTTGGACAGAAAAAAGTGTGGAGCATTCCAGAGCTCCTTTTGGGAACAGATCCGAACACTCCAACATTTCTTAGATCCAAGTTTATGGCTCAATTTGAAGATAGTACCTCATTGTTCATGTGTTTTCATTTCAATTCTAGCACATTTACCCTAATTCCAACATTCAATTTAAAAAGGATGAACAACCTCCTGCAAGGTGAATCTAATAAGAATTCTCAGCCCTATCCCTATTGGTTTGAGGCTAGATCTATTAGGTTCACCCCTCTTTAATGTGGTGGTCCGTAACTCTAAATATTAGTGGTTTTCATACACCTAATTGCGGAAACCCTAACATTTTCACCATCATAGTTGGTTATCTTCTTAGTCTCAAATTAGGTTTTTGCCCAAATGTTTGCATGGTTCCTAAGGGCAAGAAGCTTGCATAAGTCTTCAACACTTAAGAGTCTTCACACAGTACTCAGTTCAATTGTAAGCTTCAATAAAGGAAAGAATTATTTGAGTTGGAGGAGGGAGTGATTTTGACAACACTTGAGTCCCCTGATGGGTTTTGATTCTCATTCTTATGCTTGTCAAAAGGCAACAAAGCTTTTCACAATTGGCTTTTTGAGAGTTGCTAATAAGCTTGAAAGACCCAACAACTATTAAGGTTTAGAGTTCCTGAACGGACAAAGCTCCCAACAAAGAACAAATGAAGAGTTTTATGCCAAGTTTCAAATAGGCTCAAAATTCCTGACGAAATGAAAATCCAACAACCCCAACCATGAGGCAAAGTAAAAAACATTTATAAGTTTAGTTTGATTTCATAATTATTACAAAGTTCCCAATGGAACAAAAAACCCCAACAAAGGCTTACATGTAAAGAAAATCAAAACTTCTTATAGTTCTTAAAACTTTGAAACCTTTTGATTGTTAGATTCAATGATAGTCCCAAAGACACTGAGAGCGGGGGGTGAATCAATGTCTAACCGATTAGCAGAATATTTAAACTTATTAATAACTTTGCATCCCAAAACAGTGTACCGGTAAATAAGAATTATTGCAATAAATAGAAATAATAGAGACAGCATAGAAACACACCATAACACAAGATATTTAACGAGAAAACCCGATGTGGAAAAAATCTCGGTGGGATTTGTGACCCACAATATTTATTCACTGGCCAATGAATAAATACTACTTACAATGAGGGGCTTGCACATGCAGGGAGGCCAATAGCCTAGAGCTCACTGCTCAATAAAGAGTCACACTGACTACAAAATGGATTATCAAATCCAATACAATGTACTTCTCAAAACAACATCTCTCATGCCAGGTTCAGTACCGGTTTAAGCTCAGTCAATAAGCAAAACCTTCGCTGTCAACTATATCACCTTATACAAAATTCTCTCATAACACATTCTCAAAATGTCTTATAAGATCTCATACATATATGAGTCTTTTACAATATACCATGTCGGCTTTACAAAAGATAATTTCATTACAAAACAATTTATATAAGCGAAACTTTATCCCATGTCGACTGGAGTACTAGTATGCATTGTTGCCGATGTAATCTGAATACCGGTGAAGTGCCTGTTAGTGTCGGTGTCCACCGATGTATGAAGTTTGTGATGTCGGGCATGTAGAAACCAATTTTCAGTGAGTTGTCAGTTGGTTGCCATCAATGAAAACATCAACTATTCGCATAAGAGTGTAGAATGCCAACATTGATAAGGTTCATGTTCTCATCCGCAACTCAAGCAAGTTTTGGGACAAGTTTCTAATAGGGTGGAAAGTTTCAACAACAAATTAAAGACACATTTTCCTAGGTTTGAACCTCAAAAATTATCTAGATATGAATATTGGATCCTTATGATGAAATCGAAGGATTGATTACTGGCCGCAAAAGAACTCACTGAAAGTTTTGATTAGGTGTGCAAGGTTAGACGAATCTTGAAATACTCTTTGAAGTCATTTTGATGCCAATATATGGAAGAAGCATATAAATGGAAAAGCAATAGTTCAGATTCATAACAAATGCAAAAGGTTCAATTGCCAAACTATGAAGTATAAAAGGTAAGATTTATGCAATGATATGAGTCATCTGACTACAAGAGTGGTAGAGACCAAGAAAGCTTTTTCAGAAGTCGAGCGAGGAGAAAAAGTGAGAGAAGAAGGATTAAAGTAGGGTTGATAGTTGGATGAGAGGAGATTTGTGACTAGAAGAGACCAAGAGAAGAAGGTTGTCAAAGGGAGAAAGAGAGAATCGATCTTGTAATCTACTAATGAATATAATGTTTGGAATCTTACAAAAATACAGTATTTTGAATGTTGTCGTATATATTGTTTTCTGTTTTGTGTGATGTTCTTGCAATGGGTTTGTGAGTTGCTTTCATTGCAAGGTTGGGTAGTCTGATTAGCCCCCCTAACATTGTTAGCATCAATTTGGTATCCTAACATCTTCAAAAAAATTCAATCAACTAAAAAAGAAATTCTAAGAGTATCATAGCCTTTGAATATTGTAGACAAGCAATCTTGGCAAGGACAAACTACAATGTCCCCTTTTCATTCTGGGATGATAAAAATTAGAAATAAAAAACATAAATAAACTAAAATGTAAAATATATTATAATTATAAAATTTTGAATTAAAATTTTATTTTATCAATTGTCAAGGGACATGTGAAGAACCATGACTATTGAAGGAAAATTTAATATGAGAGGCACCAAACAAGAAGTAACCACCATACAAATAATGCATCTTTTATTATATAATTATTATTGCTTTGAAGCATGGAAGTGCAATTCATATAATTTGAGGACAAAACCCCCCTTGAACCATAATTTCTCAATAGTGTTTCCACACAAAAATCACCATTGTGCTAAGTTGATTGATCTTCTAATAGACATAACAATTTCAAGTTAATAACATTTGTTATTTATCAACAAATCTAATTGTCGTCTTTAATAACATTTGTTATTTATCAACAAATCTAATTGTCGTCTTTAAAAAAATTATTTAATTGTGCGAATTCGACAATTAATTTTATTTTTCAAAGTACAATTTGCGATGTATATACTATTGTATAGAAATTAAACTTGAATTTGATTGAATATTATGAAATATTCCCTATGAGATATTAAAAATCCAAAGGGCACATTACATTATCCTTTGGATTGAGCCTTGGGGTGGAAACAATGCACTTACTATTATCTACAACAAAGAGCAATTGTGAAGTTGCAATGGAGCCCTTTTACCAAAACCTTGAGGTCTATAGATTTTAATCACCTCAATCTCAAATTGCTTCAAGTCTCAATTGTTATGAGATTTAGGGTTCTAGCCATGCTCATTACTTGATTGTTGAAAAATGTTGACTATAGACACCTAAAAATGTCTCATCGGTCATACACTAATTATTTGTCTATTTAATTAAATAATTCTTTAATTATTTGATTATACTAACTATTTCTTCTAATCATCACCATTCAACACTCCTAATCATCAAATTTATATTCTCTAATAAATTTAATCAGTTATTCCTCTTCTAAATATTAATTAAATATTATTTATTTAATTAATCACAATTAATTCTTTAGTTAAATAATCTTTATTATTTAATTAAACTCATTTCTAATGTTTAAATAATTTCATTTAAATTATTTAAATAAATTAACGTATTCCTTCAATCTCCCAAATTCTAATTCCAATTAATTTCATCTAATTTTATTTCACATTTCCCCAAATTCGAATTTCATATCATTTCAAGTAATTTCATTTTTTCCAAATTCACATTTCACCAAATCTGAATTTCACTGAATCTCATGTGCATTTTTTCATTCAAAAATCCAAATGCAAATCCAAATCAAAATAAAATTGAATATCAAATGAATCTCCTACAACACATGTTGACAATCAAACTAATTGATCAAATGAGTTAACTTAGTTAACTCTTCAATCACCCATTTTCACTCAAAATCATCTTTTTCTGACTAATCAATCAATTCAGTCTTCTAATCCATCTAATCAGTCATCTCTCAATCAACTGGCTAATCTATTCAGTTCACTCTTCAATCAATTGAGTTAATTCTTCAATCAATCTGAGTTAACAGACCAATCAATTGAGTTCACTGATCAATCAAACTTAGTTATCTATTAATCAAATCATTTTAATCAGTTAACCCTATTTCAAATAATTAAACATTATTTATTTAATTAATTATGACTTATTCTTTAGTTAAATAATCTTTATTATTTAATTAAACTCATTTCTAATATTTAAATAGTTTCATTTAAATTATTTCATTAAATTGACAATTATTCCTCCAATCCTCAAATTCTAATTCTAATTAAATTTACCTAATTTCATTTCATTCTTCCCCAAATTCGAATTTCACTTAATTACATTTCTTCTAAAAACAAAATCTATTTGCCTCATACACCCACACTTGAAAGACTAGGGGCAAGAAGGTCTACCACAACTGGATTGGTTTGAAAATAAGGAGGCTATAGCAGAAACTATACATGAAAGACTCCCAGATGAATATCCTATTGAAAAAGATAGGTTCATCCAACTTTTCAAACAAAGACCAGTGAATTATATACACTAAGTTCATACCAATTCAATAACAACATGCACCTAAAAAGGTATTACATATAAGGGTGGGTTCATTTTTTAGTACCGCATTAAGCATATTTATGTATTGCATTGCATCACATATCTCCATTTAAGAGTGCATCATAGTTGTTTGCATATCACCATTGAACGACATATAGTTGCATATCATTATTGCTTTCTCATATAGTTGCATCAATAAAAACATGATGATTGTCTGAGTCATTCACCTGTCTACATTGAAAGGAACGAAGGTTGTCTCATTTCCTAGATACTTGTTCATGAAGTCTTTAGGAGGCCTTTAGTCATTCATCTTCAACGTCACCTTATGATTAAGCTTTATGCTTGGTTGGGTAGAAGTTCCACTATCAAGTCTTGTTACCCAAAATCTATCAATTGCTATATCTCACACATTAATCAATAGCTCTAAGTCATTACAGATACCTAGTTGGTCATGTGGCTAATGAAAAACCTAAAGTTCTACTTCTGCGCCGCTGTAATCGTCATACCCAAGAAGGTTTCGTTACTTACAAGGAAAAAAAAAAAGTTCTATGCCAAAATCAATAATAAAATATCATGGCAAAAAGAGAAAAGATATATAAATGAAACATCATGCATACAAGTGCAATAATAAAACTTGAGTATGGGAACATGTGAATAACTCCATCAGGGCTGTGGACAACTATTGGCAATAAAGCAATATTTGAGAGATTACAGTGCATAACCTCATCGAAGCCCTAAAAGTTTGCTGCCAACAAGGCTCTATCCAGGTTGCTTTTGAAGTCAGAATAACCCACGTAGCTAGTCACATAGGATTCCAAGGGTCTTTGATGGTTATAAGAGTCAGAATAAATTCAATTGCACACACATGGGCAAAAGAAGATCAAAGTTTCGAGAATTGATGGAGAAGTTTTCTGCGCCTCCATTCGTAAATCTTGGTTACATAGTGTGTTAGGTTGGATGGTCTAAGGTTTTCCGAGAATGGATTGAACTCCTATCTCTGAAACGTTTTCTAGCTTTGATTCAATTAGTGCATTTCAAAATGAAGAACACACACAATCATCTTTGTTCGAATAGGAACTTCGTTTTCATCATGCATCTTGCATTAACATAACTCATATCAAAAATTCAGTGTCTCCATGTGCATTGCCTAGATCATCATATCATACAGGTTTGCATACTTGGGGGCATAACCGAAAAAATCTAAAAATATGAAAATGTCCTTAAAAAAGCAATCAAAATCACAAAATCAAAAACTCAAAAATCAAAGCAAGAAACCATAGACCATCCATCAAATCAAATCAATAACAAACAAGCTCTCAAAGTCTACAATCAAAGTCTGCAATCAAACTGATCATATGTCTTGTTAATCAATCTATCGCTCAAACTTTATCAAGCATCAACATGTTTTATACAAGGAAGGGTACACTCTAATAAACCAGGCAGATCAGTCTTATACGAGGTACTCACTCTTTGAAACCAAACATTCCTATCAATGATCACACAAATCAAAACAATGACATAGATCAGTTTGGTTGCTAGATTTTGTCTAGGTTAGTCTTATCTTTATCAATTAATGGCAGGTCATGTTTCAAAAAATCCAAAAATCAATCAAAAACATCAATATACCAAAAACATTTGAAAACCATAAAAATACCAAAACATTCGAAAAAGGTCCTGAAAAAATTAAAAAATAGAAAACATCAAAATCACAACAAAAACATTCAAATACGATCTTGAAAACAAAAAAAAAAAAAAAAAAAAAACGTTGAAAAAATACCAAAAACCCTAAACATCGAAAAGCTCTTCGAACACAAACTAAAAATTGAAAAACATCAAAAAACTTGCAATAACATGTCTCGCAAGAATCAAATATCCTAGCACCTATCCAACCAACACTTCGCGTGAAGTTCACAAAGGATATAACTATCTTAAACCAAACATCTACAATCAAATTAATCAAGTCTTATCAATCGACAATCTATCCTTATCACGTGATCATTATCTTGTCTTAAACAGAAGAGGATACACTCAAAACCGGACAAGTCAATCTTAAACGGGGCCCACAACTTTTTGAAACCATACATTATCAACTATCACATCAAGCAATCACACGAAGACACGGATCAATATGGTTGTTGGATTTTGTCCTAGTTAGTTTTTATCTTTCAACATTTGGCGACAGATTATGTTACTATGCTACTCAAGGATGTCCACAAGTGACTAGAGGAGCTATGATGGGCATGATTTTTTTCTTTGTTTGTTGTTTGTGGTGTGAACCAATGAAGTTTTGGGGCAATAGTTCCAGTGGGTGTATGTGATTGATACGTTCATTTGGCAAGTATCTCATGAAGGATAACTATGCTTGTGAGTACTGCACATACCTCAACTCCTATTGTTATTCCTAGAATGGAGGGTTCACTCCTTGTCTGCTACGTGTTTGTTTATTTGCAATGAGATATCTTTACATCTTGGTTCTTCATACCCTGATGTACAAAGCTTCATTGTTACATAATGAGGCTCAGTGATGAAAAAGTTGCACTATGAATAAAGACAAGAAGACTATTCATCATCATCATATCATTTCATTTTTTTAAATCTCATCATGCCGATTGTATCAATCAAGATCATTCTCTCATCAAAAATATTTTCTTGAATCAACCTTTTCAAATCTTCCAATCATTCTAACATGATCTCTCTCATCACTTAATTCTAATCTTTCCATCTATAATTCTATCATTTCCTCACATCAACTATTCTATCTTTCAATCAATTATTCTTCACTTTCATCATTCATCCAATTTTTATCTATCTTCGTCTTATATAGAATGTATCCTTCCTGAAACCAGACGTTTTTGATCTACCATTTGTCTTATACAGGATTAGTCTTTCCTAAAACCAGACATATCAATCTTATACAAGATGTATCTTTCCTGAAACTAGACGTTTTGATCATTTTTGTCTTATATAGGATGTGTCCTTCCTAAAACCAGACTTTATCTTTATCCTATCAATCTCATCAATCTACAAATCATTCTAACTATTTCTTTCCTCTAATAAAACTCATTTGTGTCACCAAGTTAACGATTCTTCCATATCTCATCTAACATCCTTCTTCTTTCGAGAGATCATTCATGTTGTCAATGCACAAATAATCTCTCGAGGGGGCATTATACCCTAAATATCACCAGGGCATATTGGGGCAAAAAAAATTTCGTTTTCTTTGAAACAACGTCATTTCAACATTGTGTCAAAGAGGGGCAAATGTAAACACCTAAAAATGTCTCATCGATCATACACTAATTATTTGTCTATTTAATTAAGTAATTCTTTAATTATTTGATTAAACTAACTATTCCTTCTAATCATCACCATTCAACACTCCTAATTATCGAATTTCTATTATCTAATCAATTTAATCATTTAATCCTCTTCTAAATATTAATTAAATATTAATTATTTATTTTAATCATGATTAATTCTTTAGTTAAATAATGTTTATTATTTAATTAAACTCGTTTATAAGGTTTAAATAATTTCATTTAAATTAATTAAATAAATTAACTTATTCCAATAAATTAACTTATTCCTCCAATCTCCCAAATTCTAATTCCAATTAATTTCATCTAATTTCATTTCACATTTCCCCAAATTTGAATTTCATATCATTTCAATTAATTTCATTTCTTCCAAATTCACATTTCACTAAATTTGAATTTCACTGAATCTCATGTGCATTTCAGCATTCAAAAATCCAAATGCAAATCCAAATCAAAATGAAATTGAATTTCAAATGAATCTCCTACAACAAATCAAACTGATTGATCAAATCAGTTAACTTAGTTAACTCTTCAATCACTCATTTTCACTCAAAATCAGCTTTTTTTGACTAATCAATCAATTCAGTTTTCTAATCCATCTAATCAATCATCTTTCAATCAAATCAGTCAACTAGCTAATCTATTCAGTTCACTCTTCAATCAATCTGAGTTAACAGACCAATCAATTGAGTTCACTGATCAATCAAACTTAGTTATCTATTAATCAACACTTGAGTTCTATTTCTCACCTCCTTTGTGTTGAAAATCTATAAATTCAACCTCTTTTCTCAATTCAATCTAGAATCACAATCTTCAAAATTAATGTCTATCTTATGCAGGAAATCAGTGCAACATCTAAGAGCCAATTCAACAACAACTAAGGAGAAGAGCAATGGAAGCCTTGTAAAATCAATTGAGGGAGTCTTAAATTAGATTTCAAATCATTTCATAATTCAATTGATATTAGCATCATTTCATTGTAATTTAGGAGTAATTTGATTAGATTAGAGTTGGTGACTCGCTCTGATAATCTAATTATGTTATTTACGCTTAATTTACCCCTAGAAACATTGACCATTATTTAATTTTGTGTATGAACCACCCAAGTGCAACTAGAAACAAATAATAAAATGGAAGACACCTCACTTTTGATATTTCCTTGCTAAAGCCTTTTTTTAACTATTCCAAATACTGTAAATCAAAATCGATCTTACTTGAATGAATGAATGAATGTTATAATCACATCCACGAGGCCAAGCAACCTATGGGACCCATAGATAGCTAGCAAAGAAAAAAATGCACACCCAAAACATGACACCTAAATTTCATTTTCCTTTTGCATCTTGGATCTTCTACTGTATATCTTGACCAATAAATTTACAACTCTTGTTATCTTCTCTTCTTCTAACAAATTACCCAAAGTGTTCACTTTTAGTGTCTCAATATACTTGATTCAAATGTCCTTGTTAGTTGAACATTCCATGATGTAATGCCATTTAGTCTCTACCACTTATTGAGTGCAATAACTACATCTTCTGTCTGCGCACTCCTTTTTAGGTATCATCCATCTTTCATCTCACATCTAAATTGGTGTGAACTAGTTCTTATATGAGCGATTAGCATTTTTGCTTTCCATTTTATTTTCATACCTATGTAGGTATTTTCTATATGGTCACATGTAGGATTGAAATGTTTGATATAGTATTCCTTTTTTTTTCCCAATTGATCATTTCCACATGCTTTCTTTGAATTTTCCTTGCACATACTTTTTTATTTCCCCATTGTTATTTGAACATTCACGTATGCTATTACCCCCCTTGTTCATCAATTTAATGTTTTGTTTCATCCACGTGCTCTTCCTTCTATTTAATTGTTCTCTAGTTGCCATTTTTGACCAGCTATGAGTCTCCATGTTATCTAATCTTCCTCGATAACAACCGGAACATAGTTGATGCATCAATGGGGAAAGCCCGATCTTCTACCAAGTCAATTTCATATGGAATAGTTGATTTAATCTTGAGGCTATTTGTGATTAAATGTTTTTGTAATCTCTCTATTTGTCTCCACTTTTTTGGAGAAAAAAAGTGTTGCTACCCCATACTTCACATCCGTATAGTACCACCAAAACTACTAGAAGCCCAAAAAGAGTTTTCTTAGTCTTCCAATCCCATAGCTCGACTCTTCTACATCTATTTTGCAATGAGTATAAAGCTTTCCATCCCTCTTGTATCTTCTTTTCTCTACATGTTTCCCAACTAAGTTTGTTGTGGAAATCAAGACCAAGGTACTTATATTCATTGACCACCTATAAGAGGTTGCCTTCAAAAACAAATTCCCTATGAACCTTCTTTCTCGTCAAGGTAAAACTCATGACCTTAGTTTTGCTAGTGTTCACCTCCATCCCCACCTCATGACAAAATAGCTCTAGAGCTTTTAAGTGTTCCCTCAAATCTGTGTTGTTTTTTCCATTAAAATAAGATCATCAACATAAAGAACCAACTTTATAACATAATTGGTCAAGTAAACCCCCCCACCATCAAATTTGTCTATCCATTCATCTAATTTGTCAATGTATATTCTAAATAAGTAGGGGATAATGGGCATCCCTGCTTGACCCCAATATCATTTCCAATACATTGAAAATCTATGTTTGATTCGAATTTTAACCCAAACTTATTCATACAACTTATGAACGACGACACTGTCTTGTTTTGGAATTTCCAATTCTTCCATTCTACTCCACAATTTGCTTCTAAGTACTGTATGAAAAAGGTTTTTGAAGTCAACAAAACAACAAAAGATCTCCCCTCCCTATTTATCCCAAACCTTCTCGATCAAGTGTCCAAGTGTCAAGCAATGGTCAATGGTAGAATGATTTGGTCTAAAGCCCACTTGCCCTTTCACCCTCTTTCCCTCCTTTTCAGCCCAAACACTATTCCAGTTTTCTATCATGCTCCCAAAAAGTTAACCAAAAAAAATGATTGATCATTATAATTCGATAATTTGAAGGATTGTTAATGTCAGTGCTTTTGAGCAAGGAGATGACAACACCAATCCAATTCATCAAAAACCCGTACTGAATGACCCCGCTAAATATTCTTTTAATGTGAGGCATTAGGAACTCCGAGCCCCATTTTAAGTGTTCTACTCATAGACCATTTATGTCTTGAGCCTTACCCATTGCAAGCTTCTTTACTCCTTTAAAGTTTTTCAAAGAGAAAAGTTCAGCTCTTGAACTGATCATTGGAGGGTTGTCTGGTTGTCTTTATCTTGTCCTCTCTCATATAGTTGCTTTGCATACTCTCCATTCAAGATCTGTGATATTTCTTTTATTCATGTCTTTTGCTGCAGTTCTTTCCAACAACCTCTTGGATTGTGCCTCCCAAGCAAAATCAACTCCTTTCTTCTTGTTTGCATATAAACTTTTTTTTCAGTCTGACCAGCTTTACATATTCCCTATTATTAATCCATATTTTGGCCGTTTTCTTTGCTGCCTTACAATCCTTATCATACCAGGGGTTTGCTGGAAAGCTATTTTTGTTGCTTCTTTTAGGCCCAGACCTTTGGATTGACCATCCCATTGGTTCTCACTTTGTGCAGTTGTTTTTCAAGTGTTTTTTTGAAAGGTTTCATGGTTTTCATGCATCAAAAGGATTGTACCTTGAGTAGTCTCTTTCTTTTCATTTTGTTGCATTTTCTCTTGATGTTGAAGATCTTTTTGTATGCTGATCTTTACATGTATTGAACTTTGATCTGATTGTACCTTGACTTCATAATGAAACCTGATTTTATTCTTGATAGTTCTTGGATAGAATTTCAGGTAATGGTTACATTCTAATACACCCCATCAAACCTAGGGCACCTTGAAATATTTTTAATTGATCGAGAAGCATCATTGATTTGCAACAAAACAAATTTGCATGATAGTTTTCTGGTTCAAAAATACCTTACTGTAACTAGTCAAAATTTGGCTTTTCGATACCAGAAAATCGTGCAGATCAATGGTAAAAGCATTCTTATATTCATTAGAAACAAAGAACAGCAGTAGCATTATTAAAATAAAAAATATTTACAGCAGCAGAATACAAAGCGTAAAATTCTGCC
Organism: Cryptomeria japonica; assembly: GCF_030272615.1. Classification (NCBI taxonomy): domain Eukaryota; kingdom Viridiplantae; phylum Streptophyta; class Pinopsida; order Cupressales; family Cupressaceae; genus Cryptomeria; species Cryptomeria japonica. Next base: position 581,897,317 of record NC_081415.1, on the reverse strand, counting down.
ATGTATAGAGAGTTGAAAAGGCTTGCATCCCATCTCACAGGTCAAAGGTTTTTCAATCTCCTCTGAATAATATGATACATAAATCATTTTTCGTATGTTTGGTATTAGATCTTTCAATAATAACTTAACCTTTCTGCTGAGGCCTTCCAATACAATTGAAAGCATATTAAAAATTATCCTTGAAATATAAAATTCAATGTCCCAGGACACTTGACCATTCTCTGTTGAATGAGATGTTCCTAGACACTTACGGATAGCATTCATCTATATGAGCAAGAGCACGGACATGTGTGCCTGGTAACATTGATGCCAAGAAAGGCATCCTAGGATGATCCTTTGAAGATGCAAGACATCTAGGAAGGCACTCTGTTAACCTTTGCATGGCTAAATTTACAACAGGAGGAGGTGGCATGTCATACCACCTAAGATAAATAGCAAGAAACATGCCAGGTTGAATTCTATTCTGATTAGGTTCCACTAGGGAAGGCCATTTTCCATTGAGCAAATAATCAGCAAGATCAATGTAACGATTATCTCCATCCATCCGCAAACAACGCCAATAATTAAGTATGTCTTCCACACGCTTTGCAAGAGTTGCAAGAAAAGTAGATTGAATGAGCTCTCCACTGGCATTCTGTAGTTTACCACTAACTAGAGCTCCACTGTACGCCACTGCCACCTGCAAGAAAGATCAAGACATTAATAAACTTTCATTGAAAGCGATAAAGTTGTAGGATTAAAGAAACAAAGCAATGGGCATTTACTTAATGACCATATGGAATATTAAGATGGTCTTATTTCCATAAAAGGTAAAGAACCTGCAGATTGGAAAGAGCTAAGGTGTCATTGCACATAATTCCTTGACTTGATGCATACTCAGCAAGCGAGCCAACTGTTGTGAAGAGGTAAAGATATGTCTGAGATTGAAACAGAAAAATTTCAGCTACGTATCATAATTGGTTTCCAAATGGAGAAAACATTATAATGCCCGAGGAAGAAAAAGAAATTCTCTAAAAGATGCAATGAAATGAGAGGCACCTGTAGAAGGGCTGGCCGATCTGCGCTGACACATTCAAAGAGAACTTGTACACAAAACTCTTGGAATTCATTTTCAGTCCTGCAAATTCAAGGATTCCCTCTTCCAATTATGATGCCTCATTGATATTAAATTTGTCCATTTCTCCTCCAATATTAAAATCTACTAGTCAAGTTATTGGAGTTATGTTTGTGTGATTACCATATAAAATCTTTGGAAATCAAACTTCATTTAATTGATAATATGTCAATTGAATTCTGATATATAAGCAGGTTCTATCTAGAAGACTAATGCAAGAGGCTCCAATTTGAATGATTTGTTTATATTTCATCCTGTTTGACTCGATTTTATTTGACTCTTCCTCTGTTTCATTTTCCTTGATGGTTAATGCACATATAGATATAAATTGAAAGAAGCCTAGCCCAAACAAGGAAACTTGATAAACAGAAAAAGAAACTGAAAAGCAAGGGGTTATTTCAACAGCTTAGAAAGAGACTGATGAACAAATCAGAGACAAGCTGTAAAGTCATGGGAAGAGAAAATAGAAACAGAAAGCACAAGTGAGCGAATAAAATGTTGCAGGTGATGGTTGTCTTATTTAATAGTTAACTAGTAACACGAGAACATTAAAACAGTCTTAACTAGAAGATAAATATACCACTAGCTGGATGCTTTATCGCATCTCCCTTAGCTACTTTCCATAGATGATGGTCTTTTGGACAATGAATAAGGCACGAAATATGGCATATTAAAAAACAACTTTCATTCAGAAGTCGCAATAGAAAAGGCATACGTATATACTGTTGGAAAGGTTGTCATTGATGTCAAGAAGGTAAGTAGACAATGTTATAAATAAGTTTGTCATCGATGTCAAGCATGGAAATATTGTTATACAGTGATAAGTTATAGCTCTATTGATGCCTTGAGAAAGCTCTTGTATTATTGAAGTTGATGCAATAGGTTTGATAGTGAATGATATCTATTATGTTAATATCTTACTATGTGTAAGACTATGATGAAGAATATCAACAGCAAAATCAATATGAAGATAGCTGATCTGATTGGGCCATAAAGCACTAGGCAATATGTTTGAAGACGATAGAAGTCAAAACAGTTAAAGTCTATAAAGGAGAAGCAGTTCATATTATATAATGCAGCAACTAGCTTGTTAATGATAGCAATGAATGTTTGTAAAACAAGTGTTAGCGATCATGATCGTGTCAAGAACAGCGACTAAAAGAATACAAAACAGACCACACGGTGATCCTTTATGCAGCGTAATTAATTATTCTCAGATAGCAAGTTTCATTTAGAATGAATGGCGACTTCATGGAGTTCAACACATGCAGTGAACATGAACAGCGACCTCCTTATGACAGCGATCATGTTAGAAGAGTTTCTAAGAGAAGTGATTAAATATAGTGATGGCAAAATTAATGGTGCTTTCAGAATGCTTGGAGTAAGACATACTGATTCAGATGCTCTAGTCATGATAGCGAGGATAATAAATATCAAAGTCGTGGTCATGGAGGAAAACATTTATTAAGAAATTCAAACATTCAAGCAGCAATACTTATTCATATAAGGAGCGATGAAAATATAAAGGGCGGAGACCAGACTTCAAAGAAAGACTGTTATTGTTTGCCGAGGACGTGAATAATATTCAAGCAACAAATTCATGAAGGTTAAATCCTGAAGGCGGCAGGGATAATTACCATACAGCAGTGGCTTTGATCATATTTTAAAACCAGTTATAAGTCAGCAAACTGAAGTAAGTAATGGTGTTAATAACAATGGACGGTAGCATGTTCATGATGCAAGCGATGATTGTTAAAATACGACTTCACATCCATGGTGAAGATATGCAGAGAAATACGGCAGTATACAAATTATTAAAAGATGCGAGTTAAAGGCCGACTACAAATGAGAAAGGTGCGAATATTTTAAGATGTGAAGGTTAATTAAAGACAGTGATGACCATTAAGATAAAGCATCGATTTGATACATATAATCTACGGTGACTGAAGGATACAATCAGACAGCACGTATTTGTTAAGAAATAAAACACTAGTTTAGAGTGACTTAATTAAGGGATACGAATTATATATTACATTCGAACAGATGTTAATAAAGACTGGTTCTAAATGATATCGCTGAACATATGTTAAAGGCAAAAACCCGATGGGGTGTCTAAATGATGCGACTTCATGAAAGAAATAATTATAGCAATCAGCGACTTCCAGAGAATGACCAGCGAGAGCAACATACAAAGACGCAGATTATGATATGTTCCTAAGTCAATTACATTGAAGAGATATTGAATGCATCGCTAATTATTACATTGACAAAGATAGCGATCAGCATTAATCGGCAAAAAATAACAGGCAATAATTAAGATGATTAAAGACAGTTGAAAAGGCAGCGATTACCCACTATTGAATAAAAAAGTCAGCAATCTGTATGGAGATTTGTTAATGAAAGGGTGTAAACAATGATTAAATGATTTGGTCAAGTCAACGCTTATGTGCTGTGCGATATTCTTAGACAAGTGATTTAATTCTTATATGAAACGATTAAGTTTCATTCAACAACGGTGCACATTGATAATAAGAAAAGTGATATAAATTAAGAACAGTGGACATTGATAATAAGACGAGCGATATAAATTAAGGAGTAGCGATAACAAGGATTTCATCCATGTTCTATGTTTGACAAAGTCACTACCTTGGACGAGGATTGAGAACAAGATGCGACCTTTAATGATTACATAGTATATGCTAATCAACCGATAGCTATAACCCACGATAATTTAACATATCCATTCATCGATTAAGGAAAGGGCATTATTACTGGTCATAACCATTGATACAAAAGGATGCAACCCTCCAGAAAGTTACGTGAGAAGTATATTAAGGAATTAAAATCATTTTGTGAGTATAAGTTGTATGTGTGTGAAGAATAAAAAAGGTATGAATATAATACTGTGATAAGAATCGAAAGTATAAAGGATAAAGGAGGACACTGCTGCATATGTATGGAGTGTGCAAGAAATATAGTGTATGTTGAGTATGAAAAACATGTGTAAGTGCTGTGTAGGAAAATATTGAAAAGAAAAATTCAGGCATGTGGAGAAATATTAAGTGTGGGAATATGATATCTAGATAATAATACAGAAAAACAAAAAGGATCTCAGAGCTGTCTGAGTAATATGATAAAAGAAAATAAAATGCATACACCTGAGAGTGAGAGCAGAATATTAAAAGGGAGAATAGATCTCTATTGAGCAGACTTGCAGAGGAGTTAAGGATCAGTTTTGAAGACAGAGAGTGTGATCTCCTTGTGATAAAACTGTGATCAGCAATATAAAAGATACTGTTACAGATTTCTGAGCAGATATATATGTATGTGCAGATTTGAAAAAGTATATGTAGATTTAAAGAAGAAAGAGGAGAATAAAGGAGATTATAGTATCTATCATCTGTTGGTACAGCAACATTTTCAAGGTGGAAAATCAGATTTACGTGAAGTGGGAGTTGGTGCTCACAAACAAACTTAGGGGTTGGTGCCTATGAACATTGTAAAAGGAGAAACTTATAAAAGCATTAATTTGCCGTGGTTTTCTCCCATAAGGATTTCCACGTATCTATCATGTTGTTCTACTTGTGTTCAGATTAGTTAGATCACATATGAATGTTGGTATGCAATGAATATGTTAATGAAATAAGTTATGTACTTGTGATAAAGTTGAAAAAGTTTAAATTGGTAAAGATTGTTGTCCGTGTGCTTTTCATATACAAGCTACAAGCAAGTTAGTGTAACTTGTCACAGTAGACTGCAACTGCATTCCTGCAGAATGAGTTTTATACTAGTACGATTTAATGATACACTGCTGGCCAGAAGATCAAATATTTAGCACGTCTAAACTTATTTTACATAATACTAGAATTGACTAAGATAATTAGCACTATAGTTTTATGCATTCATCTAAGTGGCAGAAAAGTCGAGCATTCATGCATATTTTCACTAAGCAATACAGAAAAACAATTATGCATCTATATTGCCGAATCCTCATATTTCCTTGGTGATTTTGGCTACGAAACGTCCTGAAATCAGAATCTAAACCAAAACTCCTATGGAACCGTCGAGGGATTGGTTTTTTTTGGTGCCGAATTTAATCCATCAAAAGCCTCCCATACGCGCATGACAAAAATTGCATTTTTACACCATTTCTGGATCGATTCCAAGCATAGGTTTAACTTTTTCCAAGAAAAACACCCTAAAATAAAAAGCATTTCATGGACTCACTAGAGACAATGGTCCACAATGATACAGATTCATTTTACCAACGCATATTCAATGTTTTTATTAAACATGCAAATGTTTCAAGCCACTTTTCTAACCTAGTAAGTGCAACTCGAAACTAGGGCAAACATGAAGATTATAAAACACATAAACATAGTCGAAACTAGGGCAAACATTAGATTAGAAAACAATGTTAATATTTAGTTGGGACTACAATAAATTAAAAACATTTATTTAATATTTAATGTTGACTTAATTAAGTTGTATTTCAAAATATTTATTAAGCTGTATGACTAAATTAAAATAGTAAACATATACAATATATTATAAGAATTACTAGTTTGTATTGTAAATCGTTTGTTGTTTTGATTTTAATTTATTTTTAAAATTAATTTCTTTTGTATTTGTCACAAAGAATAATAAATAATGTGCCAAAATATCAATTTTTATATAAATTTAAAATGATTAATTGTTAAATAATGTATTATAATTTTTATTTGCAATTTTGCCTGAATCAAAAAATTTAGATGTTTTGTAAATTGTTTGATATTTGTTTTTTTTCATCGTTCAAAGTTTCAAACTTCTTTTTGCAGGGTTTTGCACGTAGATCTTTATGATGGCAACAAGTTCTGATTCTGTTAGCAAACCATCCTGCAAAATTGACTTGAAATCACCTTTGTGGAGGCTTGTGGAAATGGTAGAAGACAAACATTTCAGGTGCATTTCATGTGATGGGACATATGTTTGGATATGTAGCAGGTCTGATAAGCACTATACAAGTTCCTACAATCAGGCGAATGGCTTTGGAAACTTTATTGCAAGACCAAATAAGGAGGAGAATTGGTAGGGCTTGAGTAAGTGGGATCATCAGCAGCAGCAGCAGCGAGCGTTTGAACTACTGGTAATGTCACCACCAAAGATTCTTCCGTTGTAATTGGTGATTCCAAGTAAAGCTGAGTCATCCCAGTATAGAGGTTCCCCATCTCCATTTGAATCTGGGATGCTTCCCGACCACCCGCTAAATAAGTTCCTACATTTCTATGTCATTCTTGGATTCGGAATCAAAATATCCAAGAAAACCTGATGCACCTATACCAACTTACAAAATGGTAGAATATATCAAAGAGCAAGAAGAAGCAAATGCGAGAGTTTTCAATAGAATAGGGCATTCTTTGAGGACAGGAAGGCGCTCATAAAAGCTACTTGCTTCTCCATCTCATACTTATACTTGCATCCCTGATATAGAAACTTCATTAGCTCCCATTTAAGGCCTCGTGGAAAAAAACATGCATGTCTATCATTTTCAACGCATGGAAGGATGTATAAGATAAACCGTTAATCAATGTGATTGCATTGTACCCTAAAGGGGTAATGCTTTTGAAAGCCATGGCTGTGAGAGACAAATGAGTGATGCACAATCTATTGCTAGCATCTTAATACAATTCATTCACGAAGTGAGTCCTCAAAATATTGTTCAAGTTATAACAAACGATGCAAAGAATTGCAAAGTGGCGAGTATGTTAGTTGAGACAGTTCTCACATATATTTTGGACACCTTGTGTTGTGCAATCACTCAACCTCACACTACAATAGTTGGATATGAAAACAGATCGGATCAAACAAGTCTATCTTGATGTTGTAGAGATCCAAATCTTCCTCACAAAACACACGTCACAAGCTATTTTTAGATCATTCTTGTGACTATAGCTATGAAAGGTAATTCAAACAATGCATTCTTTTAATTTTATGCTTCCCTTTGATAATTTTTATTGTTTTTACAGTATAAATTCTTCTTTGTTTTCTAATTTTTTATTTTCAAATAAGTTGTTGAGACTAGATTTGCATCCAACAAAATTACCTTAAGACAACTTGTGAAGGTGTGAGAGGCTTTTTGGTATTGTCATCAGCCAATCATGGTCCATATGGAAGCAATCCAACACTAAGAGAGAAGCAAATGCAAAACAAATGATTCTAGATGATACTTGGAGGGATTTTGTGGAATATCTTCCCAGTTTCACCAAGTCCATTATGGGTATGATCCACATTATTACCATGGATAAGCTTTGCTTCAAAAAAATTTATGATTGTATCAACTTGATTGATAAGATGAAATCCATTATAAATGTGAAAGACCACGGCCCCGAAGAAAATTTCTTCAAAGAGGTGCAATCAATTTGTGTTGAGCAATGACACTCCATCTTCTTGCTTTCGCATTGACTCCCAAATATTACAAAAAAGCCTGATTACTAGGAGACGGGGTACTAGGAGACTTCCGAGACTGGAACGGTTCCGATATGGCAAATTTTCAAAATTAGGAGATGAGGATACTTGGAGTCTATCAATTTTTTTTAATATAACTTAACAAATTTTAGAAAATAAAGAAATAATATCTTATAGATATGAATAAGTAAATATAATTTTAAAATATCTTTAAAAATAAAAAAATTATAGGAAATCATTTTAAATAAGTAAAATCCTAAGAAAATAATTCATGTTAATTATATAAATAAAAAACATTCACAAAATGTCCAAGGGGTTGAGCTTAACTGGTTAAAACACTGGGTTCTCACTACGGAGACCCAAGTTCAATTCCCAATAGGGACATCTAAAATGAATTCTAAGTTGTGACTCTTGCCCTTCCATAAAAAATGGGGAAGGTCTAGGGTCAATCTAATCAAACATAATAATAATAATAATTCAAAATACCAAAAAAAAAAAAAACATTCACAAAATAATTAAATAAGAAAAACAAGATTTAAGATTATTATTTGTAAGAGAATTAATTATAAAATATGAAAAATCAGAAAGAAATTAAATAAAAATTAAAAGTAATAAGAAGATAAAATAGAAATTTACATGTAATTAGATATGAATATAAGATTTAATACATTAAAAAATATTAAACTTTTAAATAAATTAAAAAATAAAAAATACATTAATGTCATTTAAAGAAAGCAAAAAATAAAATTAGGCAAAGCAATCGATAAAATGTAAATTTGGAAGTGGAGCTTTCAACGAAATGGCGAAAACCATAAAAAATGTGCTAGAACGATTGAGCAGATGGAAATGATGCCATATCCACCTAATGAAGCCTGGGCTCTAAGATTAGGTCCCGCAACCGATTGATGGAATGAAAGGCACCAATAATAATTAGAGTTTTTTCCCATCACACAAACTTTTTAACATTCACACACATTTTTTAGGGTTTTTATGTTTGTATTTGTAAGGCACACTGAGAGACGAGGGTTTGTTGGTGGGGCATCTCCTCTTTGCGGCAACATCTCCTGAAGCGTTTTCGGTGCAGGAGTCATGTCCCAATCCCTGGGATGCGTCCCAAGGGGCTAGGTACGTGTACCCTTGCAACCTTGCAAAAAAGAGATCCTTGCTATGCCAACAAGGATGCCACCATACCATGATGTATTAGTCTACGTAACTCGGGGACACGTCCCCAACTTGAAAAACCCTTGCCCCGATACTAGGGACATTTCAAGGACTTGGGGATGGCTAGGGTACATTTCCCCCCATCCCCAAAATGTGGGAATTTGTTGGGGATGTCCCGGAAACGAGGGGACGTTTGCCCCAACCGTGGGGGACGTCCATACGTCTCGAGGATGGAGAGGGATGGTCGAGATGTCCCCAATCCATCCTAGAGACAATTTGACGTACCCCGCGGCTGGGGCTAGTTACAAACATTAAAAAAATGTCATTTTTAATTATTTTCTTCCTAACGTGGGCCCAAATTATTTGCCCTAAATTGTTCCAATTATTAAAAGTTTAAAAGGCAACAATATTAAATTTTTAATATAAGTCTTGACTATGCAATAATTCATAATATTGTTCCTTTATATTAAAATTAAATATCATCTGAAGATCATGACTGAGATAAATTATTAAAAGCAACGATAAATATTTATGTTTCATATCGGGCCATATTTCATGTTTGACTATATGATATATTTAAAACTTTAAAAGGGAACGACATAAATATTTCATCTCTTACCATATGATATTCATATATTTAAAAGGGAAGGATATGCCAAACAAGCGACAAAAACAATTATTTCCGACAATAATTGTTTAAGCCGAGCAATCAAATTTTCAGCAAATCAAACAAGTGCTGGCATATTGACAATGAATTTTCAATTACGAACGTATATTGAGTATTGACAATGAATTCTGAATTATGAATGCATATTGAGTATTGACAATGAATTCTGAACACAAATGTGGTATTTTAAGGTTCTATAATGTACATATAGCTGCTTTATCCATGTTTTCATATGAATATAATGTATATATACACGCTTTATCTATTTTTCATATGAAAATTAAAAGTTTCCTATATATTTTAAATTTTCCCTATATTTTATATAGCCGTACCCTTTGTCGTCCCCAACATTGGCAAAATAATTTGTCATCCCGAAAACTTAGGGTAACATAGGTATTAGTCAAAGAAAGGTTTAGGAAAGCTTATTCTAAACTCTTCTCTGATCCTAATATGGAAGATGCAATTAAAAGTGAGTTTGTTAATTTTGTAGCCTCCACTCGTCAAAGTGTTTCCACTCCATGACAAGGATAGGAAAGATGCTCACTCTTGGTGGTGTGTCAATGGCCACAAATTGCCACATCTCCAAGTCCTTGCAATCAAAATTTTACAAGTTTATGAATTTTTACCATCTCTAAATTTGGTTTTATCTTTTCAAAATTATTACACTCAAATTTGATTCACCATTTATTAATTTAACAACTCTAATGAGAGTTCTGTTGACGCGTGTTTTATGACCACACCAACACAAAATAAAGTTCCAATGGTCACTTTATCCTCTCTTGATCAAAATCATGTGTATGCTAAGATTGCAGCAAGATCATACAATGATTTCAAGGTTCCAACTGCATACTAGCGACTTTACGATGGATATAGACTCGTTTGGTTGATGTTGCTGGTAATCCAAGGGGACTTACACACATTGAAGAAGACTTAAACCAATTTCTAAGACTTAAAGGAGACTTTAAGAATGATTTGGCGATGAAATAGCTCTTTTGGGGTCTTTTTGATAAGATAATGCAAAAAGTAAAATGGGAAAGGGTTTAGAAAGACTTAACTAAATCTAAGAACTTAACAGATAACAATGACTCAAGTGAGATTGACCACACTTTGCTTCGCCACTTTCAAAGAACTACACAAAGGAGGTGCAATCTTCAAAGGTTGTGCTTGTAGGATTTTAAACCATCAATGAACACCATCAAGGAACAATGTTCATCCAATAACCTAAGTGGAGAATGCACATGTAATAGCTCAGTCTAACCTTACACTACAAATAGAAATCACCTACTAGCAAAAGGTACGAGCAAGTAATCTCAACATAAAGCAATGTAATCTATTTTGTTCATCTAAGTACTCAAAGCAAATCTAAATTGAGGAAGATGAAACCATGCACATTTTGATACAACACAAGTGAACACCAAAAGCCAATGTATCACTATTATTTTCTCATAAACTTATCGCAACAATCTCATACAATTCTCCCTCTGTTACGAATGAAGGGGTGACCCCCTTTTATAGGCCTCCAAGAGAAAACTGGACAGCCTAGATTACAATTCAATCAATGGCTAAAATTAAACATGCAAAACCCTAATTAGGTTTTGACCAAAGATTCCCAAATATGACATCAAGTAGTGGGGAGAGTCATTAATGAGGAATCTTGCCCACCAATAATTAATTCCTCTTTGCTTCCCAAAAAGGGCGTCCATAATGCAATAAATGCCCATCACCTCTCAAATCCCCAATCATGCATTGAATGAGCCACTATCTCCTTGAATATGGCAGCCGCCATGTAATAAATCAACTACTACTTGGTCAAAATGCCCACTAGCAATAAATGTGCCATCATGCCCTCATGCAATCAATAGATTCTCATCCAAAAGTGGATGACCATTATCATGTTCATTTATGGTGAATGCGACAAACCTGGCCATTGATGGCTTCAAACTCCCCAACGGAGACACTTGGCACAGTCTCTCGTTTGAATTCCAGCAATGAAATGTCCTCTTCACACATGAAGAAAAACTTCTCCCATCCTGATGCTGCTTCTTGAGTCCTTTGCATTGTGGTGGAGAACAAGGAAACATTTTCCAAATGTTCCTTTCAAGAAGGATTCCCCAAAGAAGAATTTGTGCAACCTATTCTTCAAATGGTCAACTGTCAGCTCATCATCAGTCAACTTTCTTGCAAATAATGCCTCAACTGCATTGAGGATTTCTTCTTGATCCTTTCTGACTAATTCCTTCAATGATGCTAACTCCTTACTAAGCCTTTCAAATAATTCCTTCCTAATGCAGACTGCATAAAACCACTGAGGGAAGTCATAGATTTCATTTTCCTGGATGACCTTCCCACTAATCAAAATCTGACTGTGAATTCCCATTAGTGCTTTCAGGCGTGGAATGGTTAAGTTCTGATAGATATGCATATCTTCCCATGAACTGTCCATAGTTTCAAGCTTGTTTAGGATAGCAAGAATTCCCTAAGGGGAATGAGCCAGGTCTTCAACAAATTTACTAGCTAAAGTGAAGATGTCTTCTACCCACTCCTTAAAGCACTCAGCTCTTCTCCTTATTTCTTCAATGCCATCAATGGATTCCTTGGGAAATGGGAAGAGAAGAGGGAGGAACAAAAGACTAATCTTCTTCTCTAAGTGGATGCTTCAAGCACCACAGATATTCGCACAAGGCTTTGTTCATGCTCTTTAACTTCTTATTCTTCTCTTCCATTATTTTCATTTGTTCCTTCAGTGCTAAGGAAGATGCATCAAAGTCTTCCACCACCTCTGCCCTGGAGGCATGCCCTAAGTCGACCTCTGTGATCTCATGTTCATCAGGTGTGATCTCATTCCTATCCTTGTCGACTTTAGGCACAGCTACATGCAATGTCCTAGATCTTGACTCATCCCTTGTAATTTTTGAAAACTTCCTAACCACCTGTTGACGTGTCTGAAATCGCATTGCTACAAACTCCATACGGCCAACGCAAAATAAAATGTACTCGCTGAGTATCCTATCCTCTCTTGAGATAAGGAAATCCCTAATGTTGTTTCTCACATTTGATCAAAGGGGACAACCTCAAGGTTTCGTTTGTCAGGTCTTGACTGTGGGATTACTTAGTGGTTTGATGTGGTTTTGTTGGAAACACAAGGGGACTTACGATAAAATAGGCAATTGCTGGATGAGTTCCCTATAACTTTAATAGTCTTGCTTATCAAATGGTTTAAGCCGGGTTGATATTGTTTTCAGTAGGACTGTGGATTCTCTTGGTAAAAAAAGGAAAAAAGAGGGATAGGGAGAGAGAGAGGTACAGAAAATATAAATGATTTAACTAAGATAGCAGATTCAGTAAACAGACAGACACCTCCAGATAACTAGATTAAGCATTACCAGCCATTTGAGCACAATACTTGCATCAATCTAGTGCAATTTTCAAGGGAAAGCTGAGTTTTCATGCTATTAAATACAACATCAGAACTTTAACATTCATTCAGTGAGCATTCAATAACCGAACTAAGCATATGAAGGATTCAAATTAACCATGCAGAAGGAAAGACAATCAGCCATTCCCTAATGGTATGAACAGCAAGGATTCTATAAGATGTTTACTTAGAAAATGCTTTATAAAGGAAGGAAACATAACTGAAAATTCTAAATTGATGAAGAAGGAGACCATGCACTCACAAGGAAACTTGAAACAATCTTAACTTTGCATTAAAACCTGTAAATTTCGCCAAAGCTTTAGCAACAATCCATGAACTTCTTACAAAATGAGGGAAAACCAATCCCTTAAATAGGCTTCAAAAATGGATGAATGGCCAAGATCTAATCTAAACAAGAGGCCCAGATTCATCCTTACAAAAGAGTACCCATACCCATAAATGGAGGGTAAATATCAGCAACTACCCCAAAGGGAGCAATAACTACCCAAAAAGGTAATTAAAACTTATCAAAAATAATCCAAAAGTGCGCACACATAAAGCTTTACATTTAGTTGACTTGGAAGTCAAATATGACCCTTTGGCCAAAAAGTGCACTTTTCAAAATCAAAAGGAAAAAAGCACTTTAGGAGAGCACTTTTTTCTTTTCAGCTTCACATCCCTTTTCCAAGAATTCATCCTTGCCGTGCAAATATTCTTGCCAAAGGTCCCGACCTGTTGTACGTTCCTCACGAACATATTCCTGGAACCTGAGGCACAATTGGAATAGCAAATTGAATAGAGGCATAGGAGGATGACGAATTTTATACTGCATGCCTTCAAGGTATTGGTCTACGTGCTTCAAACCATCTTTCCAGCTGGAACGATTACACTCAAAGCACAACATGTCTGAATGGAATTGACTAGCAAAAATTAGGTCCCTAGTAGGATAGGTGATCCTATTCGTCCCTAGTCTTTCCTCCTAGTCCGGCTGTATCACTTCATCGGACAGGTCATTTTGCCATCCCAAGACCACTGATCGGAGGATCATCTTGCCGAGTTCTTGCATGGTTTTCAGAATTGTCTCGCATGCATCGTGTTCTTTATCAATGATTTCTCGTGTCATTCTTCATGGTGATAGTCCAGTACCATTCTTTGAAAATGCCAATATCATGGGGGTGCAGGATGTCGGAGAGTGTGGGGATTTGTGCCTGGATCCAAAAGAGAGCTCTTACGAGGGGAAGAGTTGTGGCAGCCACTTCATGCATCCTGAGGGATTCCCTTTTTACCTCCAATAGTCTGACCAGGGTGGTCTCTTGATGGTGGGCCATTTCTTTTACTTCTTCGAGGATTCGTTCTCCCCTCCCTTTGATGCCTTGTATCCATTCTCTGACAACCCTTGCAGTATCCCGTACTCTTTCAAATTTCGTTGTAATTCTTTGTGCAATGCCGTCGGGGGAATGTGGGATTCGGAAGCATTGTGTAATGGCCTTGGGAGTTGATCAATGTACCCCTCGACCTGCTCAGCACGAGCTTGATACATGTTCTTTTCAGCTGTTATCTCTTCAAGTTGCCTGAGTATGTTATGTACTGAATCCCTGAATTCCTCCTTTTCTTCTTCCTTAGTGGCTCGTCCGATGGGGACAGTCGTGATGCTATAATCCGCCAGTGTAATCTGATCTGCTGGCTTGTCTATAGGCGGGGTGGCGATGTGAAGAGTACGGTTCCTTTGCTCATCTTTGGTTATTCTGGAATATGCCTTGGGCTTTTTCTTCCCCTTGGCTTTAGCTTGATCTATACGTGAGAAGATGTCCTCCAAATCGATGGGTGGCTTTGTGGCGGCCTTGCGCTGGGCTCGGGCAATTAACCATTCTTGAGGTAGAGTCTGGGTAGATGCTATGGTTAAGTTTGCACTCTGTTCTTTGACGTTTTCAGCCGTCTCATCACAAATTTGCAGTTGTTCCGCTATAGGAGGAGTAGAGGAGGTGTCGAGTTCTTTGCTTGCAGCCGAGTTTTCCCCCACTTCACTGAACAATTGCCCGGTGCCTTCGTCTGACGATTGCTCTCTAGTCTTTTCAAGCCCGCGGGTATTATCTGTCTTTTGCTCTCCTTCAATAGTGGAGTCATCCTTGGTAAGTGTTATGGAGTAGCAATTCATGGCGGCTCTGTTGGGTGGGTTCATGTACTTTGATCCCCTGATTGGATGGAACCTCTCCTTCCTCAATTTGGTTATGTGGTTCAGTTGATCCAATTACTCTTAGCTCGGCGTCCAGCATGTCGGGTGCGGGAGGTTCATCAGCTCCAAATGCATCGATGTCACTCTGGGAAGGCGGAGCAAGTATATAATCCAATTCTACTACATCATCGGACGAACTAGGGTCCTTTGATGACGAAGTGACCTCTGGTCTCCTAATGGGAATCTTTTCCCTTCTTGTTCTTTTGGATGTTCGAGTTCCTCTGTCGGCCTTAGCCTTCTTCCTTTTCTCAGGCTTTTCAATCTCTTCCTTAGGTGCATTGGAAGTTCCCTCATCTCCAAAGGACTGAGAATCAAGGTTACCCATTAAGTGGTAAGTGAACTGGACTCCTTCATGAATTAGTCGCTCAATCTGCTAATGCAACCATTGGTCAGTATATCTTCCTGGGGCTGCCATGACTGCCTCAAAATCAGTGATCGAGTTTTGCGACCAATCAACGTCTGGCAAAAGATGCCTTACTGCCTCAAATTCTCGGACTTGCAGGCAATTTCCTGAATCTGCAAGTTGATTTGCGACCCAGCGATATTCATAGACTCGCATTTGCTGCACACTCAGCCTTGAAGATCTGCGACCCAGCGATATTCATAGACTCGCATTTGCTGCACACTCAGCCTTGAATATTCACGCCTTTGGACCTCATAGTCATCAGAGTAGTTTTTCCAATAATCTTCAACTGATTCTTTTGCTCTATACCGCCTGCCATAGGCTCTCTTCGCCAGATTGTCGCGATCGAAGCATTTCCTTGGAAAATGCTCCTGTAGGCCATAGGAGGCCAGCTCTGAAAAGGATTCCTCCACCTGGGATGGGGTCTTTAGATGGACATCCTGGTTGCCTATAATCATGGGGAATGCAAATCCAGCCTGTTTGTTGTCTCTGAGTAAGCTACCAGCCGGACGTGACTGCCTTGCGACCTCCATGAGAACTATCTTGTCAGTTGGGTACCATGGAAGCCGGAGAGGGGCACCATCGAAGCCAGCTATCCGGATGTAGGAGAACCTTGGGAACTGGATGAACCAGGCTCTGTATCTTTGTACTAAAATAGTAGCTTGCTCCGAGAGCTTTATGTGTAATCCTCCCTGCATAAGCCTAACCAAGCACATTGTGAAGGTGTCATTGATGCGCTCAAACTGGCCAACTACATAGGCCGGGCTGTTCTTTTCCCTCGGAGCTATATCCTGATAGTGTAGCTGTGGGTAACAATCGTATACTTTTACTTGATCAAGTCCATTCTCGATTTGACCTTTCATTAATCAAACCTGGCAGCGCCTGGTTCCTAGCGAACATGTAGACTAAATAGGATGTCATAGTGAAGTACTTCTTTGCCTCAAGTTCGATCAGCTGAGTGTGGATGTTGTCGCTTATGACCTGTTCTGTGAAGTAAAACATCCATTCTTCAAAGTAGTTGGATTTGGGGAGTCCCATAACCCTACTGAGCAATTCCCCATGCTCATTGTGAAAGTCACTTCTTGGGGTCTTTTTCCCAATTCTGACACTTGGAGGTCTTCTCTCCCTGTACCACTCTTCATTGATCAGTGTTCTGCATCTGGCAGGATTCATATCATACGCCCCCTACGCTTCATCTATAGTCGTGGTTGTGGGATTGTTTGGGAAGGGAATATCAAATGCGTCGCCAATGGCCTCAGGAGTGAAGTTAGCGAGGACCGTGTCCTCAAGGAGCACCAATCTAGAACCTAGTTTGTAATGTCGGGCAGCCTCCACTACTAACTCATAGTTTTGCACTGCTGGGGGAAATCCCGCTGCTTGGGTGATGCCACTTTCCATCATCTGCCTAGGCCTGCCATAGGCATCAGGGGAGAAGACTCGGCTTCTGAAATCTTGGATATCGATATGGCCTAGGTCAGTATCACCGACATTGTCCCAAACACTCTGAACTTTTGACTCCCTCAGTCCCCCTCTTTGATACTGGTAGTTCATCCTTTCGACTCGGCGAGGGATATCTGATTTGGATGCTCGTGATGTCTTGGCTGTAGCAGGCGTCTTTGATGATTCTACCACCAATTTAGGCATTTATCCTGCACAGTCGGACGCGGATTACGGGGCGATAAAAGGGAAGTAAAGCAGGTTAGATAAAGGATATGTCAGCATCCAAGATCAATTCAAAAATCGAATTGAAAGAACAACATGATATTGTTAGCCGAAAGCTTGATTGATTTAAACATGAATAGTTATGAAGCTTTTGATTGCGAATTTATATTTAGGCATTAATTTCAAAATGGACAAAGCTTGAGAAATTTCCCTAAGTTTAAAAAATGCATTTTCTAGCTGATTCTTAGGAGTAAGTTCTGATTTCAATCGCTTTGCACGACGCCTTACAAACATAAAAAGATGCAATTTTGAAGACTTAGCATTTTAATCAATTTTTCTACACGCACATCTATCCAATTTATAAATATTTCGAAGGATTGAGAGAGGTAAAGCACACTTACCTGGTGAAAATGAATGGCGAGAAATTGCACGATTTGCAAATTTGAATGGAAGAGTTCTGCAATTTTAATCTCAACGGTTAACTTCTAATTCAAATTTTCGCGCCCATGGTTTGAAAAGAACTTGCGGATTTACACTTACTTAGTAATTTACCTTGGGCGATTTTGGTTATTAACTTCAGCAATTTTATTGTTCCCTACAAGGTATGAAAACCTCTTGACTTTCAATACTTTAAAGAAGAATTACGGTGGTACCTTTAAATGGCGAATTTCGGAGAACGAGGCGTCTTTGCAAGTTTACTCTTCTAGAAATCGTGGTTTCGACCCTACGCGAAGTTTCAGTGAAGGAGAAAGGAGTCTGTGGGAAACATTTACTGCGCAATATGCCTCAAAATCGTGAACCCTGGCAAACTTCGGGGTTTTTCCTCTATCCTCAAGCTTAACCTTTCACGTGTTTCTCTTAAATCGTGATTTTCGAGGGTTGAAGTTGCTTTGCTAGGTCACACTTTCACGCGATTTCTCCTACCACACATTTTCGGCACTTAGGTTGATTTCGCCAGTTAATGAAAATCGCGGTTTTCGTGGATGGCGAATTTCGGCATTTCTAAGTTATTTGCAAACTTTCAAACTTCACCATTTACCCTTCTATGGCAAACTTCGAGGTTTTTGAGCCCTTTGTGAATTTTAAATCTTCCAACTTTTGGTATTTACCCCTTATAGTGCGCTTTTCGAGGTTTTGGTGCCTTTTGAAAACTTTTCATCTTCCACGCATTTTACCTCTTCAGGCAATTTTCGGTGCTTTTGGGATTTTTACAAAGTTCGGAACTTTTACACCCTTTGTCAATTTCGGACCTTTTTGGTCATTTGCAAACTTTCAAACTTGACTTTCTAATATTTTGGCCTAAAGGTCCGAATTTTGGGCCTTTTGGCCATTTTGCAAACTTTCATATTTTTTGACATTTTGGCCTAGAGGTCCGAATTTCGGCCCTTTTGGCCATTTTGAAAACTTTCTTCCTTTTTGACATTTCGGCCTAAAGGTCCGAATTTCGGCCATTTTGCAAACTTTCTTCCTTTTTGACATTTCGGCCTAAAGGTCCGAATTTCGGCCCTTTTGGCCATTCTGCAAACTTTCACATTTTGACATTTCGGCCTAAAGGTCCGAATTTCGGCCCTTTTGGCCATTTTGCAAACTTTCTTCCTTTTTGACATTTCGGCCTAAAGGTCCGAATTTCGGCCCTTTTGGCCATTTTGCAAACTTTCACATTTTGACATTTCGACCTAAAGGTCCGAATTTCGGCACTTGGGCATGTTTAAGGCTTTTGCCCCTCCTTTACCTTCCGAATGGCGAAAATCAACATTCATACAAATCGTGCAAACTTCTAGAAACATCATGTAATCTCTCCCATTATTCTTATGCGAAAATTGGCGTCTTTGGGTCCTCATGCAACCTTCAAATGCGCTGTCCTTTTACTTGGCGGACTTCGCCAGTTTCTATCATCACGTGCCTATTCACGACAATTTTACAAGCTTGACCAATCTCTTGGAATTCATGCCCGAGGGCTTAACTAACCATACGGATTTATAAGCTCCTCCCCTCAACATCATCATCTACGGATTTATAAGCTCCTCCCCTCAACATCATCATCTCATGGACTAATCGCAGGCTCGCTTGAAAGGAAGCGAGACACTCTGCGCGGAACTCAATAGGGCGAAGACAAAAAGGCCCAAAAAAGGAAGGGGGACCCTGTCGGCGACAGGGAGCGTGTGCAACGCACAACACCACCTTCTTCTCCGTTGGCTTATCTATCCTGCTTAGAAGTTCTTCCAATTCCTACGTAGGATCTATCTCTTCTTTTGGCTCCTTTGGCATTCTTTCCTTCAGCCAATCTGGACCAGCTGTTGGTTGATCCTAAACTTCCATTTGTGCTTATTCCTATGAGACTTCCTCAAAAGTTCCTAAGTATCCAAGATTTGTTTCCATGAAACAATCTTGATCCTATTGTTTTGGATTAGGAGGAAGTTCCTATATTTGACTCCTCTACTGAACACGTCTACAGGAAGCACTAATGTTGAGAATATCTAGTGTTTGTGTAGTGTCAAGATCATCTTCCTATGGCTGATTTCTTGCAACTCTTTCCGAGAACATTTCAACTTCTTGCACGCTGGAAGAGCTAGCAAGTGACAGTGTTTCTTCTAACCTTGGCCTCTTCTGTTGCAGCTCTTTCGATTGAATTTATTTTCTCTTCTATGCTTGTTGATTTCCAAGAATGCTTTTCTTCTTCCTACTCTCTGACCTTTCATGTGGAATTTCCTCTTCCTTGGCTTGGACTCCTAATGACCCTTTTGTTGCCTCGCTATGGGAATCTAGGTCTCCCATCAACGGGTAAGTTAGGTGAGCATTCTTGGCCTTTAACTTTGTGATGTGCCGCTCAACCCAATGCCTACTTAGAACATTTAAATCATCAACTTCCGACTTTGACCAATCTTGAGCTTGAATAGGCCTATCCTTCAGATTTTCATACTCTAGTTGAACCATATTTTCATCTTCCTCAACTTGATCTAGCACTTGTATAACTTCACAAAGCCTTATCAAATTGAGAGGCAACCTGGAAAACATCCTCTTCCAAACTTCAAAGTCATCTCTGGCATTGGCCCAGTAATCTTCCAACCGAATCTTGTGCTTGTGCTTCACTCCAGCAACCATCCTAATTTTGTTGTATGGATCAAAGAATGTCCTTGCAGTATTAAATTCTAAGAGATAGAATAAGAGTTCATCTACTGACTTTTCTGTCGTCATTAGTGTTGGACACTTTTCCTCGTAATCTCCTATGACAATTGGGAAATCAAGTGACAACTTTTCTTTTGGATTTTGTCATAGTCGATCAACTGTCTAGTAACCTCCAATAGCACCATCTTGTCTATTGGATTTATTGGCAATTTATATGGCTGATCTGAGAACCCTTAGACCTGGATGTAAGCGAATTTCATAAATTGGATATACTAGGCTCCGTACTTCTTTACTAACTTTCTTGCCTCTTGCGACAACCTCGCATGAAGTCCTCCTTGCAAGGATCTGGTGATGTGCATTATGAGTGTGTCACTTGCTTCCTTGAAAGAAGTACTATTGTATAAGTGCAACTACCAATAACCCTCATGAACTTTTAATTATCCTGGTCCGCATCCCATGGGTCCTTTTCCTAGCAATCCATTGAATTTGCCCATTCTAGCCAGCGAGTAGATGACATATGAACTCATGTAGAAAGATTGGGTTTGCTTCAAATTCTTCAGCTGCTGGCCCAAGTTGTGGCTGATTATCTTTGCCCAATCGATCATTATTTTGCCTTCCATTACTTCGCCAACGAAGTAAAACATCCAAGGTTCAAACATGAAGGCCTACGAACATCCCATGATTTTGCTCATCATCAGCATAAGGTCGGCATACTCTTATTTGAAATCCATGCTGGTGATCTCCTTGGACACCTTGAAAATATGTGGCTTTGGCCTCTGCATCTAGACTTTGTTAACTATTCCAGCACATCTCTCGAAGCTAGCACCATATATCATCGTTCCTCTTTCCTTTCTCTTGTACGTCATGGACTGGTATGCCGGAATTCCAAATGTTTCTCCAATTGCTTCAACTGAAAGGTTGGCCAGGAGTTTGTCATCTAGTGCCAAAATTGCCCTTCTTTTTGTATTGTAATGCTTCACACTCCATAAACAGCTTCAGGCACTGGATGGTTGGAGGGAAGCCGACAACTGCAACAATACCACTCTTGACAAACTTTGTGGCAATGGCTAATGGAGCACGTCCAACTATTCCAAATACTCTTTTCTTGAACTCTCCCAGCCTGAATGTTCCCAAGTTGGTGTTGCTGACTTCTTTCCAATTCGAAATAATCTTTAATTCCAGAAGAAACCCTCTTTGTTCATTCTTGATTTGCACCTACCGGGAGGTGTTTGCAGCCTTGTTGGATTCCACCATTCTCGCAAAATAAAATAATAAACATTAAATTCGTGACAAAAGAGTATTATAAATCCATTGAGGAAGGAATTCCATGCTACGGTTCCAGACTGTTGGAATAAAATAAAACCTCAAGAACGAGAACTTCTGGAAAATAATAAAACTTCACTTCTAACTTTTCTCCACTTCTCTCTAGCCTCCAATTTCTCCAAAAACCGTTGAGGGAAATGAATTCCAAATTGCAATTTAAATAGAAATCTCCCACCAAGCTGTTAAGTTGGCGAGGGGTTAAAACTGGTAGTTGCATTAATATGCGTCACGTTTCCTTCAACAACTCGCCACTCACATGGACCCCGTCATCATTTTGAGTTCAAAAAAGGAAACTTCTATAAGTTTTCAAGTTGTGTCATAAATACAGAACATTCCCTTTGCATGTCGCCAACTCATTTATTGCGAAAATCTTTCCATTCCGGGCACATAAAGATACTTTGAAAGATTTTCCTTCCTTGGAAGAATTTTAACAATTTTGTCCACCTTTGAAGGAATCCTGTACATTTGGAATTCTAGGAGAGAAAATCTTTCTAGAGAGATTTTTATTCGTGAAGGAAATTTTTTGTGTTCTTGTGCACATTTCATCCTCATGTCTAGGGAATTTTGTCAACCTGAGTCCTGGAGAGAGAAAAATCTCACAACCAAATTCTCTCGTGCCTTAAAATTCTTCACCATAAGGAAGGAATTTATATGAAGAGGAAAAAATCCCTCCTTGTCCTTGTTTCCAAGTTCTTCCTCTGTCCTTGAGTGTAGTTTTGATGAGGTGGAGGAATTTTGAAACTTTGAATTTTTTCTCGAGGAAGGAATTTATTTATGCCTTAGCCAAATTTCACGTTCTTCATCTTCCTTAGGCACATTTCCATGAAGGGAAGGATTTTTGAAAAATGTGCAAATTCCTCCATGATGCCATTTTTGTGCCCAACTTCAACCTGGAGCACATTTCTACCATGGAGCAAGAATTTTGCTTGAAGGAAAAATTTCCTCCTTGTACTGACTTTGGCACTCAACCACCTAACTTGGTGCAATTTCTACCTAGAGAAGGAATTTTGGGTGTGGAGGAAAATTCCTCCTTAACCTCATTTTGGCTCCCTACTTCTTGCTTGGGCACTATTTGACCAAGAAGAAGGATTTTGACTTTGGGAGAAAATTCCTCCATGCCCTCACTTCTGTGCTCTACTTCTTGCTTGGGCGCTATTGGACCAAGGTGGAGGATTTTGGAGAAACTTAGAAATTCCTCCTTAACTTGTTTCTAGCATCCTCTACCCCTTTGGAGCGCATTTCTTCATGGAGGAAGGAATTTTCGATGGACGAGAAATTTCCTCGACCTCATTTTGGTGTCCAAGTCTAGCTTGGAGCGCATTTCACATATAGAGGAGGAAATTTGCGATTTTGAACTTTTCCTTCATGACCTTGGATTTTGAGCTCAACATTTGGACTTGAATGCCATTTTTGGATTGAGGAAGATTTCTCATTGAAGGAACACTTTCCTTCCTTAGGATAGATTTTTCATGCTTTTTGCCACTTCAGGAAAGAATTCTAGACTTCGCCATTTTTCTGACCAATTGCTTGTTTTTTCAACTTTTCGTATTTGGAACTTGAATTTTCAGGAATGCTCTGCCATTAGTGTCTTGCCCATTGCTTGAGATAGACCTACCAAAAATAGACTTACTAATAATAGTAAGTTCTTCCAAACATCAAATTAGGGCAAACCAAGGTAAGGTGACACTTACTAAAAATCTAAGTTGCCAGTACGGGTACGGGTACGGGTACGGGTACGGGTACGTGGGTACGGCATTTTTTTTAGGGGGGGCCTGGGTACGTATGGGTACGTCCGTACAAAAAAATGTAAAAATCATAAATATATACATATATACACTCTAATAAGTAGAAACAAAAATTAAATTTAGAATCCCACATATCATCCATATGCTAAACAAAACTTGGAACTATCATATATAATTCATATTGATATAACTATAAGTCTATAACTAAATTACAAACTTTGAATGTTATGATAGATATCGAATTCATTGTTCACTGGCTCAACCATTCAACAATAAAATGACACAACTAATAATCAGCAATAGCATCATATGGGTCACTAGGAAGATCAAGATCAACATCATCATTGACATTAGATGATGTAGGTAGAGTACTGGAACCACATGCAGCCTCACTGCCACTTGCACTAGCAACACATTGGCTATCAGACTCCCCAGAAAGTAAAGATTGTGTGGCAACTGAAAAATCCAAATCAGTTCGCTCTGGATCTACATCCCAAAACTTTGTGCTCCCATCCTTATACTCATTTTGTTTATGAGTAAGAAGGCGCAAGTTTGAATGCACATAAACGAGCTCTTCTGCCTTACTTGCTGCCTGTCGGTTGCGTTTCACTGAGTGGATAAAGGAGTATGTGCTCCAATTTCGCTCAGATGAAGAGGAACTAGCAACCTATTGAATAATTGACACAAAGTGAGAGGGTGACAATTATAAAATAGTAAAAAATCTAAATTTAGAGAGCAATAAAAATTAAGAAACTTACTTGCGATAAAACTTTGATTGCAAGAGTTTGAAGGTTTGGTGATGTATGGCCATTGAGGTACCACCAAGCATGAGAATCCTTTTTATACTTGTCACGGAGAGCGGAAACACTTTGACCATTGGAGGCTACAAAATCAGCAAACTCACTTGTCATTAAATCCTCCATTTCAGAATCTGGGAAGAGTTTAGTAAGTGCTGTCCTACACCCTTCACTGACTTCTGAATCTCTATATGGTGGTACCCTTGATGGCTTAGCAAGCATTTCATCACTATAAAATTTGGGAGTCAATGCAAATGCAAGAAGATGTAGTGGGGTGGTCATTTTGTTCCACCGCTCAACACAAATTGATTGAACCTCTTTGAAGAAAGTTTCTTCGAGATCTTGCTCTTTTGCATTGATGATGGCTTTCATTTTCTCAATCATCGAGTCAATGCCATCATATACCTCTCCCAAACATGGGTGATCCATGTCAGTATAACGGATCATACTCATGATGGGCTCAGTGAAACTCAAAAGATATTCCACTCGATCCCACCAAGTGTCATCTAGGATCATGCGCTTTACATTTGCTGCCCTTTCAGTATTGGATTGCCTCCATAGGGACCAACTTTGACTAATTACCATGCTAGCAAGTGGCTGTCGCACCTTCACAAGTCGCCTCAAGACGATTGTGTTGGATGCAAATCGGGTCTCGGCAACCTATTCAAAAATTAAAAATAAAAATTAGAATACAAAGAAGACATGATAAAAAAATAAAAATTAAGTAACCATCAAAGTGAAATGTAGATTTTAAAAATTGAAGTGTTTCAATTACCTTTAGCAACTCCAACTGTGAAAATGATCTGAAAATGGCCTGTGACATGTTATGGTTTGTGATGAACATTTGGATCTCTTCAGCCTCAACATAAATTTGTTTGATCCAATCTATTTTCCTGCCTATCTTTTGTAGCATGAGGTTGAGAGAGTGGACAGCACAAGGTGTCCAAAATATGTGTTCAAACCGTGTCTCAATCAACATACCTGCAGCTCTACAATTCTTTGCATTGTCCGTTATTACTTGGACAACATTTTGAGGTCCCACATCCTGAATGCATTGTATAAGGATGTTAGCAATAAATTGTGCATCCTTCACCTGTCCTTCACAATCCACAGCTTTCAGAAACATTGCCCCTTTAGGGCACACTGCAATTACATTAATTAATGGCCGATTTTTGGTATCCTTCCATCCATCTGAAATGATGGACACCCCTGTTTGTTTCCATGAATTTCTAATGGGAGCCAATGCATTGTCTATGTTTTTTACCTCCTTTGCTAGTAAGGTGCTACACACCTTCTCATAACCTGGCCCTGTGTACCCTTGTGGAGCCTCATTTACCTTTTTCAACATATCCTGCCAATATGGTGATCGTACCACATTAAATGACAAACCGTTTGCATATAGACATCTTCCAACGGATTGATCTGCAATCTCTCTAGCATCATTCTTAAATGCTCTCTCTAATGGTCCCCTGCTTCTCTTCACAATAACAAGTTCTTCACTAATTGGGTCCAAGAATGGGTGGCTCTCTACCACGATATCAGGAAAATCGCTATAAGATGGAGAAGTAGGGGGCCTCTTTGATTTACTTCCTCTTCCTGTCAACAAAGGATGGTTTGAGGCACGACCAACTCTTGCATCTGCTTCCTC
This sequence comes from Cryptomeria japonica, assembly GCF_030272615.1. NCBI lineage: Eukaryota > Viridiplantae > Streptophyta > Pinopsida > Cupressales > Cupressaceae > Cryptomeria > Cryptomeria japonica. Next base: position 581,871,579 of record NC_081415.1, on the reverse strand, counting down.
TTGCTCTCTAATATATCCTGCTATTTCTTGAGGTGACATCCCATTTCCATTCTTTCCTAGACATGGTTTGATTCCTTGTTGGTGAATGGCACAAAAATGGGCTTTGACACGACTGTAGGAGCTAGTTTTTTTCGTACTACAGAAGTTGCATATCCATAAAAATGTTCCACCACCTTTTACTTGGTCTATTATTTTGACATATTTCCATAAAGGTGAATTTGGGTCAGTTTTGAAAGTCCGTTGAGGAGTAGAGCTTTGAGGAGTAGAGCTAGTAGTCGTTGCCATTATGATTTCTACAACAAATTAAAAAAAAAATTATTAATATTTAATATTAAACAATAGATTATAAATGTTAAATATATAAAATTAAATTTAATAATTTATTTAAAATAAAAGTGAAATTATTATAATTATGAAAGTTATTAGGTTTTTAAAAAATATACCTATTATTAAATTATTATTATTTTTAATATTTTAAAAATGAGTAGTTTTTAAAAAAAATTATTATAGTTTAACTTTATTTAATAGTTTGTAAATTGTTTGTTAAATGAAAACAAACAATCTAATGAAAAATTATATTTTTATTAGATTGTTTGTTTCATTTAACAAACAATTTAATTAGCAAACTATTAAACAAAAAAAAAAACTATAATAAATATTAAAATTTAACAAACTAATAAATTTTAATTATTTTTTTAACTATAATAAAATTTAATAAACTATAGCACACTATAATAAAAAAATTAATATCATACCTGATCCCAAAGCCCTCCTGCCGTGGCGCCTCCCGCCGTCGTCGCGCGCCTCCTCTGTGCCGTCGCCCTCCTGCCGTGGCGCCTCCCGCCGTCGTCGCGGGCCTCCTCTGTGTCGTTGCCCTCCTGCCGTGGTGCCTCCTCTGTGTCTGCGTGCCTCCTTTCACCTGTGTGCCGTCGCGCGTCCTCAAACCCCTGTGCCGTCGCGCGATATGGTTTCAAAATTTCGCGTTTTTTCGGTTTTCACGATTTTTTATTTTTGCCTTTGCTTTAGGGTTTTAAATGTTAAACGACATATTCGACCCGTGGAAAAAACCCTCGAAATTTGCAAATGATGTGGATTCATCAAAAAAACCGTATGGAATCGCCACGTCTACACCAGATGCGTCGAGATTCGTGAGTCAAATATCGGATACGTTTCAAGGGGAAAAAATCGGTACCCTGTCCGAATCCACAGGGATTCCGGGGCGAATCCGAATCCGATACGCACCGCATTCGGATTCGTGGGGAAAATGGGAAGTACCGGTAACTTAGCTAAAAATAGACTAACTAAAATTAGACACTGCTAAAAACAATAAGTTTGTTTAAACGCAAAATTAGGCCAATCCGGGATGCAATGAAATCTACGTTACCTAGGGACGCATCCCCAAGCTAAAATCCCTTGTCCCTGTACCTGGGACATTTCAGGTACTTGGGGACTGTAATGTCCCCAATTTTAGCCTTTAGGCTAATCGGTGTTATAAGGAGAAATTAATTAAATTAATTTCTTATAAAGTCATTAAAATAAATTATTTATTAAAAAGTGACTTTATATTTAATTAATTTAATTAAAAGTGACTAAAGTATAAAAATAGAATAATAATTAATAGTCACTTAATTAAAAATAAATATATTGTACCTACCCCCTTCTAGAAGGTGTCTCATGACGGGTTATGGAAAAGGTTAAATAGAAGAGGGTACGAGAAGGAAAGCAAGCTTGGAATTTGGATTTGATAATTGAATTGGTTTGTAGGACCAAGTGGTGTCTGCAGACTAAGGGTCTTTGGGAACGAAAACTCCCATTGATCGCATAACTGAGAGAGTGAAAGATCTCTCAAGGGGTTGCTTAGAGAATGAGGGGCACTCAGCTTCTCATATAGAGCTAATTGGAGATTCATACCGGTTTCTGCAGTTTGGAGATTGCTTCAGACTTTATTGTGCTATGATTTGCCATGAAAACATGTTTGATGCAAGATATAAATGATTGACTTCAGCATTGTTGTTCATTGAGGAGGGCGATATCATTATGGAGGTTTGAGGATGAAATCAAAGTGTTTTGCAGGCATATACCTGAACTGTGCAGACATTCCCCTACCCTGGATTTTGCTTGTTACTCTTAATTGATGCACAAAAACACATCTTAGAAGGCAATGATTCCTATTGAGGAGCAAGACGATTCATGTGGGATTCATTTGAATGAGTTTTGGTGTCCATACAACCACGATTCAGTGATCAGACCTAGACGGACCTGTGCAGAGGGGAGACCCATTGATTTGGGTGTTAGCACTTGCTAAAACCTCCAAACTCGCAAGTTAGTAAGGCACTGTCATCCTGCACTAAATCTGATCCATTTGGGAGGCAATTTGGAGGTTATTCAGCAGTCAAAACTTAGTGATCTCAGTCCGTCTTCCATAGCAGCAGGGGTGGTATCACAGTTGGTTTGATTTGGCACTTTCAAGGGCTATTAAGCGTAGATATTACTACTTCCTCCACAGCGAATTGCTTCAGGTTCTCCTACTATCATTTCATTGTTTGATCTTGCTATATTAGCCTTGTCTGTCACATGTATTCAGATTAGCTATATTGATGCATAAAAGTCTCAGATATTGTTGATGTATGCCTTTGTACTACATTGTGGAAATCTTGAAATGCAGTAAGGAATTAGAGGTGTGCATCAAATCAATCCCATAGTTTACCCTTTTTTCTGACAACGTATGCAAACCATTTGACATAATGACAGCTAGACCATAATCTGATTTGTATGTCCAAATTTGTGAAAAAATATCATTTGACTGTCAATCTATACATTTTGAAATATCATATCCTTAAGATAGACTGTTCTTTCAATGAATTAATGCTCGTGTGGAGGTTCAATATCAATCTGAAACAAATCTGAGACAGTAGCAAACAACAAACACACAGTCCCTGGCATCAAATATCTCCTTGATATCAATCCACAATAGACGGGGGGCGGGAGGGGGGGAGGGGGATATTTCAAGGACAGCTAGGGGACATCGACCCACCGTCCCCAAAATTGCAATAAATATACAAAACGTCCCGAAAACTTGGGGACAGTAGTGATTCTCAAGGAGACTTTCCCCCGTCCCCAATATGGTTGGGGACGTCTATGGCATCCCGTAACCGTACAGCTGTCCCCCTTTTCCCAACACATTAAAAAAAAAAGACTCAAATGTTCAAAAAAACATTTTTTAATTTTATTATAGGTTTGTAAAACTGGATTTTCACTAATATGATAGGTAAACATGTCTGAATCACTTCCAAAAGCACTTAGAAATTGTAGCGTCGTAAATTGTACACCCTTGCTAGGGTGGTACAATTCTACGCTTAGTGTAGCACCCGCCTTAGTGTGTTTGCATCTTGCATTGTAATTTCTCTTTAAGCATTTAATTAAATAATTTAATTAAATCTAAAGTCATATTTCATCACTCGCCACATCATAAAATTGGGCCCTTTACCCTAAGTGTGCCCCTTTTCATTTTATTCCTCCAATAAATCATTAAATCATAAACCCTAATTATGTCTTACTTCGACCTTTAAGGCCCGATTTCGCATATCAAAACATCTTGAAATCAGCTGTAACTTTGGGATTCGCTCTAATATCATCATATCTAACGGCCCTGAAAATTTCGTGAAAAGTTGGTCGAACCAGGTGCAAAGTGCACCTCGTCCCTGACATTTTTCCCGAAATTTCGGGAGCATAATTCTATGATATTATAATACTTAACCCCAAGAAATTGGTGGGAAATTCAGATCCTAGGTTGGCCTAAAGATGAAATTAAGATCTAGGGTTTCATACATAAGAGCTCTCTTTCTTCATTTTAAGACAACTAAGATCTATCTAATCTAAGAACTAAGAGCTACGAAAAATGAGTTTTTGGCGAAAAGAGCTAGCGAGCATAAAGGAGCCTTCTATGTAGTGAAAGAGAAACCTATGTGGAGTCTTCAACAACATTCATCAAGCATTCATCAAGTATTTGTCAAGCATTCATCGTCAATTAGGAGCCTTGAAGACATTGAAGAATAATAGGAGATCACCGACTGACGATTGGCTTGTACCCCTCCCTTAGGGGTTGGGTATGATTTCACGTTCTTTTCATGTCTTTGCATGAGGTTCATTACATCGCTTTGCATATTTGCATTCATGCTTTAGATCACTTTGCATCATTGATTTAGGGCATTTACTTTGTCAATTACAAGCATTTAGGGTTTACTCTTTAGGGTTGCTCTAGATTGTTTGCATTCATCTTAGGGTCTTGCACACACACAAGATTCCTACACACACTATTTTACTATACAAATCGGCGATTTGTTGAGGTGGAAATCACCAAAACAAGGTTTTGACCGAGGCAAAACCCTACATAGCCACCCAAACCATCTCTTTTCAGTTACAGGTGCAGTTACAGGTAGCCAGAAGGCTTCTAGAATCAGAAAAAGGCACAAGGACAGTCCCAAGGCCTCAGATTGCCCCAAATCCATCAGGGACAGGGGCGTGGCGTCCTAGTCCTGCCCAAGACAGGGGCGTGGTGCCCTGGTCCCCCTCAATTTCAGTGAATTTTAAAAGGGTGAAAGCTCAGGATCTCAGGTTTGCAGCCTTTCAGTTGCAGCTGTCTGTCAAATCACCAGGGACAGGGGCATGGCGCCCTAGTCCTAGTCAGTTTGGCTCAGTTTTCAGCATTGGGTACACATCCAAATTCCTCCCCCTTCTCTGCTTTCAGTATCTCAGTTTCAGATCTGCAAGTGTATGCAATTTCAGTTCATATATGCTTCAGTGTTCATCTCCTAAGCTAGTTGATCAATCTTTCACATCTTATCTTCATATACAACAAGAGGAATAGAAACCCTAAGAGATAATCCTTGGCTCTCTCTTTGTCACAAGAAGTAGCCAAAGTGAGCTATCTCCCTAAGCTCTTTCGTATTCCCAGTGTGTTGGCAAAAGTGGAATAGGTCCTAGTCACCCGATCTCGCTTTTTCCCCTACACAGAAATAATGAGCAGCAACCTAGTAATAAATTTCAATAACACTTAGAACTCGGTAGTGTGTAAAAAAGTGGTTGCAGGTTTGCAATATTGGACTTTTCACTAATATGAAAGGTAAACAGGTTTGAATCATAGCCAAAAGCACTCAGAAATATGAATAACAGCTTGGTAATGAATTTTGCAAACACCCATAACTTTGTAGTGCATAAAGAAGCGGTTGTAGGTCATAATAGTAATGGAAGACTATCAAAATATCCTCCAACTAGAGAGAAACAATGAACTACATGCAGACAAGTGCAGGCATATTGATAATGAATTTTCAATTATGAATGCATATTGAGCATTGACAACGAATTTTGAATTTTGAATGCATATTGAGAATTGACAATGAATTATGAATGCATATTGAGTATTGAAAATTTAAAAATGAATTCTAAACACAAACGTGGTATGTTAAGGTTCTATAATGTACATATAGCTGCTTTATCCATGTTTTCATATGAATATAATGTATATATACATGATTTATCTATTTTTCATATAAACATTTAAAAGTTCCCTATATATTTTAAAATTTCCCTATATTTTATATAGCCGTCCCATTTGCCATCCCCTTGCCATCCCCAAAATTAGCAAAAAAAAATTGTCGTCCCGAAAACTCGTCCCGCCATCCCCAACCGTCCCCGTCCCGGAAACTCGGGGTAACATAGACTGAAACTAAAAATAGACTTACTAAAAATAGTAAGTCCTTAGAATTCGTGCAAATTTCACTGGCAGCTTCCTTGAAGGGTTTTGACTTCATTGCTTCATTCAGATTTTCTAAAACCCTAAGCTACTAACTTCAACTCTAAGTTTGAAGGGCAAAAACCCTAAAATAGACAAAACAAGCTCCAGACTTAGTCAAATTCACTCAAAATACTTGCAGACCTAATCAGAGAATTTGCCAAAACACTTGCAGGCTCGGGGAGATTGAAGAGACTAATACTAAAGGACCCAAGGGACCCCAACCAAAAGACCAAGTGAACAAAAATGTAGGGGGTCCCCATTTCGAATGGGGTGATGTGTGATTAGGTCACAAGAAGTTCCCTTTTCTTCAATTGGTTGTTAGTTCACGTTCAACTGAACAGAATTGGAGTACAATCTCCATCCACTCAATGAAGCACAACAAATTAGCCTCAAGTAAAGTAGAGGAGCTAGTTTACGTGCATTCCAACTTGCACCTTCTTGCACCTTCTTTCTCACAAAGATTATGAGTACAACAATGGGGCAACAAAGTTCTAGGATGTAGAATACGAGCAAACTGACTTGGATCTTTCTTTTAATGCACAATCTTCAATTTTCAAGGAGTTGAGTAGCCAACATATTTTTAGCCCAAGTGGCAATGTCATCCCATATGTAGTGATTTTGTTTAGCATATGCATGTTGTATGGCATTCTAAACTTAATTCTACTTTTTGGATATGTATATAGGATGGGCCCAAAACATACCCAACCTAACTAAAAAAATCTGCTATACCAGCATATCATACTGACATACCCATACCCACACTGGGAACAAATTCTAGTCTTTAGGGTAACCTTAAAATTACAAATTGTTTTAGTTTTAAAATATATAATAGCATTTTAATGTTAGAATATTGATACATAATTTCCACTAATCAGGGCTCAGAATGTTTGATTTGGTGTCAGTGAATGTATATATACAGATTAATGGGTGAACGAGGACATGTTTTGTGGATATAATCTTCTCGAAAGTCTTAATATTTTTTAACAGTAAATTCATAGCATTTTCTTAAATCTGCGAATTAAGAATCTTTTTATGTCTCTCTAAATTTCCAGGAAGGGAGAACAGGAGAACAGAGAAAAGCATTTCAGGGACAGCAGAAAATCTTCTCAAATTTTTGGGGCCTCCAAGTAGAGGCAAATTATGTCCGTGTAGGTAAAGTCTTGGCTATTTGCCATGGGTAGAGATGAAATGTGGAATTTTACTGGGACTTTATTAACCTATACATTCAAAACTTAATCAAATGTTTAGCTTTCATAATAAAGGTATGAAGGTAATTTTTACCTCATGAAATAATCAAGTTGTATTTCTGTTTTTATAGATAATGCACATGGAATACACTTCAAACTTCTAACATTTTGGCTCGAAGTCTAGAATGGGTACAACATACTTAATAATAGCATAGCATACACAGATGGCATTGCAGCAAATGCTTTCTAATTTATGAACATACTAAGACAATACAATACTGAAAAAATCTATAAACATCCAACACTATATGATGACCATTTTATTATAAAGAGAAGGTATTTAGATAATGAAATGCTATGTATTCTTAGATTTTGAAACACTTCATAAAAGCAGTCAAGTTACCTATTTTTCCAAGTGACATCACAGCATAGTTGTGCAAATGCCTGTAGACTTGGATCGGCTGAAAATGTACTAACTAACTGGTCAACCTTTGAAAGTGCAGATCCACAACTTTTGCTTATGTTTGTGCCAGTACCTGATCCTTTGCTTCTGTCAGATACCTGATTGATAAAAAATCATTTGAAAACATTAAGTCTATAGAACAGTTGTGTTTGTGCTCAACTATCCTGGTCTCTGCTGCTTGAGTTTTATTCCTTTTCATTCACAGTTACTTAAAGCATAGAAACTTAAATCTATCTCAACCTGACTTTACTGGGAAAAATGCCGCAATGAGAAACAAGACCACTGAGTCAAAGGAAAAAGTCTACCTTTGACAAGGTCACATATATCAACAGCATTGTACATACTGAAAGATAGACCTAACCTTGTGCATCACACGGGACAGCAAAGACTGGCACCCTGTTGGATCATCAGCATATGAACAAACTCCAACTTTGCGTTTGACATAGAGTACACCTCCACTGAATGGGTCATCTTTATCCGCTGGTCCCCACCATGGATCATCTGTCCAGACAACTCTTTAGAAAAATAAAAATAAAAAAATGAAAGCATGCAATAAAGGACATTCATGTTATACAAATTATAAAGTTTTCTTTGCTCACTTCTTTCCTATAGACAGGAGCATAGCTCCTTAGCAGTTTCCTGGAAATGGAATATTACCAGTAGGAGAAAGTTGAATGTCTTGAGGCCAGTACCGAGGTCCACAAACTTGTACTCGCTTTAACTGTTGAAGATATTTGCCAGAAACCTTAGTGTGTATATCTATATATATATATATATATGAGGGTCACCAAGACAATAGAATAATTGCACTTAGAATGATTTTTTCCAAGAAATGAAACCAAAAAAGAAGGAACCAAAGAACTCACAATTGAACGTTCAGGCAAAGTACAAGGAGTCACTTGGCAATATGTTGTTTCTGAATGGTTGGTTGTTTCCTTGATTGTTATCTCCAAGGGGATATATACATCTCGACCGGTATCCACATCAACTGCTTGAACATAACGTGTTTCTGTAGCCAGGACATAGAGGTGGCGGAAAGCCTACAATATATGCTATTAATCTATGATGAGCATTAGTCAAGATTGACCATCTTGAAAATTTAAGAAAAATTTGAAATTTCACCTGAAGATGTGTGTTGTTATCATTTGGCTTTGTTGGAAAAACAGGATACAAGGAAATCAGCAATGCAGCAATGGCACCCTTGTTAGTTGAAAATGTACACCTCCCTCCTCCAAGGAACAGGAAACCGATTGCCATACTAACCTGCAGTGAACTCTTACCAGTTAAAATAGCTTTAGATACTATTTCAATGTCTGAAATTTAAATATTCACTAGATCATTATTTTTTGAGTAATTAAAGTAATTAAAAAATATTCAATAATGATGGGATAACACACAGGTTTCCAAAGACAAGTTAAGAAAAAGGCTGTGGACTTTTTCAGAGACACAAAATTAACCAAGGGAACATATGAAATACAAAATGCAATAATAATATATGCTTTATAATTTTATGATATGTTCCATTCGAAACCGAAAAAAGAGAAAGGATTAAAGGAGAAAAATTGTTCCAAATTGATTGCAGCTCAAGCTCATAAATTGAAATTACAATACTCCACATAGAATAAAACCGTATAGACACAGAAATAGCTTTGCTTGAAACTATTTAAAAAGGTGACACATGAACTTAAGATTTTCCTATGTTTTAACTTTAATTTAGAATCTGAGATAACTAAACTCAAATTAAACTCAAAGTATTTGCAGGTATCATAAAGACATACATTAAAATAGCTTTGTCCGTATTAATGTGTTCATAAATGAATCCACAAAAAGTACTCATTCATTTGAAAAAAAACAATACTTTGATTCATGATCTAATATAAGAGCTTCTGAAAACTAATGTATAAAAACTAAGTTGCCAGATTCTTCCATGGCAGCCCCGGGTCCTGGTCCGGTCCGGCCCAAATACGGCCAAGGTCCTGCAGTTTGCCTGTAGATTCGCTGTGAAGGACCCAGGGAGAATTTGGAAGAATTTTGAGCAGATTTTAATATCAATGGCAGAACCCGGGAAGAATTTGACGGAATTAAGACATTTTGTTTATTTTTTTAAAGTTCCTTTTTGGTCTATTTTGGTCAACTCAACCCTCCATCCCTAAAATAGACCACTAAAAATGTTGATGTATGTAGCTAGGTCGGAGCCCTTCTAGGGCCGACCTAGCTCGCCTAGCGTGCATGTGGCCCTGCCGGCCTTAGAAGACATTAATAGTCGGGACCTAATTGGGCGTCATATGTAACTTGTGATTAAGTTAAATGTAACTTGCAACTAAGGGAGAGTCATATGTAACATATAATATATAGGTCTGACCCTATACTTGGCGCCAAAAGTATATGGCCGACTTGAGGTCTACTAGGAGGTATTGATTCATATATATGCAAGGTCATGATTGCATCAATAGACATGAATTCAACAACATGAAGGTCATGTAGTGTGCTCGGGGGTGACAATAAGAGCTTATCGTCTATGGTTGGGAAGGCAACAGATCTGATGTTTGCCTGTGGTTAACAAGCACTACAATAAAATCAACAAAAAAGGCAAAAAAGGCAAAGCATATCTCATTTGTGCATTTGTGAATTAGCCACAACAGGAGGAGGATGATATGTTTGATGACTTTTAATCAGTGTTCCACGGGCGTTGGGGACGGGGGGACGGGGGGACGGGGGGGACGCGTTTCCGGGACGGGGGGACCAAGGGCCTAAATTTGGGGACGGCGGGGGGACGGCGGGGGGACGGCGGCGGGGGGGGTGGCGGGGTGGTGGTGCTTATATACTTGTACATATACATATAGTACTTGAAAAACTAGTTTTGAAAAGATGTATGACAGTATTACAGTGTAAGAATTACATTTGAAATGAGACTATAGGAAATTTGAAATACTAAATCTAAATACCAAGATTTCTAAGTTGTGTTGTTATATGGAGCCTAATCAAACTCGGAGGTTAGATTTTCCCTACTTCTATCGGCGCGGTTTCCCCCTATATTTTTCAACGGGGGTTTGGGGGCAGCGCCCCCAAGTTGGGGTCAAGGGGCATCGCCCCTTGCGGGGTCAAGGGGCAGCCAAAAATACTTTTATTATTTTCTAAAGGCATCGGGTGTTATTTTTCTATTGGCCCACGTCCAATTAGAGTTACCCCTTAACCCTCCAAAAACTTAAAAACTCACTTTTTTTAAAAATTTTAATTTTAAACATTGCATATAAGTGGGGGCGACAGGAGACGTCTGCGCGTCTCCCCGTCCTTGGAGAGACGTCTGCACGTCTCTTGAAGGACGGGGAGACGCCCAAACGTCTCCCAAGGAGACGTCTCCACGTCTCCACGTCTCCCTGGGAGACGCGGGGACGCGGGGACGTCTCCGCGTCCCGGTGGCGTTTGGGTGGCGGTGGCGGGACAGCGGGGGACGTCGCGTCCCCGTCCCCCCGTCCCCGAGACGTTTCTGACGGGGGGACGCGCCCAAAAAGGGGGGGGACGCGTCCCCGTGGTTCACTGCTTTTAATGATATTTGATCAGTGATGGCTGATTGTTACTGTTGACATTATTATTTTTGAACTGAAACATTGATATGGTGGTGTATTTTGGCATTTTGTGTAGTGTCCCTACTAGTTAGAGATCACTATCCTGCAAAATAGGCTGTTAGAATGCAACAAAATATATATATTACTAATCTAATTTGCAATTAAACTTCAATTACTTAATTAAAACTAATCTCAATTCTTATATGAATGCAGTATTGGGATATGTCCTTAGGCAGTTGTAATGCCCGCCTTCCTGGAACCCATCATGGTTCCAAGCCTTACCAGGGAAATCGATGGATAAGTCGATCCCCGTCTTGGATGTAGCATCTTACAACCAAGCCTACCAAGGAAGATCGTCATATATGATCAATTCCTTGCCTCGGATGATACACTTTATCATCCAAGTCTACCAGAGAGGACCGGCAAGATCCGTCTCTTCTTGGGTGAGTCTTTGACACCCAAGCCTTTAACACATATGCATATGAATACTCAGTATATACTGCCTACCAGGGATTATCATAATCCCTAAATTAGGCTAAGAGAATTTCCTCCCAATAGCCTCCATCACATAGCCAAATTATTGTCATTCATATAACATTTTATATTTCATTATCATTTTTTAATCTATAACTTATGCCTGCATCTACATATTCCTTAATTACTATTATTGATCCTATATACATACAAATATCCTGCATACATACATATATCTATTGCTACATATGAGACAATACTATTATAAAACTACAACTCTGTCAAAGAGACAGATCCATTATAAACATATATGTTTGTGTATGGCACACACATCTACACACATATATATTCTTGTAGCGTAAAACTTGACCACTTACCTTCTCGCAGACTATTGGCACAACTTCTCTGCCTCCTATTTTCCCTTATTCCCCCTGTGCCTCCTCTTTGCTCTGCGGGTTGTCTTTATTATATACCCGTGGAAGGGAAAGGTTGCATCCCACCACGGGGTCCCTTCCATGGGAAGGGGTGTGACGGTGGTTGCAGCCCAGGCTGCGACTCCCGTCCCACCACTTCCCGTGGGGGGAGGAGGGGGGTGTTAGGGTTTCAAGCAGATCCGAAGCAAATATGAACTAACAATTATATGCAGATTTAATTACAAATGATAAAAAAATAAAATAGGACACAGATAACACAGAGATTTAACGTGGTTCACCCAGAATGGGTTACGTCCACCATACACAGCCGTCCAATCTTTCTTATTATCCAACAAAAACAGTACATCAACCTTACAATGCGTTAAGCATCCCAACCGCTTATAACATGCGTTTTTAGAGCAACAAACAAAGTCGGCCTTTTTAGGATTTTATTACAATGTCGGTTTTCATCAACAAAAAACGGCAAAAAAAAAATTTCTCGAGGGCTGCCGCCCCCGAACCCCTGCCCGAGGCCCGGCCCGACCCCGGACCCCAGCGAGGATACGTGCTGAGTGTACAGTACTTTGCTGATCAGTCGCCACATTTCAACAATCTCCCACTTGGAGACTGATACTACACAACACCACTATACATGCAACATCTACTGGATAAAACACTAGGACTTAGCTGGTATAAATTCCACAATTATCAATCAAGAAGACCAACAGAAACTGATGAAGAAATCAGCTTCTCCTGTGGAAATGTCTTTGTGAACATATCGGCAGGATTCTCACTTGTGTGAATCTTCTCAAGCCATAACTGACCCTCCTCCAAAACAGTCCGGATGAAGTGGTACCTGAGCTGAATGTGCTTTGTCCTTGAATAAAAAGCAGAGTTCTTCGCAAGATGAATGGCACTCTGGCTATCAGTATACAATGGGCTATCCTCTTGTGTCTGACCCAATTCCTCCAGAAAACATTGCAACCAAATCATCTCCTTGCTGGCTTCTGTAGCAGCAACATACTCAGCTTCAGTGGTTGAAAGTGCAACAACCTTTTCCAGCCTAGAAATCCAACTGACTACAGTTCCCCCTATAATAAAAACATACCCTGTAGTACTCCTCCGTGAATCAATATCACCCGCCAGATCAGAGTCAACAAATCCACTTAGAGCAACATTAGATCTTTTGAAACATAATGCCTTCGTAGTAGTTCCTTTCAAATACCGAAGAATCCATTTCACAGCATTCCAATGTTCCATACCCGGATTACTCATAAACCTGCTCACAACTCCCACTGCATGTGCAATATCTAGCCTTGTGCATACCATTGCATACATCAGACTGCCAACAGCTAATGAATACGGGATGTTACACATTTTATTAACCTCTTCCTGTGCCTTTGGGCACATCTCCTTAGTCAATTTGAAATGACTAGCCAAAGGTGTACTAACCGCTTTTGCATCCTGCATGTTAAATCTTTTCAACACCTTCTTTATATACTCACTTTGGGACAAATTCAAGGTTCTATTTTTCCTGTCCCGTGTAATCCTCATACCGAGAATTTGCTTAGCTGCACCCAAATCCTTCATAGCAAATGACCTAGCTAATTTCTGTTTAAGATCATTTATATGTTGCATGTTAGACCCAGCAACAAGCATGTCATCAACATAAAGCAACAGGATAATATAACTGCCATTATCAAATCTCTTAAAATATACACAATGATCAGAATGACATCTATGATAACCGTGTTCAGCCATGAAACTATCAAATTTTAAATACCATTGTCGGGGTGCTTGCTTTAGGCCATACAGACTTTTCTTCAACCTACACACCAAGTTCTCCTTACCTTTGACCTCATATCCTTGTGGTTGCAATATGTAAATTTCCTCCTCCAAATCTCCATGGAGAAAAGCTATTTTGACATCTAATTGTTCAAGATGTAAATCATCTGCAACCACAAGACTAAGTATAGTTCTAATTGAAATCATTTTTACAACTGGAGAAAATATTTCATCATAATCTATACCCTTTTTCTGTGCAAAACCTTTTACCACAAGTCTGGCCTTATATCTTTTCTGACCTCCTTCCTCCTCGTTCAGCTGATAAACCCATTTGTTAGGCAAGGCTCGTTTTTCTGCAGGTAAAGGGACTAAGTCCCAAGTCTTATTTTTCATCAAGGAGTCCATCTCCTCTTTCATGCCTAGCTCCCACTGTTGTTTGGCATCTACCTGCATTGCTTCTTCATATTCTTTTGGTTCACCAGAATCCGTTAATAAAATAGAATACAAAGAAGGAGAAAATCTTTGAGGGGGTCTACTTGTCCTCATAGAACGTCTAACACTTGCAGGAATTTGTGGAACAATCTGTTGTTGCTGAGCATCAGGTACCTGTGGCATTTCATTTTCAGGAATCTCATCCAACACCACATATTCTTGTTTGTCATGTTCATGCTTCTTTTCCTGCATCTCTTCTTTATACATAACCTTCTCATTAAATATAACATCTCTACTTCTAATTATTTTCTTATTTTCAAAATCCCATAATCGATAGCCATATTCATCTATCCCATATCCAATGAAGGTACATTTCTGAGATTTAGCATCAAGCTTGGTTCTGTTTTCTTTATCAACATGGACAAAAGCTTCGCAACCAAAAGTTTTTAGAAAAGAAAAATTTACCTTTTTACCAGTCCATGCCTCCTTTGGAATACCACCATCCAAAGGGGTTGAAGGTCCTCTATTTATCAAATAGACAGCAATATGTACAACGTCTGCCCAAAAATGTAAGGGCAATCCAGCATGCAATCTCATGCTCCTCACACGTTCCATGATGGTCCTATTCATTCTCTCTGACACACCATTTTCCTGTGGAATTCCTGGAACTGTCTTCTGCTTTCGAATCCCATTTAAGGAACAGTAATCTTCAAATGCTTTGCTGCAATACTCACCTCCATTATCTGATCTGAGACACTTCAACTTTTTTCCTATCTCATTCTCAACCAAATCTTTCCATTTCTTAAAAGTTTCAAAAACATCTGATTTTTGTTTTAGGAAATATACCCATGTTTTTCTGGTTGAGTCATCAATAAAAATAACATAATAACAAGAGCCACCAAGAGATGATACCTGAGCCGGTCCCCATACATCTGAATGTACAAGCTCTAACTTCTCACTCTTCTTCTCTTTCCCAACCTTGAGAAATTTGACTCTTTTCTGTTTACCATAAACACAGTTTTCACATAACTCTAAATCAATCTTCTTTAGTCCTGGCAATAGATTTTTGGAGTGAAGGATTTTCATCCCTTTCTCACTCATGTGCCCAAGCCTATGGTGCCACATTATCGAATCTGTTCTTGCAACATTTATTGTTGTTGTCCCTACAGTAACTTTATCTGTAGCAGCTAAGGTAGAGTAAGTGTTACCAGTACATAGATATAATGTGCCTACCTTCGCACCTTTAACTACTACTAATGATCCTTTAGTGACCTTCCACATACTGTCTAAGAAGGTAACTATGCAACCTTCACTACCTAGTTGCCCTGCAGAAATTAAATTTCTTCTTAAATTAGGAACATGTCTTACCTCCTACAGAAACCAATCATTACCATTCTGCAACTTGATCTTTATCTTTCCTTTCCCAACAATTTGACAGGGCTCATCATCACCCAAATATACCTGTCCAAAATCACCTTGAACATAATCTAGAAAATATTTTCTATGGGGTGTAGCATGAAATGAAGCC
This sequence comes from Cryptomeria japonica, assembly GCF_030272615.1. NCBI lineage: Eukaryota > Viridiplantae > Streptophyta > Pinopsida > Cupressales > Cupressaceae > Cryptomeria > Cryptomeria japonica. Next base: position 581,855,937 of record NC_081415.1, on the reverse strand, counting down.
CCAGAATCTATTACCCAGGAATCATTAACATTATCCAAACATAAGATTAAAGCATCTTGTAAAGTATTACTTGCAATATTAGCTTCCTTACTGTCATTTTCATTTTTGTCTCCTTCTTTGTTTTTTCGAGACCAACAGTCTTTCTTTAGATGACCAGGCTTTCCGCAGTACCAACAATCTTTCTTTCCTCTAGATTGAGAGCGTCCTTTCTTTGACTTCCCTCGTGACTTCTCATTCCCAGGGCCTTTTCCTCTTTCCTTTGATCTTCCTCTGTTCTCCACATTCAAAACACTACCCGATGATGTTGGAGTCTCACCTGTGCTTTTCCTTCGCATTTCCTCGCTTAGGATAACACCAACAATATCCTCAAATACCAAAGTATTTTTACCAGAGACAGAGTTACTTACAGCCATAACCAAGCTATTCCAGCTTTCTGGCAAAGAACATAAAATCAAGAGAGCCCTAACCTCTTCTGCAAAGGTAATTTTTACCGAAGACAATTGACTGGTAATTGTATTAAATTCATTTAAGTGCTCCGCTACAGATCCTCCCTCACTCATTTTCAAATTAAACAAACGCTTCATAAGAAATACCTTATTCGAAGCCGAGGGTTTCTCATATGTGCTGAGTGTACTTTGCTGATCAGTCGCCACATTTCAACAGGGGGGAGGGGGTACCCGTGGCATTAACTCCTCCCTTTTTAAAATGAACTTAACTTATATTAAAACTAAATTCCATTTAATAATTAACATTATTTAATTATTTAACAATTCACCTCTTCATCATTTAATATATTAAATATATTAACATTTTTTAATAATTTATTTCTTATATTAACCTTATTTAATATATTAACATTATTTAATAATTTATTTCCTCTTTTAATATATTAACATTATTTAATATATTAACATCATTTTAATAATTGATTTCTTCATTTATATATATTTCTACTAGACTCAGTGATATATGCTATTGTCATTATTGGTGTATTTTATAAGATTTACATCAGGTGATACAGTAGAGGGTTATCACATTTTGCTATGTTATTTGGACTAAAACATTAATATATATATGGTGGTGTATTTTGCTATGTTACTTTACTATTAGCATAGTTGATAGTGGTGTATTATGAACCTATTTGCTGCTGCATATATGTATATATTTTTTATTTTATATGTTTTTTTACAGATAAACCCAAAGGAAACCCGAACCCACTCAAAGAAAAATTTGAATGAACTCGCGAACTTCAATCTCAAACCCGAATCTAAATACGAATCGGGACTGGCAACTTATCATTAAAACATTGCTTTCTAAATACAATAATTTTCTAGTACACTTCTTAGTAGATGCACATCACAAACATGCACATGTGCACACACACACTAACACATTGTTGGGATTAAGTTGTCTCAACCTTTAAGTCCTAATGTTAGCTATTTGACTTAATTAATTAAATGTTGTTTTGCATAATGCATTTATCCCAAGTAATTAATTTCCTAAGTTGTCATTCATCTTTGTGGGACCTCTTGTAAGGTGGCATCCTACATGGCAAGTGATGAAATGGCATAATCCATAATTTTACGAAGTTGGCACCCACTTGGAAGATTCTATTATTTGGGAAGATGTTGTCATATATTTCCATTTGGAGTGGAAATTGATTTGGAAATTTCCAATGTTGACCAAAGAGTCTTGGTTTGTAATTTCCATTATGGTTTGGAGTTGTATTTTAGTAGCAGGCATTTATGGTAGAATTCACTTTTGACAAGTGTGTGACGTAAGGAAAGCACCTATTCTTGGTTATGGCATTATCTATGTTGAACCGTTATGGATGGCATAGGTGATGTTGCTTTGAAAAGTTTCTATGTGCAACATGTCATGGCAATGGTAATTTGTTATTTTTGACATAACTTACCTCTTAGGGGTTGAAGTTGGTTTCAAAAACCATGGGTGCCTACCTCTTTGTGTTGACCTCTATAAATAAGTGGCACCTTAGCTCATTTTGTATGACACGTTGAAGATTTTGAGAGACCGTTATGCTACCAAAATTATTCCAAAATCTTGTAATAGTGTCAAGACTCTTAAAGAGCATATCTTTGAGATTGTATTGTAACTGTTGTTGTTGCTGATTAATACAATTCAGTTGAGCATTTGTGTTCATGTGTTTTTTAGACACCTCTAACACGGAATAAAATACAAAAGTATTTTACCCTCTCTTGAACAAAATCACCTCGGATGCTAAATATATGATCAACCAAGACGACTCCAAGGTTTCTAATATCAGTTCTTGACATGTGGGTAACTCAATGGTGAATGTGATTTGTTGTATGCACAAAGGGACTTACAATTTGACTCAAACTTATCATGAATGGAAGTAGGTTTGCCACGATTTTCAAATGACTTATGATTGCCCAAGATGAGCGCTTCATCTATTTCTAACAAAGATTTTAAGTTAAAATGCAAAAGGAAAGGGTTTAGAGAGTTCTACTCTAGTCCTATCTTAATCCTAGAATGCAAGAGATAGTGAATGATTCAATGAAACTCAACTAGGCTTAGTAAAGTCATACTATGAACAACTCCACACAAGCTTAGTACAATCTTCTAAGGTAACCAATTGGTATTCAAATTCTTACTCACAACACTAACAGCATCTATTCGATCAATATCAATGTGCAAGTAAAATTGATGTTAAGCTCAAATTAGATTCCAGTTGACCACACAAGGCAAATTCACAATCAGCAAATAGCTAGTGGTATGGATAAACGAATTTCATATAGATTCACTCAACAATTTTCTTCATTCAACTACAATACTTAAACCAAATTCTAAACCGAATTGGAGGTTAGAGAACCACACAATACTCCAAGATCTCCTAAAAAATCACCAAGTTCAATGACTTAATTCAATTTTGGCAGCATCTAAATGACAATTCTCAAAATCCATCTCTTAAAAATGAGAGAAGGGGATTATATAGAGTCTCAAAATGAAATGAAGGGCCAAGATTCATTTAGAATCAAGGGTCAAGATCATGCCAATACAACCCTAATTAGGGTTTACATAAAAAGTGGCATCTTATCCATATCACAAAACTCGAGGAATGAGGTCGAATGAGGTGTCACCTAGTCATCAAGCAAGTTGTCTTCTAGAAGATTCCTTCCTCCATTCCTATCTCTAGCTGCATATAAAACAATCCGGACATAATTGAATTGAGCTCCTCCACTGCGACACTTGCCAAACCATCTAGCTGCAATTTGATCACATCCAAGTATCGAAAATGTTTTGTCAATCTAATGTAAGCTTTTGCAAGTTGTTGATGTGGATCATGAGGGAAACCAAATTGTTCAGCTGATTCTTCTTGATGGACTCCAACTTTTTGAAGTAAACAACCTCCATCTTTTCCTTCAATCCTTCCAAATTCAAACTATTGGAAGTGTGGACATCTTATCCCAAAAAAATTTCAATTGATGCGAGGATCTTCGATTGCATCTCTTGAATCAATCCTTCCATCTCTACGCACTCATCTTTTGTGTGATCAAATACTGACTTCTTCATGGCCAAAGAACAATACCATCCATGGAAATCATACACATTTCCCTCTTGGATAGCTCCCTACTAGATCAATGTAGATGTAGTAATCCGCTTGAACACTTTGAGGCGAGGAATAGTCTTGTCTTGCACTAGCTAACTCTTCCCATACTCCTTCCGAGTATTGTATCCTTCATATGAGTAGCATTATTCTATAATAGGCTTGGACGAACTAGACTAGGAAATCATTTGCTTGCTTTGAAATATCTTCTATCCATTTTCCAATCTCTTAGTATGTATTCCTCATTGCCTCATGATCATTAGGTGATCCATGAGCAATAGCAATAAGCGAAACAAATGTAGGATCCTCATGCCTTAGAGGATTCAACCCTTCAATGTACTCCTTGAGTCTCTTGTTCTCCATCTCTAGCATTTCTCTCTTCAACTCTATTCAATCGTGCCTCAATTGCCCTGGCAGAATCATTCAGCTCTTGAAGCTCTTGTTGCCACTGCGATGGGGTATATCTCCATCGTCTTTCCAAGCGTGATAGGAAAAGTAATACCTTGCCTACATTTCCCTTCCTGAATACAATCAAACTCTGATAGTTGCCTCACTACCTCAAGCAACACCATCTTGTCAATCGGATACCTAGGAAGCTTGTATGGTTCGGAAGTGAATCCTTGAATCCTTAGGTATCTGAAGGTAGGGAACTGAATATACCATGATCCATACTTCTTTACTAATGGCATTGCCTCCTTCGACAACCTCTTATGCACTCCATGTTGTAGCAACCATCTGATGTCCATGGTGAAGATATCATTCACTCTTCTATATCGGTCTTTCTCATGTAGGTGGAGCTATGGATAACAATCATACACCTTCTATTGTCCAAGCCTATTTCCAACTTCACCTTTGCACACTGCTCTACATCCCTTGCTAGCATTTAGACCAGATAGGAAGTCATGTAGAAAGACTTCGTTCTCTCCAAACTTCTCAACCGGATGTCTAGGTTGTCACTTATAATCTTCGCCCAATTGATCATCACTATTCCATCTGATATCTCTTCAATGAAATAGAATAGCCATGTCCCAAATAAAGCTCCTTGAGGTGCTCCCATGATCCTATTGAGTAAAAATATTAGGTCACTATACTCTTCTTTCAAATCCGAACATAGGAGTCACTTGGGTAACTTGGAATGGTGACACATTGTCTCTGGGACCCACCCATTATTGATGAGCGTCTTGCATGCTTCGGATGCTTTCTCGAACATAGCTTGTGCGTCCTCCTTAGTTCTTACTTGCATGTCTCGGTGGCTAGGAATTCTAAACGCCTTTTTTATTGACTCCTCGGCTAGGTATGCAAGCACCAATCCCTTAGGTGTTTGGATTGTTCTTGACTGTGGATCGTAGTGCCTTGCACACTCAACCACAAGCTCATTGCATTGTATTGATGGTGGAAAGCCAGCTGCGTGGTAGATTTCACTCTTCGTGATGTTGATCGCCAAGGGAGAGGGTAGCTAGTTCTTCATTCCACACATTCTCCACTTCATCCTCTTCCTATCCAAGTACTCCAAGTTAGTATCTCCAACTTCCTCTCACTTGTAAGACATTTGCAACTCCAGATGGTATCTTTCAAGCACATTCTTCAACTTGGTCTTCCTTGCAGCTATCCCCGCCTTTGACACGCTACCTGTATGAAGCTAAAAGTCAATAACCTTGCAAAATAACTCTAATAATTATTTTTCATAATTGATCTAAGTTCTGATTTTTAAATGATTTTCAGATTAGGAGCTTTCTAAAATCAGAAATTCAACATTATGTAACATAATTCTGAAAAATACAAGTGATTTGATTAAAATCTGGAAAATTTGCCCTCAAGAAACCTGATTTTCAGACTTAGGATAGGGCTGATTTTGATGCTTAAGTTTAGATACGCCTTTTAAAACTCAGAAAATGAGTGATATTGCAACCAAATGCACTGTTCCAGGTCTGATTTCTGAGTGTTAGGGTCTGAAAATATCTCTGACGAACGCATTTCAATGGATGGAAATCATCTTATTCATGGCGCAAACATATGTCTAAAGAGATCTGCCCTTGCTTGGCTGTAAATGACATGTTTTTGGCATAAACAATGGCTGGAAATGTTGGCTGGAAATTTTGTATCAGGTCTGATAATGGTGTCTTTAGCCAATAATGGCGCCCTCGTCAATGCTCAAAATATCTCCCAATGAAGGCGCCACTAAGGCCTTAGACAAAATCACAAGCCTCCCAGATATGGCAATCCTCAATCTTCCTCTTCCAGCTCACCAAGAGTTGAATCAGTCACTTAATGATATAATAATGATCGCTGGCCTGGGGCTTTTATTCAACTTTTCACCTTTAACTTTCACCACACAATGAATGTGGGATAAAAAACACATTAATCATCCAAGTGGAAAATTGACTTTCATCAAGACTCATAAAATTTGGTTGTTTTTGCATCACTCCATCATTTTCCCCTCAGGTGGAAAATCGAACCTCATCAAGATACTTAACTTTCACCTTAACTTGGTCATTTTACCATCAAGTGGAAAAACGTGGGTCATAAGGACTCACTTTCCTTATGAATTTTCATTCTTGTAAGCCTGCTGGAAAAACGACCTCCATTGGGAATCACTTTGTCCTTTGTTTTGTACTCAATGGAAATTCCTTAGTCATTAGAGCATTCCACAATATCACTTATAAACTCAGTCGTGGAGTGGAAATTCGACCTCCATCAAGGCTTTCATAGTCCTTAACATCAAATTGTACCTTCATGCTCAAAATGGAGTGGAAAATGACCCCCCTTGGGACTTTGTCCATTTTTATCTTTATCGCTCGGTGGAAAAGCGCCTCCCATCGGGACTATGTTTTATGACTTAATTGCTTAGCATAAATATGTTTTCCGTCGGGACTAAGTTAATTTTAACACTTTAAAAGTTCATACTTATCCAATTTCATCAATTTCCGTAGTGGAAATTCTATTTCAATCGGGACTTTTAACAGTTTTTCAAGATTTGAGGGGTGGAAAATAAAAGGCCATCGGGACTTTGTGCATTTTTGACTAATTTCACCTCTTAGGAGTGGAAAAACAACTAAAATCACATCAGTTTGCAAAATTTTCATCACTTTTCGCTCACATTTTAAGGCAAGTTGCAACTTCAACACACCAACACTTAGGATCATTTTAACATTTTAACATCTTTTCAACATTTTGATCCCATTGTCATTAAAACTTAAAGATCTAACATTGTTTGCATTGTGAAGACATGGAAACATGTCCATATCTAAGGGCAGGACTCGTACAATAAAGCTCAAAATTGTCACTTGACTGCCAAAACCCTAAACTAACAAAAACCAAAAAGCTGAAAAGAGGGGTCCCTGTTTGCAATGGGGCGATGTGTGAAAAGGTCACAACAATTTGGAGTGTGGTTTTTTTCCTAGATGGATTTTTCCATGTATATTATGTGTTATGAGTTTATTCTATTTTGAATATCTGCTTATGTTTTAATTAGATGTGAATTTGAATTTGTAATTGTTAAAGGGTTTTAATTTTTTTCACATTCACTCTCACTATATATCAATGTAGGAAGTTGTATTCCGCTACCTAATTTCCTCACACACCATATGCATGAGCATGCACATACACACACACGAGCACAACTACATGCAAGTGCACAAACACATGCACCTATGTTACCAAAACCAAGAAGCATAAGCCAAGAGGGCAAAGGCAAACTGCCGAGAAACAAGATATTTGGAGGTTGCATATAAGAAACAAATTTTATATACATATACATTTTCAAAAGTTTGAATATAAAAAATTAAAAAATGGTTATATTTAAAACAACTTTTTAAATTAATTTAGAAAATGCAAAAAATTATATTATAATTATATATGTCAATGTAAATTATAACTTGTGACAAAATTAAAACAAAGAATTTAGCAAAATATCATTTAAAACTATGTTACCGAGTCCTTCCCTGCATCCCCTAGGTCCTAGTCTGGTTTGACTAGGTTTAGGGTCTTGGTCTGATCCTTTGTGGGTTCGGCCAAGGTCCTACCCAGTACCCACAACCTACGAGTTTGGCCTAGACGAACCCAAGCAAACCCAAACTGAATTTCACCTCCAAAACTGTCCAGCCAGTGACTTTAGATGTTCTTTTAATATTTTTTGACTTTTTATTGTAAGGTATTCATCTATAGTAGTGTTAAAAATCATAGTTGAAAAACTCTTACTCGGCAAGAACTCTTTTGGCTCAAAATTTTGAAAAACTTGGGACTAGGCAAGAACTCAACAATTTTATCGAACTATTTACATACATAAATGTTTAAAAAAAACATTCAAAAACACACATATTACAAAATTTGTTGAGCATATTACTAATTTTCATCATATATAAATCAAAATTAGAATTTACTACACACCATAGACCAGAAAACAAGTTCAACTCTAAATGAATTATAATGCCAGTTGCACTACCCATGTCATATGTACAAGTTGCCTCCTTGATGCAAAGGTGGGGTTTCAATCAACATGTAGGTATATTTCACAACAATGGGCTCATGACTCCCTCATAACCCAATCAGGTAACTATATTGGCAATCTTTCCTCTCTTAATGACAGGTTCTTGACTTCAAGACTTCAAAATGGATAAGGATTCCCCTAAAGTTTGTTTCCAACCATGACACTTTTCGAACACCAAGCTTCCCTTCCACAAGGTCACCATGGCTCATAGGCTATAAACACCAACTAAAGGCTCAATAGTTCACAAGGCTTAATCCACCTTGGGGACATCTTAGATCAAACAAATACAACATTTATACACCCTTGGCAACTATCAAGAACACTGATTTCATCAAATCCCTATATGCACCCTCTAACTGGCTTATGTCCTACTAGCCCTTGCAAATGACAAAACAAGGCACAATTTCCAATACAGGGCAGATACTCGCAACCTAAACCTAGATTCAAATACCCTTTTGAGAATTACAAAACATATGTAAAATGGTGATACAGTTGTTTTGGAACAAGTGATTCTAATTAGGACTGTTATTGTACAACCTAGGCCTAATTAGGCCTCCTTTACATAGCAACTCATTGAATGTTAGCTCCCAAACTTCTATACTGCATCCAAGGGTTGGAACATGTTATAAACAACATAAATTCACAAGTTTGAGCGTTTCAAATGATCAATCTTTCCTTACTCCACAAAACCCTTATCACAGTTCAATCTACTTGTCTTGCAACTTGACAACTTTTGCAAACTATGACCTTATCAACTCCAATGACCCCTATTACGTCAAGAATGGTCTAGTTTGACCTCATTACATCCAAAAATGACTCAAAACATCAAAAATTCATTACTTGACCATATTCATGAAATAAGGTTAGGTGCCCCTGCACCACTCCTCTAAAGAGATTTTGAGCAAGTTGAGCAATAATAAGGTTAGTCACAGTCAAGAGTTATATCCCAATTCCCTATCACCCCCTCATTGTAATCAAATTTTTAATATTACAGATTCAAATTGCTAATAGGGATTTGGGAGTGGAGACCCCAATGAGGAGGGGTAGTGCCCCTCATGGGCTTCAAGAGGTGATTCCCCCAATAGGATTAAGGGCAATGCCCCTTGTGGGTGTTTGGGGGCAATGCTCCTAACGGGGTCGAAGGGCAAGCCCAAATTAAGGCCCTCGAAATCTTTACCACCAATGTGTTGTGATGTTTTCACACATCGCCCCATTGCAAATGGGGACCCTTTCTTTTTGCTTTTTAGGGTTTGTTTTTTGGGTCTTTTAGGGTTTTGTTAGTTAGCCTTTGCATTTTGAGTGTTGTCGGGGAGATCAATAGGATAGCAGGTCCTGCTGGAGTGAAGTCCTGATCTTGAAATTTGGCTAAGTCTGAAGTCCTGATCCTGAAATTTGGCTAAGTCTGAAAGTCCTGATCCTGAAATTTGGCTAAGTCTGAAAGTCCTGATCCTGAAATTTGACTAAGTCTGGAAACTGAAAAACCTCAAAAAACTAGATTTTGCAATATAACTCCTGGAGGTCTGAAACCACTCTCAAACATCCTGAAAGTATATATGGAATATAACTTAAAGTATAAGTGTTATACTTAAATGTTATATTCCATAAAAATTATCCTGATAGAGAGTTCAAAAAGTCAAATTTCGCTCCTGTCCTTCACTAAGGATCCAGAGCGAATTTCACTCCTGTCCCTCTCCAAGGGACCAAGGCAAAGCGCTCCTGTCCCTCACCAAGGGTCCAGGGCGAAAAGGCTTATTTGAGTCATTCCTGGCCTTGTTTGGTCAAATTGGAACATCAAAGGCATGGTGGAGGACGAAATGAACATGATAGAGCATCCAGACTTGATCAAAGTCAATGAAATGATGGAGTTTTTGTCTACAAACGTAAAAGCGCTCCTGTCCCTCACCAAGGGACCAGAGCGATTTTCTTTATATGCACAATTTTAGACCTTTTTTGGACATTAACTTTTATTCATGGCGTGTAACAAGATGATATCTTCCTTAGCCAAGACATTTCATGGTGAAAAGTGAAGCATTTTGGCCTTGAGGACAAAAATCACTCCTGTCCCTCACTGAAGGACCGGAGCTTGAATTCCGAATTTGCATTATCCTCGCAAGATTTAAGTGATTTTGCGATTTGAAGAGGTCAAAAGAAGTATGTTTTGCCCGTTGAATATAACTTGAATAGGCCACAAAGGAGAGAATCAACCCAAGTTGCACTAGGCGCTCCTATCCCCCTCCAAGGGACCAAAGCAATTTTCTCACAAGACAAACTTCGAGCACAAGCAAAGCAAGTTTTATGTTTGAAATGAATGAAAAGGGGCGTGATTGGTACAATGAAGATAATTTCGAAGGCTAGCAAAACACAAGTAAGCTCATAGTTGCAAAATCGCTCCTGTCCCTCTCCAAGGGACCATAGCGAAGTTATCAAAATTCATTATTTTTTTTTTTGCCTTATTTTAGCAAATCGCACTAGATGCCAAGTTCGCCCAAAACTTCGAAATATTTTAAAAATTTTTAATTAAATTGGCATTTAATGAAAATCGCATAGCATTTAATAATTAATTTTGAGCCTTGGAAAATCGTTTTTTTTAATTGAGGCATTTCGAAATTAATTATTATTAATTTAAAATTTAAAAGAAGAGCACTTGAGGTATCATTTTTTTATTGCTTAATTAAGTCGGCCTCTTCCTTTTTAGTTTTATTTAATTTTTTGGCCTATTTTCATCAAGTCGGCCTATGGGGAGGTGAAATGGTGAGCGCTCTATATATTTGGGGTGTGTTTTTCATTATTCAAATCATTCACTCATTGTTTCAAGTGCGATTTGGACAAGCAAGGAAGGAGGTGCGAAATCTAGCTTGTGTGGAGCGAATTTCTACCAAGTGTGGAGACTAAGGAAGGCGAAATTCATCTTGAAGGCTATTGGAGAGGCGTATTTCTTGCTAGATTGGAGGATAATTTCCAGATTTTTGAAGACATTTGCAGGCGAATTTCCAGATCTTGAAGAAGCAAGTGGAAGGTGGAGTTCTTTTCCAAGCTAAAGGAGGCGCATTTTGCTAAAGGGAGTCTTGATCTACATTTTGCCTAGCAAATTCACTTTACTTTTGCGTCATTTTTTAGAATTAATTCCCAAGTGGAGGTATGGCGTAATCACCTTGGCACCATTTTTTTTGAAGATTTAAATTTTGCTTTGAAAATCCTAAATTAGGAAATGATAACTCAAGATTTATCATGAAGTTTCCTAATTAGAATCTTGAATCTTCCTTTCTACACTTCAAGATATATTATTAATTGTGAAATGTTGTGTAGGTATCAAGATGGCGACTCCCAAGCTCGAAAGATCTACAAGTCGGAAGACTCTCCTCAAGGACGATCAAGCAAGGACAAGGGCGACCTCCTCCAGCCTAGCATCGACGAGGATGGCCTTCTTTGGACTAAAGTCATCAAGGGCGACTTCTCCAATCCAGTATTCCAAGGCGAGGTACATCAATCATCCTGCACATCAAGGACACAAGAAGTTAGAACAAGGGTTCATTGAAGAAGCAGATAGTTCCAGATGAATTAATTAAAGCTAGCTTCTCAACAACATCAAGTTGAATATTTACCAAGTTACAAGTGTCAGACGAGGTGGCATCCTAGTCATCACTTCTCCAGTCAGTGTGGTCCACCTCAGCATTTCCAGATTCAATGTACCTAACTCATGGAAGGTGGCACAAACTCCGATGTACCTACCCCGGCTATCCATTGGTCGATTTTTTCAGAGAGGACATGTGTCCAAGCAATACAATTATTTCATTGGTCGAGCATTAAATATTATGTAATGGTTGTAACAAACCCTAATTAGGGTTTTCATTGTAAAATCTTGGCCATTGATCTCGAATTGATCTAAGCCATCGAATTGTATTGAGGGCACTATATAAGCCCTGGCATTTCATTTTGTAAAGAGGATGGTTAGATAAGGGATATAGTTGGAAGCAGTTAGAAGATAGATAGAGAGTAGTTAGCTAGTTGATAAAATAGCAATTAGAGTAGAGTAGAGAGAGAAGGCAAAGATTGTTGCCAAGATGTTGTTGTAAGAGACTTGTAACTTCATTGAAAAAATGGTGAAATTTATGGGTCGATTCGGCAATTTGCATGGTCTTTATACTTCTCATATTTGATTTCATGTTATAAGATGAGTGGAAGAAATGTGCTTGATTGATGGTGAAATTCATATACCCATACTACTAGCAGTTTGTTGATTGCAGACTTGCCTTGCGTAGTCAACAGGAATCATTCAGCTTAAGCTTAACTTCAATTGTCGCTTCTTCATCGATATGCATCAACCTGATGGTGTCTATGCCTGCAGTGATGATTTGAACATCATAATGCTTTCCTTCGAAGATCGCACTAACCTTGTGGAGATGGTCCTGGGATGTCAAAACAAGACTTAGTTAGAATTCCATCAAAGATCATTCATTGCTCTTACATTCATAGTGTTAGGATTAGATCCTTTCCTTGCCCTCATCTTTTTTCCTTTTTTCAAGTCAAAGCTAGTAAGAGCCCGTGTTCCAGCAATATTCAAAGCAGATCAAACGTTGAATCATCAAATGTAAGTCCCCTCGTGATTCCAGCAAATCACATCATACCACAGAGAGCTTATCCACACGTAGAGATCCTACATACAAGAACCTTGGAGTCATCCTGATTGATCCTTTTTCGCGATATCTTCAGCAATCAGAGGCTTTACTCAAGAGAGGATAAGGTACCTTTAGGTATTTTATTTTGTGTTTGATAGTGTACAAAATACACGTCAACACAATGAAAATTGTGTTTTTTTAAATGCAAGCAAGAAAAAATAAATTATAAGAATTCGAAGGAGTTTTAAATACAAAACTCAAGTTTTTGCTTTACTTGGGAGTTTTATAGAAAAAAAATCTTTCAGAGTTTTTCAAGCAAGTAACTCACCTGGCATTTTGACTCGGGAGTACTCACAAGTCAAGAGAGTTTTTGGTGAGTTTTTCAAAAGAGGTACTAAAAATATTGTCAAAACCATGGCATCAAGAAATAATCACCAAGTTGCTATGCTAGAAAAAAAGATGGAACAAGTAATACAAATCATAAACCCTTGCACATACAATTCTCAATCTCTAATGTTATCAAATGCATAACTATGCACGAATCATGTTTATCATTGTTAACGAGAGTGGATTGTGTCTAAAACTACCTTCAACACTCTATCAAGTGTGTAGGGGTACAGATCTAGAGATAATAGTGCGCAAGGGTTAGAACCAAGTTAAAATCTTTGGGCCAGTTCATTACTTTAAGGATACCTTAAGCCTTATGCAAATTCTTGAAACACTTAAAAGGTCCTATAAACTCATAAAGTAGTATTAATGTGTAAAGACCTTTTAATACAACACCAAACAAAGATAGCGCACAGATAAGCCATCATAAGAGTCATATTAAACTTCAAAATTTCAAATGACAGTGGTATCAAAAGAGAGATCATAGTGTTTGTTCTATGAGGAGTATCCTATGTATCACGGTATTCTAAGAAGAGCCATGGATATGATAGTCCTCAAGTTGTTATCTATGAAATGTCATTCATAATCTATTGTGACTACAGTCTATAGAGCTCATCATCACAAATGATTGTCATGTCAAGTAAACCCAAGTCAAATAACCTACAAGAAGATAGTCATCTAATATAGATGATGATATTTTTGATGAACCGTATGATATTTGATCAATGATGGATGATTGTTGACACTCGACATTATTATTTTTTAACTTTAAAGTTTAATATATATCATGACATTCAAGTTTGACTATTATGGTATATTTTGTTATGTTATTTGACTATTCATATGGTGGTGTATTTTGAACATAATTAATTTTGCAAATATTGTTAAACACAAGATGCTATTGAGGGGGGGGGGGGGGGGGGGGGTTGAAAGAATGGTTTCCAAACTTTAACTTTTTAATCCTAAGTGTGTGTATACCGATTGGTAGATCTTACACAAAGCAAACATACCAATGAGAAAGGAGGATGACACAAATGCAACCACACACAAAAGGAACATCACATAACACCGGATGTACAAGGAAAACCGAACATGGGAAAAACCTCAATGAGACATATTGTTGGAGTCTACTGCTCCAATCCAGCCTCACAATAAAACAATGGTTACAACATTTAGGGCACCAACCCAAGGAGTACCACCCCTACTAATTTAGGCACCAACCCCTGATTTTAGGGCACCAACCCAAGGAGCACCAACCCTTGCACCGAGCTCCAACTCAGTGATTACAAACTTTGTATTCAATGCAAAAGTAATCTCCCAGTTACAAATGAGTTATGTAACCTCTGCAATCTTTCTTCCGGTTTTACTCTTCTCAACCGGTCTTCCTCTGCTCTGCTCTCTACCAATTCTCTGCTCACCGATTCTCTATTCTTCTTTCCTCTCTGCTGCAACCTTACCGATTCAGCCCCTACCTCTTCTCTGTCAATTCTGATCTCTCCTCTGCTCAATATTTGTTGTGCCTTATCTTCTCTAACACTCTCATTGGTTCTCTCACTGTCGCCTTCTTACCGGTTCTAACACTACCGGTTCACTCCACTTTCAAACTCTTTGACAGGCTACAGGTTGCCTTACCCTTGCCGGTTTAGCTCTGCTTAACGGTTCTCTCTCACGCACTCAATCTCCTCTGTGATTGTCAATGGGCACTTGACTGATCAACTCTCTAGTTTCACTCCCTTCTCCAGCTTCACTATCTTGTTCAGCACCAACAGATCTGGTCTTCGATCTGCATATATATACTCAAGCATTCCTGCCAAAACCAACTTTCAAACTTTTGGCGCGCTAGGGTTCCTTCATCAACCACGAGGCATATCAAATCCAATCAGATCTCCTTCCAAAGATCGACCACCTACAACGGATCAATCAACTCCGCCAATCCCGTTGCGTCCAATACACGTTTTCCATATTTAGCAAACACGACAACCTGCATCCTAATATGTTGACCTTGTGATTTGTCCATTACCATGCATGATGTGCTTTCCTTCACCTACTCCGATCTGCTCGATCAATGTGTCCTGGATCTCCTTTGTTCGTTTGATTTCGAGTCGCAAACCCCTGCAATATAACCGTGATTTTCGGGGTCGACCATAAATGCAGACTCAGTCCACAGCTACCTCACCGACCCACACTTCACTGACCACAGCATGCATGACACCTGTCTCCTACGTGTCATCATTGTCGGCATGCACCTCATCTCAATCACCGTGTCGGTTTAGACTTTGTCACCGACCAACACTCAACCGGATTCATCTACCGATTCTCTAACCCTGTCAGTTCTACCCTAACCGGTCAACCTTCAAGCCTGCACTTTGATGTCCTACCAGTGGAACACCATTGCTCAGTCACTTCACTTGCCAAAACATAGCAGCACATCTTTATCAAATAGGAAGCTATCACTTTTGCTCTTTGCCAGCTTTACTAGTGGACATACTTACCGGTAACCACCTTGATGACACCATTTCATCAAATTACAACAGTCTCCATCTGTCTGCATCTGCATTTCGATTGTGCTTTCTGTCTGTAGCTGCTCAACCTTACCTTCATCTTCATCAGGCCGAACATCATGTCAACTGGTTTGTCAAAGACAAACCCATCACTTCTTTACTCTTCCTTCTCTGACCCGATGGCTCAACTTGCCAACACTAGCTGATCAGAATCAGTCAAAGTTGTAGGTTTTTTAGGTCAAAGTCTTGTCTTCTGTCAAGTCAGAGACAATTGAATGGAGCCAGTAAGCAAATAATAGACTTGGATGACAAAGAGTAGACTCAAGAGGATGAATCTAAGGCATGATGGGTGGAAAAGATCAAGAAACTCGAGCTAATAATGAATTTCGCTCCTTACCCTTCCAAAGGGTCCAGAGCGAAATTTCACAAAGGACCTAAGATTTCACCTAAGTCAAAGAGGGGTTGAGCAAATTTGCAAAGATATGAAAGGAAATTCATCAAAGGGTTGATTCTAAGGCAAAGTCGAGTCGAATCCAAGGTGAATTGAGCCAAGAATAGGAGTTTCGCTCCTGACCCTTCCAAAGGGTCCAGAGCGAATTCCTCTATAAGACACTCCACCTTGACCCAAATTAGGAGCTAGCTCATTCCCAGGCTTGAGTGAAGGCAAAACACTTGTTTGAGTGAACAAATGTGAAAAATGAAGATAGGATTTAAGCCCAAGGAAGAATTTCGCTCCTGACCCTTCCAAAGGGTCCAGAGCGAAATTCATATAAGACCCTATTTTCTTCACAAAATCTTCAAATGAATGCCAATTTGAACTGGATAATGATAGGGGAGGCCTAAGAAGTTATATCCAAGCCAAGGAAGGGAGAAAAAAGGTGAGAAATGAGCTCAAGTGAGAATTTTGCTCCTGACCCTTCCAAAGGGTCCAGAGCAAAATTCTCCATAAACTTCATTTTCTTCCTTGTTATGGCCAAGTTTTGGACTTCTAAGGCATGGTTGGAGTAACGTTGATGTGTTCTTGCCTTTGAAAGGTGGATTCAGGTGATGGAATAGTGAAAATCAACCTAGAGTAGGAATTTCGCTCCTGAGCCTTCTAAAGGGTCCAGAGCGAAATCCTCAATTTGACCCCCTATTTTGCCCAAGACGTTGAAAAGTGAGGATTTTGAGCTAAGTGGATGGCAAATGGACTTGATTGTGGTGAGGAGAGGTGAGTTTGATCAAATTTGAAGGTAAATTGAATGGAAGAAGTGAGAAATAAACCTAGACTAGGAATTTCGCTCCTGACCCTTCCAAAGGGTCCAGAGCGAAATTCCCCATAAGCACTATTTTCTTCCTTCTTTAGACTAAAAGCCTTGTTCCTTGGACATAGTGGGGGTAAATGGACATGTTCTTGCCTTAGGAAGTGAACGAAAGCATTGAAAAGTGAGGATTTTGTCCAAGATTGGGAATTTCGCTCCTGACCCTTCCAAAGGGTCCAAAGCAAAATTCTCCATAAACCTCATTTTCTTCCTTGTTTAGGCCAATATTTTAAGTTCCTTGGGCATATTTGGAAGTGGATTAACATGTCTTTGCCTTTTGAAGTGATGGAATGTGAAGGAGTAAAGGATTTTGTCCTAAATCATGAATTTCGCTCCTAACCCTTCCAAAGGGTCCAGAGCGAAATTCTTGAAAACACCTATTTTTCCCTTTGATGAGGTCAAATCCTTGGTTTCTATGGCGTGGTTGAAGGTGGATTGGTTTATATTAGCTTTGCAATGGAGATGGGAGTTGAAAAAATGAAGAAATGAGCTCAAAACTTGAATTTCGCTCCTGACCCTTCCAAAGGGTCCAGAGCGAAATTCACAAAATCTCTTCTTTCTTCAAATTTTATGTTAAGACAAGTGTTGATCAGGGTGAATTGAGCTTGAAGAGGTCCCTAGGCGTGCCTTTGAATAGCTTGTGACCACCAAATGTAAAGGAATTGAGCTAAAACTTGAATTTCGCTCCTGACCCTCCCAAAGGGTCCAGAGCAAAATCCTAAATACAACCTGTGCCTGGCCATGGTTTTGAGCAAATTTCTCCTTTCAGGCCTTCCTAAGGATAGAACAAGTTTTTCTTCATGAGAGAGGAATCCAAACGTGAAAATCGTGACAAAGCAAGGTAAGAAGAAAGTAGAATTCAACCTAAAGGAAGAAAATCACTCCTGACCCTTCCAAAGGGTCCAGAGCGAATTTCTTCACCAGACACTATTCCTTGCTACAATCAACAAGCTAGTGCATTCCTCATTTTAAAGCCCAAAGACTTGTTCTGGATGACTTAAGGGATGAAGAATGAAGCTAAGAGAGGGAAAATCAAGCAAATCATGAATTTTGCTCCTGACCCTTCCAAAGGGTCCAGAGTGAAATTCTCAAAATCACCTAATTTGCTCATGATGGAGGCTAAGATATGGATTCCTAGGCCTTGGTAGAGAGAAGACTAGTGCATACTTGCCTTGGGAAGCAATTTGGGGTAAAGAAATGATGTAATTTGGACCTAATCATGAAAATCGCTCCTAACCCTTCCAGAGGGTCCAGGGCGAAATCCTTTGAAATCCCTATTTTTCACCTCGTTTGAGCTAGGTAAAAGGTAAATTGCAAGGACATGAGAGGTTAAGGATCAAGATGCTGAAATAATCGAAAGATGGGGTGAATGGAGTAAAATGGCAAACATCAAATCTTGAATAAACTTCAACATCTCCTAGGGTTGCCTATGTCTCTTCAAAAGATTCACAAGCAAGTCACATTCAAAACACATTATTCCTCTCCTAAATTACTAATCAGACCTCATTTTGAATAAATAATGCAAATCCACCTTGATTAAACACTTGTCAAATAGGCTAAATTGATCTTTGAGCTTTAAAATTCAAAAAATTCACTCTTTGCCACCCAAGAATTTTTTTTTAAGCTTTATTGCTAGGTCAATCACCTTAGAGATGGATTTTTTTTATTGTATTTGTTTATTTAAGAGGTCGGCCTCTTTGAAAAGGGATGAAAGCGCCCTATAAAGGAAAGTAAATTTTGCAATCACTAATCATTCATTCATACTTTCTTCCTAAGCGAATTTGAGGAGCAGAACTGGAGGAGCGAATTGCAGCAGATGTAGACGAATTTCTGATCTAGGAAGGCTAGTCAAGGTCTAGATCTGCAAAGGCGAACCTGAGATGCAGACCTGAAGCTTTTGACCCCCTTTGAATATCACTTGGAAGGAAGGCGAATCCAGCAGCAATCTCCCTTTTTATCCATCTTTTCAGGTTGATAATTAGAAATCAAAGATAAGGTATGTGCAATCTGATTTTTGAAGATGTATTGAAGGTCTGATTCAAATTTCTATATCAATCTTCTTAAGGTTAGGTCTTCAATAATCTAGTTTGATTTGAAGGTGATGTCAATTTGAATATTCATAATTTTAAAGATTTATCATTTTATTTTCAAATTAAAATTCAATTAAGAGATCTCAAATCACCTATCTACGGTACTATACCTAAACCTAACTTTCAACCTTTTTGTAGGTAGCAAATGGCGGCCCCCAAGGCAAGTGGATCTGCTACCCGGCAAGCTCTCATTAAAGAAGATCAAAAGAGTGACGACTTGGAGACAAGGATCGTATCCAAATGGAGCAGTATTGGAGACACCAGCTTAGGAAACTTCAATGTGAAGAAGTTTCGAGAAGCACCTTACATCGGCAAGCCATCACCCATAGCCAAGAAGATAATTGAGAGTCGCATCATCAAGGCCGCAGGCTTCCCTCCCACAGTCAGATGTCATGAGCTAATGATCGAATGTGCCAGGCACTATGATTCACGTTCAAGGACAATCATAGCCAAGGATGGAACTATCCTCGCCTATCTTTCAGAAGAAGCTATAAGTGAGGCTTTTCATCTTTCCAAACTTTAACCTTTTAATCCTAAGTGTGTGTATACCGGTTGGCAAATCTTACACAAAGCAAACATACCGATGAGAAAGGAGGATGACACAAATGCAACCACACACAAAAGGGACATCACATAACACTAGATGTACGAGAAAAACACAACATGGGAAAAACCTCGGTAAGAAATGCTACTGGAGTCTACTGCTCCAATCCAGCCTCACTATAAAACAATGGTTACAACATTTAGGGCACCAACCCAAGGAGTACCACCCCTACTGATTTAGGGCATCACCCCAAGGAGCACAAACCCCTGATTTTACAACACCAACCCCTGCACTAAGCTCCAACTCAGTGATTACAAAGTTTGTATTCAATGCAAAAGTAATCTCCTGGTTAAAAATGAGTTTTGTAACCTCTGCAATCTTCCTTCCAATTTTACTCTTCTCAACCCGTCTTCCTCTGCTCTGCTCACCGGTTCTCTAATCTTCTTTCTTCTCTGTTGCAACCTTACCGGTTCGGCCTCTAACTCTTCTCTGTCGGTACTCTGCTCTCTGTCGGTACTCTACTCTCTACTAGTTTTGATCTCTCCTCTGCTCAATCTTTGTTGTGTCTTATCTTCTCTGACACTCTCGCCGATTCTCTCACTATTGCCTTCTTACCGGTTCACCCCACTGTCAAACTCTGACAATCTACTGGTTGCCTTACCCTTGCAAGTTTAGCTCTTCTTACCGATTCTCTCTCACGCACTCAGTCTCCTCTGTGATTGTCGATGACACTTGACTGATTAACTCTCTGGTTTCACTCCCTTCTCTAGCTTCACTATCTTGTTCAACATATCTGGTCTTCGATCTGCATATATATACTCCAGCATTCCCGCCAAAACCGACATTCAAACTTCTGGTGCGCTAGGGTTCCTTCATCAACCACGAGGCATATCAAATCCAATCAGATCTCCTTCCAGATATCGACCACCTGCAACGGATCAATCCACTCCACCAATCTTGTTGTGTCCAAAACACGTTTGCCATATTTAGCAAACACGACGACATGCATCCTGATATGTCGGCCTTTTGATTTGTCGCTTATCATGCATGATGCAATTTTCTTCACCTACTCTGATATGCTCGATCAGTGTGTCCTAGATCTCCTCTATTCGTTTGATTTCGAGCCGCAAACCCCTACAATATACCCGTGATTTTCGAGGTTGACCATAAATGCAGACTCAATCGGCAGCTACCTTACCGACCACACATGCATGACACCTGTCTCTTACGTGTCATCATTGTCGGCATGCACCTCAGCTCAATCACCATCGCTTTAGACTCTGTCACCGGTTCTGTAACCTTGTCGATTCTACCCTAATCGGTCAACCTTCAAGCCAGCACTTTATTGTTTTGTTGGTGGAACACCTTTGCCCGATCATTTCACTTGCCAAAACATAGCAGCACATCTTTATCAAATAGGAGGCTATCACTTTTGCACTTTACCAGCTTTACCAATGGACATACTTACCAGTAACCACCTTGATGACACCATCTCATCAAACTACAACAGTCTCCTTCTGTTTGCATCTGCATTTTGGTTGCACTCTCTGTCTACAGCTGCTCAGCCTTACCTTCATCTTCATCAAGTCGAACATCATCTCAACCGGTTTGTCAAAGTGACAAACCCTTCACTTCTTTATTGTTCCTTCTCTGTCCCGGTGGCTCAATTTGCCAACACTAACTGATCAGATTCACATCTCTGGTTTCACATCATCTCAACCGGTTTGTCAAAGTGACAAACCCTTCACTTCTTTATTGTTCCTTCTCTGTCCCGGTGGCTCAATTTGCCAACACTAACTGATCAGATTCACATCTCTAGTTTCACACACCTGAGACATCCTCATGTTTCACCGGTTCATCCGATGTGAGCCCTCAATCAGCTGCCTTCTACTTTTATGTCTTATTTCAGAAGTGTATGATGCATTTTATACATGCTGGGGGATAAGCTCTAGTTACCGGTGGGAGTGGATCCTTGTCATCTACTTCCGGCATTGTACAGATATGCCTAAGCTGACATCGAGCAGATACATCATCTACAGATACCACGGTAGACTTCCATATGTCTTTCTTGCTATCTGAGGTAGCACACTTTTTGTCAGTCTTTTCTTCATCCTATGATAGCATCTCTATCCGATGGGAGTCCTGCAATAAGACATCCAACTGCATATCGGTTCATCACTTCTTCATTGGATCCTCCTTGCTTTATTACTGGCCACATGCTTCCCGGTTGGCAACCATACACTGCCAACACATCACTTACCAGTTGTCATACTATACCAATCTCCAATACTTGTCTTCAACACAAGCCAACACTGACTAGTGTACCGGTGACTCCAATAACCACAATGCTGGTTGACATCCTATACTAGTTGACACCATTACTGGTATACACCAATGACAACAATACACATCAATCTCCCATATAGGTTGCCATGCTATACCGGTTGACATCAATGACAACACAATGCCAACAAATATGCATATATTTCTTATTTTTTATATGTTTTTGTATGGACCAACCCAAAATGAACCCAGCCATCCAAAAAATCTTAGCCATACCTGAGAACAAGACCCTCGAAACCAAATCCAATCCCGAACCAGAACCAATAATTTAAATTAAAAACATATAAAATGAGAAGATTTTAAAAAGTAAATAAATTTGTATAGAATAAAAATCACATGACAAAGTTTTCAAAGATTTTTATAAAAGATGAACATACATGCAACTTGGACTAAGTTAGAAATTTTTAATAATAAAAAATAAAAACTTCCTAATAACTCCCTTGAAGAATGGAAAAGGCTAAAAACATGATCCAATGTTCCACAAAGTTTCAAGAGGGGGGGGATGCAAGGGTGGGTTTTGGGGACAAGAGGACCAAGGGCCTAAATTTGGGGATGGGGAGGGGACAACAGTGGAAAGCGAGGGGGGGGGTGCTTATATAAAAATAAAGGTTAATTCAAATTTTCACCGCAAAATCTGCAATA
Organism: Cryptomeria japonica; assembly: GCF_030272615.1. Lineage (NCBI taxonomy): Eukaryota > Viridiplantae > Streptophyta > Pinopsida > Cupressales > Cupressaceae > Cryptomeria > Cryptomeria japonica. The sequence goes on along the minus strand of NC_081415.1, from coordinate 581,833,441 downwards.
TAACATCTTTGTGATTGCCCCATGAAAGGCCAAGTAGTTTTCACAAAGTTAAAGGTTGCAATCAACATGTAATGGCATGTGCCATATAGCAAGCGATCGAGCAGTGTCTCATCAACGGTGGCAGAGATGGTGGAAGTGGTGCTGTTGTGGGGGGGATGTTTCCCCCAAGTCCCCAAGTCCCGGAAACATCCCCCTACAGGGGATGTGGGTTTTTTACGAGGGGACGTGTCTTTGTGGAACATTGAAAATATTGCAGAATTTTTTGTTCACATTCACTTAAAATGCAAAACTCCCTAGCAATGTCATGAAAAGCAAAGAAATGGTCGTTTGCAATGGAAACCGCATTTTGTCCATCTCAATATGAAATAGAGCCTTGTCGTTACATTTACCGTAACAAAGATGAACACACAAATTCAATACCCAAAGCAAACCAGGTTGTCTTCTCAAAGTAACTAGGGTTTACTCCTTTCAAATGTCCTATCAAAAATTATTACTTGTAAGAGAATAGTTTGTTAGTTTAACAAAGCACAAGTCAAAATTCCAAGCCAATTTCAATAATATTATCCAGACTTCAATACAAAAAAATGTCAAGTTACCAAAAATGCTAAAATAATCCAAGCCATATTTCAAAATGGCACAATTTTTCACTATTCTCCTAGAACAAAATTAAAAAGTACACGTGATAATAAGCATTCCACAAGCATGCTTCATTTCAATATAGATTCAAACATATTTAATCTCTTAGATAAAGATTCAAATAGTCATTGGGAAGATTGATTATACAGCCATGTGGTTTCCATATTTGGTATGTCCATGAAGATCAATCCGGCTTCGAAGATATCGCAACAATTTAAATGTCCCTAAGTGACCAGTGCCAGCCATAACCTGGTCAAGAACACACAAGAATTGAATTAGACATTAAAATAGAAAGCTATTTATCAGTTTCATCAAGTAAGACTAAGCCTTTCACTTGAGACAAGAAAGGTAACTTGCCAGACATTATTTTCATTACTATTCCTAACTGTATTAAAAGACCCATGCTACACTATAGAAAATCAGTCACCATGGCCAGGGTAATAAATGATGAAACCATTTTCCATCGCATAAGTTCAGTAACATAGAACATGGTTTGAAAATACAGCATCTTACTATACAAGCTTTATAAAGATAAACAAAAACAGAGTGTATTGCTCTTTACTTTACATGTTTTCCCTACTGTTGTGCAGACTTTCAAAGATTTAACTGAATATGAAACTATGTAACATTTTCAGGATTAATTCCTGAAAATGAAATCATGTTGGTCCCTTAAGTTTCCAAACAGAAGCACATCCAAGCAAATCTAAACCTGAAATGGATAATTGTGATCCAAAACCATTAAGAATCTTGATAAAAGTCAAATCGCCTTACCAGAGAAAGAGAAAGAATTGTGACACTAAGACACGTCTCTAAAGTTGCTCGATCAACATATTTTGAGAGGCCTTTTGGATGTCTAGCTATACTCGATGCTGCAACAGGTTTGATCTGAAAGATCCAAGCAAACAAATCAGGATGGAATCATAGAAAAAGTCATGTTTAATTGCACCATTAAATAAGATTCATATAACAATGCACCACCTCATTCAAAAAATATATGGAATAAGAATACAACAACTCCTGAGCATCTGCATTTGCTGTGCCTGCATACCTCAAACCTGTGACAAAATGAAAATATTGCACTTATAATCGAGGCAACATACTATTCCCATGTATAAAATGTGATGAGACAATACAAACTATGTTGATACCTATAAAGCATAAAAAAAATATTCTTTATCATTCCACTCACTTCAAGGAAAAATTAATGAGACAACACTCTGGAATTATATATTTGATCCATAGCATGCAGAGTATCAGCACCAACCACTTTGAACACCAAAATGAAATAACTAGCCACCTTTTGTTTTGACGCAAATATTTTATTAATTAAAAGCCAAGTTACTGGTTCAGCCCATGGGACTTACCAATTCAAGTTTGATTTGGCCCAAATACAGATCCAGGTTTGGTACATAGTGGAGTCCATCCAAAGTTCTTGTTGGGTGAAAATTTTCTAAACTGGAGAAGTTCACAAAAATTACGGTTTCATCCATAGTGTGTGAGATTAAATCTCTCCTCACAAAAAGGGGGCTGCCTTCTTATCACCTATTACCTATCCACTCTTGAAGAACTTGAAACAAAATTACAATTTGGGTTTTACAATCATTAATTCCTCTTATTTCAGAATTAATGCTCTTCCTATTCTCTTATTTCAGAGTAGGTATTTCTCACAAGACTTACAACTACGGAAGTTAAAAAGGATGATAATAACCGATACCATGAAATCACACAAAAGAGTAATCCCGTGTAGTACCAGTGTAATGATTTCAACTAGGGAATTTGTGTAGCACAAAGACTGTCACAATTCCTTATAAATATTTTAATGACAAAAGATGGTAATTTATTGAAGCTCAAAGACTTTCAGATATAATGCTATCTAGAACATGTGAGAGAAGGAATATTTGAAGCTCAAAGACTTACTAAAACTTCCTTATCTGCTAACTCTAATTCCTAAATTATAAACTTGATATTGTAGCTCAAACACTTTCAGATATCAAATTCAATCCTCTTATAAAATAACTCTCAACCATAAAACTATGCTTCAAGTAAATTCAAAGGTCAAATGATTACACTAACATAAGAACAATGCATTCACATAAAAATAATGCTTCAACACATAGTTTGAAGGCACATGTGCTCCATTATTGACTTGAAATTGTTTCACAAAATTAGCTCAAAGTCTCATAATGCTACAGAATTCGGCAGAGTTTTGTTGCAATACTTAAAGATAAAAATTTATAATGAGTCCCCTTCTATATATAAATGAGGAGCCATGAGAAAAAGGTGGAAAAGTTCTAACAAATTTTCACTTATTTAACATCATAAGTCCTAAACTATTTTGACTTGTAATGTGATCACATGCAATTTACATATTGTGGCTTTTCACGTGATATGTCTATACAAAATTACAAAATTATTTTCTAGAAATCATACAAAAAATGACTAAATATTTTGGGGTACTTTTTCTTGACCTTCATCCTAGGCCACAAATTCCACAAACTCGCAAACTTGCGCAATGAAGCTTGCACTTCATCATCATTTGGCCCAGAAGTGTGACTTGCTACTGCTGTGATCCTGGGAACAACATCTGAATAATTGGTGAAAGAAGTTTGATACTTCTTTAAAGCATTTTGCATTTTTCTTAGGAGAGTCTAGAGATTTGTTAACTTATCAATGGAAGTTAAGGTGAAGTGATCAACCTCCATTTCTACACGAATTAAGGAATTGAATTTTGGAAACACTGTATCTTCTGACAATAACTTCTTATCCTTATCTACCAATTCACAATAGACCTTCTCAAATTGGGCAATAATTTCTTGCTCATCTTCAACACATGATTTTAGGGCCGATTCTAAATCACTCATCAAGTCTTCAGTAACCTCAACTTTGTTGGTCATAAGCTCTTTGAATTCAATATATTGCCTTCTGGAAGACAAAACACCATTTTCACATAGTGCATCCAATCGGTAGTCTGTAAACTTAAGCCAAGTTTTCAGATCCTCCTACTGAGATTGCAAATCTTGAAACAAAACCTCAAGGGCATGCTTCAATCCAAACTTGACTTCTTTCGAATCCTTTAGCATTCAAAGAGTTATCCTCACCAGTTTAGTACCTTGCCACAACAGTCTGTCTGCCCAAGAATCTATTGTACTTGCTTTTTCTCCGGCCTTTTCAGCCTTTTTGATAGATTCTTCAGCAATGGGAGATGATACTAGGTCAACTGTTTCAGTGGTCTGAGTGATCTTCAGGAGTACTGAAATGAGTTGTTCATTCTATTGTTTCAACTGATCTTTCTTCTCTTTGAGCTCATCATATCTCCGAATCAATGACACTACAGATTCTTGTGCATCATGCTTGGTACTATCATATGTTTGTTTCCCAAGTTCAAACCTTGTAATTCTGTAATTTGTAGTTTGCATCTCCTCATCAAGCTTATCTGAAATAGGCTCTGCAACCTCAGCATATTTCACTTTTTCCTTACCATCACCTTTGAAACAGTCTTAGACCACTTGGTGGCTTTAGGCTTTGCAAGAACAAGCTACTTAAATTCAAAATCATCAAGAGAATCTATTGTTTCTTCCTTTTTAGGAGTAATTGTTCTCAACCATGCAGGAAGATCAAAAAACATCAAGCTGAGTAGCTTCAACTATAGCTTGTAAAGGGACAAACTCTATCTGCACTATTATTGACACTATGGATGGAACATCGGTTTATACTACAGAGGGAATATGCTCAATCATTACATGGGACATAGACCCGGACATAAACTTAGCAAAGTCAATAACGGTGGAAGTAGATACATCTGACAAGTTCGGATAGATGTGTATGAGTCATAAATATTGTCCAAATTATCTTGTGGAGCATCTAGGACAAACTTGGTAGCTAGGGTGGAGATATTCTGGGAAGGAACCAAGGGACCTATTGGGGTTAGCATTACTGTAGAGAAGGTGTCAACATTGGTATTTGTTGATGTGTTTTTTAGGCACATGTGAACACAGAATAAAATACCAAGGATCTTATCCTCTCTTGAACAAAGTCTCTCAAATGCTGAAGATTCGCATCAGGATTACTTGAGACAACTCCAAGGTTCCTAATATGTCGAATCATGACGTGTGGATAAACTCAGTGATTTGATGTGATAATGCTGGAATCACAAGGGGACTTACATCGAATACTTGAATTGTTGGAACTTGATCATCTAATGTTGCAATCTTCTGATGCTTTTTACCCTAAACTAGCTTGAGTTGAAAAAAAAAGGCAAAAGGGAAAGGGTTGAGGAATTCTATCCTAAGACTTAGAATGCAAGAAAGGGGTGAATGCTCCGATGGAGTCCTACTAGGCAAGGTCTCACCATCAAACCGAATGTAATATCCCTTGGCTAATCTGACCCTGGTTGCTTATTTGAACACCAAGGAATATTGTCATACACTTGGCATACAATGTTTGAAGCCGCTGTAGTGAATTCTTTATTTGTCTTCTTTGGGTTTGTAGGTTGCAAATGAAGTTATGGAAAGCTTCTAACAATGCAAAGTTGTTATAGAAATGATATACTAGCTGTTTTAGACCTTTCCACACATATGTAATGACTGAAATTAACTAGTACAGCTAGTTGACATTAAGACAAACACTTGTCATGCATCCCAATGTATACCTACAGCCATTAGGCATTTAAGCAAACAATTGGCATGAAAGCTAAGCGGCTGATCAATGTTGAATGTTACCATGAATGTGGAATATGCAAATTATATCTCCATTAAACATATGCAACCTCCAAATATTTCATGATATAATCATAATAGAAAATGATGCAATGAAGTAATGATTTTCTAATCCAATGACCATAGATAGAAAACCTGGTATTTCAATGGCTGCCTTGATATATTGGTTTGATTCTCCTCATATGCAAATCCCTTGTCAAATATATATAGCTGTTCAACCTTTCTAAATCCCCTTCTATAGAACTCAAACTACTGTAGCGCACTATTCACGGCACTGTAGTGCACTGTTCACGGCAACGGCACTGTTCATGGCACTGTTCACGGCACTGTTCATGGGGGTACTATTCACGCGAGTACTGTAGCAGTGGATGAAAAAACTTGCAATCTGCTCTTAAAACCTTGAATAATTTGTTGATAATCTCTCCCAACAAGAATGATATAACTCCATGTGCCAAAGAAGGATGATTCACAACCAACTATAAATGTTCTTCAACAATAAACTTCAAACCCTTGTAGAAAACTTCACCAATTTGCACAAATGAAAGAACTGAAGTATTCTTTCCCACAACTGCAATAATTCAGATGTTATTTCACACCTTCAAAATTGCTATCAATAGGAAGTTTCCGTTTCCTATGATCAAAGAAGAAAATTGCGAAAGCCCTAGGCTCCACAATAAAAATCAATCAAAATACTATTCATCAACTGGATGCCGAGAATGAACTCTTGCCTTTCCTTTTATTCTTTCCTTAAGAGAGCTCAAACACCTTCCTGGCCAATGTGGGATAAAAGATTTATTCCCACATTAAATTATTCACTTAACGCACTTTATTATATTAAAGTGACTTTATTATTATAAAGTTACTTTAGAACTTTATAATAATATTAAAATATTAAATAAATCACTTAAGTCACTTAAACTTTAATATCTCTTGATGTACTTGTCTGATTGCTAAGCCGTCTGAGCCAGGAGTCGACTCTCCCTATTCTCCATGTGATTGGATGCCTGTCTAAAAATAGAAACCCTGAATAGTGACTTACTATAAATAGTAAGTATGTGGAACTGAGTCTAGAAATAGCTGCAAAGGCCCAATCAAGGTCAACACTGCCAATAAGCTTTGCTCAGGTGTCTTTCTATTAATAGAAACCCTGACTCTCCCAAAATAGTAACTTACTATAAATAGTAAGTGTGCCAATCTGAGTCAAAAAACCTGTGCAAAGGCCAAAACCTGAATCCAGCTGAAGAGTAATGTCTCTAATCACCAAGTAACTGCCACACGAGGCCCTCTATCAATAATTGTTAGCCTACGAGGGTCAAATGATACGCTAATTCTTACAAACTCTGATGCTCGCAAAATGGGGACATTACACCGAACAATTTTGACACAAGCTTGGTGCAATCATCTAAGGTGCAATTCAAAGATGTTCAAATCATTATCATCAAACATTGATTACAATTCAAGTTAATGCCTAAACAATGGATGTATAACAATTGAAGTTAAGCTTATACAATTCCAGTGGACCATGCAAGGTACACTTACAATTACCAAGAGGCTAGTGGTATGGACTAAATGGATTCCACGCAAATGCATTCAACAATTTCCTCCATTCAATCTAATTAACATGAAAGCAAATGACAAGTAGAAACCATGGGACTTGTTGAAATAACACATTTCACCATAACTTCAATGAAAAGAGTTTCTCCATTTACAAGTCTTAACAACAATTCCTCCTTCTCCTAATCTATTCTAACTGCTTGCTATCTAATATCTATCAACTACTCACTATTCTCTATAGACTCTTAACTATTAACCTCTGTTGTATTCACCTTTTCAAATGAGAAGTGTGAGCTTTATATACAAAGCTCATTACAATTGGTGGCTAGGATTGATCCATAATCAATGGCCAAGATTACAAGATAAAAAACTCTAATTAGGGTTTATTACAACCCTAATTGTAATGGAATAATTACAATGCTTGGACACATGTCCGCTTTAGAATATTCGACCAATAAATAGTGTGGGGTAGGTGTATTGGAGTTTGTGTCTTCACAAGATGAATCAGGTGCACTGCATCTAGACATGCTGATGCAGGAACCTTTTTGATTGGTGGAGCAGAGACTGGGACACCACCTCAATTTACACTTAGTAGATCATCATGAAGGAATGTTCAGCAATATCTCTTGATACTCAACATTTTCAAGCTCGCTCAATGTGGTGATGATGGGAAGCATCATTGTGGTCGAGTCAATCCTCCATATTTGCTTTCTTATCCTACCTTGAGGTAGTTGTGTAATCTCTCCTTTATACTTTGTGAAGTTTTGTCCTCTTTATATCATCATGATGAGGTGAGAGTTCTTGACTACCATGAGATCCTTCCTTCCTTGATACCCTTGTGCTTGCCGATGAAGTTTTCCCCTTGAAGTTGCATAGTAGTGTAAGTCTTGCGGTCTTCCCCCTTATTCTATCAAGGTGTTGCTTTGCAATTTGCATCATCATCCTCTCATATGCAAAACAAAACAAACATGATATCAAACACATATGATATATAACCTTTACACATTCTTTGAATTTTATATGAATTCTGATTTTTTATGTGTTCCAGGTTTGATGAGTGCATTCAAAGGGGAGTTCGCTCCTAAGAAGGAGCAAAGGAAGTTGCTTAAATGTGAGAGCAATGGAAATCAAGTTTGCTCCTGACGAGAAGCAAAGAAGTTCAACATCCTTACATCACTTCTTCATCAACTGATCTCTTTTAATGAGCAAAACGGAAATCCGCTCCTCCAAAGTAGCGAAGGAAGTCAAGTTTGCCTCAACATCACGGCAATGGAAGCGAATTTCGCATGAAACTCAAATTTGTTTAGCTAGATTTTATCCATTTCACCTTCTTATGCCTCAAGTTTATCATCTCTCCTATGTGAAATGCTCCAAATGGTCATCAAAATGCTTAAGGAAGGTTTTTGCTCTCAAGGAGGAGTAAAGGAAGGTAATTTCGCTCCACTTGACGAGCAATGGAAGCATAATTCGCTCCTAGAGAGGAGCAAAGGAAATTTTTTGATAATTAACCAAATTTTCGTCCTCCTCCTTCATTCGAACAATTCATTTCCTTAAAATTTTTATCCTCGTGTTCAAAATCATTAAATCACCTTCATCAAATGCTTTAAGGATGATTTCGCTCTAAGATTGGGGCAATAGATGTGAAATTCGCTCCTGGAGAGGAGCAATGGAAGAACATATCGCTCCAAGGAGAAGGCAAGGGAAATGACTTCAAATTTGCTCTTCATCACTTCATGTTTGAGTAATTTGCCATCTATACTCGTGAAGGAGTCAATTCAACCTTGGAGAAGGCTTTGAGATCAATTTCGCTCCCAATCTCAAGCAAAGGAAGGCATTTTCGCTCTCAAGGAGGAGCAATGGAAGTAAAAATCGCTCCAATTGAGAAGCAATGGAAATCATTGCAATTTGGACACTTCGCTCAATTTTATCCTCTTACTTCGATTAATCAACTCAAACCTTAATTTTTTAGCCATTCATGCATGGAAATGTGCCAATTTGACCTCAAGGATAATTTCGCTCCTAAACTAGGGCAATGGAAGTGAAATTCGCTCCCACTAAGGAGCAATGGAAGTAAATTTTGCTCCAAATGAAGAGCAATGGAAATAGTCTCCAATTTAACACTTTAACTCATTTTTGCTTATTTACCTTCATTCCCTCAACTCAAATGCAATGAATTACGCTCATGTGAGGTTCTAGAAGCAAATTTGCTCTCATGGGAGAGCAAAGGAAGCATATTTGCTCCTGGAAGAGAGCAAAAGAAAGAATTTTTCCTCGGATCCTTGAGCAATGGAAATGAACTCAAGTTCATCCTCTAACTCAGTCTTATCAACTTATACCTTAGGGTTTTTGTTTCATGCACAAAATGTTATCAAGTTACCCTCTATGAAGGCCTTGGAGATGATTTTTCTCCTACCCAAAGTGTAATGTCCCCACTTTGAAATAGAATTTAATAATAAATGATAATAATAAAATTAAAACATAAAAAACTAAATTAAAATATAAAATAATATAATTAAATATAATTAATTAAAAATTAATAAGGTTAATGAAAAGTGAAAAGACATGAAAGAAAAAGTTGTGACTCCCTCAACAATGAGATATAAAAGGGAGAAGAGAACCTCATTGAGAGGGGGGATAATTTGGAAATGAGAAGTGCAGATCTGATTTAAATAATAAGTGCACATCTGATTATGGAAGGTTGTGTCCCTTTCAAAGGGTAGAAATAATGAAGAATTGCACTCTTTCAAAGGGTGCTAATGGTGAAAGGGTGTGCTTCTTGCCAAAGGGCATACATGATGAAGAGTTGTGACCTCTCCCTCAAATTGAGAGATATAAAGGGAAGGAATCAAAAGCATCTAGGGAGATCACCATTGATCAGATCAGATCAGAATTGTTATAAAGTTACAGGCAGTAACATTTGTGTTCTTGGTGGTATGCATGGGGATAGTGCTAACAGTTATAGCCACGTTGGAAGCAAAAACCATGGAAGGAGTAGAGCGTACCCAGCATATCCAAGATACACCACCAGCAAGTGAACGGTAAGTGGTTTGCCCTAAACCGTAGGAAATACTTCATGAATAATGTCGTGGAATTCGAATCATACCGCAAGATAAATTAAAGCAGAATGGCCGGTAAATAACAGAGATACATTCTAGATTAATATATCAAAGATGCATTTAGAATCAATGTTGCAGAGATACATTCAAAATTAGCATAATAGAGATGCACTTAGAATTGTAACGACACTTCTAGAGACAGAGATACACTCAGGATTATAATATAATAGTGATATATTAGTGATGTTAAATAACAATTACCATAAGATTGTAGAGATACACTCAGAATTAAAATAGAGGAAATAGAGATTGCTTCAGAGGCAATTTACAGAGCTAGGGATCATTGAGGCATTTCAGAGCAGAATTATATTTAAGTCCCTGATAATGTCTAGGATGATTGCTCCCTTTAAAGAAGCCATAGAGACCAGAGGGCAAAATTGAATGCCAAGATTCCAAGAGGAATATAGAGAGAGATTCATAGGGAATCTCTTAGAGACAATATATATATATATATATATATATATATATATATATATTGTAGAGGTTAACCATATGCATATGTTAGAAATAGAGAAGCTTGAGCAGGGGTGGGATCTCTGCCAAGCTTTGAGAACATTAATGATTTCACTCATTAATAGAGATCCCAAATAGAGACCTTAGGAGGACGACATCCTAGGTTGCTCCTAACTGAGAAATATTTCTCAATAGAGGGTTCGGTCAATCCAGGTAAGGTCCAACTGAGTATTGTATCCTTTTTTATAGATAACAATAAATCAGTTAACATTATTTGTTAAATATGTAGAATAACGTATGGCATTCTTTCTTGTATAATTGCACAAATAAATATATATGTTTAATTATCTTTCATATTGTTTGTATACTAACGTTTGTTTGCAGGACTTGAATGCCAAATAATCCAATCCCCAACTGGGAACATTACACAAAGGCAATGGAAGGGAAATTCGCTCCCAAAGGAGAGCAATGGAAGTGTTTTTTGCTCCTAGACAGGAGTACTGGAAGTGTTTTTTGCTCCTAGATAGGAGCAAAGGAAGTGACCTCGGATTTGCCATCTCCCCTCTATTCCTTAGTCAAAATCATGATGAACTTGATGAAGTTGATCCTTTTAATGATCAAAACAAGGTTGCTTTAATTGAAATTCATCAAATTGCCCTTAAATATGCACAGGAAGCAAAATCACTCCAAGGTGAGGGCAAAGGAAGAAGATTTCACTCCTGAGAGGGAGCAATGGAAATGGCCCCCACAATTATCCCATTTCAAGGTTGTTGATCAAAGATTGCATTCATTGTTCGAACCAAGACATCCCATGATGGCTAGAAGTAATTTTAGATAATTTGGAAGGCTTGGAGAGGGATTTCGCTCCTAAAGGGGAGCAATGGAAGCAAAATTCGCTCAAAGTGAGGAGCAAAGGAAGTGAATTTCGCTCCTAGGGAGGAGCAATGGAAATTCTTGGATACTTAGTGAAATTTTTCTCTTGTATCTCACCTCTCACTGAAGTGCAATTGGGTCACTTGGATGATGAAGGAAACACCTGCATATTTAGCTAGACTTGATCTAAGGGATTCCTCCACCAAATTCTCTTCTATCTCTTGCTTATGCCAAGCTCATGAGCAAGGTCAATCAACTTAGGAAGTTCGCTCCTCCAAAGGAGCAAAGGAAGTTTATCAATCTTAATCTCATCTTCCCCATGCTACCTTCCTCTAGAAAAAGTGCAATCACTCCACTTTGATGGCCAAGGAAGAAATTTACTCCAATGCCCAGGCAAAGAAAGTTCGCTCCAAAGCATGAGCAATGGAAGTTTTCCCATACTTAGACAAATTCTCGCCCTATGCGACCCTCTTGACTTGACTTCTCTTCTCACATCACTTCATTTCACCCCTCACAAGAAGGTCTATCCTCTTGACTCCTGGCCTCTTGACCAAACATACCTCTCCAATGCAAAGGTTAATAACAAAAGACTCTAACTACAAACCTCAAAAGCAAAAAAAAGTGGGGGTCCCCATTTGCTATGGGGCAATGTGTGAATATGTCACAACAGTATCCAAAGAAAATTCCGAAGCACTAGCAAGAGTGGATATCTGAGAAACATTACCAAGGGGAGTTTCTGAATATAAGGCAACAGGAGATTCTTGTATTCCTTCTCGATCCTGCTTGCCTTGATCATCACCTTGTTCTTCAATCTGCTCTTTTCCCTTATCAAATGTTCCTTCTTGAGACTTACTCTTGGCCTTCCCAATATTGATCTTTATTTTAATCCCTTTAGAAAGAAGCATCTTCCTTGTTCTTGGTTCTCAAATTAGATTTCCGACCAACTAGCTCTATTGTATCATCCTTTGACCTAGTTTTAAAATTTTTCAACTTTATACCTTTTCTTTTCAACCACGTATTAGTGTTGGTCAAGATAGGTTGAAACACTTCCTTAATAAATGTACATTCCTTCTATGACCAATGAATGGGAGGAAGAGGAGTTTCTGCAATCCTTCACTACTCATAGATTGGATCAACCACCCCTTCTTCATCTTCCATACCTTCTAGAGTATTAGTCAGATCTAAGTCAACAATTTCCTCCAAAGTGAGCCTACTATAGTCCATCTTTCTAACATCCTCCTCAGTACGGGGATCAATCCAAACATCTTCAATGTGGTGTACATAAGTGAAGGCTCTTTTTATCTTATCTTTCATTCCTCTATAGTCAAAGTCCCTTCTGATTTTCAACTTCTTTAATTTGACCTCCTAAAGTTTTGTTTCCATAGCTTTGGCCTTGGCAGAGATTGTCAATGAATATCTCCCAATGGCAAGAGGATTCTAAGTGGATATAATAAAACCTGCTTTATGAGCAGCCAACCGCTTTGTATGAACAGCCATTATTTGCCTTGCTAACTCCATCAAGATAATCTTGTTCGTGGGGCACCTCAGGAGCATTACGAAAGATCATCAAAATAACCTACTCTCATGTATGTGAATGTAGGAAATTGTAAGAAGAGGCACCCATACTCATTAACTTTCTTCCAAGCTGCTTCTGATACTCTTCTATAATGATGTCTACCAGTCTTCATGGTTAGCTAATCATAGTATGTCCACCTTGGCACTTTTGTGTTGTCTCTCAAAATGGTGAGACCAGGAAACTGCTTGAATGAAGCCGCAATGTAGACCAAATATGAAATCATATAAAAGGTGAGAGTAGTGGGCACCTGTGAAAGTTGTTCACATAAGACATCGCTCATCTGTTCACCCCAAAAAATCTGACGTATGCCTTTCTTCATGATAGATATATATGTGTACACCCTTGTCTCAAATATATTGGATTTCTTCAATCCATTGAGTCTACTAAGGAGAGTATTCATGTCATTAATCTCCTCTTTGAAATCACTTCGGTAAAGCCTAGGACATCTAGCATTAATATTCTTTTTACAAGATTCTTCATTTTCACTATAATGAGCTTGAGCTTTCTCTATACTGATGTTGGCATGTGCAAGAGGAGCTAGAACCTTGAAAATTTTATCAATATTTTCGAGATCTAATCTGATAATAACTTTACCATCAACATCTTTAATAGTCCTTGTCTCCTTATGAAAATGAGAGGCACATTGGTGCAGGAGCGCCCGAGTGGACTGGTAATCAACATCACCCAAAAATATTTTTCTTCTTTTTTTTTTTCAAGTTTTGGTTATTTTGGTTTGTCTCAATCTTGGCATCTCTCCATTGTAATGGTTGTCAATTTCTAAGCACTAGCCTAGCTTCATCAGATTCGTCAAAATATTTCTCTAATCATCATTGCTCTGCATCCTACTTGCTTGTGTTGAAAAGGAGCTTTCGATCAGAGCATGAATGTACTTAAAATACAGATGTTCTAATTACCCTGGTAGACGTGTTGGCAACATATGGAAGCAAAACAAGGGACGTTGATTATTCGATAGAATGCTTCAAAGAGGCACTATGATTGCAGAATATGCACAACGTGGCATGTGTAAAACCAAATTCCAAGCCCACAAGGAATGAAGAGATGAGTGTTTTGAAATGGCAAAGATAAAGAAATGAAACGATTCAATAAAATTGATAGACATCGAATAATAAAACTGCAGATACAATGAGAAATTCAAATCAATCAAATTGCCAAGAAACGCAAAGGCATCAATTGGAATATAAATCAATTACGAGGTATAGTGGAAAGAGATGGTGCAACAAAAAAAAAATAAGAGAAATTAAAAAACTGAAATGACACCCACGACTTGGAAGAAAGAGGAACCAATTCATATACAATTCCATATGAGGCGACAAATCCTAGGATGCACGATTTTGGGTGAGGATGGTGAAGATGGGGGTTTCAGGGAATCTGGGTCGACACATACTTCTATAGCACGTGGACCAAACAGAGATGGAGGAAACACTAATGCTTTCTTCCAACCTCGTACTACACCAGGATCACAAACCACTTTGGAGAGTACAGGATGGAGGAAAACTGTCACTGAACAAGCAAAGAAGGCAATTACTAATTATTGGTACTCCTCTCACACGGCATTCCATGCTTCCAGAAAGCCATATTGGCAACCCATGGTAGATGCTATTGCAGTTGTAGGTCCTAGGTTTCAAGCCCCGTCTTATGAATCATTGAGGGTTGGTATGCTAAAAGATGCAGTAGAGGATTTTCAAGATGATGTTAAACAACATCGGTTACAATGGGCTAGAACTAGTTGCAGCATCATGTCAGATGGTTGAATAGATAGAAGGAACCAAACTCTCATTAACTTCCTTGTCTCTTGTGAGATTGGCACTGTTTTTTTGAAATCTGTGGATGCATCTAATATGATGAAATCCACAAATGCATTGTTTGAGATGTATGATGTGGTAGTTACGGATGTAGGGCAACAAAATGTGGTTCAATTTATCACTGAGAATGTTGCGGCTTGTGTTGTTGCAGGGAGACTTCTGATAGATAAATACCCTTCCATGTTTTTTACACCATGTGCAGCACATTGCCTTGATCTAACCCTAGAGGACATTGGAAAAATTGAATGGGTTAAGGTGGCATTTCAAAAAGCTCACAAGGTTACCAAATTTGTTTATAATCACACAAGGGTTTTGGCTATAATGTGCTCTTTCACAGGAGGCAAGGAGCTAGCTCGACCAGGGCTGACAAGATTTGCAACATATTTCCTTGCATTACAAACATTATGTGAACAAAAAGGTAATTTGAGGCGAATGTTTGTTTCAGCTAAGTGGATGGAGTTTGGTTTCACAACTCAAGCAAATGCCATAGCAATGGCAAAGTATATGTATTCTACCACCTTTTAGGAATCTATTGAACAGATTGTAGAATTTTCAGAGGCTTTAGCATAAGTCTTGAGACTAGTGGATGGGGTTAAACCCCCCATGGGATATGTGTATGAGGCCATGGATGGAGCCAAGGAGGTGATAAGGAGTAAGCTAGAAAATAACAGGGATAGGTATATGCTGTTGTGGGACATAATTGATAGGAGATGGGATGCGCACTCCTCTCCATGCTGCGAGATACTTTCTCAATCCTTTGTTATTCTATAAGACTGACTTCTTGGAAATTGATGCTAAGATCAAACAAGGCTTCTTCAAGTGCATGGAAAAAATGTTAACTAACTTGGAAAAATTTGATGCGGTTACGATAGAGTTGGAAGTGTACAAGCATGCTAAGGGTTTTCTCTCTTGTAGGGCTGCTATATAAAGCAAAAAGACTATTCAACCAAGTAGACTCTAAAAACTTTTGACAATCTCTTTATTTTGCCAACATGCTCATTAAGTTCGTTAAGATTATAAGATATTCTTAGTCTTACAATATCATCTCCATATAATGTTTTTCAGCTGCATGGTGTGCATCTTTTGGAGACGAAATACCAAAATTAAGGTAGATGGCAGTGCGCATTTTGAGCCAACCGTGCAGCTCATCAGCTTGTGAGCGTAATTGGAGTATTTTTGAACACATACATTCCAAGAAACGCAACCGCCTATCACAACAACGACTGAATGACTTGGTATTTGTTCATCACAACCTTCGCTTGAAGATAAGGAAAGCTCAAGGTGAGAATATTAATATATAGTTGAGTTTTTGAAATTGTATTCACCATTCATTGTGTTTTTCACTTGTAAGGGAAATACTAATTTCTACATGGGCAAAATCAAGAACTATTGAGGAAGGCTTTCCAATTGACCTTGATGTGATATATCCAGAGTGTGAGTTGATTGTTGTTGATGATGCTCATGACGATGTTGATGATGATTATGTTGTTGTTGATCGTCTGCTTGAGACTGAAGATTTTGATCTCATGAGGCAAGCCAACTTTGGTCCTGAATGGGATGAACGAATTAGGACAGGCTCTTACCCAAGAGATTCATCATCAAGGCCTCCTGCCCTCTAGCATGTCATTGCCTACATTTGATATTTTGGAATTTCGTACTTAGTTTACAAGTTGACTTTGTTCGAAGTCACAAAGTATATTGTAATTGACATTTTGACATCTATCACCATCTAGATATTATTTATGGTGCAGTATATTTTGTGCAACGTAATCAATGATATGAATATAAACAACGAAAATCTATTTCCTGCAATTCATGTGCTCAGGTGTCTATTTTATTTGCCTACAATATCTCTATGCTATGGAAATACCCTAAAATATCAAAAAAAATAGTTTTTGATTGTTTTTCTACAATTTTTTACGTTTTTTTGTATATCTGATTTTTTCCCAATTTTTACCGATTTTTTGAAAAAATCTTATACTTTTGTTTTGCCGATTATTTCCCCAAACGATTATTGCTTCCTTGGTTAAAACCATTAGCACTACTAATAAAATCTAATCTTGTTAATACAATTCAATATTGATACTCCTAATACAATCAAATATTGCTAATACAATTCAATATTAATACTACTAATACAATTAATATTAGTACAATGTAATGTCCCTTCTCAAATGACAAGCCACAGGAAGTCAAATTCTAGTCTGCCATATTCCCTAGGCTAGAATAAATAAATAATAAAGGGAATAATTGAATTATGGCCAAAAAACTAATGTATTATGACTTAAAGAGGGGACATTTTATGTTATAACAATATTTCCTCTAGGCAATGATACTTATGGGTTATAAAATAATTAATAAAATTGTATTCATTGCCTAAGTCAGCCAAAGGAGTCTCTAGAAGCATCAATGACTTTTTGTATTGGCTGGAGTTATTTTATTAAGGGGCCAATGTAGCATTTCATTCATTCATTCAGCCTAAAGTTATTATGATTTTCTCTGCAATCTGGTGCAACCTACAGGATGAAACCCGTGTCTCAGGCTGGACGTAGCCCCAGGCCTGTGTTTACTAATTCTCACCGTATTCACCTGCAGTAGAAGCAGCGATTCAAAGCATCCATCACTATCGCTGCATTTTGGAGGAGACATTTCCAGCAATCAGCAATCAAAATCAGTGGCAAATATAATAGGGATTTTGGACGGCAGAATTCTGGAGGTAATTTTAATCGATCTAATCGCAACAGCCTTCATTATCTTGCTTTTTCCACATCGCTGTAATCAACCTCACTGCTGTTAGCTGTTTTTGAAGGGAAGATAATATCAAGAGTTCCAGTTTGGGCATGTGACATTCATCAATGAGTTCTCTGAAAATTTGAGAGATGCAGATTAGAAAAGCAGGTTGTAATTGCTGTCTATTTTTCCTGAACGCAATAATAATACTATGCATATAAAGTTTGAGAATTTAAAGAAATGAGTTAGTCCAACTGTTGCATGCATTCAATCTCTAATAATTAGAGGAAAAATTCAATTTCATTAAAGAGAAACAATAAAATTTCATACTTTTCAAGAGAACATTTTATACAATTTAATATTGTTAACCAACTCAATTCTGATGGTACATAATAATATTATTAATATGATGTAAAATAATGATGCCAACATAACATAGTGATCTAAAGCCAAAGCTGTTAATACAAACTGATATGGCATTGCTAAAATAGTATAATACTGTTCACATGAATTTAATACTGTTAATGCAAGGTAAAGCTGATAACAATAAGACACTACCAATACTGACACCATTTCTTGCATAAATGATAATGCAACATAAGTTGCTAATAAATATTATTTACAAATAATATTGTAGTGAACGTAAATATGTATTACAACATTTCTAAACATTATAAGGGGAAGTGTGGAAGTATTGTGGGAGGGGTACGGTGTATGGACACTCTTCTAGATATGCCACCTCAATGTGGGATAAGATGAGCCCATAGAGGCCAAATGAGTACAAAGGGTACGGTCTTTGGGTCTAAGAAGAGATGGTTTCTGGGGCACTCTCCACAATCTTTCCCTTCTTCTCAACCATGGCTCACAAATACAAGAAGTAAAATCGTTAAGGTATTAGGATGATAAATAGATGAGGGTCAAAGGCACTTTATTGTTGAAGTGAACCAATCATAAGAGGTGAGAGGTTGATATGATGGAGGGGAACGGTGTAAAGCCCTCACTAGGTACACCACCTCATGATGATGGTTGAGGACCATCAGTTAAGGACCACATGAGGCCACAGAGGATAAGGTCTTGTTGTTGGGCCTAGGGAAGAGGATACTTAAGACACCTCATCATGTCTTCCAACTCAACCCTCGTTATGGTTGAGTTTCCATGTAGCTGTTGTTTTTGGTTGTGAAGATCAATATATACACATCCTAACCCTAGAATTGGATGTCTTTCATGAGTTATATCTACATTGTTGTCTAATCTCATTGTGGGTTTCAAAAAAATAGGCTTATCTCATCTTATTCTTAAATGAAGATTATATTCCTAACTATGTTTGCCCTTCTTTCATTATGGATTTGTGAATTTTGGGCAAAAACTAGGGTATTTACAAAAAGGGACATTACACCTTACTTGACAATAGAAACAATGCAGACAAAATCAAACATATAAAACCCTAATTTGAGGGTAAAAAGATGAACAATGGTTGCAATGACACGACTGTCAAATCAAACATATGGTTCCATAAGGGAAACGAAAAGATAAAAGCAACACAAAGAAGAACGACAATTACCTAGACAAACAGGGAGGAAAACAATTATTCTCCCAAAACACCAATCTCCTTCAAACGAAATGCAGCAAGCATAAGAATGAACTGAAAAAAATAGACGCAGTTGAAATGCAAATACAAAGATCAAGAATGCATTTAAAAACTCTTAGGAGTCATTAACTGATTTTGTTTGTAATTCTCATAAGCAATAAATGCAGCTTGTAGTAGTAATCGGGTTTTGGAGGTCTGACTATAAAGACCAATAAAAATGATAAGTCTAAACTAGATGCTTGACAAGAAGATGACTAAAGTGAACTTTGCCTCAAGACATGACTTAAAAATTGACAAATGCAACTTGGAGAATGCAAACTACAATTTGGGCAAAAATTGTACGGATCGTCTCACAAATTCACCTTTGTTAGAAAATGAAGACAACAGGACGGTTAAAGACTTGTGGGTTCGTCCAAGCCGAACCCAAGTAAACCTAGGATAAATTTGATGCATAGCCAATCTTGTCACAACAAACTAGTCACCGTTTCAGGATTTTTATTTGTATTGCCGCATTTGACTTTGACTATATGCCTAAAACACTCTCCTAACCCTAAAATATGCATTCCAAGATATTTTAATGACCAAAAAAAGGAGCGATTTCCCTCATTGTGAATGAGGGACAAAAAATATGATTCATCCTTGCAGAAATTCCATTCTTCCTTACCATTGCATGAATAAAGTTGAAGACTAGTTAGTGAAAGTTCCAAAATGGTTGAATTGCTATTCATACACATGTGCAAAAGCCCACGTTTTGCCAAGGAGATCATAGAGAAAGAATCTTGCAAAAGAGGTAGGCTTTTCCATGTTCTTGGTTTTATTTGTATTCCCTACATTTCTCATTTTACAAAGGAAATCTCTTGTTTTGCTTTGAAATTCCTACGTTGTCTTCATTCTACTATGAATCTATGGCATATGCTTTTTTTAATCAGTTAAATTGTATAAATATTATTTTGTTTACATTTTTTGAATGTATTGCTTATTGAACTTGTTGCTATAGGGATTACAGGGAACCAATTCTAGCTCCATGGGCCAATCCCACATCAAAGAAGACACAAAATCTATCCTTTCGAAATATGTTGTAATGGTCCTTTCTAATAACTTCATAAACTCTGTAGTTGTTTTGTGTTTCTATTCATGCAATATTTAAACGAGATGGCAATAATTAAACCAAATATTGATCACCAATATAATACATGCCAATATGAATTATTGGAATCTTTTTAACACTTCAAATGATAAGCATATGGCAGTGTTCTCGAAACTAACATAATGCCGATACAAAGTACATTCAAAAAGCCTCACTTGCATTGCACAACAAAGACCAAATATTATTAATAAACCCTACAAATTTTGAGATTCCTAGCTACGCTAGGATTAGCGAGATGCTGCTTTCTTTGATAACCAAGATCCCATGAGGGTGAGATGGGAGCATACTATGAACATGCATAAGGGCTCAACTTATGTATATTCTAGAAATATGACAGTTAGCAGAATCTTCACCCAATTTAGTTACAACAACAGGCTGGTCATAGGATTTGCTTATTATGAAATCTCTGATGCAAAATAGCAGTGGAAATATGCAACAACTAATCAACCACTTAAAAAATAGAATTCTGCCACTAATCATAGTAGCATATGAATGAATGCAAACTGCTATTATAAATGCATGTATAGGACTGTGTGATACTCAGTTTCTTAATACAGATTAGATTGGGTAAAGGAAATAGTGGCACAAGCTAGAAATATTCAAATGTTCATTTGCAACCACCACACCTCACTTGCTCTCTTCAGAACTTTTTCAAAGAAGGAATTTCTCAAACCTATGGAGACAAGATATACCAGTTACTTCATTTTGTTAGAGAGGATGATTGAGGTACATGATGCCCTATAGTGATGATGGTGAATTTAGAATGGAATAGATGGCCTAATGCAACCACTGCAGAAGTAAAAGCTATCAAACAAAGGATCCTTGATGACGATTGCTAGTCCACAGTGAGGTAAAATATTGCTGATTTTCATGACAATTGCTAGTCCACAGTGAGGTAAAATATTGCTGATTTTCAGATTTTATTTAAAAATTCCTGATTTTAATAATATAATTTTATTGTTGACTTTTTCAAAGTTTCTAAGTTTCCCAGTTATCAATTAACTTTGAGATTGATAATCTTTAATCTTATTCTTATTTGAATTTGTTTTTGCATTTTGCAGATATATTTGCTCCATCAACTCGTCTATTGTAGATGTCGTCAGATATGTTGATACGGACTCTCCTAATCCTGGAGAGAGATATAAGACTTTAGACAACATGATTCAAAAGATGAAGTAATTTTGGCTAAGGATAATAATTTGGAATTATATGAGGAGTATCTTTGTAATATCCCTTGCCAATTCTGATATGAAATTCTGATCTTTTTGGCCTAGATATTTCGTCAAACACTTGGCATATGACTGATACAAAAACTTCAGACTTGTTTTGACAACATAAACTTTTGTTTTATCAACATGGGTGACTTGCAAACAATAGAATAATGAACTAAGATGAATATGCAACTGTAATTCTTAATGTTTGATGCAATATCATAAATTAGTATGCAGAAATATGTGACTACAGCAGACTGTAATTATGACAAATAGTTGGCATGCAATCATGAAACAACATGTAGACTAAAGAAATCTTATATCTCCCTTTATTAAAGGCGATAGACTCATTACAATGTCTAAATTAGAGCTAAAGACTCTTGGCTAGCAAAGATAATTTTCAGAATGTCCGAGTACAAATGACAAGCCATGGATTTACACATACATAACTGAAAGTACATGAAATGATGCCAAGAAACCTGGTTTGAAGTTTCCTAGCTTGGAGTCTGAAGAAGCAATCAACATCCCCAATTTTAGGTGCCTCCTCTTGCCAAATCAAACAAGTATCAAAATCGCCCCTGCTGTAGCAATGGAGGTCTGAAAATATATTGTGAACAGCTTCTTAACCCTTGCCAAAACCTCTGAAAATAATCGCCTTCTTCCTCCAAGTTGAGCGCTATCTCCTAGGATGAAGTTAGATGCCAAATAGAGGACTTATGAGCAATTTCGCAGGAAGTTAAAGTCTGATATGATTTCTAATTCAGACTGATATATCACTGAATCTTAACAAAATCTCCCTTAAATTGCCCTCAAAAGAGTTGCCGTACTTCACACAAAATGTCGCTGTCTTCAAAGTCTTGAAATGGTGCATCCACAATGACCTAAGAGCAAAATCGTGGGTATGGGAGATCTGAGTCAAACTGCTTCAGATCTGAGAATGTCACCAGCAATCACCTTGTTTCTCCTTCAAAGTGCTCCTAGACGAATCACCTAGTCTCCTTAATAAATTCGATGCATATGAATGTCAAAGTGATGTGCTGAAACACCATACACCCAAGAGCTGAAGTCTTCACCAAATCGTACACCATGGAAACTGATATCAAAACTCAATTAGCTCAATATGGACTGAATGTCCCCCAATCTCAACGCAACCCTTCAAAGGATCTCTCACCCCCTCAGTTATGCAGATCAAAGGGAGGTATCGTTCCCTAAGACCAAATCTGCCGACAACCCTTGGTTCCACAACCACAATACAAGAGAATATGTCAAATCACCAATGATGCACAATAAACCAACCTCCTCTATTAATCCTTATTTCTCCACATGATTGGTTCCTTCTAGAAGATTCTTCTTTAACTAACTCATATTCTCTTTTTACACTTTAATTATTTAATTGCACTTTAATTATTAAGTAAAAATAATATTATATTATAAAGTGCGATTATAACATCATACGTGTAATCTCATCAAAACCATGAAGAAATAAAAATATGAAGCCATCCATATCCGCCAACCAACCCTCTAATCAACACCTTGGCCTACGAGGGTCAAATAATAGGCCAACCTCATGATTGTCCATGTGCTAAGGAAAAGGGGACATTACAATCTTAAGCCCATTGTCATGCGGAGGTAGAATACTATGAACACTTCACTTAATATGGAAGCCTTTCCACTAAAACCAAAATGGTATGAGCCCAAGCCTCAAAGGTGCCCTCCTTGTGATGATGACGAGGTGAGACGTGGGTAGATGAAGGCCCTTCAAAAGATATATTTACCTGAGGAGGCTAGTAGACTTCACGAGCAATGGGTTGCCTTTTCAAATCTTGATGGTCCAAACTTCAACACATTGGAGGTGACGATGGATAGAGCGATAATGGCACAAAAGAACCCTATTGGATGGTGGCAATGGCATGGGTCGGAGGCACCAAAGTTTAGGATGCTTGTCATTCGCTTACTTCCATAGGTTGCTAGTTCCTCTAATACAAAGAGGAATTGGTCTACACATAGCTTTATCCACTCCATCAAGAGGAATAAGCTTACCTCTAGATGAGAGGAGAAGTTAGTGGCTATGCATAGTGCTTTGTGACTTGAGGATCGTCAGACTATAGTGTATTACCAAAGTCCAACGTTATGGTGGGATATTAACTCCGAAGACGCCACCCAAGTTGATGAGGAGGCACAAGAGGGATTGGTTGGGATTTCGTTGGATGATGCAAACTTAGAGGCTGAGGCTAACAGTGACAGTGAATCTGGATTTGATGAAGATAAGGGGCAGCAACATGCTTTCTTTCTTACTTTTGGTTTTGAGTCTAACTCTTTTGAAACTTTTCACATATATGACACATTAAAACTTGCAGCCTTTGGGCATTTTGATATTGATATAATTAAATGCATGATATTGACAGTGATTCCAAATTCAATGAATTATATTTATGAATGTGTACGAATTTATCAATTTCAAGTTTCAACTCTCTTTTCAACTCAATTGCTATGTATAATGTTTATGATGATTGATGAATGATTTAAAGTTTAGAGTTTCAACTTAGATTTATCAATGTTACATTGTTATCATATGAATATATTTTAAATTTCCCTATATATTTTTAATTTTCCCTATTTTTCTATATAGTCATCCCTTCTACCGTCCCCCCATCCCCTAAAATGGCAGAAAAAAAAAATCTGTTTCGAAAACCCATTTCCCTATTCCAAATACTTGGCGTAACATAGAATGAAATGGATACTTATCACACTGATCAAGCATTGTTGTAGCACTATGTGAAGAGCACACGGTTAAATTGAGGGCGGGGGAGGGTGGGTTTGAATCAGTATAACAAATTTAAACTTTTTCATCTCCCATCACAAATATATAACTTATCTCATTAACATATTCATTGCATACCAACATTCATATGTAATCTAACTAATATGGACACAAGTAGAACACAAGATATATACGTGGAAACCCTTATGGGAGAAAACCATGGCAAATCAATGCTTTCATAAATTTCTTCTTTTACAATGTTTGTAGGCACCAACCCCTAAAACTGTTTGTGAGCACCAACCCACTGGAAGCACCAACTCCCAAATTTGATTTTTTGAGGACCAACCCACTGGAAGCACCAACTGCCAAATCTGATTTTTTGAGCGCCAACCCACTCCACTTCACATCAATCTGAATTTCCACCTTGACAATGTTGCTATCTAATTTCCTTCTTTATTCTCCTCTTTCTCCTTTAAATCTGCATATACTTTCCTTCCAAATTCACCTATATTAATCTGCTCACGTTCCCTTCCCATATCTGCATATATTTTCTTTATATCTGCATATGTATACCTAAGATACTGGTTCTTGGCATTTTAGGCTGGGTCCGAGTCCTAGTTCTTGCCTGGTCCTAGTCCTCCTCGGGTTCCACTCGGGTCCTGCCCAGGTGGATGGGTTCTCTGTGGGCAAGACATGGGCAGGACCTAGGTGGAACCCAAGGAGAACCCGGGTGGACCCAGGAGAACCCAGGCCCGTGGGTTCCTATTGTGACATATTCACACATCGCCCCATTACAAATGGGGACCCCTACTTTTTTGCTTTCTAGGGTTTGCTTTCTAGGATTTTAGGGTTTGTCTGTTAGCCTTTGCATGCTGAGTGTTGCCAGAGGGATCACTAGGACGGCAGGCTCTGCTTGAGCCAGGGTGAGTCCACGAGGCCCCAGAAATAGAGTTTCTTTGAGAGTCTTCCTTAGGGATTGATTTTGCTCTTGTTGCTAATTGTGTCTTGCTTGGTGAGTGAGTATCATCCTTGAAGGTCTGAGCCAGGTCAAGTTGGTGAGCAATGAAGTCTGGAATGTCATCCTGATCTTCAAATGCCCTAAAATTTCGCCAAGTCTGGAATGTCTTCCTGATCCTGAAATTTGACTAAGTCTGGAAAACTGAAGAATCCTCCAAAAACTAGATTTTGCATTATAACTCCTGGAGGTCTGAAACCACTCTCAAACATCCTGACAATATATATGGAATATAACTTAAAGTATAAGAAAGAAGAAAGATATATTCCATACATGAATCCTAACGAAGAGACCAAAATGTCAAATTTCGCTCTTGAACCTTCCAAAGGGTCCAAAGCGAATTTCGCTCCTGACCCTTCCAAAGGGTCCAGAGCGAAATTCTCCATAAGACATTCTAGTTTGACCCAAAATTAGAACTAACTCATTCCCAGGCATTATTGAGGGCAAAACACTTGTTTGGATGTAGAAATGTGAGAAATGAAGTCAAGATTTGAGCCTAAATGTGAATTTCGCTCCTGACCCTTCCAAAGGGTCCAGAGCAAAATTCTCCCTAGACACCTTTTTCTCCTTGTTTGCACTGGAAACCTTGATTCCTTGGGCATGGTAAGGGCAAATTGACATATTCTTGCCTTAGGAAGTGATTCGTGGTGTTTGAAAGTGTGGATTTTGTCTAAAGCATGAATTTCGCTCCTGACCCTTCCAAAGGGTCCAGAGCGAAATTCATATTTCCTCTATTTTGCTCCTTAGCTTGACCAAGTTTGGAACTTCCAAGGCATAGTTTGGTAGGTTTTGATGCATGTTTGCCTTAGAAACGAGGTTTTTGGACTTTGAGATGATGAAAGCTAGCCTGGGAGGAGAATTTTGCTCCAGACCCTTCCAAAGGGTCCAGAGCAAAATCCTCCATTTTGCCTTCCTTTGGCCTTCAAAACTTGGTTTGACCTTGCCTAAACCCAGTTGGATGATGGATTGTTTGGATTGCGATGGAAGGAAGTTGAATTGATCTAGTTTGGAGGAGAATGAAGTGAACCTAGGTGAGAAACTAACTAAGGATAGGGATTTCGCTCCTACCCTTCCAAAGGGTCCAGAGCGAAAATCCCCTTAAACCTCAATTTCTCACTTATCAAGGCCAAGTTCATAATTCCTAAGGCATGTATGGAACCATTTTGACATGTTCTAGTCTTAGGGAGTAACTTGAGGTGGAGGATATGAAGGATTTGGCTTAAAAATTGAATTTTGCTCCTGACCCTTCCAAAGGGTCCAGAGTGAAATTCTTGAAAACACTCCTCTTCCCCTTTGCCAAACATAGGACCAACATGGAGATGCAAGAAAAATAGTCTATGTTTGCCTCCCAAAGAGGATTTAAGTTGGAAGAAGCAAGAATCAAGCTCAAACCATGATTTTCGCTCCTGACCCTTCCAAAGGGTCCAGAGCGAAAATCCTTATAGCTCTTGTTTTCTTCCTTATTTTGGCTAGGCATTGGCATGATGGAGGATGAATTGGTATGTTCTTGCCTTGAGAGGGAGTTGGGTGCTTTGGAAGATCAATATTTTAGCCTAAAAGAGAATTTCGCTCTTGACCCTTCCAAAGAGTCTAGAGCAAAATTCATTATAAACCTCATTTGCTACCTTGTTTGGGCTTGAAACCTTGTTCCTTAGGTGGAAAACGATCTATGTTTGCCTCCAAGAGAAGATTGAAGTTGGAAAAGTGAGCAATCTAACCCAAATCATGATTTTCGCTCCTGACCCTTCCAAAGGATCCAAAGCGAAAATCTACCTAGGACTCAGTTCCTCCCTTGTTTGACCAAATTTTGATGTCCAAGGCATGTTGAAAGGGAGAATGGACATGTTATTGCCTTTGGGAATGTTTGAAAGCGTTGAAGAGTGAGGGTATAGCCAAGAAAGGAAATTTCGCTCCTGACCCTTCCAAAGGGTCCAGAGCGAAATTCCTTGCAAACCTATTCTTTTAACCTTGCTTAAGCTTGAGACTTTGTTCCTTAGGTGAGAAATGATGAAATTTATCTTGTAAAGAAGAATGAGATTGAAAAGATGAAAAATCAAGCCTAGAAAGGGAAATTCGCTCCTGACCCTTCCAAAGGGTCCAGGGCGAAATTTCACTAAACCACCTTTTTCCTCAATTTTATGCCAAGGCAATTGCAAACTAAAGTGAATTGAGATGGGAGAGGTCCTTAGGAGTGGCTTCACGTTGCTAGAAATCATTGAAATTGAAGGAATTGAGCTAAACCAGGATTTTCACTCCTGACCCTTCCAAAGGGTCCAGAGCGAAAATCCTACAATCACCTACTTTCCTTGCCAGACTAGTCAAACTTTAGGTTTTTATAGCTTGGATGGGTGCGAGGAGACATGTTCTTGCCTTTCGAAGTTAATTGATGTTGAAAGAATGGAGGAAGAAGCCTAAAATAGGATTTTCGCTCCTGACCCTTCCAAAGGGTCCAGAGCAAAAAACCCTAAAACCATCCTTTTCTCCAAATTTTGAGTGAAGTCGGGCCTAGACTAAGGTGAAAGAAGCCATTTGGAATGCCTTCGAAATATTTTTGACCATTTAAAATGCAAATTTTGAGCTAAAAAGAGAATTTCGCTCCTGACCCTTCCAAACGGTCCAGAGCGAAATTCCTCAATCTACCTATTTCCTCCTTGTGTCAAGTCAAGACTTTGAGTCCTAAGGCGTGGTTGAGGTTGAAATGATGTTACTTTGCCCTGCAAGATGAATTGAAGTGAAGGAAATGAAGAGTTGTGACCTAAAACCTAAATTTCGCTCCTGACCCTTCCAAAGGGTCCAGAGCGAAATTCCCAATTTCACTTAAATTACTCATGATGAAGACCAGGAGATGGATTCCCAGACCTTGGTGGAGAGAAGACTAGTGTATGCTTGCCTTGGAAGGCATTTTGGAGTAGAGACATAATGGATTTTGTCCTAAAATGTAAATTTCGCTCCTGACCCTTCCAAAGGGTCCAAAGCGAAATTCTTAAAACCTCTCTTTTGCCCCAAATTTACATCAAGCTTAGTGTTGGTTGAGAATGAGGGCATCCTTGGGCATGTATCTAAGCACGTACGGTCACAGAGTGAGAAGAATTTGAGCCAAGAATGCAAAATTCGCTCCTAACCCTTCCAAAGGGTCCAGGGCGAAATTCTTATAGGGTTTGTCCCTAGGGAGAATGTTGAGCAAGCTTCATTTTTATATCTTCTTGTTGATGATTTAAGGTGGAAAATGCTATGTTGAAATGAATTTGTTATATGACCTTAATCATCTTTTGGTTTGTTTTGTAGATGAAAGAAGACCAGGCATCAACAAGCACGACCTCCTCTAGTCCCGCATCATCAAGGACGACCAATTCGCCAGCTACCTCCAGAACCTTAACTTTGCCACACTAAGGAACCACAAGATGACAATAAAGGGCATTGCCAGCATTTCAAGGAAAGGTACACCACCCATCCAGCGCATCAAAGACAAAGGAGGTCAAAGCAAGGGTCTATTGAAGAAGCAGATAATTTCAGAAGAGTTAATTAAAGTTAGCTTCTCAGCATCATCAAATTGAACATCTACCAAGTTACAAGTGTCAGACAAAGTGGCATCCCACTCATCACTCCTCCAGTCGGATTGGTCCACCACAACGTGTCAAGATTCAATGTACCTGACTCATCAAAGGTGGCACTAACTTCGATGTACCTACCTGTTGTGACCATTTCACACATCGCCCCATTAGAATGGGGACCCCCTCTTTTTTTTGCTTTTGTTTTGCCTGTTCTTCTCTCTGCTTTTAGGGTTTTGAGTAAGTGAGTGAGTCGTCTGGACTAGGGTTAAGCCTTAGGAGTTCCCTTTTGATATTTTCAAACCGAAGTCCAGTCAAATTTTGAAGATTATTAAGCATCCTCCTGATGATTGCAATTTTGAAATAGGATGAGTCTGTCAGGAAGTTGAGTATGTCTCAGGATGGGTCCAGTCAGGATTTTGAGGGCAAATTCAAGTTAGGTCTAAGTGTTAGCATTTTAATGATTAAATTATACATTTTGTCTGGGCAAACTCTAACCAAATTTTGGAAGCAAGGTAACCGATTCCTGGACTTAGAGACGACCTAACCCTGCATGATGAAGTGATCTGAAGACCTAAATTTTTGATATTTTGGCTTATAAGGGCAAAATCGCTCCTGTCCCTCTCTCAGGGACCAGGGCGAAGGTGATATTTGGTGCATCTTGGTTATTGACTTGTTTTAATTGTTTTGTGCAGGGTCGCCAGGGGATACAATTGGACGTAAATTGAAGATTTTGAAGATTTTGAAGACTCAAAAATGACAAGTTTTTAAAGTTTAAGACCAAATCGCTCCTGTCCCTCACTGAAGGACCAAGGCGAAGTGGCTCACCTAGATCGTTTTTGGGCCTCATTTGATCGAACTGAAGCATCAAGGACGCAATGAAGGATGAAATGAGCATGAAGGAGTATCCAAACTTAGTCGTTGGCAATGAAAGGTTGAACTTTTGGCCTAGCAAGACAAGTTCGCTCCTGTCCCTCACCCAGGGACCAGAGCGATTTTCTTCAAACACACCTTCTTGGACATTTTTTTGGATTTGGGCTTTTGTTCATAGCTTGCAAAATGATGGTATCTTCCCCAGCAAAGGAAATTTGAGATGAAAATTGTAAAGATTTGACCTTAAGGACAAAAAGCGCTCCTGTCCCTCACTGAAGGACCGGAGCTTGAATTTCAAATTTGCACTGTTCTTGCAGGATCAAGACAATTTTATGATTTGAAGAGACCAAGGAAAGCATGATTTATCCGTTGAATATAATTTGGAAGGCTAACAAAGGACGGATAAGCTTGGGTTTACAAAGGGCGCTCGTGTCCCTCACTGAAGGACCGGAGCTTGAGTTCCTAAATTACATTGTCCTCACAAGATTTAAGTGATTTCGCGATTTGAGGAGGACAAGGAAAGTATGTTTTGCTCATTGAATATAACTTGAATGGACCACAATGAAGAAAATCAACCTAAGTAACTAAAGCGCTCCAGTCCCTCTCCAAGGGACCAGAGCGATTTTTAAAAAAGGAAGCTCCTGTCCCTCACCCAGGGACCAGAGCGATTTTCTCAAGAGACAAGTTTTTGGTAAAGGAAAAGCAAGTTTTACGTTTGAGATGAGTAAAGGAAGGCATAATCACTCCATTGAAGATAATTTTGAAAGATTGCAAAACACAAGTGGAGCCTATAATGGCCAAAGCGCTCCTGTCCCTCACCCAGGGACCAGGGCGAAAAATGCATTACCAAGTCTTCCCTTCCAAATTTGGTCGAATCTAGGCCAAGGCACATGAATGGCAATGATATTTGGAATGTTTCAAAGAAGAACGAAGTTGCGAAAAACCACAAAACTTGATGAAATTGGCTAAGGCGCTCCTGTCCCTCACCAAGGGACCAGAGCAAAATATTCAAGTATGCCTAATTTTAAAATGCCACTTTCGTTTCCAACACTCGAGATGGAGTAAGCAATGACGTTTTACGCCTTGAAGATAATTAGATATTGATATGATTAAGGATTTGTGCCATGGACTAAAGATCGCTCCTGTCCTTCACTGGAGGACCAGGGCAATTTCTATAGAATCAATCATTCCTTTCAAAAACCACGTCAAGGCGAGATTATGCAAAGTGAGAAATGTCTTTAGGAAGATAGTGAACAAGGAATTAACCTCAAGAATCGACAATTTTAAGCTCAAAAGCAAAAATCGCTCCTGTCCTTCACTGAAGGACCAGGGCGAATATCCTTGGAAGAGCTCATTTTGTCTTGGAGAAATGAGTTAGGCGTGCATAAAACAAACAAGGAAGATCATTGATTGCCCTGCAACATGAATTGGTGATTGGAAAAGACAAGGACCAAGGACGAAAGGTGGGATCGCTCCTGTCCCTCACCAAGGGACTAGGGCGAAAATGTTTTAAGATACACTCTTCCAAAGATGGAATAAATCAAACTCAAGATTCCAAGCGAAAATGCCATTTTGGACGTCCAAGATAAGACTTTGAACGTGAAAAGCGAGAAATACAAGGCTAAAATGCATGGGCGCTCCTGTCCCTCACCCAGGGACCAAAGCGATGTTGTTAATGTCCCTTATTCCTCCCATGCTGAGGCGCCAATATTTTTCAAATTGCATTAAATGCTAAATTCGCTAAAACTTTGAAATATTTTTTATTAAATTGACATTTAATAAGAACGCATGGGCATTTAATAATTAATTTAAGCCTTTTAAAAAATCAAAATTTTAATTGCAAAGGCATTTAAATTAATTATTATTAAATTAAATAAAGAAGAGAGCGCTTGGGGTATTATTTTAATGTTTTTGTTTGCAAGGTCGGCCTATGGGCAATTGCAATAGTGAGCACCTATATAAGGGAGGTATTTTGAAGCATTTTAATCCATCATTCAATCATTTATTTAAATGCGATTTGGAGAAGCAATAGAAGTGCGAATTTTGATCCAAGGAGAAGTGCGAATTTTGATCCAAGAAGGAGTGCGAACTTTGTTGGAGGTTAGAGGTGGAGCGAGTTTTCCTCAAGGCGTTGAAGACCCAAAGGGTGCTGAAGTTGATGAAGGAGGCGCATTTGCCAGAGGACTTCGATCCACACTTTGCCTAGCAAACTTGCCTAATTTTGCATTATTTCTTAGAGCTAGTTCTCAAAGAGAGGTATGGCAAGATCTCCCTTGTTCAAATTTTGAAATTTTGAATTTCCAATTGCATAGTCATATTTAGGAAATGATAATTCAAAGACTTATCATCAAGTTTCCTAAATTTAAAACTTAAATCCAGTCTATATTTCTACGTTCCAAGGTATATTGCTCATTATGAAATGTTGTGTAGGTGTCAAGATGGCGACCCAAAAGGCAGGAGCATCCACCAGTCGTCCAGCCCTCATGAAAGAAGATCAAAGGAATGAAGAAATGGAGACCAAGATCGTGTCAAAATGGAGCAACATTGGAGATACCAACTTGGGAAACTTCAGTGTGAAGAAATTTCGAGAGGTCCCTTACATTGGATAGCCATCACCTGTCACAAGGAGAATAATTGAAAGTGGCATTATCAAGGCGGCCGGCTTCCCTCCAGCAATCCAGTGCCATGAGCTGATGATCGAGTGTGCCCGCCATTACGACCCACAGTCAAGATCGATCGTGTCCAAGGAAGGAAACACTTTGGCTTATCTTTCAGAGGAGGCTATCAGTGAAGCTCTTCATCTACCAGAACATAAAGATATGATTTACAAAAGCTTGGAAGGAGCTAGATCCATGTACGAAGATGATCCAGACGCTTGCTTGAGCATCATCAACAAGAATTGGTTACTCAAAAGTCGTCCTCGCCTGAGCAAGATTCCCAACACACCACATAGGATCGACTTCCAGGAGGAGTACAGAGATTTGATAACCTTACTCAATCGAGTTATAGGGGCTCCTCAAGCCTTCTATTTTGAGAAGTGGATGTTCTTCTTCATCCAAGTGATAGTTCAAGGAAAAGGAACAATTCATTGGGCTAGAATCATTAGCCATTGCTTGGACGTGCAGTTGAGAAGACTGAAGGCTACTAAATCCTTCCACATGAGCTCGTACATCATGTATGCCTTGATCAGGAGTTTTGAATATGCAGGAATACCTCACAGAGGAGTGATTGGAAGAGGACCTGGAGAAGTCAGAGTTTGTGACTCTTATATACACTTGCATCATCCACCTGGAAGTAATTACAAGTTAGTCAATGATACCTTCACAATGAACATCACCAGGACACTGCAAGGCGGGATTCACAATCGGCTATCTCAAGAGGCACAAGAGCTTGTAAAGAGGTATGGTGCTTGGTTTATCCAATTCCAGAAGTTTACATATATTAGAGTTCATGGGTGTCCTTCACCTCCATATATGTTGCCAAGATATCCGACAGATCGGATAGTACTACTTGAGGTGATAGGCAGTTGGCAGCTTATGCGAAGGCATTCAGACATAGGCATGGAAATGGAATTCCTGTACCTATCATACTAGGAAATTCAGTAGAGGTATGTCCTAATGCTCCAGCTTTAGATGATGTAGAAAGAGAGTTGGCCTTATATTCATTTTCATTCTTTTCATTGAAGGAGAATTTTGATCCTTATGGGTATATAGAAGAGACAGTTGGTAGAAAATACAAACATGAATGTCAGGTAGAGGACTTTTGGATGAATCTCTCAGATGATTTAGAAGTGAAAAGAAAGATGCATT
The DNA here is from genome assembly GCF_030272615.1 of Cryptomeria japonica. Taxonomy (NCBI): domain Eukaryota; kingdom Viridiplantae; phylum Streptophyta; class Pinopsida; order Cupressales; family Cupressaceae; genus Cryptomeria; species Cryptomeria japonica. The sequence goes on along the minus strand of NC_081415.1, from coordinate 581,800,013 downwards.
CTAGATTGCCTTTGGATTTCATCAGGAAATGCAAAGTTTACAGAGTGGCCGATCAAGCTCAGGACAGTGGCAGGCACTTCCAATCATCCTATGATAGAGAGGACAAGGCAGTAAAGATAGATTGGAATGAACCTGAGGTTGTGGACTTAAAAGCTTTGATGGCCCCAGTTTTGTCCTGTACTCGCAGATGGGTTGATGTGCAACATCAAAAGTTGAGAGAGCAGAACATACCTATGACTTTTACTTTGGAGGAAAGATCGACAGAAGGAGGAGCAAGCGCAAGTGAAGGCCATCCTCATCCTAGAAGCACAAGCGAAGGCAATCCTCACCCCAGAAGCATAAGTGAAGGCAATCCTCATCCTAGAGGTGCGAAGAGGAAAGAAAGACCCGAGAAAAGAGAATCTTCCAAGAAGAGGCAAGAGGCCAATCGAGATCGCTCATCCAGCACATCTTCTCGACAAGAGAAGAGGACACTTGAAGTGGAGGAATCTATGGAATCAATGGTTCAGAATGATAAACATGAAGAAGGACGGGCATCTCAACGTTCATCAAGTCAATCTCCCCAGGTCAATGAGCTACATGAAGACAAGAATGGTGATGAAGCGAAATCTCCTCTCCGGAAAGAAGAGCCATTACCTAAAGAAATACAAGTTAGAGAGACCAAGTCCGCCATTCCAGATTGGTTGAAGGAGAGACTAACAAGGGTGATTGTGATCGAAGACGAAGATAATGTGATTGATTTAGATAGCCTTGTTGGAAATTCTCAGGGAGTAACAGAAAGGAAGAAGGCCACCAAAATGTCCAAGATGATCAGAGATGAGACAGGGTCTAGGAAGTTGCAGATAGCTACACAGGCAGTGGACAAGTACGAGGGTGAAATCCTTGCAGAAGAATATGATGTAGAAACCGTTGAGCTTGGTCCACTCACCATCGAGCAAGCAATGGATGAGGCAACTGATTCATTTGAGGCACTTAAAGATAAACTTAAGGAAGAAATGGAAAAGAATAGAAAACTTGAGAGAGAGGTCGGTGCTTGGAGAGGCTACTTTAGCCACCTCAGTCAGCCTTTGGGACGTCAGGATCCAACAGTATCTCCTGTGCAAGCACTTCCCCTTGAATCAGTTGGTGAGGCAGAGAGAGTTAAGAGCTTGGTCCAGCTTATGAGCTCTTGGATTGACAAATCCCATACAGTTGCCGTTGAGTTTGCAACAAGAATGATGCAGACCATTCATTGGGCTATCCAGGTCCTTGAGATCATCCACAACCTAATGATAACAGTAGCCGCCTTTGCTCATACTAAAGATGTTATCATTCCTGTTCTTCAAGTAATCAGGCAAACACCAAGGAAGACCTTAGCACAAGAAAAGATAATGGATGGAGGAGCTCATAATTTACTCCAGTGGTCTACTTTACTCCAGATGAAGGAAGTTCTTTTCGAGGACACCAGCGCCAAATGCAATCAAGTGGAGGAGGTCATCCATCCAATCCAGGACAAGGTGTTTGGGGTGTTATGTACTATTCTTGGCAAAAGAATCGAAGTTGAGACAGATGTGGATCTTCAAGAGTTGGAAGAAAGGGTCAAGGTCATCTTTTGCAAAGGTGAGAATGTTATTACAGATGAGCAAAGAGATCAAATGTTTGCTACTATGCTCCTGATTGAGAAAATCAAGGAACTCGAACCTGAATGGAACGCAGCTCTTCTCAAGGCCTTTGATCAGATTATTCACTTGGAGGAACGAATGAGGAATCTTCCTGAGATTCCTATTGCTGAGATTGAAGGAATCGTGTCCAGATTCATTGCATATGCTAAAAAGGAGCATTGGAAAGGGAATAAGGTTCTAGAAGAGAGGTTGTTATAGATGACATGGCACCTTAATTATCATTGGTCTATGTTTCCTAGATTTTTGTGCCAAATTAAATATTTGGCTATGCATTTAATATTGTTCAAAAAAAAGGGAACTTTTGTAATAAAACCCTAATTAGGGTTTAGGTGTCAGAATCTCAGCCGTTGATCTTCTTTTGATCTGGGCCGTTCATTGTAATTGAGGATGCTATATATACCCTCATTCATTTTCATTTTGTCATTAGAAATAGTTAGCAATAAGAAATAGTTAGAAGATTAGAGCTTTTGGAGAGAAGAAAGTTATTTTGTAGCAAGATTGAGTTTTGAAGAAAGGATTTCAAGTAATTGTTGTCTATTTTGGCTTTGAGATCAATAAAATATTGAAGTTATGGTGTTTTATTGCAATTCTTGTGGCTATCTTCATGGTTGTTTGTTTTCTTGAATCATTCTCAGTCAGAGTAGTATTTAAGTTTGAAGGACTAAGCGTTGGGCTTGATCTTTGGTGAGATTCACGTTCCAAACCACTAGCTTCTTACTGATTGTAGGAATGCCTTGTGTGGTCAACTGGAGAGACTTGAATTACTTAAACCTTCAATCGTCATTGAGCTTTGGATATGTGCCTTTGTGGTAGTGTCCATGATCCTTGATGAATTGAAAAATCATTTGTTACCTTAGAAGATCGCATCAATTTCAGTTAGGTTGTTATTTCATGGCAATATTGAAATTGGTAGAATCTTGCCAAGTCTAGCCTACATTGGGTCATTCTTAGGATTAGATTAGAATTTACCCCTTGCAAACCCTACCTTTTGATCTTTTTGAGAACTTGTTAGTTTAAGGAAATCTTGTTCCTGCAACTCGGAGGACGTAAGGCCCCTTGATGAAACAGCATTCACAACAACCACTGGTGCTTATCCACACGTAGAGACCCTACATAAAAGAACATTGGAGTCACCCTGATTGATCCTTTTTTGCGACATCATCAGCAATCAAAGGCTTTATTCAAGAGAGGATAAGGTACCCTTGGGTATTTTATTCTGTGTATGATTGTGTACAAAATACACGTCAACACTACCCCGATTATCCATTGGTCAAATATTCTAGAGAAGACATGTCCAAATAATGCAATTATTTCATTGGCCAAAATTGAGTTTGTTGTAATAAACCCTAATTAGGGTTTTCATTGTAAAATATCGGCCATTGATCTCAAATTGATCTGGGCCATTGAATTGTATTGAGAATATTATAAAACGCTCAAGCTCTTCATTTTGTAGAGGTTAATAGATAATAGCAAGCTAGTAGTCAAGAGTTAGTTCATAGAGGTTAGAATAGCTAATGATCGATAGAGAATAGAATAGAAATTAGAGTAAAGTAGGAAGAGGAGGCAAGAAATTGTTGCCTTCATTGAAAATGAACCCTTTTTTCATTGAAGATATGGTGAAATGTGTCGTTTCTTTACAATATGCATGGTCTATTGTTGAACCTTCATTGTAGATGGTAAATGATTAGATTGAATGAAGAAAATTGTTGAATGCACCTGTGTGGAATCCGTCTAGTCCATACCACTAGCCTCTTACTGATTGTAAGTGCGCCATGTGTGGTCAACTGGCATAAAATGAGTTTAATCTTAAGTCGTTACATGTCTATTGTTCATGCATTATCTTGAATGGTGATCAGAGTCTGATGGTGTACGATTTGAACGTATTGGAAGCATCCCTTAGAAGATCGCACAGAGTTGGCGTCGAATTGTTCAAGCCTGATGGTGAGACCCAGCCCAGTAGGACTCCACCTAGTCATTCATCCATCTTCTCGCATTCTAGGTAGTAGAGTAGACTTCCTGAACCCTGCATCTTTTACCATTTGTTTGTCTTCCATTTAGTAAATAGGACTTGTGATTCCAGCAAATCAGATGTTCAGGTCATCGAGTGTAAGTCCCCTTGTGATTCCAGCAAAATCACATCATACCATGAAGAGCTTATCCACGAGTAGAGATCCTACATAACAGAACCTTGAATGAAAGATCCCTGATGGATCTCTTTTACCAATCTGCTGTAATTTTTATTTATTTAAATTGATTTTTCCTGCTTATTAATATTTTCTTTCAGAAATAGACAGAAGTTGCAGAAGGGTTGAATTCTTTTTGTATTTTGATGATTTTTCAACAAGTAAATAATGAAGTACAAGTACATGAACAAAGTACTGAAAATGAAGTTCATATACAGCCAAAACAAATTCGATTCAAGGCAGATTTCTGAATATAAAATCAAATATTTGACCAGATGAAGATTTCCAATAATTTCAGGAAGATTACAATCAGGAATAATTCCAACCTGGATGCTAAAAGAGTAACATAACTAGGAATGAAGTTGTGGCAAGATTCCAGCCCTCCAAGTGCTGCACGTGGGAAGGAAAGTGGCTGCCAGGTACAGCCGTATGGTTGCCAAGTACACCCAACTGGTTAGAAACCCCAAACCCCACGCTGAACTCTGTCAGAATTGCTGAACCTCTAGAAAGAATGCCGTACAATCTCCAAGATGCTAATAGCTGCAAACAAATCCAAACCACTGTATTGGGGGCTACGTCCCAAACAGGCAAGGCATTGGGGTTGGCGTCCCAGATGCTGAAAAGCTCTTCCAGAGCCAAATCTCAAATCCAAGATGTAAAATGTGTAAAAGATAATCATAGAATGAAGCTCCTATCCCCTTATAACCCCTCTCAATTGCAAATCGAACCCTAATTGTCTCCAAGTGGCGTGGTCTAGTGGAAATGTTATAATTTCTTATTTTAAAGTGGTCATGTTACTAGAAAATGACCTTTTTCCCCATAGACAGAAATCCGCTCACTGAATTGCCCTGAGACCAAAGAGAAAGATTTAAAGAATTTCAAGATCTTTCCAACGAGCTATCACACAATAGGATGCGCATCCAGATGAGACCAAAAATCCCCTTATTACTCCAAAATGGCTAACAACTTAGCCTTATTTAATTATTAAACGCTAACTTAGGAAATATTAAAAATATAACCCAAATAGCCACAAAATGCCCAACTGACATTACAAACCCTAAAATCATCCTGTCACCTGTCTGTGACTGAAGTCGGAAATCAAGGATTCACTGGTAGTCTCATCCCTAAAATCTAGGGATGTTCCTAAAATTTAGGAAACAAGCCCAATCTCTTTGAAACTGAAACCATCTTAAAGGTCATGAATAACCTCACGACTGGCAACTGTCACGACCTCCTAAAATTTAGGGATACCCCCTAAAATCTAGGAACTGCTCCAAACTGGCTCCAAACTGGCTGTAAAGCCAAAATCCAATCACTATATGCACTGAATGAGTCCCAATCAACCTCTGCTAGCCTACGAGACTCTAATGATAGGCCAACTCCTCCGTCTCCGATGTCCACTCTAGAAAGGGGACATGACATTGAAGCTCCTCCAATTGATCCTTTTGCGATATCTTCAGCATTTGGGAGCTTTATTCAGGAGAGGATAAGGTACCTTTAGGTATTTTATTCTGTGTTTGGTCGTGTACAAAAGACACATCAACAGTTCCCAAAAAGGGGACAAAGGTCATACAAACACAAAAACCAATTAAAAAACACTTTTTTTAATATTTTTTTAACATGTGAACCCATGTCTCTCTAATCTTTTCGAATATGCTTCACCAGTCTGCTCTGAAATCTGTTCTTATCCTCTATTCTCATATATTCTCTTGTTCTATCGAACCAAGCTGTTCTAGACTATTGCAGATCTGCTTTTATTTATGCCCTTATTTTGTTCATCCTTCTGTCCTAATTCTATTCTTATCCATCTCTGTCGTGCTCTAACTTAGGATCCTTTTTTCGTGGTTGAATGATGTTGTATTATATTATTCTCTGTAATATCTAATATGTTTATAACTGTTGTAATATATCATTGCAGCAGCCACATTGTATATTTCATTTTTGTATGGATTGTATCATTGTAATAAGCAATAATGGTAGTGATAGTTTAAAAATTATATAATTATATTTTTTATAATTTTGATGTTTGAACATATAATATATGTGTGTGTGTGTGTGTGTGTGTGTGTATGGACGAACCCGTACCCATACCCAAGAAAAAAAAAAATTGCTGAATCCGCGATTCCGCACTCGAATTCGTACCCAAATCCGAACCCAAACCGGTAACTTAGCTTATATATTTGCTGCCATATACTCGGAAATCTGCCTTTTGAAATCTGCAGCAATACTTCACAAAAACCTCCTCTTAATTCTGAAAATTATATCCTTGTATATGTGTATTTTCCTTTAATATTCTTCTCTTCAACAAACCTTGGTGTATAAGCTTTTATCTTCAATACACATACACCACACACTTCGAAACTCTATTTTTAATCAATATTTGTATCTTTCTTATATCGAAAGACATGTCTCTTCATATAGTCACAACTCTTATATTAATGTTTCATTATCTTAATAGAAAGTACCTCATTTTTAAGAAACCACACCTCCTTACAATAAACAATGTATTGACTTTGACCTTTTAACGTTGTTTCCTTGCATTAATTTTAATAACGATTGTCAATGCCTTTACAAATTATAACATTTGGAAGAATCTCACGTATTTGGCAAATACCACATCGATCCTCTGTCTTACTGCTGTCTTTGAACATTGATTCTGAACTTTCTAATAATCACTTTAAATAGTGATCTAAACACAATCATTTGTCTTTGTGACTGTTTAATGATAATCGTATAGTTAATCGAACTTATTTCTTTGGCCCAAAATTATGCTCTCTTCTGTTCGATCATGATACAAAGTTATGTGGCAAGTCTCCATATTGTATTAAACTTCTGACTTGGAATGTAATATAAATTTGGGCTTGTTCTTTAATTCTTACGAATTGCTTAGTTTTGCAAATTATTAAGTACCACACCATTAATAAGGAAATCATATATGCTTCAAACCAATATGTATTCCTTCACGTGTAGACCTGCAAAATATTCTGCTTAATATAATCATCCTGTCTAACTTAAGTCGCTGATTTTTATATAAATTAATCTTTTCATATTCATAATTGCTAATCTTCAACTTATACCATTCACTGTTTGCACAAGTATGATCCTTGCATCGAACATAATATTTCTTTGGTTTCTATCGCTGCCATTATAGAATGTTGATCAATCATATTTTCCTCGTTACCATCTCAATCATGAATGTAGTCAACTGTTTCATAAAGTCGACCATATATGCTATTTACTGCTTGTATATTGAGATCGCTGCATTATGGAAACACTGCACAGTGAGAAAGCTGGAACAACATGCACTTGATATTGATCTTCTGGTAATCATCTTCAATGCTCCATGCATCTTCCTTTATGTATTCAGAGCCTTGAAATCATGTCAATATTTACGAATGCATTCCTTTGACTAAGCGCTGCTGTCATTATTGATCACATAACTTGTTGTCTAGGCGGTTTGCTGGGCACTTAGAAACTTGACCAACAAAGTCGACCAAGATCCTTTTATTCTTGGGCTCCAATAAAGTTGACAATATTAAAATGATCTTGAATCCTTTGTTCTTAACAAAGTCACTTGTTTACTACCAAAATGGTACTTCTTGAATCAGCTGACACAAACAGATAATAGAAACCGCTGCTCTTAATTTGTGATTGCTTCTTTATAATTGCTAACTTTGAATTATACAGAACGCCGTAGATGCAAGAATGCTGCTCGCTGATTGCTACCTATGATCACTGTCACCTTCTAAATCAGTTGCTCTTTGTTGTCATCAGACAAATCGTTTTCTTGCTGATGTGTATTAGGACATCGCAGTATTATGTATTTATAATACTTTGGCTTGAGCACTCAATAAATTACTGTGGTCACTGCCTAATCATTACTTAACAGTAGGCTGCTAATTATTGTCAACTATAGAATCTTATGCTGTTGACCTGCATTTCTTTGGAGGCCACACAAATTAGCCACTCCATTTTGGATATACCAAAATATATCCCTTTTTCAAAATATATGTTGCAAATCTCTTTACACCATGAAGTGTCTTAAACAACTGACATAATACTGACATTACTTTTATTGTTCTGGATCTTCGGTATCATAAGATTTCCAATTGTACAAGTCTCATTTATAAAGAAAATACAAGAGGCTTTCTTGAGACATCAATAAAACTGTTTCTCTTATAGACTCATCACTGCATATTGACACCATAATAATATTTCCATTCTGGACATCAATGACAACATTCCCAACACTATGGTGGTACTATAGCAACTCTACAACAAACTGAAACTAAAATAAATTGTGAACTTTTAGCACAAACGCAATTCCTAAATAAGATTGCCTCAAAGGGCAAGGATTTCATCCTCGAAACCCAACTGGAAATCAAGAAATTCCCACACACCAAGGGTTTTTATATTGAAATGAAGAGATAAAAACAAATGCTCAAACTTCAAAAAGGATTTGATTACAAAAGCATGGATGGTCCCCGTGATCCATTTGCCCTACTTTTATGAATTCCTTTTAGGTCCTTTTACATTTGAATTTTTGTTTCCCTCCAAAAGTGATTGAAAACACTTTTCAATTAAATATTACATGAAGCCTTATAATGTCCAATTTAGATGGTCACTTTATTACAATAATAATATTTAAACTGTCTTTATAAAATAAGGTTATTGGATCCAACAGTAAATATTACCATTAGATTAATTACTTAAATTATTTTGAAAAGAGGACAGGGCAACAGCTTCCAGATGGTGGGAGTTATATTTAGATTCTCAATGGGTGTCGTATCAGGTATTCAAGCTCATACAATTGGGTGAAAGCCCAATTTTTATTTTTCCATTTCTTAACAAATATTTTTTATACTAAATGGAAAAATTTATTAATATAGAAGAAATTTCTAACTAAACTCTTAATGGACTTACGTACTTGAGATGCACTTTAACAACATGAAAAAGTAAGAATTGAAAGGAAAAAGATGTATTCATAGAAGTGATCACTGATCATACACAATAGTTTTCTAACAAAAGAAGTATCAGTAGATAAAACTATAAATGGAAGTGTACCTATCGAAAGGCAAGTCCCACACACAATATTAGCAAAAGACTGAATGATAGCCTCCATATCTACATTTCCTGGTATGTCATCTGAATTATCTGCCATAATCCTAACTCCTTCCTTCATTATATCTGGAATCTGACTTTGTATCCAACTCTCACTTGGGTTGATTCTGCAGGTTCAAAGAGTGTTAGGACCTAAAGTATATTATCTAAGTCTACATGACCCAGTCATAGATAGAAAACAATTTTATAGTACCTCTCCCATAAGATCATATTGCGAGCAACAACACGCAACAAAATGAAATCAGGCCTCACAAACTGTAGCCCGTAATGAGTATCTGGAACAGAAAGTCTTGATGCCACAGCTTCACATTCTGACTGGATATACACAATAAAAAATAAATAAATTTAGTGTAAATAACAACAAAGAAAACTAACATGTTCAAATATTTCTGTGAGTTAAAGAACCACAAACTATATTAACTACAAATAGTATCCTAAAAAAGGACATTATATTTTGATGCTACCTTTAAGAACATCAAAGCTAAGGCAACTGTTGCTGCAGGTGCAGTCACATCAAGGTTTACAAACGATCCATCCATTACCTAAACAAAATAAGATGCAGTGATAAACGTTTGCACTAACAATCATTCTATAACCCATAATAATGAAGATTGTCCATCTTGCTTCCTTTCTATTCTCAAAACTCTAGTGTTTACCAAATAAACAAAGACAATATGCAACTTAGCATCAACATACTTGCCCAATACTAGGTGTTTCCAGACTGTACTCCATAGAAAATGACTCCTGAAAAAGAGTTGATCCATATTTTTTTAAATTAAAAATGACAGATGCCATCACAACCACAACAAATCCATTTCTTGATTCAATGTATTCAAGTCATCATCAATTTTATTAATTATTATTTTATTTCTCATTTATTCATTGTAAAAGGTGTTAGAAATTAGCTATCAATAGGAACATACATTCTGCGGTTCAATGGAACCTGACATGTACTGAAATAAACGGTTCACCAAGGTTTCTGCAAATCCAGATGCATCATTCCCTCGTCCTGAAGACAAAAGTTATTCCACAGTTTTTACAATCATCTTAGTCATTGTCAAATATCAGGCACTAAGTTTATTGTAATCTAATGATCAAATATGCAATAGAGGAAAATCAAGATTCAATCTAAAAATTTATGAGTACATGCCAATGTTCTCACCCAATGTTACTAAGCCCAATGCAAGGCCTGCAGCAATAGCATAACGTTCCCGTTCAAGCACATTGTCACCGCCACTTCTACGTCCAATTTCATCCTTCATAATCCAACAAGAATTATTTTGTCAGAGATCATTTACCTATTTACAATAAGAGTTTAAATTCAATACTAAAAATCTATTATAATGGCTTTCAAGCAATGTTAAATATACATATTTTCCTTCCTATTTTTGAAGACTCACCATACAACATGATGGCATGCAATGTGACAACATTAACTGTATGTTACTAGAAATAGAAAGAATCAATGCAATATTGAGATTGAATTGAACAAGAACGGGAGTGGGAGTAGGAGTGGGAGCACGCATGGGACTACCAGGTGCATGCCCTTGCTATGCCCACAAAATTTTCAACTGGTTTTAAAAAAAATTAACTTCCTATTTTCTAAGACCCACCATACAACGCTATGACATGCAGTGTCTTGGTTGAAAATTTTGCACACCTGGGAAGATGTGCGAAATTGTGGTTTCAGCCACAATTTGTGAGTATAAAACTCTACCAATTTAGGGAAGGCTCCCCCTTTACTACTACTAACACTAAACTAATTTAGGTGGGATAACATCTTATTCTCTTTCTTAGAAACAAGTGATATTCTTTGTCTTATTTCAGAAAAGAAGTTACAGCAACAACAGTAAATACAGAAATGAAACTTTTTGTAGAATTTTTAGAACATAAAGGGAAGCAAAGTTTCCATTAAAGCACAAAAACTTTTGCCACTTCCCCGGAACAGGAAAATAGAAATGAAAACACAAAGACTTCAGCACTTCTACTATCCTAGCAACCTTCTCAAAATGATAACAGTGTAGAACACACAACAGCTCAAGGTCTGTCTACATGATGCACTTCACCTTACATGCACAAGTCTTAAAAATAAAAGCAACACAAAGTCTACAAGTTATCTCCTTACTTGAGCTTTCTACACTAGCTTCAAACATGATAAGCAGCTCAAAGTCTGCAAGACCGAGTCTAAAAACCAAACCTATAACTTTAAATACAATTAGCAGCTCGAAGTCTATAGGATTGAATTTAAATCCCTCTTGAACAATAGAACAAATATCACTCAATTCCAGAAAATGTCATCACATAACAACTTCAATTGGCACAAAGTCTCAACACAACTTGCCTCTTTTATTGAAAGCAATTTGATTTACATCTAAGCTCAAAGTCTTAGAGTGCAAATACAAACTAGCAGAATTTTGTTGCATTGCCAAAAGATATCGATTACAATAGGCCCCCTCAAGTATTTATAGGAGACGAGCCTTAAGAAAAAGGTGGGAGGATCCCAACTAACTTGAGAAATTCTCTCAACCACCATGACTTATTCCAACTACAATCCTAATTTAACTCAACTTGCAGTTGCTTTACATATAATTACATTTTACAAAAATGCAAGTAAAAGTGACACTTGCAATTACAAAACTTGTTTTTACATGTAACTTGTCAAAAAAAATGACAAATGCATAATTGAAGACACAACTCTAACTACATCATCCTTTGTCTGAGATGATCTTCATGTTGCTTCAAGATTTTAGAACTCGAAGTATTCAGGATTAGTGAAGACATCTTGAACCAAAACGGGAATTTGCATCCTTAATGATTTTTGTGTCCTTGGCCAACGAACTTCAACCTTATCACAGGCTTGGGGTAGTGTTGGTGTCTATTTTATCATCTACCAAACATTAGAATAAAATACCCCAAGGATATTTTATCCTCTCCTGAAAAACAACCGCTTATGCTAAGATTGCAAGAAGATCATATGGCGATTCCAAGGTCTATATGTGCAAACAAGCAACTTTAGTGGGATACTTTCCTAGGTAGTTGTTGACGTGTTTTTTATGCACATGCGAACAAAGAATAAAATAACAAGGTATCTTATCCTCTCTTGAACAAAGTTTCCTCGAATGCTGAAGATTTCGCCTAAGGATCAATCGAGGCAACTCCAAGGTTCTTATATGTAGGTTCTCTACGTGTGGATAAGTTCTGTGGTTTGATGTGATTATGCTGGAATCACAAGGGGACTTACATTCGAATACCTGAGCGTCTGATTTGCTAGAACACAAGTCCCATCTACTAGCTGGAAGATAAAGAAACATCAAAAGATACAGGACTCAGAAAGTTTACTCTAAGACCTAGAATGTAAGAAGATGGATGAATGACTAGTTGGAGTCCTACTGGGCTAGGTCTCACCATCAAACTGAACAATTCAACACCAGCTCAGTGCGATCTTCTAAGGTAGTTCTGAATATGTTCAAATCATTATTGTCAAACATTGATCATCACTCAAGTTAATGCATGAACAATAGACGTGTAACAACTTGAGATTAAGCTCATTCTATGCCAGTTGACCACGCAAGGTGCCCTTACAATCAGCAAGAGGCTAGTGTTTTGGACTAGGCGGATTCCATGCGAGTGCATTCAATAACTTCTTTCATTCAATCTAATTATTTAACATCTAAAATGAAGATTCAACAAGAGACCATGCATATTGCAAAGAAACGACATATTTCACCATATCTTCAATGAAAATGGGGTTCATTTACAATCAAGGCAACAATTTCTTGCCTTCTCTTCCTAATGTACTCTAATTGTTATTCTATTCACTATTCTAGCTATTAATTCTTAGCTATTCTAACCTCTATTAGCTAACTCTTTTTACAAATGAAGAGCCAAAGCCTTATATAGGGAGCTCTTCACAATTTGATGGCTCTGATTGATTTAGAATGAATGGCTAGGATTACAAGATAGAAACCCTAGTTAGGGTTTGTTATAACAAACTCCTTTAGCCAATGATAAAATTACATTTCATGAGAATGGACCAATAGATGTCAGGGGTAGGTGCCTCGAAGTTTGTGTCATCACTGGTGACTCAAGTACATTGAATATGGACATGCTGAGGTGGAGCTATCTGACTGGAGGAATGGTGATTGGGATGCCACCTTGTCTGGTACTTGCTCATATCTCTCCTTGACCCTCCTGTGTTTGATGAGTCCTCTTCACGATCAAGTCACTCCTTCTCTAGTAGCCCATCTTGCCTTGAAATGTTTACAAGATCCTTCTTTTGATATCCTGTGGTTTCTCCATGTGGTAGAATGAAGATCTTGAGGATAGCTTGCAACTCTTTGAACACTTTAAGTCTTCCAACACTTTAGAAGCACGTTGAGTCCTCCTCCATGCATTTGAGGTGTCTTTAATGATGATGGAGTTGGAATAGGTCACCCTTGTCCTGGCCTGATCTTCCTCCATCTTAATTTTGTCGACATGCAAAACAAACAAAAGATGATTAAGAATACACGATATATTCATACTAACATAGCATTTCTTGCCTTGAATCATCAATAAGAAGATATTTGAATCAATTTCCCTTGAAGCTAGGAGGAAAAGACACACTTTTAGAAGAAATTCGCTTTTGTACCTTAGAGAGGGTCAGGAGCGAATTTGACATTTGTGTTCAAATTCATCAAGTTTACTCATTTCTACTAGCTCAAACCATCATTATAGGTCCTTAAGGCTTGGATGAGGTCATTCTTCCATATGCAAAGTTCTTGAAACAAGGATTCTACCCAAACTGAAGGTTACATGTAGATTTTGAAAGAATTCACTACTGCACCTTTGGAAGGGTCAGGAGCGAATTTGATCCTCTAAGCTCAATTCATACTCCTTTTCACTTAGTCTTGTCTTAGACTTGACCTTTCAATCCCTCTCTCCTGAAGACATCATTGATTTGACCTCCAAAAAGGCCTAAAAGAAGGATTTCGCTTTGGAACTTGGCCAAGGACAGGACCTATAATGAAATTTGCTCTGGACCCTTTGGAAGGGTCAGGAGCGAATTTTGTATTTTAGGCTTAATTCACATCCCTATTTCACTCATCTTTGCTTTAAACTTGATCCTTGATCCTTTTCTCTGCCATGCATGACCACCATTCAATGTCCCTAGTGAAGAGATAAGCTATTAGGAGGATTTCGCTCTAGACCCTTTGGAAGGGTCGAGAGTGAAATTTGCATTCTTGGTCAATTTCCTAACTCATTCAAGGTCTAAGGCCATTCTTCTAGGTCCCAAATCACTTTAAGTCATTAATATTGCCTTAATCACACCACAGGAACAAAGAGTTCAACCCAAACAAGAAGCAAATAGGTGTTTTAAGAAAATTCGCTCCTGTATGAAGAAATGGAGAATTTGTGCAAAAGCACCAAATTCGCTCCTGTACCCTTGGAAGGGTCAGGAGCGAATTTGGTGCTTTTGCACAAATTCTCCATTTCTTCATGTTCCAAGTGTATTCATCTTCTTCAAAGATGCCATGGGAGCAAGGTTTGTGATGCAAAGTAGGACTAGGAAGGGAGATATAAGGCAATTCGATCTGGACCCTTTGGAAGGGTTAGGAGTGAAATTTCTCTTTTTGCACAAATTCCTCACTTTCCCCTCAACTTTGCTTCTTAGACTTGGCTTTTGGGTCTTTCCCTCATCTTAATCAAGTCCATTTGTCTTCAAGGTGATGTCAACTCAAAGCTTTTGATGACAAAATAGGCCTTTCTAAGGATTTCGCTCTGGACCATTTGGAAGGGTCAGGAGCGAAATTTTCTAAAATGCTCAAATTCTTAACCGTTCTCCAAATTTTCAAGTCTAGACTTGATCATTAGGCATTTTCCCAAAATAAATAAGTTCATTTCACATCAATCAATGCCTAGAACTTCATCATTCATCAACTGGACCAATCTCAAACCCTCAAAGGGAAGAATCTTTGAGAACACTACTTCCTTAATTCAAAGACATGGGTCAAAAAGACAGGACTCCTTAGCAGGATATAAGGACTTCGTCAAACTCAATCAAGACTTAACCTAGAAACAAGAGCAAAGGTTTGACCTAGAGAAGGCCTTTGAAGAGACCCTGACCTGGACCACCTACTGACCAATTTGAGCCCAAGCAGACCATCCTATCCTAATGAACCCTTTGGCAATTCTCAAATGCAAAGGCTAAAAGCCAAGACCAAACAACTAAGCAAAAGAAAACTAACCCTAGAAAGCAAAAGGCAGGGGTCCCCATTTACAATGAGGCGATGTGTGAATACGTCACAACAATAGTGTATGCTGAAAATCTCAAGGGGGACTTACACTGTCAACTTATATCATTCAAGCTGTACTTAGGCAGATTTAGCAATTTATGCTCTATGTTTCGGACTTCAAAAAAGGACAAAAGAGGATAGGGTTTACGAATTCTAACTAATTCTAGGAACTCAAGAGACGATATAAACTGGGTGAAACTAATAACAATACTTTGTTTCGCCACACTTGGGACAACTATGCAAAGTATGTGCAATCTTCTAGGATTGTGCTTATGATTTTCACACTTACTACCAATAATTGAACAATATTATTCCAAGTAGAAGTTAAACATCCACATTAAAAGCTCAAGCTAACTTTACAAATTGAATGGAAATCATCCATACAAAGAAAGTATGAGCAAAATCTCACCAATCTATATTATCAAATCTATCATTCATCTAACAACTTCAAAGAAATAACTTAAGCAAATTTTATCTAAGTGTTGAAGGAAATATGCAACCATGCAACCATTTAGCTATAAAAAGATTTCAAGACAATACTCATAATGAACTTTTATTACTCAAATAGCTCTAAGCAACAATTTCATCAATCTCTCCACATTGAAATGAAATGAGAGAATGAGTTTATATAGAGGTTCTAAAATCAAATGAATGGTCGAGATCAATTTAAGATCAAAGATCAAGATTAAGACAATCTAACATTAATTAGGGTTTCTTAAAAGAAGATCCAAGATCAACTGCAAATGAGACAAGTGGCACAAGATGCTATCTTTTAAGATTGCACCCCCTTCTTTTGATATTCGATGAACCTAGACACAATCTGGTCAACTTCCTCCATTGTGATTTCCCAATCTAGTTCTTGCTTCTAAAAAGCATCTCTAATGGACAGGAGGTTCGATGCCTTAGCCAAATTGCTCCTAAAGACTGGTCCTATGATGTCAAAAAAGGTTTCTTGTGTTCTGACTTTTAGATTCTCCAACTGCATATCCCTTTCTCGGATAGTTTCTTTCCCAAGTATCTCTACAACTATAAGGAAAATCTTGTCCTGAATTGCCTTTATCTCTTCTTCTATTCTATCAGCATCACCCTTTACCTTTTCTAAGAATTCATTCCGTGCAACCAACGTCTAGTGACACCTGTTGAAGTCATAGGCAGCCCCTACTTCAATTATCTTTCCAATATCTTTCCATTATCCAATTTTAGATTCTCCAACTGCATATCCCTTTCTTGGATAGTTTCTTTCCCAAGTATCTCTACAACTATAAGGAAAATCTTGTCCTAAATTGCCCTTATCTCTTCTTTTATTCTATCAGCATCACCCTTTACCTTTTCTAAGAATTCATTCCATGCAACCAGTGTCCTGTGCCAACTATTGAAGTCATAGGCAGCCCTTGCTTCAATTTTGCATTTTAGGCAGCCAGTAGATAGATTATGTAAGAACTCAAGTAAAATCTTTTTGTTATTTCCAAGTAAATCAACTGTTCATGAAGGTTGTCGCTATTTATGCGGCACCAATTGAATAACTTGGTTTCTGAGGTGATTTCATCTATGAAATAATACATCCATGTGTGCAATGGTGTACCTTCAGGACTGCCCATTATTTTGTTCAATGGTAGGATGATATCACCATATTCTTCCTTGAAGTAAGGACGCAGCAAATGCTTTGGCACTTTCCCCTGAGGTCTTTTCTTCTCTCACCAAGACTTGTTAGCATTCGCAGCACAGAGTTCAAACTGACTGTCATAGACCCTTTGCTCCTTAATCTTTTATGTGGTCTTACTATGGCCTGGTATGCCAAATGTCTCTTGAATGGACAATTCTGAAAGATTACCTAGGACTCTTCCATCTGGTGCAATTATCTCTCTTGATTGTGCGTTATAGTGCAAAGCACATTCAACTATCAGCTCAACACACTCCTTGACTAGTGGGAATCCAACTGCTTGGACGATTCCATTTCGCATTATCTTTCAAGCAATGGGTGTTGGGATGTGTCCATCGTGCCTATACATTCTCTTTCTGAATTCTTCTATATCCACATGTCTGAGGTCAGTGTCTGTAATGTTTTTCCATTTCGATTTGACCTTGGATTTCAATTGCACTCCCTTGCTAGCGAACTTCATTGGTGCTTCCTTGGTCATCCACCTGAAAACACATGAAAACTTAATGTTATTTTCAGATTTTAATTCTGATTTTTAATCCTCTTTTCTAAAAGTTTCACTTTCACCCTGTTAAAAGGTTAAGTTTCTGCGAAAAAGCATACTGAAAGTGAAGGTTTTGGCCAAGAAATTGATAAAATTGACGAAAATAAGACAGAAATGTAATAAAATTCAGTCATTCAAATTTTTAGGTCCTCTTTATGACTGAAATTTGCCTTCCATTCTGAAAATCCGTCTTAAAATCAGAGAAAGCACTCAATTTCTTGACCTCTAACACTATAGAAGATTTTTACTTCTTGAAAAATTTCTCTTGAAAATCAAAATTCAAAAACTCGAGAGAAAACTCATTTTCAGTTGCTCCCTGAATTCTCAACTTGAATAGTGAATTGTGAAAATGAATTGGTTGAAAATATATAGAGTCTAGAATTTTTAAACTTAGAAGTTTTATTTTTGTTTTTTTTCATTTTTTAATTATTTTCTTTCTTTTTTTTTAATCTTTTCCAAAATGGAAAGTTTTTATTTCTCTGTCAATTTCAAAAAAGGCAGAATCTTCTAGAATTTTCCAAGATTCTTCAGTTTCTTCAAATAATTCTAAGTGTTGAAAATAATCCTTGAAAATAATCTTAATTTGGGAAAATAATTAAAAATTTATTTCACATGTTGAAATTATTTTCCAGCTTGTGTGCTTGATTTCATGTGTAATTTGCGAAAATTTGTCTTCTTTTGGTATGGCAAAATTTTATCTTTAGTCAGGCATCATATTCCATTTATGCCTGGATGAATGAATTTGTGTCTATGCTTGATTAAATTTGTTTGGACAACGGTTTGGACAATTTTTCAGTTTTGTCTTATATCTTGATTGTGGATATGTCATGCTTTAGAGTTTCAATCTGTACCTTCCATGTCTTGGCATGCTTCATGTCAATTGGTTTTGCTCTTGGATTTGGAATGTTCTTGGACAATCATCCTTCAATTTGCTTTAATCTCTATTCCTTTAGGCGAACTTGAACATTGTTTGTCTTGTCATGGCGAAGTTTGAAAGGTTTTAAGCATTCTTTTTGATCATGGACATGCTTTATGTTTGGCTTGCCAACTTATGTCTTGGATCAGACTTGGAAGGATTTTGGACAAGTCATATGTCTTTTATGTCTTGATGGGCATGTATGTTTGGAAGCTGTCTTGACATGTGCTCACTGTTCATGGCGGACTTTAATGGTGATCAGACAGTTTGTCTTGCTCTTTGTCATGTTTTATTACCCAACCCTAGGCGAACTTGGATCATGTTATGCCATGCTTTTCTAAGAAAGATTTCGAACTTTGGATTGATTGTTATGCTTGAATCCTTTCATCTTGGAAAAGTGGAGTTCTCAATCCATTGGACAAGTTTCAATTTGTGCTTTACTTCTTTGGACAAAACCTTTGCTAGAGGAGGCAGGGTTGGAAGACTCCTTGCCATCTTTCAACAATCTCTTGCCAATCTGTCAAGGCGATCTTGGACAAAGTTTGGAAACTTCTTTAATAGGGCAGTCTTGACTGAGTTTGTGCTATCTTTTACGATTTGCTCTCAATCTGCTTTCTCTTTGGCAGATTTTGGTGTATCTTTGTCAAGTTGTTTAGGCGAACATGCTCTATACTTTCAACATGCCTCTTGGAAGTTTGATTGCTAACTTGTTTTGATTTGTTTTCCCTTGGACAAAGCTTGAGTGAACTTGGAAGGTTTGGATAACCTTGCTTCATATAATTTCTTGGCAGATTTTGCTATCTCTGTCTGAAGTTTGATAATCTGATCAAGTTCTATCATGTTTAGAAGCTGCTTGCTTTGCTCAACCTTAGCGAATTTTGACATAGGCTTATGCTTCAAACCTTGCGTGGAAGCTGCTTGGCAAATAAAGAAATCTTTAATGAAGTAAAAAATATGTTTTATAGCTCCTTGGCGGTTTCTAGAAGCATTATTCCGTGCTTTATTCGAACTTTAGAAAGCTCCTTCTATCTTAGCGAACTTTGGAAGCTTCATGAAGTCTTGCCTTAGCTTCATCTTCAATTTGAGCGAACTTTGGGAAAGTTTCATTTGTTTTATTCTAGAAGGCAAACTTGGGAAAGCTTTCTTTGTTTTATTCCTTTTCTTTTTTGGAAGCTTCTTCAATATGTGCGATTTTTAGAAAGCTTTATTTGTTTTCTTCAATCCCTTTGCCCTCTTCTAGAATGCGAGTTTGGGAAAGCATTATTTGTTTTCTTCTAGATGCCATGTCATAATGTTTCTAATTCAAAACATAAGTGAACTTTCCTTATTAGCTTTATTGGTTAATATCTTTGATTTCCATTTTGCTATCTTTTAAGCGAATTTGTGAGTGCCATGTCACTTGTTTTATTTGCTTGGGCGAACCTTGGTGCCTTGTCATTAATATCATTGCCAACTTGGCAATTCTCATGCCAACTTTGCTTTATTCCAACATGGTGAGTTTGGGTGATGTCTTGACATATTCATACCAACTTGGAAGGCTCCTAGGCGGACTTGGATGAGCCTTAGGCAAGGTGGTGTTGGATAGAGTCTTGTCATGTCTTGGCGGACTTGACAAAGACTTCGCCATGTTCTATGCTTTGTTGTCTTGGACAATCTTGGATAATCACCATCCTATCTGCTTGACTTCGTCCATGCCATAGTTGATTTTCAACTTGATTTTGCTTGCTTGACTCAAGTAGGAGTTTAACTAACTCTAGCCCAAGAGTTAATTAACCATTGGTAGGAGTTTACCAAGTGTCGGACATTTTTGCTTTATCATGAGGCGGACCTTGAAGACTTTCAGACATCCTTGTGTGTGAATGAGCTTAACCTCTGGTAGGAGTGTGATTCACCAATATCATGAGTTAATTAACCCTTGATAGGAGTTTACCAACTGTTGGACAATTTCACTTGGACATGAAGTGGACTTGGATCTTCATTGGACAACTTTCTTATGCCTTGGCAAACATTGATCATGCTTGGACATCTTCCATGGTTGACATTCTTGGATGGACTTGACCGATCATCTGCCAATTTCATTTCTTCAACTTAGGCGAAATTTTCAATGTGCCATCTCCCACTTGGTCAACAATTCATCTGGAACAAAACCCTAAAAAGGGTTTGCACTTTGCTTTTTGCACTTGGAGACCTAATTTTTCAAATCTGAGAACATAGGTAGGAATAATTTGGCATGAAGATCAAAACCCTAATCTCGAAAAAAAGCAAAAAAACAAACCCTTGCTTTTTATACTCAAAAGCAAAATTTCTCGAATCTAAAGACATGGGCAGGATTGATATGACCTAAAGAACAAACCCTTATCTCAAAAAAAAGCAAAAATTTTGAAGCCTTGCTTTTTATACCTAGAGACAAGATTTTCAAATTCTGACAATATGGGCAGAGATGAAATGACCTGAGGAACAAAACCCAGATTCCACTTTCAAAAAAGCAGAAAAAAGCAAAAATTCCTAAAAATAGAAAGTTGTCAGAAATGACCTAAAGCAATTGCGATCCTCATCCTTCAAACCCCCTAGGCACTTTGACAACACTCATACATGATTCTGAGCATGGTTTCTCAACTTGGCTCAGGATGACTTCAGAAATTCAAACTCAAAACTCTCTTTGAAATTGGGCTTACAAAACTACAGAGCTAGGACAAAACCCTAAAAGGCAAAAACTGGGGGTCCCCATCTGCGATGAGGCGATGAGTGAATTAGGTCACAACATGTAGTACCATTTCTTTAGGAAGAAAATTCTTCTCTTCGTTGTGTTCTTTTTCCATGGTTGATTCACTTTGTCACTAGATGACTTCATGAGGATTATTGACCCTTGGGCTGCCCCATGAATTACTGTTGTATCTCTTCTTTTGTTCACTGATGAAGAACCCATAACACCTTATTCAAGATGAATTGTTATAAAGCAATGCCCATGCCTTGATTTGTTGGTTTGATAGATCGTGTGTGTAAACAAGACTGACAAGGTAAGGGATAAATTGATGCAAAAATGGTCTCACAAGTGAATTTCGGGTTTTGAGGACTGCATTACATGTGTAGACAAACAAGAGAATTGACTTGCAATTGTGGACAATGAACATGATATTTCAGATGTGTAATGGGAAAATACAAGTTTGCACTTGTAATCGGTTCCTAGAGACTCATTTTCAAGTGTTTTTGAGTGCATTTTGAACCAATTTCAGGTTTTCGAAGGCTGACTGCAAGTGCAAGTATAGGGAAAAACTTTAACACAACCACTTATAATCGGGTCTTGAAGATCCGACTACAAGTGTTCTTTATTTGCAAAGAGGGAACATTTAAAACTTGCTTATGAATGAAAGAAACCTGCAGCCGCCTTGTCAAGATCCGACCATGGAGGGAAGGGCATTAAAATCAAACTCAAATCTGCAAAAACATCGCAATGGTAGAGCGAAAATGGGGAATTCAATAAAGTTACAGACTTTGCCAACTGTTTTTCATGCCAAGAATCTCTCCAATCGGGGTACATATGAGCAAGACCAAGTTAAAAATCAACAAAAACACTTGCAAAACTAATTTTGGGTTTGGGGAAACTCATTACAAATTCAAAATAACTTGTAATACCTCATTGCAAGCATTTTGGGTTTTTCAAGACCCATTACAACTTGAAAATGTCTTGTAATGCTTTACTCGAAGCAAATCAAGTTATTTTTGGTTCATTACAAGTTGCTTTTTGAAAATAACTTGTAATGGGAGCTTTTAAAATCACTTTACAAGTTTGAAAAAATCACTTAAAGGCCAATTTTGCATTTTGAAGGACACTTTACAAGTTGAAAAGACTTGTAATTTCAAACACTTGCATTCAACTCAAAAAGTTCCTACAAACACTTAAAGTGAAAAAGAAACATAAAGTGAAATTTAAAACTTGTAATTGCATCAAAAAGTTCCTACCTGCAATGACTTTACTTGCGATGGCATCTAAAAGTTCCCCAACTTGCAATGACATTTACAAGTTCCCCAACTTGTAGTGACTGCTCTGAAACCCGAAATTGCACAAAAAATGGCCAAAACGAAAGCCAAAAGTAACCAAACTTTTCACAGAGATGGAAGATAAGCTCATGATTGATTTATCATCAAGAAATGTAGACTCTCCACCTTGAAAAGCATGCCTTAGAGCCTTAAAATCTTGAAATTTTGTAAAATCTCCTACTTGCACTGACTGCTCTGAAACCCGAAATTGAAGAAAAACCCAACTTTAAGACAATGAAAATTGACAAGAACGGAGGTGAAAGGCTTGGATTCATCAATGGATTCCTAGGTGATGGAAAAATGCCTTGGAAAATGTGTCTAGAGCCTTAAAATCGCAAATTTCAAGCCAAAATCTGTGGGGTCATCCCAATTTGTGCAAGTTCAAAAATTAGGACAACACAGTGTGACAATATGAACTCTATGTTACGGAAATATCAAGAATTTGTGCAACATCATTATCAAACAAGAGTGGGAGCCAGAGCTAGACGGGAAGAACACGAGATGGCCGAACAATACCTATGTTGTGTCCACAAACTCGCTAATAGGTATTAAAAAACCTTTCTTGATATTAAAAAAAATTGAGGCTAAACATACATTAATACATGAATGACAAACCTAAAAGTGACCAATATCACCATTTCACAATCATAAAGCACAAAAAATACCAATATCATTCCCCTCTGGCATTCTTGCATTTGTGAAACTCATCACTTATTTTTAAAGGTGAAGAGTTGCAAAGGTGACAGACATTTGCTAGTAAGTATTTTTTGAGATTCTCTAGGTTTTTGAAGTTTTTTTCAAATTTCTCCTCAAAAAGAGAATTAATAAACATTTTAAATGTCTCTTGTTTCTAATATGTTTATATGTATTGTAATGTTGTATTTTTGCTTTTTCTTTAAATTTCTAAGGTCATTTACCCCAAGGTTACATTTTGATTTTCTTTAGCACAAAAGCAATTTATTGTTCCAAGCTAAGTATTGTATGAGATACTTTCAAGATTTTGAAGTTCTTTTCAGGTTTTTTCTTTTTAAAAAAATTACTTTTTAGTATATTTTAAATGTTTTTAATTTTATTTTTTGATTTCACTGTGTTTATATAAATGTTTTTTTGTTTTTTTTAAGGTTGTATTTTTTCTTTTGCTTTATTTATCTAAGTTCATGTACCCCAAATTTTCAATTTCTAAACTAATTTCTTATAACACTCTATTTAGAATAGCTAACAGTTTAAATTTGGTGGTCCTAAAGATAGATAGGTGCTTCAAATATGATCAAACATCACCTCTATGGAAATATGTTACAGTGATTAAACAACTTCCAAGAGGTGGAGCTTCTCTTTAACGTTGCAGTCATTGTCGAATTGAGTCTAAGAGCTTGTATAGTCAAGCAAAGCTCACCTTGTGCGACAACCAGCCAAGTAATCAAAGTTTGTCAAAAGCCAAGTAAGAAGAGGTTGCAAAGGAACAGATTATGAAATATGTTAAATTGAGTTACTAGTACCAATTCGGGTGCAGGTATGGATATTGAAACATGGTATGGCAATATAACAATTTTTTTTCCTTGGGTACGAGTATAGGAATATGTGTGTATGTATACATGTATGTATATAATATATGTATTAAATAATTTAAATTATATAATATAAAACAATGATACTCATAATTGCCAATAAAAAAATATTTGAATACCTCATAATTTGCAAAAATGAAAATACTTATAAATTCATAATTCAATGATTTGTCAAATTGTCAATACACGATAAAAATTACAATCAATATTTAACAATCTTCATATTGCTCTTCATCAAAAGCATCGAAGTCTAACATTTGGTTCAATTTGATTTGAACCACAATAAGTTACAATGCCACTTCCACTTGCCATGTACTATACAAGTTGCCTCATCTAGAGATATTTTTTCGCAAGCGCAGCAATAATGTCTAAGACAACACACTCGTGAGTTAGATCCCAATTCCTCATCACCCCGTCATTGCAATTGAATTTCTTCTGTGATAAACCTTTATATTACATGACATGTTCACAAATTTATCACTTAGAGGGCAAAACTATCTGTATAAGCATTTTTTGTTCATAAACTTAAAAGTACTTTTTAAAAATAACTTTTTTTTCTTTTTTAGGGGGGTCAACTCTCAAGTCCTCCTAGGTTTGCCTAGGTTTGGCCCAAGTTTGCCCAACGTCACTCCCGAGCACTTGGGGTGCTTGAGAGTGACCCTAGGAGAGCTTAGAGGAGAACCGATAAAGGACTAGAAATAGAACCATAACCACACGAGTATGAGAGTGTTCAAAAGAACCCAGTAACATATATATTGAAGAAGGAGAAGCAAATGTCATGAATGAGAGAACGAAATTAAAATATCATCTTTTAGTGAAGGATAAAGGAAGCCACCTACAAGATCTCCTTCAACAATGGCTAGCCCTCACCCTTTCTTGGAGATGCCATTTATCAAAAAGATCCCTTTATTTCTTCTCATAAAGGAGGCCCATTAGAGAAGGCTTTCAAAATGAAACAAGGAGCGATTCAAATGAATAGCACACCGTATTTATGCCAATGGTTTTCCTTTCAACCTAGTGATATCACCATATTGGATGAAAATGTTGACGATAATCAATCAAACAACCTCTAGTTATATAGGTTTTCAATATGAGAAGGTGTGCACCACCATGTTGACAAATAAAATGTAGAGATACTACTAAAACCAGTCAAGGACTCATGGGTTGAAAGAAGGGTGTCCATCATTTATAATAGATGGAAGGATTGTAAAAATCATCCTTTTAATGCATGTCATTGCAATGTCCCCTAGAAGAGAAATATTTTTAAGGTGATCAATTATGAACGGCAAGTGAAAGATGAAAGCTTCATTTTCAAAAATCCTTATTGAGTCCCTAACAATGGTGGGTGCTAAGAACACTTTCCAAGTCGTAACAAACAATGCAAAAAATCGTAGGGCAGCAAGTGGTTTGGTTGAAGATGGATACAAGCACATTTTTTTGACACCATATAGAACCCACTCCCTCAACTTGGTGATACAAAATATTGGCACTCAAAGAGAGAATGAGAAAAACATATGCAAGGGTGAGGAGATTCAAATATTCATGACAAACCATCATATGTCTTGACACATTCTCATTCTGAGATTGCATATGTTTTTCTCACTCTATAGAACCCACTCCCTCAACTTAGTGATACAAAATATTGGCACTCAAAGAGAGAGTGAGAAAAACATATGCAAGGGTGAGGAGATTCAAATATTCATGACAAACCATCATATGTCTTGACACATACTCATTCTGAGATTGCATATTTTGTATCTTGACACATTCTCATTCTGAGATTGCATATTTTGTATCTTGACACATTCTCATTCTGAGATTGCATATTTTGTATCTTGACACATTCTCATTCTGAGATTGCATATGTCTTGATACAAAATATTGGCACTCAAAGAGAGAGTGAAAAAAACATATGCAAGGGTGAGGAGATTCAAATATTCATGACAAACCATCATATGTCTTGACACATTCTCATTCTGAGATTGCAAAAATCAGTAAGTCATTTATGCTTGGATTCCTGGTGCAGAATATCTATACTCATATTAGTAGGATATGATGTCATCCTTAATAGGATTCTAATCTTTACCCATCAAAGGCCCCTCTTCTCATTGCAGGAAACTACGTTGAAGATGTCTAATAACAAAACCAATAATGGCTCTAGAATTGTAACTATTATGATTTTTGTTGTTGTTTGTTGATGAGTTTCCTTCCCCATTATGATGTAGAGTGGCCTTTGGTACATTGATTTTTTCAATAGCTTGCACTACCTGTGCCATCATATTGGTCGATTGCTATTGGCCTTGGATAAGGGCATTAAATTTTGCATCATCATCTAACATAGCTCTTTTCCCCTCTTAACCTCTTCACAAACTATTCCCAGCTTTTCTTCCTTTGCAATCGAAGGTTATGGAGATTGTGTTTTTCTCCTTTCCCTCAAATTAGTATTTGTATTCCCTATTACTTCCTTGCATATCAAGTGTACTAAAACAATTTTCTCAAACTCTTTTCCTCCTATTGGCAAGATCATTGCTTTGATACTAGTATAATGTCCCTTGTAGGAATGTAAGCCGAACTTCACCATATTTTTTTATCAACACAAACCCAAGTTCTTTTTTAGTACCAAGATCTAGAGGTGGGGAAAGTGAGAGCATACAGAAAACTAAGATGTAGACAATAAGCAATTAAATTTCAAACTCACTAGTAGCAAGCTATCCAATCTACAATTTAAAGGTAATCTGGTAATGAATTGCAGAAATTTTTACACAATGAATGATAAAGAAAATGAAGTACTCTTCTATTTTCAATTTAAGGAATCAACAAATAGTTGTCCAACAGACTGGGGGAAAAAAAATTGTTGAACTATTGGAAAGCAAATTGTATAACATGCAAAATGAAAAATTACCGAGAATAGAAGCTGATATAATTGAGAGTATAAATGTAGAATGAACAAGTCTTGCAAACTGATCCAAAACCTGATGAACTGTTGAAGAAAACAACCAAATTTCTGCTATAGAAAATGCCTAAATTGCCACTGTTATAAGTAGGCATTAATAACCCAAAAACCAAGCTTAAAGGTGTCACATGTGCCTAAACCTCTATACAGTAAGCAAGAATGGAACAATGATGAGGGCAATTAGGCCACTCAAACTTCCAATCACCTTCCTCCTATGCACCCAAGGAGATACTAGAAAATGCTACTATAGCAAAATACAGCTGGAAAAAGAAGTAATAAATGCAGATATAAACTTCCCAAAATCTGTGGCCAGCTTTGAATAGAAGAAACAAACCCAAACAAGGAAAATGTCAAAACAAAAGCCTACAACACAAGTCCGGAAGAATGCATAAAGTTATTCAACTGCAATACTTAGCTCAAGTGCTACCGCTATGTGAAATCATTGAATGGATTGAAGGGTTTTTGTACTCAATCTAAAACTCGAGAAATTCTGACCTCTGGTTGCAAAAATTAACTTTGTTCAAACTTGAAAGAACTTTTTGCTTTACAAAAAGGGAATACCTTGCTCTTTCCCAAATGCCTCATTTATACTTTTTTGAGGAAATTTAATACTTCTTTTTTCACATTTTTCTTTTAGAAATTACTTAAAGTATCTTTTTATATTACTTTAGACCCTTTAACAAGGCGTAATGGAGATACCTAACCAAAACGTTACTATCTATATAGCAGGCTCAAAGGTGTCTTCATCATCTACTACTTCCTCTTGTGCATATCTTTTGGCAACAAGATAAATTTCATACTTGTGTAAAGAGCCACATTATTTACACTTGGCTTTATAAATCTATTTACACCCAATAGATTTCTTCCTTGGGGGGAAGGTCAGCAACACCCAAATCTTGCCATTTAGGCTTCTTCAGCCTCTTCAATTGTGCTAGACTCAAATACCTACCAAACAACAAAAGTTAGATGGTAGTTTAACTGCTAATCACCTCGCACAAGTTGTTTCCAACATCACATAGACTGGCTTTACATTGCCCATTACTAAGCTATTGGTGGTGAGTTATGATGATATTTTTCATGAAGAGGAAAGGACAGCAAGAAGAAAAAGAATGAACAGTTGTACAGTGTAATGTCCCCTTTCTAGCACATGTTGTATGATGTTATCGTTAGCCTATTTCTCCATTGTCCTATAGGCTAACTAGGACATTTAAGGGATCTTGAGGATATTTCGCCTAGACAATTTCAGTTTCAAGCGATTCCGCGGTGTTTGGGTGTGGTTTTCGGAATAGTAAGTCAATGTGGGTCAAGTCAATATCACCAGAGAAATCTTGAATGGCTTTTATGTCAATGGTAATTGTTTAAACGAACTGGAGATTTTAATGGTCATTTGATATTATTTATTTATTTATCGATAAAGTTAAGTTATTAAGTTAAAATTAAAATATTGAACTTTATTCATATGGGGACTTAAGTTAAAGAGGAGGTTATTTAGATATTAAAAGTTCCCCTTCATTAAAGGTACTTGGAGACTCAAATATTAAAAGGGAGGTATTTTTATTTATCCCACATTGGCTGGAAAAGTGTGTCAGCTCTTCTAGGAATGTTATAAAAGACTCTTAAGAGTTCATTTTCAGCATGCTTGGTTGGAAATTTTTAAAGATTGTTTGCTGGAGATTATTTATCTAAGGTTTGTGAGGGCAAAAACCCTCATAAGCAAGATTCTTCACACTGTTGCAAGATACAGTCAGGAGAATCACTTGGAGTTTTCACACAAGAAGCTCAATTTGGATTAGCACAGATTTATATTAATAGAGGATTTCCAAATTACTGAAGGATTTGGAGTGCAGATTTAGAGGAGGAATGAAGGAGTTTCAAATTTTGATTTATATACAATGTTACCCCGACCTGAACAACCCCATCCCCATCCCGAGGACGCTTCGAGGACTTGGGGATGGCCAAGGGATGTTTCCCAACGTCCCCAAATTGCCCTGTATTTTGAGGGGACGTCCCCGAAACGGGGGGACGCCTGCCCTAACTCTGGGGGACGTCCGTACGTCCCAGGGACGACTGGGGATGGCTGGGACGTCCCCAATCCATCCCAGGGACGGCTAGACGTCCCCCATATCTAAGGCCATTAAAAAATATTAAAAAAATAAAAAAAGTTGTATTTTCAATTTTTTTAAAATTTTTTCTAATATAGGCCCATTATTAATTCAAATTGTTATTAAAAATAAAAAATTAAAAGATAACATTAATTAAATTTTAAATCTATTAATTTAATTCATAATTTTGACAATGAAACTATATGGCAGCAGTGTAGCCTTTGGGCATTTTGACACAAAGATTAGAAAATCGCCCAAAAATCGCCAAACTCGGTGAGTCAATAGAAAAATAACACCCAACGCCTTTATTAAAGAATAAGTTTTTTTGGCCTCATGGGGCGCTACCCCTCGACCCCGCCCTGTATCACGACAGGGAGCGCGCAAGGGGCGATGCCCCTTGACCCCACCTTGAGGGCGCTGCCCCCAAACCCCCGTTGAAAAATATGGGGGGAAACTGCGTCGATAGAAGTAGGGAAAATTTAACTTCTTTGTTTTGACATTTTGTATGTTATTTCTTTAATATCTATTATGATATGCATATTGACAATGTGAATGAATTGAAATTCTGATTTATGAATGCATACTTGCATATTGTCTATTGAGTATTAACAATGTTGCATGTTCAGAATTTACATTCTAAAATGTTTTCAACTTTTCATAGTATCATACACATGCTATATCCATGTTTTATTGTTTTCATATGAATATAATGTATGTATGCATGCTTTATCCATGTTTTCACATGAACATTTAGAATTTTGAAATTTTCCTATATATTTTAAATTTTTCCTATATTTTATATAGTTGTCCCCTTTGCCGTCCCCCGCCGTCCCAAAATTTCGCAAAAAAATTTGTCGTCCTGGAAACGCGTCCTATCGTCCCCTGTCGTCCCCGTCCCGGAAACTCGGGGTAACATTGTATATAAATCAAAATTTGAGTTCAATATATATCGTAGATCACAAAACAAGAACTTCTGAATACATATTAATTTCAAGTTTTTGTATCAATGAAAATTATAAATCATACATTTCATCTATAACTAAAGCTCAAAAAAATTTGCACCCATTGTGTGGGTGTTGCTGAAGAAGATGGTACAACTACAACATCCTCAATAGGTGCCTCATCCATAGTGATATGATCAGGTTGAGTATTCAAGGGACACCAATTCAACAGAAAGTCGTCAACAAAAGTCAAGTTCAACACATCAATAGTAAAGGTAGAATCCTCATCCAAAGATTGTCATACATGTTAGTATGTTACTATTGTAACAAAAATGGCCATATTGAAATCAACTGATTTAAAAGGGCTAAGGACTTGCTGAATGGCAAGCTCAAGCCAGAAGCATTGATCGCATCTGAAAACATTGAAGGGTATGACACTGATGAAGGTGGTGATGATGTTTCTCAAACATTTGATGAGGAATTTGCATTTTAAAATGTTATTGTTGAGTGTGAGTGTCTTTACTTATTTGTAAAAGTTGTTTTCAAACTGTGTCAGTTAAAGTCTATTGTTAAGTCATCCACTAATCTTGATGAACAATGTAGGACAAAAGAGGTGCTGTACCAAATCTCTGTCCTGACATCAAATTGTGGAATAAACCACTAGGAAGGTACAAGGATGGCAGGTGTGCTTGTATTCTAGCTTGATGCTGAGATAGCAGGTGTAGTTTGACAAATAATGAGTTGTCTTGATTTGATGTGAAGGTTAAGGGAACCCTGACAAGCTTTATAGATTTTAGTATGGATCTATTACAAAGCTCTTTCACACATGATGCGATTTGTAGATTTCAGGATAGGTTCATAAGAAGAGGTTGCTTGGTAGACTGTCTGTAAATTTCAGGATGGATTTATAGAGGCAACTATCTATGGGTTTCAGGATGGATTCATAGAAGTGAACTATTTGTATGTCCCAGTACATCAAAAAAGTAAATACGTGTGTTCAAAATGATGTAACGACAAAACCTATTAGGTTTGTCATTAAGGGGGGATGTTGGTATTTGTGTTAGCAATATTGCATCATAGGATGCATATAATAATTATTGTTAGGTTTGTAGTTCGTTAAATAAGTTAATATTTTAGTGGTACAGATGTGTTTGTGTTGAGTTGTTAAAACAACTCTATATTTAGGAAAGTTGTTTGGAAAGTTTCCAATAAAATAGGCTATGTGAATCTTATAAATATGTGATGTATTTGAATAAAAACAACGAAGCACGTATCTTGTGCTTAATGATTTGCATCCTCTGTTGCCTTTTTTCAAATTTATTTCAATCAAAGTCATCCTCTATAACTGTAAGTTGCTATAACTTAGATGAAAACTAACAAGAGATAATAGAAATACTAGCATAAAATGACCTTTGTTTGCATGGTTTATGACCAATTTGTGGGACCAAACATTAACTTGAGAAGCTGTTTATCATAAGCAATAAACTTCCATTGAGCCAACCAAATTCCTTTCTTCATATGTTATTCAATGTTTTAGAAAGTATGTAACTAACAAATAATATATGTATTGGAGCTAACCAACTCAATTCAGACATTTGTTTCTTTGTTAAAAAACTAGAAATTATTTACATCCTTACAAACAATAATATTTTATGTTCACAGTAGAAAAGGCTTTAATAAGAAATCCACATGGCATCCAAAAGTTCCCTCCCTTACTCAGATAAAGTTGGAACAAAGATAAACCTAAGCACCATACCATGATTATTTTCTTAAGATGTTTGAAAGAATACAAAAATAGCTTCTAATTGAGGTTAGTTTTTATTTTTTATTTTTTTACCTAGTTTTTAGTATATAAGAATCATTATTAAAGTAAAATGCAGCCAAAATTAAGTCAAAGAAAGCAAGACGGGAAAATTTCATAGAAAGCACATACAAGAAGAATTTTCATAGTCATTGGATGTGTTGATTCCTGATAAAGTAGTCCCACTGCCAATATTGCTGCAGACTGTAATAACAAAACAGAGTAAAGCAACATTCAAGTACCCATATACGGTAAAAATTTAGATCCATTCTTTCATACATAATAAAGAAAACAAGGGAAAATTCACAACAATAAGTCAATGTCAAGCTCAATGTATTGAATGCAACCAGATACCAAAAAAATATTTCCCAGATTGTTGACAAAGGAATGAATATTCCTTATATATTCACCCTGATTATAATTGTGAGAATTTACAATAATTTATCTTTGTACTACAATAACGAAAAATAAGGAAAACAGAAACAAAGCTCTATTACAATATAGAAAACAATAAACCATATTTATTGAAACAAACAAATTTAAAAGAATTACTTTTATTTTGTGATAAAAGATTATTATATTATATTATATAAAGGAATATTGTACAAAACTATCTTTTAAAACCATTTGATTTTACATTTAAAAAATATAAACCAGAAGAAATTCAGAAGCATACTCAGGCCACCCTCTTGATTTACAAAGCAATTTGTTGAAGGCCTAATCAAAATCAATTATCTTCGAAGAGATATTAACAATGTTCCAAAGTGATGCATCACACCAAAAATTCTCACAATTTTGAAGACAAGAACACCCCTGAGTTGCAAGCACTCAAGAAAATGTCCCCCCATTGGGCCACCACCACAACCAATATATAGGGGACGTCTCCCTCAAAGAAAAGATGTTTTCAAAAAATTGCCCTGATTTGGACACTAAAAGGAAAGAACAGGCATCCCTAGGACCCTGCGTAGACTTGTCAATGTCCTTCAAACACAACTAAAAACCTTAGCCATCCCTCGTATCAAATATCTAAACAAAATATTTTTTAAAAACTTGTGTATTATTTTAAAATTGGACAACTAACCCTACTAGTAGTCTAATGGGCCCCACTCACATCCTAAACACTGAAAAAGCCTATAAAAACTATGTAGCTCTCATTATTTAGATCGTTTCACTGCTAGTTCTTTAAATAATGAAGATTTGATTAGAGCGAATGAGGACTTGGTATAGGAAAAACCATGGTGACAAACACAATCCCCAAAGCTAGGTCATTGGTCCCCCCATTTTACATCACAAGATTCCATAGAACAATGGATATTATAGTACTGCATTTAAATTTAAAAACTTTTTTCTAGCAAAATTGATCACGTAGGACAACTAAAACTCATTATATGTGACACACAAAAATTGCCAAGATGAGGGGCAATACTTTATGCTAGTTGGCCTAGATTCCATGACAATGAGCATACAAGTGGCACAAAAGTGGGCAGCGACCCTTGTAAATTCCCCATATACTACACCTAAGAATGATGTGGTGGAGATTATAATTGACCTCATTCAACTTTCTGTTATTTGGATTTGGTGAGAAGCATTTATTGTGGGTGAAAAGAATGTAAACATAAATATAGAGAACTCCTCCATTCTTAATATGCATCGACACTATCATGTCGCACGAAAAGAATTTGAAAGTCAAGGGATTTCACATAGTTAACAAGTGACTTCCAATTTGTAAATGTCATGACAATCAACTATGCATTTATGTCCTTTACAAAGCTTCATTTGGTTCTATTGTGGCAATTTCTTAATTATCTTTCTTTTTGAAAGGCAAATATTTAGAATTTATACACAATAATAATTTCAATTCAAGGATGTAGGTGTTCATGATGCTATGGAGGAGAAAATGGACGAAAATCATCGACACAAGCTCTACTTTCTTTGACGAGTGTTGCCAACTAAGTCTGAAATTCCATGGGAAACACTAACATCCAAATGGCATATTTAATCGCCCATTTACTAATTATTTGCCAAGGCCATGTGTAGCCACATGGAAGATACACTTACTGCAACAAAGCATCGTTTGGGGCAAAATGTCACAGATGTTGTTGAAGAGTGGCTCAATGACTATGGCTGATATTCAGACATAAAACAAGGGTTTCTGTGACAAGTTTCAACAAGTGAAGCAACAAGAGTCATTATTGCAAATTCATGGAGCTTCATGATGATTTTCATACAGAAAACAACAATTTTAAAATACTCCAAAGTTCCAGATTTCAGAATGGACTTTTCAAATTCAAGGCACCAAGATTGCTCTTCAAGGTTTTAATGTTTCTTTACAGGATTTATCATGTTCAAAATGGAAGAGCCACATCACAATCACTACAAAGAGCCAGCTATTAGAGTTTCTTTTAATAACTTGACCACTTTATAGCCCCTGCTGTTTAAAACTGTTAGTGTTTTTGAGGAGGTATTCATATTCCAGGAATAATAAATTTTTAATTTGTATTGGATCGACAGTTTTTAGATATCTCTTTAGGTCTTCTTTTAGCTGATAGTCATCCTTCTCAGTTATCGTTTTAAAGATTTGAAGAATTAAGATTTGGAATTTGTAGACAAAAAGTGTACATTAAGCTTGCTTTGAGTGCAAGAAACTTAATCATAACTTTTATTATTTCTCATGCAAAACTTTGTAAACACATGCAAATAAATTACACTTGGACTTCAATTTGAAATGTTACTAAGATTGTTGTTCAAGAGTCCTTGTGATTTTTATGTTTAAAAAAGCATCTTTTTAAAACAAAAACTAACCTTAAAACATTTTTATATACAAAAAAGTGCCTACATACCTAGTTTCACCCCTCCCCTTCCCCCCCCCCACCAAAACACACACACACACACACACACACACACACACACACACACACACACACACACACACACACACACATATACATATATGCATATGCACATATATGTATATCTACATATACATATATATACATATATGTATATCTACATATACATATATATACATATATGCATATGTATATCTACATATACATATATATACATACACACACACATACATACATACATACATACATACATACATACATACATACATATATATATATATATATATATATATATGTTGGGTGAAAATTTTGTAAATTGATGAAGGTTCACAAAATGTGTGTTTCACGACTGTACATAGGATGATATCTCTCAGAAGGCAAGATATAACCCCTCCTAATCATAAAGGAAGGCTCCCCCTTTCTACTGCAATTGATTTCTATTTTTTCTACCTGCTAACTTTACACTAATTCAAGGTACAATAACAACCAAGTCGTCGCCTCACTCAGAATTTACTTGCTCGATATGTAAAATGGCTATCAATCAAGTCAGAAACCAGTTTGGAATGCCAACTTTGTCCGAGGAAGAATGTATTATGAACAGATCTTGGGGTGCACATCTTGCAATTGAATTCAGGAGAACCTATGAAGAGGACATTGCTCCAGTACTTGCTTGTGAGAGGGATCAGTTGTACATTGACGATACAAATACACCTGATGATCAATGTATAGATAGCTCGCCATGCCTTGCACCTGAAAAGGAATACCATGAAACAAAAGTTGAAGGATCAGTTGAGAATACTCAAACAGTGATAAAGGAAGATCCAGGAGTTGAACAAGCAATTAAAGGAGAAGATGACTCATTCCTTGAAGAATTCTCGTTTATGGTACAAAAGGAGATCCTAGAGATTGAATTGTAGGAGGTTTCAAATAGCATCATTGAAGAAGACAATCAAGTTGAGATGTTGAACAAAGAAATACAAATCATCATAGGTGAGCCCAGATATGAAGAACAATTCAAAGGGGCGCTTAAAGATTTCATCACCATCATATTATTTGAGGAAGCACTGAAGGACCATATAGAGGAAGCACAAGTGGAATCACTGCCAAAATTTTTTCAAGATAAGCAAGTTACTGTGAGTGATATGATCCATCACCAGCTTCGACCTCCCGACATTACGCTTGAAGAAGAAAGGCGGCCAGAAATTATATTTGATCAACTAGAGGAGACCTTTGAAAATCAATCCCTCAAGGAGACTCTCATTTTTGAGGATATGCTAACAAAATTTCATGAAGATGCCTAGTTTATGAAAGATATTTCAATGAAAACAAAGAAAGTTGAGCTATTCAAAGGGGCGCTAAGCTTGTTTCAAGAAGAACTTCCTAATCAAGATCAACATGTTGTGGATGCTCGTGGAATAGTTCATCATCAATGGCGACCTCCTGAAGCAGTTGGTGATCTCGCTTCCGATAATGCAGTTCCATCTAAGCACGAACAATGCTAGGTTACCTCTTTCCTTAATCCTAGCCTTGAAAGTTATTATGAAGTTGTACTACTGTCAGTATTTAAGAAGTTGGGAATTGAGATGTTTCCAAAGAGGGGCAGTCTAAATCCAGGCAATAGGGTGATTCCAAAGAGAGGGTGGGGATAAGTGTTCAGAGAACCTTGAGGGACAGGGTCCCAAGATAGGGTAAGGGCTTGGATCTGTAAACTTTAAGGGAACCTATTGGCTTTGGTATCTAAGCGCTTTGGTAACATTCACATCCTCTTTTTCCTTAAAACCGAAGTAGTACCAAAATAAGAATTTCGCTCCTGACCTTTCCAAAGGGTCCAGAGTGAAAATCTTAAAACCACCTATTTTCCTTGCAAGTCTAGTCAAACATTAGGTTTTCATGGCTTGGATGGGTGCAAGGAGACATGTTCTTACCTTTTGAAGTTAATTGGTGTTGAAAAATGATGGAAATTGGCCCAAACCAAGGATTTCGCTCCTGACCCTTCCAAAGGGTCCAGAGCGAAAATCCTAGGATCACCTACTTTCTTTGCAAGACAAGTTAAAATTTTGATTTTTATGGCCTTGATAGAAGTGAGGCAATGTGTCCTTAGTCTTGAAAGTGAATTGAAGTCATCAAATATGAGGAAATGAGCTCAAAACAAGAAATTCGCTCCTGACCCTTCCAAAGGGTCCAGAGCGAAAAACACTAAAACCACCCTTTTCTCCAAATTTTGTGCTAAGTCAGGCCTAGACTAGGGTAAGAGAAGCTATTTGGAATGGCTTGGAAAGATGTTTGATCACCAATGATGCAAATTTTGAGCTAAAATTGGAATTTCGCTCCTAACCCTTCCAAAGGGTCTAGAGCGAAATTCATCAAAATCACTATTTCCCCATTATGTCAAGACAAGATTTTCATTCCTATGGCATGATTGAGGCTGGAGTGAGATATTCTTGCCTTGTAGGGTGAATTGAGGTAAAGGAAATGCAAAATAAAGCCTAAAGAAGGAATTTCGCTCCTGACCCTTCCAAAGGGTCCAGAGCAAAATTCTTATTATCACCTAATTTGCCCATGTGAGAAGCTAAAAGGATGGATCCCTAGACTTTGTTGGACTAAAACAAGCATATGCTCACCTTCCGAAGGATTTTGGAGTGAAAAAATGGGGTGATTGAGGCCTAATCAAGAATTTCGCTCCTAACCCTTCCAAAGGGTCCAGGGCGAAAACCTTAGGGAAGCCTATTCTTCACCTTGTTTGGGCCAGGCAAAGCGCTGGTTGTGAGGTAATGTTGAAGAGAGGTCTAAATTGGGCAAAATAGCAAATTTCGCTCCTCACCCTTCCAAAGGGTCCAGGGCGAAATTCTAATAGGGCCTGTCCTTGGGGAGAATCTTGAGCAAACTTCATTTTGATGTCTTCTTGTTGATGATTTAAGGTATAAAATGCTATGTTAGAATAAATATATTATGTGTCCTTAATCATCTTATGGTTTGTCTTGCAGATGAAAGAAGACCAAGCCAGGGCAAGGACGACCTCCTCCAGTCCAGCATCAACAAGGACGACCTTCTCCAGTCCAGCATCATCAGGGACGACCTTCTCCAGTCTAGCATCATCAAGGACGACATCTTCCAGTCCAGCGTTCCAAGGAAAGGTACACCATCCATCCTGCACATTGAAGACAAAGGAGTTTAAAGCAAGGATTTGTTGAAGAGGCAGACAGTTTCAGAAGAGTTAATTAAAGTTAGCTTCTCAACATCATCAAATTGAATATCTACCAAGTTGCAAGTGTCAGACAAGGTGGCATCCCAGTCATCACTCCTCCAGTCGGATTGGTCCACCTCAGCGTGTCCAGATTCAATGTACCTAACTCATCAAAGATGGCACAAACTTCGATGTACCTACCCCGGTTATCCATTGGTCGAATATTCCAAAGAAGACGTGTCCAAATAATGCAATTATTTCATTGGCCAGAATTGAGTTTGTTGTAACAAACCCTAATTAGGGTTTTTATTGTAAGATCTCGGCCATTGATTTCAAATTGATCTAAGCCATTGAATTGTATTGTGGGCGCTATATAAGCCCTGGCTCCTCATTTGTAAAGGCTAATAGCTAATAGTTAGTCAGTAGTTAGAAGGTGAATAGTTAGAAACAGTGAATAGTCAATTGATAGAATAGCAATTAGAGTAGAATAGAAAGAGAAGGCAAAGATTGTTGTCAAGATGTTGTTAAAGACTTGTAAAACTTCATTGAAGAAATGGTGAAATCTATGGGTCGATTCAACAATTTGCATGGTCTCTATACTTCTCATATTTGATTTCATGTTATTAGATGAGTGGAAGAAATGTGTTTGATTGATGGTGAAATTCGTATATCCATACTACTAGCAGTTTGTTGATTGCAGACTTGCCTTGTGTAGTCAAATGGAATCATTCAGTTTAACCTTAACTTCAATTGTTGCTTCTTCACTGATATGCATCAGCCTAATGGTGTCTATGCCTGTAGCGATGATCTGAACATCATAAAGTTTTCCTACGAAGATTGCACTAACCTTGTGGAGATGGTCCTGGGATGTCAAAACAAGACTTAGTTAGAATTTCATCAAAGGTTATTCATTGCTCCTACATTCTTAGTGTCAGAATTAGATCCTTTGCTCGCCCTCATCCTTTTCCTTTTTTTTTTTCAAAGTCTAGACTAGTGAAATCCTATGTTCCAGTAATATTCAAAGCAAGTCAAACGTTCAGTCATCAAGTGTAAGTCCCCTTGTGATTCCAGCAAAATCACATCATACCACAGAGAGCTTATCCACGAGTAGAGAACCTACATACAAGAACCTTGGAGTTGCCTCGACTGATCCTTCGGCGAAATCTTCAGCAGTCGAGAAACTTTGCTCAAGAGAGGATAAGGTACCTTTAGGTATTTTATTTTGTGTTCACATGTGCATGAAAAACACATCAACAGGTAGGTACATCGAAGTTTGTGCCATCTTTGATGAGTCAGGTACATTGAATCTGGACACGTTGAGGTGGACCAATCCAACTGGAGGAGTGATGACTGGGACACCACCTTGTCTGACACTTGGTTGATGTTCAATTTGGTGATGCTGAGAAGCTAACATTAATTAACTCTTCTGAAACTATCTGCTTCTCCAACGGACCCTTGCACTGACCTCCTTTGTCTTTGATGTGCAGGATGGATGGTGTACCTTTCCTTCAAATGCTGGACCGAAAGAGGTCGTCCCTGATGATGCTGGACTGGAGAACGTCGTCCTTGCCCTGGCCTGGTCTTCTTTTAACTGCAAGACAAACCAAAAGATGATTAAGGACACATAATAAATTCATTTTAACATAGCATTTTATACCTTAAACCATCAACAAGAAGACATCAAAATAAAGTTTGCTCAAGGTTCTCCCCAGGGACAGGCCCTATAAGAATTTCGCCCTGGACCCTCTGGAAGGGTCAAGAGCGAAATTTGCATTCCTGGCCAACTTAGACCTCTTTTCAACATTACCTCACAACCAGCTCCTCGCCAAGCCCAAATTAGGTGAAAAATAGTAGTTTCAAAGGATTTTGCCCTGGACCCTCTGGAAGGGTCAGGAGCGAACTTTCCTTCCTTGGCTTTATTTTGCACTTCCTTTACCTCAATTCACCCTACAAGGCTTAAATAACCTCCCTCCAGTCTTTTCATGCCTTAGGAATCAAAATCTTGTCTTGACACAAAGGGGAAATAGTGATTTTGAAGAATTTCGCTTTGGACCCTTTGGAAGGGTCAGGAGCGAAATTCGCTTTTTGGTTGTCTATTCACACTAAATTTCACTTTCTTCACCTCACTTCACCTAGACTCCCTCACATTGAATCCACTTCTCAACTTGGCAACATTTGTTTGATCTTCACAAGGCCCAAAAAGGAGAATTTGCTCAAAAACCTAGCCAGGGACAGGACCTATCCAGAATTTCGCTCTGGACCCTTTGGAAGGGTCAAGAGCGAAATTCTCATTTTAGCTCAAAATCATCATTTTTTGAGACAAAAATCCATTCAAGGGCAATCGCAAGGGCTTCTATCATCCTTGTCTAGGCCTGACTTGGCACAAATGTGAAAGGAATAGGTGGATTTAGGATTTTCGCTCTAGACCCTTTGGAAGGGTCAGGAGCAAAAATCTCATTCTTGATTTGATCCTTCATCTTTTCACCTCCAATCTTCTCTAGAAGGTAACTAAACATCATTCTCATTCAAGGAACAAAGTCTTAAGCCCAAGCAAGGTCAAAAAGGTAGGCTCGTAAGGAATTTCGCTCTGGACCCTTTGGAACGGTTAGGAGCGAAATTCACCTTCTTGGCTAGAATCCTTCATTTTTTCAAAGCTCTCACACATTTCCAAAGTCCAAACATGTCCACTCTTCCCCTCAAGATGCCTTGCAACTCAAAATTTGGTCAAACTAGGGAGGAAATGAGCATTAGGAGGATTTTCGCTCTGGACCCTTTGGAAGGGTCAGGAGCGAAAATCACCATTCGGGCTTGATTGTTCATTTTTTAAACTTCAATTTTCTCCTAGGGGCAAATATAGATCGTTTTCCATCAAAGGAGCAAGGTTTCAAGCCAAAACAAGTGAGCAAATGAAGTATATAATGAATTTCGCTCTGGACCCTTTGGAAGGGTCAAGAGCGAAAATCACACTCTTGGCTAGCTTCTCACTTAGGTTCACTTCATTCTCCACCAAACTTGATCAAATCAACTTCCTTCTTTCACGATCAAGATATTCCATCACTCAACTGGGTCCAAGCAAGGTCAGACTAGGTTTTAAGGCCAAAGGAAGGCAAAAAGGGAAGATTTCGCTCTGGACCCTTTGGAAGGGTCAGGAGCAAAATCCTCATTTGAGGCTAGCTTTCATCATTTTGAGGTCCAAAAACTCCCCCTCAAGGCAAATATGCATCAGAACCTACCAAACCATGCCACAGAAGCTCCTAACTTGGTCAAGCTAAGAAGCAAAATAGAGGAAATATGAATTTCGCTCTGGACCCTTTGGAAGGGTCAGGAGTGAAATTTACATTCTTGGCTTAATTTAGCCTGAAACTAGCTTGACTTTGTCCTAGGCTAGATCCTTGATTCATTCCTTCCCTGTCTTAGCCAAATTTGTTCAACCACTCACTGACTTCCTCGAACTCAAACGGGACACCACCAGCAAAACCAAGCCTAAGGAAGACCTTGAAAGAAACCCTAAATTGGAGCATCTACTGACTCATCCTAGCTCAAGCAGAGCCTGCTATCTAGCAATCCCTCTGCCAACACTCATCATGCAAAGGCTAACAGGCAAAACCCTTAAAAGACCTAGAAAACAAACCCCAGAAAGCAAAGAAGCAGGGGTCCCCATTTGCAATGGGGCGATGTGTGAATACATCACAACAGAAGTAAAGTGTACATGAAAGAACAAAGTCTTTCGTTACTTCTCTTTTTCTCAAAATGACTTAGGGACAGGGGTTAGCACACTTAGGGACACAAAGATTCTTTCTATGTACCAAAATTCCTATCAACCACTGTAACCCAAATATATTGTCAGCTCAACGACTCACGAACATATTGAAAGATATTCTGCTCTAACCAGATAGTCTGTAGAGCACAAAGACTCTACTTTCTACCTTCCAAATACAGTTTTTAGAAAAATTTGTAAAAGCTCAAAGACTTGAAGCAATTCTTCCCTTAACCAATTTCCAATTCTTGAAACTTCAAAGTAACTCAAAAATTACTTGTAAAGACTCAAAATACTCTTCAATTTTTAACACCAAGACTATACCCAACTTTAATCATTCAAGAACATATGACACCAATGACATAAGAACATTCATACCATATAAAAGATTGAACTCAAAACAAAGTTTGAATGCCAAGCTTCTGTCTTTCTTGATTAAATTGCAAATTTACAAAATGAACACCAAGTCTCAATTTGCTCTTCACTTTGGCAGAGTTTTGTTACATAAACAAAGATGAAAAAACATCCTTATTAAAATAAAAACCCTCATATATAGAGGAGAGGGGTGCAGCATGAAAATAGGAAATTATAACTAATTCTATGACCAATTAAAAAGAAGAGTTTGATATGACTTAGGACTTGTGCACTCAACAGGTGCACGTGCAGTTACAAAATGACATCTGAGGTGCCAATAGACATAATAAAATGCCACTAGAAAAACGCAGAAATGACTAAGTGTCATTCATTTGAGCCAAATCTCGCTTCTGGAACTCCTCGATCTTCTACAAAGCATTCTTCATTTGAATTCTATTAGGTCTCAAGGTGTTTCCGATGATGACTTTGAGCCTTGTGATAGAATCTTCGAACTCAATACAACACTTCTTATGTTTCTTTAGAAGTGAATCAAGAAAATCCATAATTAATTGAAGATCAAGTAATTTATCAATATAGGACAAAGAGAAGTCTTCCCTATCAACCTCAACAGTCAAGAGTAGGCTAAACTCTTTGATGATTTCATCTTCATTGAGCACCTTTTAATTTTTATAAAGGAAAGCACATGGGATTTCGGAGATTTTGGCAACGATCTTTGTTTTCCTATCAACACATTCTTTTTGCGCCTTCCTCATATCCTTAACTAGGCGCTCAAGAATATTCATTCGCTACTTCAAAGCTTCTCGTTGCTCGATGTACATGCGCCGTGAAGGAATACCACCATTTTGGGTGAGGTTATCAAGATCATA
Source organism: Cryptomeria japonica (assembly GCF_030272615.1). Lineage (NCBI taxonomy): Eukaryota > Viridiplantae > Streptophyta > Pinopsida > Cupressales > Cupressaceae > Cryptomeria > Cryptomeria japonica. Next base: position 581,757,225 of record NC_081415.1, on the reverse strand, counting down.
ATCTTCAAAATCCTTTTCTTGTGTTTCAAGTTCCTAGGAGAAAACTCCTATGTTATTCTCACCTCTGTACTTGCACCATCAAGGTTGTTGACAATGGCGCAAGATGAACTCAAGAGCCGTGTACCTTGGCTTAGCATTCAATCATCCATTCTCCTACGGCTTTGCTCCTTGATATGGCCTGCTTAGCTCACATAGCAACTTGGTCATCCAAAGAAGTCGCCACTAGTTCAACAACTTCTGAAGACTTAGTCACTTTTATAAGAATTGAAGTGAGTTGCTCAATTCATGCCTTAAGCTGATCTTTCTAGACCTTATCCTCGTCATACCTAGAAACTAAAGACTCCAAGGCGGACTAAGTGTCTTGTGCCACAGAATCATGAGTTTGCTTATCTAGATCAATCCTTTGAATGGTATAATCTGAGTCCTGGACCTGTCCAATTATAGCATCTTGAGGAGGAATAGCAATCTCAGCATAATTATTCCTATTCTTATCAACTTTTACCCTTGACAAAGTTTTGGCTTTCTTGACCGTCTTGGATTTCACAGGAACAAGCTTGACTGAAATCAAAGTCTTCAGGAGAAACAGCTTGTTTCTTCCTTTTAGGCACATTTGACATTAACCAAGTAGGTAAAGCCGTATCATCATCCTCACTTGCTACCATCTCCTGAGAGGGATTGATAGAATCCTAAACAGTGGTGGTTACTATAGGAGAGGTCATGGTAATAACATGGCGAGGATTCTCAAGGGCTGATTCATTGGATCTAGGGATCGCTTTATTCATGAATTTATCAAAATCATCCATCATGGTTGCAGATACTTCAAACAATGAGGGAAAATCAAAAAAAAAAACATTCTCAATATTGTCACGGGGTGTATCTAGAGCGAACTCACAAGCACTACTGGAAGATACATGAATAACACTTGAAGGGTAAATACATGTGACCAATGGAGGCTTAGGCTTATAAGGATTCCTCTGCTCGTGGCATCTCTTCTACATCCGATTCATTTTGTTCTTGCTCATACTCCTCTTCTACATCCAATTAGGGCTATCTTCAATCCAACGCACATGTACATACGTGTCATGTCCCGTCCTTGATCGTTATATATATAACTTAAAATAAAATAATTATTATTAATTATTTGAAATTATTAAATATTTATTTATTAAATATTATTTTCTAAGTAATAATTATTAATATTTATTATTAATGTTTTATTTATTAAATATTATTTTCTAAATAATATTTATTATATATGTATCATTAATGTTTTATTAATATTATTAAATAATAATCAATATTAATATTTATTATTGAATACTTATTAATATTTAATATTAATTGATATTTGGGGTTCACCCCATAGCGCAGCGGTACTGCTACGAGCCTCCCTCAATGGAGGTCGTGAGTTCGATGCACGGGGCTTGGCCCCTTTCTGCCCCCGCCATTCCACATCATCTATCCCTGCACCGATCTGCTGACTTGGCAGACAAAGGTTTGCTTTGGCCGGAGAGGTAGTTCGTTGTTGGTGCACGCCGAGGAGAGATTGATAAATTTGGAGCGTGCTCTTGGTCCCCCCGATGCTCGTTGGTCGATTGCTCTTTGTTCATTGGCTAGGAAATTGACAGTTGTGCTCTCAGGCTGTGTAGGATGCTTCAAAGAGGATGCCTTGACCCTCGATTCAGAGATGAGGTTCTCGTTGTGATCTCACTGATTCATAGCTCCAGTCAAAAGCGCTTGCTTAAAAAATATATATATATATATATATATTAATTGATATTTATTAATATTTATTATTATTATTATTATTAATGTTTTATTGTTTAATATATCCTTAAGAGCAATATAAATAAAAGAAATCAAAGTGTGTTTCGCTAGTCAATATATCCCTCTTCTCCCTTGGTTGAAACTCTATTGATCACTTAGTTTAGAGTCTTAACAATTCATTAAACTAGTCAGTCCTCCAATAGCTACGTAAGAGAGTAATTCTGCAGTGATAGGATGTAGGAGGATGTTTTATTAAGATATGTATAATTAAGAAGATGCGATTGTATTCCACCAGCCACAAGCCCTTATGGAAGAGGCACAAAAAAAAAATTATTAAATTAATTACAATTAGTGGTTGTCAAAAGGCCAGCAGTCACTAAGAAGAAGACACTAACTTAGAAGAAAGGGACGTGAATTATGGAAGGACATGACTCTCCCACTCCAAGGAAGGAGGATATTTATTGGAGATCGGTATTCAAGGAGAAGGAGAGGGGGAAAATAAATGAATCGAACAGCAGAATAAAAAGAAAAAGAACTATACAGATCATATAAGAACTGTTATTAATTATAGGCAGTAACATTCTTGTTCTAGGTAGTATGCATGGTATGCACTTAATATATATGCTTAATATATGAAGCCTGTTGATGTTCTTATAGAGGATTTAATAGTATTATAAATATTGATGATATATATAGTAATTATAATTATTACAATATTTTTCCTGGAAACTATTCTACAGTAATATATATTATCATAACACTTGATAATTAATTAAGTTATATAATATATATTTATGATGCCTTAATCAGATAAATAACAATACTAGATAGAAAATCAGGAAGAGCTTATAAACAGTAAGAAGAATTTGTACTACTGTCAGTATTTAAGAAGTTGGGAATTGAGATGTTTCCAAAGAGGGGCAGTCTAAATCCAGGCAATAGGGTGATTCCAAAGAGAGGGTGGGGATCAGTGTCCAAGGAACCTTGAGGGACAGGGTCCCAAGATAGGGTAAGGGCTTGGATCTGTAAACTTTAAGGGAACCTATTGGCTTTGGTATCTAAGCGCTTTGGTAACATCCACATACTCTTTTTCCTTAAAACCGAAGTAGTACCAAAGTTTGACACTTGCATTAAGAATTATGGATGTATGATAGATGAGCAAGTTACTTATTGATAAATTGATTGATTGCGCTATGGAATATCACTGATTTGATTCATGTTAAGATAGATATGTCTCCTAATCAACTTAGTTTAAGTCATAAGTATATTGAAATAGCTTAATTAGGGTTAAAACAAGCCTAAACCTAGTAGGGGACATTACAATACACCTTCTTCAGTTTGTTTCTCATTCCTCTGTAATCAAAGTCCTTTCTAGCCTTAAAGAACCTCATGGTAACTCTTCTCATCTCCTCCTCCATTGCCTTGGCCTTAAAGATGGAATTGATAGAATACCTACCAATTGAAAGAGAAAATTTCAAACCTGTCTTATGAGAACTTGATTGGGCCTCGTGCACAGCATTCATCTAACGAGCTAGCTCCATCAATACAATCTTGCCGAAAGGGTATCTAGGGAGCATGAAGTGCTCACCATTGAAACATCCAACCCTAATATATGTGAAGGTTGGAAAAAAAGAGGAACATGCATCCATATTGATTCACTACTTCCTATGGGTGATCAGACACTCTCTTATTATACAAGTTCTTATTCAGCATAACCATATAATAACCAAAGAAAGCATCATTCACCCTTCGGAAATGATTATGACTTTCTTGAAGAACCAACTAGGAATAATATTTGTGTACCTCAATCTGCCTCCTATCGCCATTGATAGACAATCCAGGAAAATGTCTCATTGAAGCCGCAGCATTTACCAAGTAAAAAGTCATATAGAACTTAAGTGTAGTAGAAACCTTGGTGAGTTGTTTACAGATGGCATCACTGATTTGTTTTCCCTAAAATATCTTCTCCTTGTTTTGTCTGATCACATGAATCTACTGATACATCCATTTATAGAAGGTATTAGAAGTAGGAAGTCCTTTAACTCTACTTAAAAGAGTTATCAAATCATTGACCTCTTCAATGAAGTCACATCTAGGAAGAGTCTTCGACCACCTTGCAATAGTAGGTCTTGGGGTTTTAAGCCAATTGTCATTCATATTACACCTACACTTATCTGAATTTCTATCAAAGTAGGTTATAGCTGACTGCATTGTAATATCAATATACTTCTCAATACTGGGACACTTGAAGACTGAATCAAAGAATTCTTCATCAAGCCTGATCAATTTCTTCTCGGATTCATCCTTCACACTTGTGCTATCTGAATCAAAATGATTTGCCACTACTATTACAAATTCAGGATCTTGAGCTGACATGGGAAAAGATGCTACTAAGTTGATGCCACTATTGATAATAGCTTCCATGACACGATATGAAGGTGGTTTCTTGATTCTTTTCTAAAATGCTTCTAGATCAACATGACCTATGTATGTGTCTCTAATGTGATCAATATTAGAAGTAACTAAAGGTGGAAAAACCAAATGTGGGTCCTGCTTCTTGAATTTCATCCCTCTTTTGTTTGGAGAAGCCTCTGTCATTGATATAATAATAATAATGAGAGAAAAAGATATTCATCAGCATTATAATGATATATTGGATCAATTCACTTTTGTTCATATGACTTGAACAAATTCTAAAAATAGTGTATTTGAAACAATATGGTAAATTGGATGAAAAATCACCATTTACGTGTGTGCGATAAATGAATTTAAAATAAATACATTTTGAAAAACATTTACAACATGTGGGTCAAAAGATGTAATTAGGGTTTTTTTAATTCTAATTACATTTGGAAAAATCAAAAATAGGTGTAATTCGGGGAGAAAAAGACATTCATCAGCATTATAATGATACATTGGATCAATTCACTTTTGTTCATATGACTTGAACAAATTCTCAAAAATAGTGTATTTGAAACAATTAGGTTCTCCAAAAACCCCTTTTTGACACATTGATCTCCATGGTAAATTAAATGAAAAATCACCATTTACGTGTGTGCGATAAATGAATTTCAAATAAATATATTTTGAAAAACATTTACAACGTGTAGGTCAAAAGACGTAATTAGGAATTTTTAAATTCTAATTACATTTGGAAAAAAAATAAAATGGCAAAGAGGTGTCGGTCGGGTTCATAGACCCGCCGAACACCAAAAAAGGAAGATCAAAAGAAATCGTGGAGGGCGGGTTTAGAGCCCGTCCATATACCATAGCATATAAGAAAATGGTGTTGGGCGGGGCTGTAGACCCGCCATACACCGTTAATGGTGTATGGCGAGGACCCGCCAAACACCATGGAAAAACACTACAAAAACAAGGGTAAAACATGTGTTGGTCGGGATTGCAGACCTGCCAACACTATAAAATAAAACGCGAGGGAACAATGTGTGGTCGAGGTCAAGACCCGCCACACACCACACGGGCCTACGACCCCATCCACACCACAATACATTTGATAGCATTCGATATAACACAAAAATAAGGAAAGGTGGGGTTGTGGCGAGGTCGCAAACCTGTCATAGACCACTCAGTGGTGCGTGACAGGCCTACGGTCCCGCCACAACACCAAAGGGTAAAACCAAAAGAAACAATACAAATTTCTTAGGATCATATGATCCAAGCGAAAAATCAAGTAATAAAAACCAATGAAATGCATACAAAAATAAAATAAGGAAGAACAAAAAGGGTTTTTAAAACCCTTACAAGAGGGAAAAATAGATACATACCCGAAATGTCTATTCGAAATCTTCTCCCTCCAACCACGACATCAACTTGGGAAACATTAAAATGCGGTAAAAGGAGATAAATAAGTCTTAAAAACCAAGATAAAAGACTCCTAAACCCACTCTTCAATGCGTTAGTGTAAATTGGGTTCGTAAACCCGATTTGCACCTAGACATCACATAAAACTGAAAAGGTGTAAAACATGGGAAAAATGCGCTTATGACAACAAAAATATCTCGTAAAGCGAACCATAGAGTAGGAAAAGCCACAAATGAGCCAAAATTTGTGGGGTACCCTCATTTTTTGCTAATACTAAAAACGAGGATAACAATATACATATGTGTGTGTGTGTGTGTGTGTGTGTGTGTGTACAAATATATGTATATATATACATATATACATACATACATATATAGATATACATACATACACACACACATATACATACATACATACATGTGTGTGTGTGTGTAGATATAAATATAGAAATATCTGAACTCACACCTATACCAAACAGAAAAAGACTGCTGTGCCACAATACCCAGTAACTATACCCGTACCAAGACTAGTAACTTAGTTTATAAGTCTTATGAGTTCAACATAATTTGATAATTAATCCAAGCTCTGTATTGCAGCTCTTATTGATTTAAGATCTGCACCCTTCTATTCGATTCTTCCTATTTGATTCATAGTGTAGATTATGCATGTGCTTTATCCAATTCTAAGACATTATACTTATGATTTTTCTATCTCCTCTTTCACCTTAAAAATGTATATGTCTATTATCTGGGTTTTTCACCTTCAATATTAAACTACAAAGCCTCTGGCCTAGTGCAGAAGTATTGAATCCCCTTGGGCCTTTGCCTCGCAACAAACAAATATATTTAATTTATTTTTTTACATTCTAGGCACTTGTATCATTTTCTTTGAGAAGAAACTGATTATTTCCTTCACTCTTTTAAAAACTAACTTCCCCTACAATTTTGAAGAAAGGTATTACCTTACACATTGTTCTATTTTTTCCAATTAAAGATGCAAGTTAAAAGTAAACAATATCATTCATAATGCTTCAGGTGATATCCATTTTATTCATGTTCCTAGGTTTCTGTACTTTTATATCCCTTTATTCACAGATATACAACTCCCTTAATAAATATAGTAAAATTTCCCATTTCAAAATTGTTCTGATTTTCAACTTCACAGCAATGTAGTGTAAATTTGACCTACTTTATAATAATCATTTGTTAAAATGATTTTGACCATATTCATAAACAAACTTTTTTCTAAATCATTAGCTTGTTGAATTCATTATCAATCTCTTAAAAAGATCAAACAAAAAAGGAGAAAAAATCACATTAACAAATGTTCTATGTTAAACAATACACAAAGTAACTCTGAAATTCATAGCATACCAAGATCAAGACATATAAGTGGGTCAACTTATTCAGTTGCCAGTGAAATAATTCATCGAAAAAGGAAAAGTATTTGTTATTCATTGTTTATCTTTACTATGGTCAAATCAAGAAAGCAGACTGGTAAGAATATGCATTTGGAATCAAGTTCCAAATTAGTGAATGCTTCTAATGACAACATTATATCCAAGAACGAAGAGACTCGTGAAATGGCAGATTCCAATTTAAAAAATTTACACTACTATTAATCCACTTTATCAATAGATCTGCAAAAGAAAGCCAGCACACAGCAATTAAGTTGATAGTAAAATAAAGTATAATGAACAACTGATAATCGGTAACAAATAAAATTGTTCCCATTCCCAAATGTCAACATAAAATATAAGTAACTAAAAAATAATTCACCTGCACATGTGTTGGTAACTCCAATTCTGGAAATGAAGGTGGGTGTCGAGACGGTATATGCACATAAAGCATCTATACACATGCACATAAATAGTTTATAAATGCAAGATACCAGCAGTTAAAAAAAGGGAAAATCTAGCATCACATTAAAGATTGTTTCTTATTCCATTGGAATATGTAAAGAATTGCTTGCATGCATCACATGCAAAATCATTCTAGAAATTGAAAATAATTACAAGAATGTACAACAATAAAACCTTAAAAATAAACTATCATCACTAATTAACCAAAATTGCAACAATATTAAGAATTGCCTAGAAAAGGAATTACAATCTGGTGACATCACAATTCTTGCATCAGAGATAATGTTACAACCCTTTGTATATAAATAATATCCTAAATTAAGCCCTCATGCACACATGTCTGCCTTGCCTATTACCTTGTGAAATGATTAGTATAGATGAACCCCTCTGTGATGACAATTCTATCAAAGAGATATTAGTGAGATCTGATCTAACCAACAGAAATTTATTTTTTCCTTAACTATTTGTTAGAGCAAAGCACTTGAGCCAAGAACACAACAGCTACAACTTCCATAGCAGAGAGAGAAATAATAAATCACTAGGAAATGATATATTAATGAGATGAGCTATGCTTATAAAGGCAAGCATGGAGATGAGAGCACCAATGAGATGCGAGGGTAGGTACAACCAATTAACACAAATTATTAAATACAGGTGAACATAAAATAATAATAAAGTTTACCTACTCTCCTAAATACTAAATGTGAGATGCTTGAGTTGGACTTAAACACCATAAATAGATGAAAACTTGTTTATCCCAACACCCCGCCTTAAATGCAACTTAGGGAGAAGATTGATTATGCAATATGATATGATGATGGGTCCAAACAACTAGGCCATGTTTGGTATCCATGTACAAACTAATCTCTTACAAACTGGACAAAAGGAGAAAAAATCATGGGTCAAAATTTCTCTCCAAAAAAGAGATAATGCAAATGAAGGTAAGTGATAGGATGAGTGATGAATGGAGGTCTCAACACTAATATCCCCCAAGAACTACATCCATCGAAAATACAATCAATAGCCCCCTCATAGGAGGGAAAGAAAGAGACTATGTAGCAAAAATGGTGACTGGAGGCAAAAAATGCTCTAATGCATACAAACCACTTGTCTCCCCTTAGGGAGAAACAAAACCATGTATAGATGCAGGTATGCTTCCCATTCTAAATAGGAATTCGTAGGATGCAGAATCGAGAACGTTAGAAGCAACCTCATCCTCATTTGAAGTCTCAAGATACTCCGGGGTCTCGAATTCCCTGATAGTATCACAATCATAGGGTATCTTCTTTAAAGGGTGAAGAGGCACACTGCAATCTAAAATAGGATCATCGAGGAATTGTTGAGAATCAATATCTCCATATAACTCCCAAATGTAAGTCCACAAAGCATGACACTCAAACCAACAATAGACTCCAAGATGTCATCATCTACATGCATACTAATAACTCCTAGGACATGATCCCTTTTGCAAGTCCAAGCAAATCTTTTATTGGGTATGCTAGGTAGAGGAACAAGACCATACAAGTGTGGCAGCAAATGTAGCCAACGAAGATGACTAACGATCCCATCTCACCATTTTTTGTAGTTCCCCCTCTTCAAAATAATCAAAGATGGATGAAAAGAAAACCCCATAGCAAACTATGATGATTCTTCAAAAAGCACTCAAAGATGGCACCAACACATTATAATAGAAACTCCCAAACATGATAAAGATAGCCTATGAGGTTAAAATGAGGCAACAAGAAAACTTGATTTGTTGCAAAATATATGGGGCCCACTGATTGGGTGATGAGGACCTTGATAAATAAGATATGGCAGGTTACCACACCACGTCAACTCCAAGTCAAACACATAAGGTCCGCAAGACACAATACCATTAAATCAAAGTCACCTCGAGCACACCAAGTCAACAATCATGGGTCAAAAATGAGTCAACACTCCAAGCACCATGAGCGAGAGAGACAAGCCAATGAGGGGCGTGAACACATGCTCACAATGAATGATGAGTGAACCGAGATATATAAAGTCCCCAAAAGCTTCTCACAACAGAAATGCATGACAAAAAATCATTCCCAAATGAAAGAATATTAGATCATCCCAACTATCGCCTGGCCCCACATGCCTCAACGATAATTGAAGAAGGTGAAACCCTAAATGCAAATATTTGAGAAACTTTAGAGTTGCTTGAGTTTCAAGATATATTGTATTAACCAGGAAAATGGATTGCACAGAACAAGACAATGAAACAATATGGCTCCAAAGTAATCAATTGCCAATAAAAACTCAGACCTAATGAAAGATCCCTAAATAGGCCTTTGGATGCCCTGTTTTAATTTTAATTTAATAAACTATATTTGGGGCCTTTTTGGTGTTCTTAGAGACTAGACAGAAGATGCAGAAGATGCAGAAGAGTTTGTTTCTTAGAGACTAGACATAAAAATGAACTGTAATCAAGAGATCAGCTTCTGATTTTTTATATGACAGCAGATTACAATCATCTAGAAGTGAAATAACATTCACATGTACAAGCAGAAAACATACCAAAAATCCAGTGCTAGGGTTTGAAGCTGGTTTGCTATCCAATCTGCTTATTCTGCCATAAGATGAATTACTAATAACATATTGGGCAAGAACCCAATTACCAGCTGGAAATCCAACCTTTGTCAAGCAAAATTATACAATTTTGACCTTCTTTTCCCACTGTTTTGCTCACCCTGTTTGCAAATCCAGTCAGTTTACTGTGATTTCTTCCACACTCCCCTTTCTAATCCCAACAATGAGATCAAGCAAAAGAAATGGAGTTAGAACCCTCCATTTAATTTTAAATTGATGCACAGCCTTCTAGAATGGTACGGCCCTGCCTGGAATGGTATGGCTGCAATTATGAAACTCACACTTGCTACAATTTCAAGACAAACTGCTCAGAACTGATGTATCGTACCTAATGGTGATTGTTGGGCTGGTTTTGTCACTAAATTGACCCCCAATGGGTCTAGACAAGGCACATCCTTGTCCCACTTGGGCAAATTAGTGGGTACACCTCCACTACCAATGCAGATCTGAGGGTTTACGTCCTCCAAAAACCTGCAATTTCTGCTGCTAATGCAGAGCAGAGAAAAATCAGAAATAAAATAATAACATAATACCAATTCCCTCCTCCAAAATGTCTAATAACCTTTTCCAAAGAGTGGCGTAACCCTAAATGGAATATCCCATTGGAATCCAACTAAAAAAACATCTTCCTTGGCATCTTTTGGGTCCACGTAGCTTAAAGGCTTAAAGGCTTTTAAAGAATGACAAGGGTCCCACCATGCCATGTTATTTAAGTGATTTGAGCAAAGGGGTGGCGTTGACATTAAAGGGGCCACTTTATTAAAAGGTACGCATAGCACTTTATTCAAACATAAGCCTTTATTAAAAAAAAAACTTAGGCTTATAAAGTAACTTTATTAAAGTTACTTTTTCCTTATTAACTTTTGACACTTAGAAATTTTCAAGTGTCTTTATTCATCAAATGCAATGTGGGAATTGCATCAAAAAGATGGGGACATGACACCTAATGTTGAACTCACAGCACCAGATCAATGGACAAAGTTACTCAAAAGCGATGAAACACGAGTTTGCTAGAAGCATACAAACTGCACAGCAATATGGTTGTTTGATAGAAGACGATATCAAACAGTCCATGCAAAATACTTAAGGAATGATGAGCCTGCAATTAAATCCTCCAAACACGATTAAAAGACAGGCTTTGACAACCGCAGATCTTTGCCATAAACACAACCTCCATGGATCCGCTAAGCCAATCAGCCGAATGTAAATGAGTATGAATCAATAATAGCGCAGGAAACACCATGAAATATGTAAGGCCACCCGATCTAATAAAAAACTTCTACTAAAAACACAAAAGTCGATCAAAGTAATATGGCCACCAATAGAGGTCTGGTCAGCCAATCGTATAAATAAATGCTTGCTAATATAAGCAATAAACCCCAATCAAAGAAGCTCGTGCCAAACGAATGGAAGCCAAAGATTATTGGTTTTATATGAATCACCTTGCACTTGCCACAAGATGACTCCAAAGGAAATAAGAAACCTGCCAAATGCGACAAACTTGATGCAAAAAGAGCAATTTGAAGGCACAAACTATAGTCAATGCAACCATCACAACAAAAGGATAATAATTTCACTGATTGAAATCGTTGATGCCACACTCGAGCAAAAATTGAGCACCATAAAGTCCAACACCTCTGCAATAACGGCTCACAAATTAGATCGAATAACTAAGATCTCAGCCAGAATAAATAACGGCTCCATTCGATGATAAAAAACTCAACTCTAGGACATCAAATAGCAATATAACCTTCACAATAGAGAGAAATAATAAATCACCCGAAAATGAAATATTGATGATGTGATTAATAATATATAAAAGATCTCCTTATAAAGGAAAGAGAAGAGATGAGATCACCTTCAAAAGTCATTTCAAAATGATTGTATGTGATGCAAATCGAGTCTCCGCAACCTAGGATCATGTAAAAATATGTTATTAACACATTAAACAACTATTACATACTTATTAAAGAGGACATACATAAAATTAAAAATTAACTAAAATAAACTAAATTTACCCTCAACAATTCCAACCTTGAGATGGTCCAAAAAATTACTTGTGACATATCATGGTTTGCCACAAACATTTGGATCTCCTCACCCTCTTGGTATATATTTTTCGCCCACTTTATTTGAGTGCCAATTGCTTGCATCACCAAGTTCAAGGACTATAAGGTGCATTGTGTCCAAATAAAGTGATCAAACCTTTGCTCAACCAAAGCACCTACATCCCTGCAATTTTTTGCACTGTCTATAATGATTTTGAAAACATTCCTAGGGCCCACCATCTCAATATTTTGGAAATGAATTATGCATCTTTGATTTGCCCCACAATCAACTGCCTTCAAAAGCATTGCCCCTTTGGGGGACATTGCATTAACATTTATTTAAGGATGGTTCCCACAATGTTTCCATCCATCAGAAACAATAGAAACCCTCATTTCAATCCAAGAATCCCTAATTGGTTTAAGTGATGTCTGGACAAAATTATTTTCTCTTACCAATAAGGCGGTGCACACCCTTTCATACCTAGGACTTGTGAAACTAGAAGGTGCACAATTGATTGCCACCACCATTTCCCACCAATATGGTGATATCACCATGTTGATAGAAAGGTCATTGGCATAAATGCAACATGCAACTTTTCCTTAGCAAGTCTCTTGCTTCATTTTTTAATGCCTTCTCCAATGGGCTTCTTTTGCGGGAAGGATAGGGATTTTCTAATTGGATAGAGGGAGTCTCCAAAAAAGATGTTGTGAGGACATTACTGATTGAGAATTTGTAGGTAATGTAAATGAATTTTTCTTTGTTGAAGGATGAGATCTTAGTTTTTCTCTTTCAACCATTGCATCAGCTTATTATTTTTCTCTAACGATTGCTGCAATTCTTTCAACAAATAACCTCTTCTTATTTGGCCACAAAAGTGAAGTCTCACTTGATAATACAAGCTCTTAAAGTTGGTTTTACACTCATTATGTGATGTCCCCTTTTGTGAATCCTTAGAAATAAGGGACTATTAGCTTACACTTTAATCCTAGATGACTTCCTTCTAAATAATTAACCCAAAAATCTTCATATAAACTGAAATAGTCGATACTAGATACCACTTGTAATAAGAATGATAGTTATAATCTGCTATAGGAATATACTTATGCCTCTAACATGATACAGCTGGTGTCTAAGGATTACAATGAAAGTGTTATTCAGAATTTGTAATGTATGACCCTTATTAATCTGTTACATGTAACATCTCTGGTGGGAACTGTGCAATGACTATGTGCTGTCCTATATTACAGAGAAACCTTTATGTTGTTTCTGATACAACTGTAAACTCAGGTTGCCAGAGTTCTCCCTGACATTTATAGCTATGTCTGATTATTCCTTTGAAGTATACGGATAATGGTGTCATTCCTCATTGTTGACTTCTAATCCGAGCAACTGAGTAAGCCCAAGGCGGATGCTTGATTGAGAAGACCAGAACCAGTAATAATAATATCTCTTCCTTTTTGGATATTGTGAAATATCAGCTTTTGATCAAACTTCTATTATATCTTCTTCATATGATCTATCAGTGTATGTCCCCCCTAATGAGAGATTGCGATTCTTCTTCTATACCATGTGATTGGGATGAGGAACTACGTAGATGAGACATGTCTCGTGGATTGTGGCGATTGCCTACCTTCATCACACTACTTCCTTGTAGTTGCATCCTTTCATTATTAATGTTATCCACCGCATCATTATCCTTATGTCGATTTATCTATAATTAATGAGTCATGACCTTTTATTAGTCTTCTTACAAACCGGTGATTAATATATCTTCTCCACTAATCAATTAATATACTTAAAGCTTGGACAATATCATGTTGCCCTCAAGGATGGATGGTCTTCTTTCCTTAATTGAATAGTCGCCGTTTATTAATGGTGTTTATTTATATGTTAGCCTTTGCCGATATTGTGATTATGCCCAAATGTTCCCAATGGTAAATATTAATCACAATTATTGCTATAAACCTGGTCGGTCTCTTGACAACCACATTGGTCCTTTCGTCCTTGATAGAGATCAGTGATCTCCTCACCATGCTTTGATTCAATACCTCCCCAATAATTTGTATTGTTAGTGATGACCGATATGGTATTCGATATCTTTAATTGCTTTTAGTCATCTGTTCAATGATAATCTTGCTGATACACGGATGCCATGTTTTCTTTATAAAGGTCTTCCCTTGATTAGAAACACGCGAGTATAAAGCACTGATATTTCTTGATTGATACTCATATTCAGATTTCGATCACTACTTATGCTTTGGTCTATTCCTTGTAGCCTTATGTCTTCATCTCTACATCTGATCAATCCATGGTGATACGGTGCACATGTTGGAGGCCCCTACTACAGAACCAGTATTCTTCCACATAATCGTGTAGCTGCATAGAGGTGCTCGACAATGGAGAATAAATCATAGTGTCGTGCTCAAGTTATTACCACTGAGTATATCACATGATGTTTATGGTTACAGCAACACACACATACTTCTCTTGATCAATAAACACCATCGTCATGATTTCAATTATCTTCTGATACTCATATGATCACCCATATAGAATGCCTTCCATAATTGGTATCGGTTTACAATTTCGTCATCTTCTACGACTAAGATAATTTCGTTTCATACCATTACTATAGCCTTGTGCTTTAGAAACCTTTTCTTCGATTCCTCAAACTACAAGCTTTCACGGCAAGCCAACGCAAGACTGTTGGAGTCTAGTGGGGACATCACACATTACAATTCCAAAGGTATAGCCAACGCAAGACTGTTGGAGTCTAGTGGGGACATCACACATTACAATTCCAAAGGTATCCCCCACCTCCTAGAATTGTTCAAGCATCATAGAATGTCTCCATAAAGGAGATGCTTTATCACTTTTATATTTTTTTGTTTGCATCCACACCCATTGAACTTGAACTACTGGCCATTCTTGTAATCTCATTTTGCTATTATAAGAAATACAATTTTAAATTATAAAAAAACATGAAAACCTACAATATGTACAAACTAACAAAAGTTCAAAACAAAGATCAAAATACATTATAACAAATGATGAAACTTGTTTCTTTTTTTCTAAAAAAGAAACCTAAAAAATTCATCAAAAAAATTGAAAAAATTTGTTAAAAGACTAGAGAATAGGGTAATATGTTTACCTTAGATGATTAAATCTCTTTTGTGCAAGCTATCTTTCCTCCTTTGGCACTCCTTGATCAATCACCTTCGAAAAAAAACCAGCTGCCCTTCAAAATGCCAAAATGAGAACTTGGAGTGGAGAGTAAAATATTCTGTGTAGGGTGAAATGATGCTTTTAGGGACATTTTTTAGGGTTTCAATGCAGAAAAAAAATTTAAAATATATATTTTAATTTTGTTTTGGGCACTTTTTGGCCCTAGGACCAACGAGTGTGCCCCAAACGCCCAAGTTTCCCTATGAGTATGCAGTTCACCCCCAGTTAGCCCCAAGTACGCCCCAAGGAACTCAATGCGTCTGGGGTGTACCCTGGGTGTACTCGAGTGTACCCACAAGTGAACCCAAACCCAGGTGAATCGGGTTTGCGTGCAGCAGGCAAAACCTATGTACCCTGCAATGTAAGAAATAAGCAGTACAATCCAAAATAAACTAAAATCAATATGGAAAGCAATATTTTACTAAAAAATTTAAACCTGCCACTTTCCTCTACTCAATTCAATTGCATCCTTCAAATGTCAACTACATCTATACTAAATATCCAAGACTCCAGCTGCAACAAAGTCAACTGCTAAAAAAAGTCTTCCCAATCAAGCCCATTTCCCTTGCTAATCCTGCAACCCCTAAAAATCCCTCACATGAAATCTGCCCTATAAGTCTTCCCTCAACATCTTATTAGCAAACCTCTATAACAATCTATACGCTACTTCAAAAAATGGAAGAAGGGGCTGGTATTGCACTTTTTCAACAGTGTATGTCACTGTCAAAATTCAATGGCAAAAAAAAATCAGATTGGTCTCCAAAACAGCATGACCTCAAATGAAATGCTTGTACTTGCCAAGGATGTACCATCAGCATCTACATAAGAGATAACAGCTATTTGGGAACTATTCTCTAATTGAAGTAACAAAAGAAGCTAACTGAAGTTATCAGTACAAGGCACAAAACGAAGGACAAAGAGACAACATATAAATGTTACCAATCAAAATAATCATGAGGCTTAGAACCTAAATGGTACGTGAGATCTCAATCTTCCAAAAACGATCCCTCTTACCATTCCCAGAAATTGGACCCATCTACAATGAATTTCAGAACAAAACAATGGAAACAAGTTCATCTTCCATACTACATGTCACCACCAGCCTTCAGACTTACAGATTACTAAACAGTAAACAGCCATTGTTGTTGTTTATAGCTTCTTGTTCCAAAACAGTTGCTTGGTACTCTTGTGTTACACTAACATATCTAAATATGTTACTACTTTTCTATCTATAGGTTGAAACACTATATTTCTCTAGATCTTTCTCTCGAGTCTCAACTTAGTAAGGGTTTTACCAAATAGAATTTTATCCTGTTCAAACTTCATGTTAAATTCCTTTGATAAATTAGTTTCAAATTTTATTTATTAGAAAAAATAGATATTTCAAAAATACAACTGACGGGCACAAAAATCAAAAAATTATCATGCTAAAAATGTAGGTTTCTTTATCATCAATATAAGATTTTTCTTAAACAAACCAATCTGTCCCTGAGATTCCTTCTTCTTCATTGGACCACCTTTCTTCCTGTCAATACATTATATTTTGCATGGCATTTTAAAAACTGATTTACTGGTGCCCATTTTGACTCTAGCCTATTACAGGTAAATGATACTATATTCAGCCAGAGACCTCAGGCTGCTTTTCCTGTCTAGAAGCTTAATGGAATATTTTTCCCTACTGTAATTTGACATCAACAAATCCTTCCATAAAGTATTATCCGTTGTGTATACTTGACTTACATTGTCAGTTTGACTTCTATGATCATCCTTTTTGTCATGTGTTTGCAATGGGAACTGGAGGAAATTGATGATTAAGATAGCTTATAGTTCTAACCTTTGCTCTGTTTAAAATGTGTGGAAAGACAAAATCTAACTAAATATCTCCCTTTTACTAGCATATAGAGGAAAGCTATCTAAAGAACAAATCTCTCACAAACATAAATTATTCATGAAGCATTTATGTCCTAGAGAATAAAATGAATCATAGAATTGACCTTGGAAATGGTAGGATGCATTGTCCCTTTGTGTGATGCTGCCAGTCCGAGCATTGTTCCAATCATTGTAGCTTCATGGGTCTGTTAAGAGATGAAAAAATTAGAATAACCCAATTTCATACAAATAGCTGTAGATGCTAAAAACAAGATGACCGGAAAAGTCAGAATGGAAATAATGTATTCAATTTTTTAGTAATTGTCATATTAATTGTAATTCTGCAATCCTTTTGACTGGGTCTAGCACTTGTTGCAAGTTGTTCGTCAGGCCCACTTGTAATATTCAAGATTATTCCAGAAACATAAATTCAGAAATAGTATTGCAAGCATTGTCTTTAGACAATAAGAACACCTTTGTGATATGGAGAAAAAGTTGTATTGTTTGTAAACATCATATTTCTGCATAAATAACTATGCACCTTTGCCTTTTGCCATACTAATAAAATCACATAGAAGTGACAATTCCACGAAATACATACAATTACCTATTTATAGAAGCGGGGGCTGTGCAAGGCATCACTAAAGATGCAGTCATGTGAAAAGATATGTTCAAGACAATGAGAGAAACCATAGGAAGCACATTAAGTCCCCATTTTTAAATAAAAATGAAAACATCAAATGAACTTCTGTAAACGATAAGCATCATTTGGGAAGCACATTATTTTCTCAAAAAAAGCATTGCTGTGGTCCATTGAACTATGGTAGATTTATTCTGCGCTGGTAACTATTTTGATGTAAACAATCCATTAGAATGCTCATCCAGGTTGTCATAAAATTAGATTTGTAGGATCAATTTTACAATTACTCACCCAGATTGACTTTAAGATCTAAAATATTTCATATCTGGAAGTACAGGAAATAATGTTTAAGTCTATAGCTGAATCTGACACATTTATAGACATCATGGCCTATGATACACGGACATGTCCCCATGATTTATTGTCATTGATGTCAAAGGAGATAGTTGCTAAAGCAAATCACCAAAGCCCACTATATCCAAAGGCAGGATTTCATCTATCAATGGCAGCAATAATATTAGATAAAGTTCCTCATTTTATGCAGGCCTGGCCAACCCATCTCTAGATGGTGCCCATATTAAGAGGTGTTTAAAAATAAAAATAAAAATAAAAGTACATCTCACTAGGGCCCACATTGCATAGGGAGCCACCCAATTTGTGGGTATTAAAATTATAAATCAATTAATTTCCAAAGGCGCCAACCCCTCTTGACTTTGGCGCCCAATTTGAAAGGGTGTTTGAATAAAATAAAAATTTGTTGTATGCCCTCATGGCTGATCTCCTTCAAAAGTCACCCCTCTCAGGTGAAAGGGTGTATTTGGCAAAGAATATTAGAAGATAATTTTGAGATGAGAGTTGTAAGCATTTTTCCATTTGAATATCATTCATATGAAGAGCAAAACTGAAAAAGATATTTGAGCAGATTTATAAGAAATATCTGAGCACATTTATGAGACATACTGGAGCAGATTTATTGCAGATTCTTGAAAGAGGTTTTAAGCAAATTTTGAAGAGGTTTTGACAAAATTTGAGAAGGGTGTTATCGGAAAAAATGTATAGTTTAGTAATGTTAATTATTGATAGTTAGTTAGCCGACGGGTAGGTAGTTGGAGTCGCGACGGTTGTGTCGCACCCCTTCGGCTGTCATATATTGTACCACCTCCGGGTGTTGGGGGACATGTAATGTTGGCGACAGATTATAATATGAACATCTTTTGACATTAATGGCAAGCTTATTCTGGTACTTCTTTTGTATTTGCATTGTGCATTGCTGTTCGATTTCTGTATTCTTCCTGTTTACCCAGTGAGGTAAACATTTGGCGCCGTTGCCGAAATTTTTTCGGGAGGGACGGGAATATACTACATGGCACAGGGATAATGGGACAACCATTGCCCGAGGGGACGAGCAGTAAACCTGACGAGGATCACCAAGAACTGTTCGAAGGAGAACGAGCACTCACAAAAGATTTCTCTTGCATCCTTCAGGCGGCCATCGAAACACACGTACGGAGGGAAGCCACCATTGAGGCTGTTCCAGAGGATGCTGCGTGGAGCACGCTTGGTGTAAGCCCGGCGGTGAATCGGTTGATGAGCAATTTGCCTAACCTTTTGGCTCAAGCATTTTTGGCTCTTCAAAACCGCAGAGAAGACACCTACCGTGAGAACCGACGACAACACATCTTACGAGAATTTCATGAGCGCCAGGATGACGGACGTAGAGAGGACCGACGAAGGACAAATAATCCTTAAATTGTGAAGGGAGAGAAATAAAGAACACTGTTGGAAGCGAAGAATTATGTTGATTGTATACAAAAGAATGAATTAATAAAGACTGTTGTGTTTTGGTTTATGTGTTGTGAAACATGAAATTGTACCACAATTAATGCCCAATTTATTGAATAAAGACAGAAATAAGAAATTAGAAACCGACGAGTGGGAGGCTGCGCAGAAGGCTTTGATTCTGGAACAACGTGTAGAACGTAGACGGAGGCTGAGGCAACTTGCCGAAGGACGACCTGCCGAAGGGTTGCCCGAAGGGAACCAAGGAGGTGTCACGGAAGGTGCAGAAGCCGAGGGGAATTTCTACGCATCGCCGGACTACTGTAGAGCAAGAAGCCTCGAAGAGTTTCTGGAGGAAACTAGGTTACGGAGAGAACTAGTTGAAGAGACTCGAGATCGGTTCAAAAACTTATCTCTCACGCCACAAAGGGAGGATCACAGAAGGGAGCCGAGCACAGGTGACAGCGAAGGGGGAGCTAACCGCACGGTAGTCGCTCTCACACCACAAAGGGAGGATCACCGAAGGGAGCCAGGCACCGGCGAAGGGGAAGCTAACCGCACGGTAGTCGCTCTCACGCCACAAAGGGAGGATCACCGAAGGGAGCCGGGCACGGGTGACGGCGAAGGGGAAGCTAACCGCACGGTAGGTACAAGGCAGAACACCGTACCTTTGGTCACCACCACAAGAGACATCAGCGGCATCAGAGGGAGCAGCGCCGGAGGGCAGACACGGCCACAACCACCTCCAAGTGGACGACTTCCATCAATGGCGACCAAACAGAAGTTGCCCAAATTCAACGGGGATAGCAAAGATGATCCCGCACGGCATTGCCGTACCTGCGAAACCATCTGGACAGCCAACGGGGTGACTGACCAGGATGAATGGAGAAAGCAGTTCCCCGCCACACTGAGAGGAGTGGCTATTGACTGGTATTCAGACTTGGATAAAACCGGGGTAACTACGTGGGATGAACTGAAGAAAGCATTCGAGAAGGAATTTCGGCTTCTCCGAGATGATAATGAGATAGTCTCGGAAATCTATGGAACAAAGCAAGGAAAGAAGGAGACCGTACGGGCATATGGCCGCCGGCTAAAGGAATTAGTCGGAAAGATGGAAAGCCAACCGGCTGATGGCTTAAAGAAGCGGTGGTTTGTCGAGGGTCTGAACCCTAAGCTACGACGAAAGATGAAAATTGTGCCTCCGACCTCCTACGATGATGCATACAACCGGGCCATGGATTTGGAAAGTGAAAATAAGACGGCCAAAAAGAAGAAGAATAGATCTTTGTCATCCTCTGAAGATGATACGTCGGAAGAAGAGAGTAGCAGTGATGAGAAGCCGAAGAAGAAAGTCACGGCTCTTCAGAAGGATATGGAACGGATGTTAAAAGAGTTTAAGACAATGAAGGGGACCACAGGCAAGGATGATGAACTGTGGTGCACGGATTGTAAGGAGAGCGGCCACACAAAGGGTGCCTGTCCCAAGAAGGCACTCTGTGACATCTGCCAGATCATGGGACATTCTACGAAGGAATGCCCATACAATCTGAAGGCACGTAACCAACAAGTGCTCTTTGCACATGAGCAGCCCTCCACATCGGATTCAAACAATAATGCATCTTCCGGAGGCTACCGGGGAAACCGACGAGGCGGACGAGGGAATAATAATAATACCACCAGAAACAGGGTCCAATATGATGCAAAGGGACGCCCGATGATTCAATGTAGGGCTTGCAATCAATGGGGTCATTACGCACGAGAGTGTAATAACAATGACACCGCTCAAAAGCTATGTCGGTGGTGTGGGCCCGGTGACCATGAAGATGCCGAATGTCCGAAGTCTGGCGTAGGGGCCAATCTGATCGATATCGAAGGCAACACACGGGGTAAAGAAGCCATCCTTGCTCTTACCCGAGGGCAGGCAAAGGAAGCCCGATACCCCCATCCCCGCACGGAGAAGCAGAGAATGACGGAGGCAAGGGAGGAAATAGAAAGGGCCATGAAAGCCCAACGGAGAGAGACACACGAGTCATCTGGACCCTACTGCACAGACGCGGAGAGGAACATTGTATGGCAGATGCTCCAAATGGAGGTACCTGTGAAACTGGAAGACCTCCTACACACCATACCGCAATTGGGGACAATGTTGTTGGGCACAAAGGTTGATAAACCCAAACCGGGAGACATGGACGCTCCCATACTAGGAAACTCGGCAACAAACCCAGTTGTACTTACCGTCAACAATGGCCGACACCCAGCCGTGGTGGAGATGGGCATCCTGGGCACCATCCTGACAGATACTATAGTAGACGGCGGTTCCGGAGTAAATGTCCTTCCGGAGGACACATGGAAAAAGCTAGGAAAGCCCACTCTGTGGCCACCTACGTTTAACCTACTAGGTGCAGACCAGCACGGGATTAAACCCCTCGGCATGTTGATGGCACAGCAAGTCACCTGGGTGCACAACCTTTTGTACTCGACTTCGTGGTCATTCCATTGAAGCAGAAAGGGTACGACGCCATACTTGGAAGAGGATGGTTGGTGGCAGCGAAAGCAAACCACAATTGGAAACGAAATACACTCTCGATGGAGAGCGGAGGCAAGAAATTCACTATTGATCTCCGGACGCAGTTGGTGAGCAAGGAACTTGCCTCTTCCTCGGGATCTGAATCCGAAAGGGAAAATGACCCACGAGACGAAGGGAGAGAGGGGATGGATCCAGATGCCGAAGACATATTAAAAATCGGAGGTTGCTGTTCGAAGGATGACACAGATTCACTAAATGGATTGTTCCATTGGCAGCAGGAGGACTATGAGATGTTTTCACCCTCCTATAACATATTAAGCGTCGAAGGAGAAGGAGAGGAGCCAGATCAATATCCTCCAGAATACGGGGAGTATAAGGAAGGAGAAGCCACAATGGACACCGTACCCGCACATCAATTTAGAAACAAGGAGGCTATGAAGTATGAAGAACCGACGCTGAAACCTTTGAATCTAGGTACGGAGACGGATAAGAAAATCATCTTGGTAGGAGATGATTGGAACCCAGTACTGAAAACGGCCGCATTCAAGATTTTCACCGAGTACAAAGATGTATTCGCATGGACTTATAAGGATTTGAAGGGAGTCCCACCGGAGTTATGTGTTCATTGTATTCTGTTGGTACCAGGCGCAGTACCAGTACGGCAGCGACCGTACAGGATGAATAAAAACTATGCAGCAAAAGTACAAAAAGAGATTGAACGAATGCTGGAGGCCAAGATTATCTTTAGAGTATAGAATAGCGAATGGGTATCCCCCATCGTAATATCTCTCAAAAAGGATGGTAACGAGATCCGGATTTGTGTGGACTTCCGGCGACTCAATGCAGTTACCATCAAGGATCCATTTCCCATACCGTTCACGGACTCCATTCTTGAAGAGGTGGCCGGCCATGAAATCTATTCATTTATGGATGGATTTTCCGACTATAATCAAATATCAATAGCGGAGGAAGATACACTGAAGACGACATTTGTGGTGGAGGATGGAGTATATGCTTACAACCGGATGCCCTTCGGTCTCTGCAATGCTCCGGCAACGTTCCAACGAATAATTCTCCACATTTTTGATAAGATGTCCGTGGGTAAATTCAAGGCGTTCCTAGATCATTGGTCCATCTACAGCGGGGAGGAGACGCATCTGAAGGCACTGGGAGAATGTATGGACAGGTGCCGGAGGGCACGACTCGCACTGAAACCTAAGAAATGCAGATTCATGGTACCTCAGGGTAGACTACTCGGGCACATAGTGTGTAAAGCGGGACTTAAAACAGACCCGGACAAAGTTCGGGTGATTGTGGAGATGGAACCCCCACATGATGTCTCAGGGGTAAAATCTTTTTTGGGACACATCGGATATTACCGAAGGTTTATAAAAAATTTCTCCCAGATATCTTACCCCCTGGATAACCTCACAAGAAAAGGGGAACCGTACGTATGGGGA
The DNA here is from genome assembly GCF_030272615.1 of Cryptomeria japonica. Classification (NCBI taxonomy): domain Eukaryota; kingdom Viridiplantae; phylum Streptophyta; class Pinopsida; order Cupressales; family Cupressaceae; genus Cryptomeria; species Cryptomeria japonica. The sequence goes on along the minus strand of NC_081415.1, from coordinate 581,733,613 downwards.
ACGGCGCAGTCGGAATCCTTCGAAGAATTGAAATCACGACTGTTGGCGGCACCAATATTGGCCTACCCAAACTGGGACAGAGAATTTCATGTGCACGTCGACGCCTCCAACTATGCAATACGTGCAACATTAGCACAAGTTGGGGATCATGGGTTGGATCACCCGGTCTACTTCGCCAGTAGACTACTCTCGAAAGCTGAGAAGAATTATAGTACAACTGAACGGGAAGCGCTCGGCATGGTTTACGCAGTACAGAAGTTCCGGCATTATTTGTTGGCGACACCCTTCACCTTCTATGTAGACCACCAAGCTTTGATGTACTTGGTGAATAAACCTATTATTCAAGGACGGGTGAGTCGGTGGCTGTTATTACTGCAAGAATTCACATTCAACATTATAGTACGGTCAGGGAAGAGCCATGTGATCACTGACCAACTGTCACGAATCAAGTCGGGAGAACGAGCGGAGGGGGTGAATGATGATTTCCCCGATGCGCACTTATTCCGGATTGAGGTTTTACCATCCTGGTACACTCATATTGGCGAATACCTATCGACATCCCAGTTCCCTCAGGACATGCCACCAGGGGAACGACGCAAATTGGTCCTAAGGAGCCGAATGTTCCAACTGATCAATGGACTCCTTTACAAAATGGGGACAGATCAAGTACTCCGCCGATGCGTGATGGAGGAAGAGATACCGGGGATTTTGAAGGAAGCACACGAAGGACCCGCAGGAGGTCATATGGGGCCGGACACGACGGCCAGGAAAGTACTGTTAGCCGGACTATGGTGGCCGACGCTACACAGCGACACCAGAGAATGGGTCGGAAGCTGTGATACATGCCAGAGGGCCGGAAAACCACTAAAACGAGACTTCATGCCATTAAACCCTTCAGCGGCACAAGAGTTATTCGAACGTTGGGGGCTTGATTTTGTGGGGCCTTTAAAAGTCAGCAGACCGCGGCGATGTACATACAACGTGGTAGCTACAGAATACTTGACAAAATGGGTCGAAGCACGGGCCCTACCTAATAACACCGCTGTGAGTATAGCCAGATTTATCTATAAACAAATTATCACGAGATATGGAATTCCGCTCCAGATAACCAGTGACAGAGGAGGCCATTTTGTGAACCATGTGGTGAGACTCCTCACGACGGAGTTCAAAATTTTTCACTCCTTGTCCAGTCCGTATTATCCGAGGGCCAATGGTCAGGCGGAGGCGACCAACAAGATTCTGGTTTCAGTCATCTATAAGTCGTGCGGGGTAGAAAAGGAAGATTGGGAGGAGCGACTACCGTCAGTGTTATGGGCATACCGCACCACCTACAAAGTAACGACGGGCCAGACACCATTTCAATTAATGTACGGACAGGAAGCGGTAGTACCGATAGAGTTCATGGTGCCAAGTCTCCAAATTGCTATTGAGAATAAACTTGGCGATATGGAGAGCCTGAGGGAGCGCCTGTATGCCCTAAACAAACTCGATGAACGAAGGCTGATGGCACAATGGGTGACAGATGTGGCCCAGCAACGAAGGAAACATTGGCACGACCAACACATTCAGCGGGCGAGGTTCACCCCGGGGCAGTTAGTCTTGAAATATAATGGACGAAACGAAATTAAACCGGGGAAATTCAAAGTCCGATGGTTAGGGCCCTTCCGGATACGTGAGGTCAACACGAACGGGGCAATAAAGTTATGGACACTGGATGGGAAGGAGATACCAGACGCGGTCAACGGATCGAAACTGAAAATCTATCACGAACGGAGGGAACCGGGAACCCCCAGTCAGTCAGTCGCTCCAAAAAATTAGAAAATTAAAAATAAAATAAAATATATATATATACGAAATTTTGGAAAAAAAAAAAAAAAAAAAAGGCCACCGTACGGTGGACACGCGGTGGCACCACCGACGGTGGGACCACCGTGCGGTGGAACCACCGACGGTGGAAGCCACCGTGCGGTGGAAGTCACCGAAGGCCCGCGTGAGTATAAAGGGCGCCCAACGTAGGAAATAAAACACACGCCACCACGCGGTAAGGAACGTCGCCGAAGGGGAAGGGGAACGCACAAAACGCAGCAAGTTTAAACCGCCGAAGGGAAACAAGGAGATACTGCCGGGGATAGAAGAAGCCACCGAAGCCGCGAAAAGATAAAATGCCATCGTACGAAGGAACACCACGCCGCAAGGAGGAGGCACCGCTGAGGAAGGAAGAAGGAAGCCACCGTGCGGTGGAAGCGAAGAAGGAAGAAGCGCTACCAAAGGAGTTGATGCCAATTAAATCATAGGAGTCACGGTGTCCGTGCCCGTTTCCAGAAGTCATACAGTTGATTTTTTTGTCAACATTGGACCTGGGGCTTGATATTTCTGTGAACACCGTGCGGTCAATAAAACAAAACGCACCGCACACATGCAGCGCGAAGCCACGAACAAAGTCTACCGTGCGGTGGGCACGTAGACACAAACAAGTCCACAGCGACAAGCTTGGGTTGGCTCCTCCCGGTGTCTACCACACGCCCAACGCACAGGCACATACAAGGGATCACCTCCGCACAGTTTTAGCTGCCCGGAGGCAGTTAGCCGCTTTTTGCAACGACACGGCTAAAGTCAAGAATCAGTTGCAGGAAACTAATGGAGTCTGCAGGAAAAAGGAATTGGAAAAAACGGTTGCAGGAGGACAGCCACATGAATAAGGATACGCAAGTTCTTCCTTCGGGTGTTCGCATAGCCGGTAACACAATGCACGCCAGGTAGAAGAGAAAGGCACCACAGCAGCATGCCGCACAAGGGAAGAACGCATTGACCCCACAGCATATCACCTTTGAGGGATTGAATGGGTCCGAATGTAGGAAGTGGTGGCAGGATACACCAGATGATGATTTGGTGAAGAAGAGCCTTCGGAAAGCAGGAGTGAAGTGGGTCGTCCGAATGCCTGTGTTTGCTATCCGTGAGTATGAGGGAGCATTACGATTCATGGTTGATACATTTGATAGCCATTCACAGACGAGTACTTTTGAGTACCTGGGGAAAGATATCACGGTATCCTTCAAACCTGCAGATTTTACGAGAGTGTTTGGCATTCCAGGAGTACATGGCAAGAAAGTGGAATTGAAAGCTAAAAAGATGACGCGGGAGGAAAAAGTATTGGATTAAACGAGTATCCCAAGACTTGACCACAGCAGAATTAGAGAGCATTGTTGGTGCCACGAAGAGCCGTGGGATGCGTAGGTCTTTTGTTGCAGAGGGCCATTGGCGGTGTATAATGGACGTCATCAAGAGTAGGTTGACAGGGTCTGGTAGGGCATCGGACATCGCTCTCCCGCAGATCATATTGATGAATGGACTTCTGAATGGCGTTGTGTATGATTGGGCTACATTGTTATCAGAGCGGATGTGCGAGTTCTTGATGATGGAGCATCGCACGTTTTACATGCCCCACTATGCCATCGAATTGTTTTTGGAGGCCACGCGAGAAGTAGTACCGGAGGCAGAATTGGAGATACAGCCACAAAGACCATTGGAAGATGGTGAGCCTCCTATCATGCATTGGAGACACCTTGACATTGGTCATTCCTCCGCGAAACGGAAAAGGATAGTAGAGACCCCCTCGGCAGAACCTGATAGTGGAAGAGAGACTTCCAACAGCGAAGAGACTTCGGAAGAAGAGGATTCGGCGGAGGATAGTAGCAGTAGGGCGACAGAAGAGGAGAGGATGGAGCCTGCGGGGGAGCGAGTCTTGTTTGCGCCACCCTCACTACCACTTGGCACACTTGTGAGGTCATCCGCGGGAGTGGGAGGCACGTCGATTCCAGCTTTTGGGGAGGGCCACACACCCGTTGCGCTTGGGCCCATGCAGTAGGTGGCATCACCTTCCATCGTACCACCTCCGCAGGCTAGTGCGCCACCCGCGGGACCGCCTCCAGCCATAGAGGCACGTGCAGAAGGCATGGTGGAGTCGTGTGGATCACCGCAGCAGGTAGTGGCAGAGGAGGAGCACAGGGAGGGGGTCGACGCAGAGCCTCAGGTGCGGTTGGACGTTGTGGGATCCAAGGCAGTAGTGACTGTGTCGGCCTCTTTGTTGGAGGAGCCTCTGGAGAGACACACTGTAGAAGTGGAGAGAGGCCCGGAGGTGTTCAGTACGGATCCATCAGTGGAGGCTATGGGGAGTTGGCTGACCTGGCGATTTCAGATGACGATGATGCCACCAGTAGGAGCTACTGTATTTTCACCCCGGCGAGAGCCTCTGACGAAGGTGTTAGACTTGGTGGATTCATCGAGCGAGACACCAGTAGGGCATGAGATAGGAGAAGTCATCCCTGCTATCCAGGAGCAGGTAAGGGTAGAGGAGACACCCTTGTGCCAGCAGGATACAGCAGTTTTGGTTCCACTCGAGCCTCCTGCACCTATATCGGGGTCCCAGCCTTCGGGGCAGGATGGGGAGGACATTGAGGCGTACTTAGCAGACATGGTGACGAGGGGTCGGCGAGTGGTGGCAACGGCTCAGACACGAGCTTTGCAGCAAGTTGTGGAGGAATTAGAGCAGGTCCTCCAGTTTATGCGGGTCGGTTGTTCGACAGCTTTTGTTACATGCTGAGTCACAAGGGTGGCCAGCTATTCAGACAGATGCAATGCTCAAGGCTTGGAGAGTGCCTCAGCCTGTCGTGGAGAGTAGGGTGACTACTCTCGTCCGACAGATTGAGCAGGTTCACAGGGATGCCTACTATGCACTGCGGCAAACGCAGCATGAGTCCGCGGTCCGCGAGGCTGCTCGTGTAGAGATAGAGAGAGATCTCGCCAGATAGCAGGCTTCGTGGGCAGCCAAGAGGACGCAGCTGTTAGCACAGCTTGAGACAGCCCGTGCAGAGAAGGTTGCGGTTGACATCCGCCTGTCGGAGGAGCAGAGGGCGCGGAGCCTTGTGCAGCAGGGGTTGGAGGCTGTTACTGCAGAGCGAGGTTTGTTACAGACTCAGTTGGTCGATATGACAGAGTCCACGAATACCAAGGAGGAGGAGTTGCTGGAAGCTGCGCATATGGTGAAGACGGCTTTAGAGAAGGTATTGGTGGCGGAGCGGGATGTGGCAGCACGCACTCAGCAGGTTTATGACCTCCGCGCCCGCCTGGCGGCCCAGACACCAGTATCCCAGCCTTCGACTTCAGGGACGCTTCCTCAGCCCCCTCCTTGACTTTGTTTTGGGTGTACATATGCATTGTCTCCATTTTGTTGTTAGTCGTCGGAGACGACTTCTTTTTGGGGGGGATGATGTTATCGGAAAAAATGTATAGTTTAGTAATGTTAATTATTGATAGTTAGTTAGCCGACGGGTAGGTAGTTGGATTCGCGACGGTTGTGTCGCACCCCTTCGGCTGTCATATATTGTACCACCTCCGGGTGTTGGGGGACATGTAATGTTGGCGACAGATTATAATATGAACATCTTTTGACATTAATGGCAAGCTTATTCTGGTACTTCTTTTGTATTTGCATTGTGCATTGCTGTTCGATTTCTGTATTCTTCCTGTTTACCCAGTGAGGTAAACAAAGGGGAATAGGAGCTGATCCAAGAAGACATTCCACATAATTATCATATAGTTATTTTGAAGGTCAGTGCCTTCTATCTAAGGAGATCGGGAGGTTGGTGTCTCTCATTAAAAGAAATTGCTGTCTCTCGCTGGGTTGTTACCCACTTGAAAGGGATTAGTGTCTCTTGTGGATTGCTGCCTACAAAGCTTTGTAAAGAAGATTTTCAATTTGTTGAGGTTGGATTTGGATGGCAGATCAAGCAGTAATTCACCGTCGTTTTCACCCCAAAGGGTTTCCTCATATTGCCTCTTATTTGTGTGGATGTTTCCCATTTATTCATTGGGAATAATAAAATTTTGATAAGTAAAAGATTGTCTTATACTGATTCAACGCCCCCTCCCAGTATAAATGTCTGTGTTTCTTCAATTGATCAAAGTGGGTTTTTTTAAAAATAGCCTAACCACTTGAAGGAAGATCTCAATAATACACATCGCGTACCAAGAAGGTTTCTCTTCAAATCAAGCTCCACTGTTTGATGAAACTAACTATGCCTTTTGGAGCATAAGGATGCGCACTTATTTAATGACTCTTGGATTTAATATATGGCAATCAATTGTGAATGGATATGTGGCACCATCTTCTCCACTGACAAAGCAAGCCAAAAAGAGGTCAAGTGAAAATAATACTAAAGCAATGAATACAATTCTATGTGACCTATCTGAATCCTAATTTGTCAGCGTTATGCAATGCACATCACCAAAAGAAATGTAGGACAAGCTTCAAAAAACCTATTAAGGAGATGATGAAGTGAAGAAGGCCAAGCTCCAAACCCACAGGAGACGATTTGAAAGTTTGAAGATGAAGGGCAAGAGAAAAAAATGCAAGCTATCTACTTTGTGTGGATCAAATTGTCAACACTATCCATGGTCTTACAGAGAAGATTGAGGATGGAACAATCGTGCAAAAGGTATTAAGCTCTCTCCCCATGTGATTTGATGCAAGAGTTTCTACCATTTAATAAATGAAGGATCTAGACACTTTGAAGATGGACAAGTTGCATGGGATCCTCACAACATATGAAATGAGAATTGAGAAGGAGAAGAGATAAAAGCTAGAAGCCACTTTCAAAGCATCTAAGAAGATGAAGAAGAAACAACCCAAATCAAGTGAAAATTCAAGTGATGAAGAAGAAACTCACTTTGTGAGGAAGCTCAAGAAAGGATCTAGCAAGCACCAAGGTAAGTATACTCTTAAATGCTTTTGTTCTAGTAATATAGTTCATTTTTGCTACTAAGATTTATAGGCTTAGAGTGAAAGTAGTGAAGACGAAGAAAACTATAGCAAAAGGAAATGAAGGAAACATCAACATAACAAGACAAAGTCCACATTAGGGAAGCATGAAAAGAAGAATAACCTCTAAAAGCATAAGAAAAGCCTCTACATCTAAGAAGATAATAGCTCATCTAAAGAAAGCGATGGAAGCTTCTTTGACAGTGGTCGACAAGAGATTCTATTCATGGAAATGGAAACAAGAGATGATGCCTCCGGATGTAAAAACAAAGAAAAAGAAGCAAAGTTAGAAGGGCAAGAGAAGGGGATGTTGTAGTAGATTTGCGGGAAGAACTTATTTGTGCTACAGACGAAATCAAGAAGCTCAAGAATAATTCAAAGCTAAAACTACAAATTCAAGAGGATGATGAGTCTAAGGCAAAGCTATCTCAAAATCTTTGAATCGGAAAGGATGATCATGGATCTAAAGATTCAAATTGAGGAAGCAAAAAGAATTGAAGAAATTGTAAAAGATTAGAAAGGGACAGGAATTGGATTGTGAGAAATTAGAGCTCGAAATTGTTTCCCTAAGGAATGACTTGGAGAAATATGGTGATCAATTAAATCGAAGCATAAAGTTTGAAAAGAACGCCAGAATACTAGAGGAAATTATCAACTCCCAAAGATCACCTTTAATCAATACTAGTCTTGGCTTTGAGGAAAATCAAAAGACAACCAAAGATGACGCAAGTTCTAAGGCCATAGAACTATGAAAGAAGATGAATGAAGAAAAGTCTAAAGGTTATGCCACTACACTCAAGAACTCTATCAATAGTAGCACCAAGAAGGAAAGAGGTAATATCTCACAAAAGAATAACATTCCTTGCAAAGACAACCATGAGAGATTCAAAAGATCATTCCCACCAAGGCATTCTCATATGTCCAAGTTCCAACATTCCTTCCTTGGCTATTACTTCTTTTGCTATTAGTTTGACCATAAAGCAGTGGATTGTAGAATTCATACAAGGAATGATTTTCGTTTCTCCAAGAGGAACTATAATTCATTTGCCCCTGTAATGGAATACAACATCATATGCCACAAGTGCAACAACTACAAACCTGTAACATGTTTTTGTACATGCTATTATGGAACTTCTAAGACAAAACAAAAAAGAGGATGTTTGTGACAAGCAAAAGAAGGAACACACTAAAGTTTGGAAGAAGCGAGAGCAAAAAATGAAGGAAAGATCCAAGCTTGTACAAATTTCCCTACATTCTGAAAATTAGAAATACAAATGATATGTTGGTAGTGGATGCTCAAGCCACATGACAGGTGATAAGAGCAAATTCCTCACCATGAAGAAAGTGAATGAACGGACAATGAAATTTGGGGACAGCGCTATATCAAATATAAAAGGAAAAGGTAATCTTAATTTGGATAATTGAAAAACAAAAAATGAGAATGTTCTATATATTGAAGGATTGAAGCATAATCTCATAAGTGTCAATCAAATGTGTGACCAAGGGCACACTCTCAAATTTCATTTTGAAGGAGGTAAAATCAAAAAGGAAGGGAAATTGATAGCAAATGCAATTAAACAGCCAATAATCTCTACATCCTTAATGAAATCAAATGCCTAAGACCTGATAGAGAAGGAGATTTCACTTCAAATGAATTTGAAGAATTCTATGATCATGAAATAAGAAGACAATATTCAACCACAAGAACTCCACAGGAAAATGAAGATATTGAGGGGAAAAATACAACAGTTCAAAAAATGGCAACAACCATATTAAATGAGTCCAAACTATCCAATACTTTTTGGAGAGAAGCGGTTCATACAACACTACATTTTGAACTAAGCACAAATCAAGGTGAACAACAATAAAACACCGAATGGACTTTGGAAGGGAAGACCTCCATCAATGAAGTATTTCAAGCTATTTGAGAGCAAGTGCCATATAAGAAAAGACAATCAAGACTTGAGAAAGTATGATTATACATGTGATGAAGGTATCTTTCTTGGATATTCCACAAGGAGGAAAGCCTAAAAAAAAATTTCATAAAAAACTGCACAAAATTGTTGAAAGTGCAACTATGAGAGTTGATAAAGAAAGGCATCACAAGGAAACGGTTCAAGAAGTTGATCATCAAGAAAAAGGAAACAGCAAAAAACAGGAAGTAGAAGAAGAAATTGAAACTGGAGAAGTTGAGCAAAGAGAACCAAAGACACCATCAAGAGAGCCATCCAAGACTCCATCAAATGTTGTCCAAAATAATTATCTAAAGACTACAGAACATATGAACCTGTGCTTCCTCTCCAAGATAGAACTGAAGAACTTTACAGAATCAAGTGAAAACAAGCATTGGATAAAGGCTATGGAGAATCAGATTGAGAAGAATAAAACTTGGGAACTTGTCCCAAGACCTAAGGATAAGAATGTGATTGGCACTAAGTCGGTATTTAGGAAAAAGCTAAATGAGGATGGCCAAGTTGTGGGAAACAAGGCAAGATTAGTATGTAAAAGATATGCTCAAGTCGAAGGAATTGATTTCAAAGAAACATTTGGCCATGTTGCTCATTTAGAAGCTATAAGGATGATTTCAGCCCTTGCCAATTTTAAGAATTTCAAAGTCTACCAAATGGATGTGAAATCAACCTTTCTAAATGGAAGCATGGAGGAAGAAGTGTATGTTTGCAAGCTAAAGAAGGCAATTTATGGGCTAAAACAAGGCCTGCAAACTTGGTATTCAAGACTAGACAAGTATCTTCAACAAGAAGGTTTCAAAAGAGGAATTACGAATAGCAATCTTTATATCAAAGATGAAGGAGATGACCTATTGATTGTTGTAGTTTATGTTGATGATATTCATACAATCTCATCTATACACCAATGATAATATGCTTAGACAACAAAACCCTTCTTGACATGACTTTGACATCAATGACAACTTCGCCTTTGTAAATTTGACATCAATGGCAACATTTCCAACAGGTTAACGGTTAAAACTAAACTGATTTCCAAGAAAATGCTACCCAAAAAATTTGTTAATAGCCATATGGTTCTCAGGTCACATAGGAAAAATGATTGTATGGTACTGAGTTGTGTTTCATGCTTTTATTTTTTGTCCTATTAGCCTTGCACAAGTTTTCAGTGGGAAGTAGCATGAATGTTGTTCTTGTTGGCCTGCAAATCCATAACATTTCCCCAGTATTACCATATAAAAATAAATCGAAAAAGATCATTCCATTTATATTTAAAATAAGTATCATGTAATAGTTAATGTAATACAAACAAGACCTATAGAAAGAAAAAACAAACCTGAGTAAGATATTCAAAAATATCACTCCGTGCTAAAATTCGTAAGTGCCCATGCAAACCCAAGGCCATAAGAAATCCTGCATGAGAAAAATTAGGTTCCTCGGGTTTGTTGTATGTTATCCATGTACGGGACATTCTTGCCTGCAGAATGCAATCCAAAGTTTGATAAGAAATTAAATCCATCTAGTTTTAAATAAAATTCTGCAATTTGTTTCTCAAGTTGAACTTGAATTTCCAAACAAACTTGAATCTGAACCTATGCAACACTGGCATTTAGAGATGCAATGAACATATGACCTCATGAACAAATGGCATCACTGAAAGAACAAACAGCAAGGTGATAGAATAAGACTTTCATAGTAAGGAATTGAAGATTAGAACTGCATAAAACATGCAAATTAACCAGAAAAAAAGCATAACATCAAGCTTCTTAAGCATAGCAGAAACTGCCCTCCTGAATTAATTCCTTCCATAATTTATCAGCACAAATGTGTTAGAGGAATGTTTTCATGTAATTACAAATTTATCAAACCATGTGTAGGGTACCTGATGGGGTGCGATCCTTAAACCTGCAGCCACACCATTGTGAAACTCGGACCAAGAAATGATATCTCCTATGTTTCCAGTTGGGTTAGACAGGTGCACCTGCAGCATATAAATGATATATTTTTATACACCAAAATGGACAAATCGCACAAATTTGCTAACAAATATCTAAAAGAGTCAAGTCACTTGCATAAAATAGAAATTGAAAATTACCCAGAAAAAAAAGAGCATCAAAGCAATCTTACCGAAGGAACTATGAAACAAACTCGATAAATAAAACTTTCATTTTCACATAATTTAAATAGGAAGGCTATTCACCCACCCTATGTGTTACTATAAGATTGTAAATTGTTCATTTATTCATTCCACACAATTCTTATAAAAGATATTTTGGTCATCTATATCAACATTCTCAACCACAACAGTTCTCAAAATACACCATTTTTAGCACAGAATACATGCATACATACATACATACATACATATTCACTATGAAACCAACTTAATAAATAAAACTTTCATTTTCACATAATTTGAGTAGGAAGGCTATTCACCCATCCCATGTGTTCATATAATATTCTAAATTGTTCTGTATTTCCATTCTACACAATTCTTCTTGTAAAAGATATTTTGGTCATCTATATCAGCATTTTGTTGAAATTATGTAGCAACAGTCGGATGACTCTAATCGTTCAAATGTCTAATTGGCCTAACGGCCTTAGACATTTGTGTGATTCTTCCTTATTCCTATCCTTCACTGCAAATTAGCATTCTGATCACAAATTAGAATATTGTATGATAATCGATTTCATCATTGTGATGACAATCAGATTCTACATATAATCGATCATATGTATAATCAGTAATAATTTTATATTACTGATTATAAATAGCATCGAGTGTATTATATACCGATCTGTGTATATCCAATGATTAAATATTGTCGTCATAATCTATTATCGGTTTCACTAATTGTTAATGGATTGACTATGCTTATTAATCGGTTTAGTTTACCAATTGTGTTTGCATGTAATCCCGATTATACAATCGTTTTTGACTGTTTGTTATATGTTGGTGATTATTGGTTAGCATGCCTCCACATAGGAGTCACGACTCTATGTAGAACCGACATGGTTCCACATAGAGTCGTGACTCTATGTTAATTGCTATGCTTATAAATCATTGACTATCACATTAAGTCGATGATACATATACAGCGAACAAACAAATCATAGTACACGGTCAACATAAAGGAGTCGATACTGATATATTTCTGTGCGAAGGCAATATCATTCAATATATATAGTGAAACGATCTGCATTTCATAAGTCTGTGATGCTGTTGGTGATTGACAGTACTTGACTAATATAATCGAACTATGGATAGTTCAATATATAGTGTAAACAACATTATAGTATATATATACTGCTGAGTATAATTCAACATTACATTGCAATCTAAAAATTGTCAAAGACATCAGTGATCCATTCTATATATATTCTACAAACTGAAATATATAAGAAGTTACAATGTTAGAATAAAACTAAGTGACTATAAAATTTTGAAAATTACCATATATATAAATCTGATCAAACTTTAACACATTCTTAACCACAACTGTTCTCAAAATACACCATTTTAAGCACAGAATACACACACACGCACACAAATATAATGTATATATATGTGTGTATACATACTATAATGTCCCCTTTTTAGTTCTTTCCTATTTCTGAGTGATTAGCCTATCATTTTGACCCTCGTAGGATAATAATTGTGGATAGAGGGTCTTCTGAGGCAGGGGCTTGGTTAATGGGAGGTTCTCGTCTTCTTCAGAATTCAGTATGTTCCAATTTGGTCTTTGTTTGGTTCAGATTGGAATTCGTTTGGGCTCCATATGCATTACTTACTATTTATAGTAAGTCGGAGTTACATAGAGAGGGACCCTTTCTATTTTTAGTAACGTGGTTGCACGTATAGAGGATTGAATGATTAACTTCCGAGTGCAGACGAAATTGAGAAATAATGTTTATTTGGGGAGTTATGATTATTTAAGTATTAATTAAGTGACCACTTTATTAATAATTAATTATAATAAGGCATGTAATGTTATATTATAAAATTATTAATATTTCATAAAGAAGGGGTCTTTGCATAATTAAAAAGGGGCCAATTGATTATTTAAGTGATGTGCCTAGGCCAAGGGGGTGAAATTAAGTTATAATGCCAACATTACAAAAGTTTAATGAGTTAAAAAAGTGCTTTTTTGGAGAAAGTCGACCCCCTCTTGGAAAGATATAAATATACATTGAAGAAGCCAATAAACTCATTCTAGATGCATTTGTTTCGAGAAAATTGATTGGATTTGGAGAGACCAAGGGTTTCTGCAAGTTTTCAGAGCTTTTTAGCATTCGAGTGTGTAGCTATTTCATTGTGACAGCTACCTGGGGTAGTGAAATATCTTTCGAGGGTTTCTTTTGAGTTGGCTGTAACCAGCAGTCAAATTTGTGAATATTGGAGGTCAACATTGTGCACAAATTGTGAGAATTCATAAGGGTTTTACCAGCAGATCAAAATTTTAAGAGTTAATCATTGGCATAGCATAATTTGTATCGGCTGCTACAGTACACGCTACAGTACTTTGGCAATTTGGTGGAAATATACACAAGGGTTTCACACCCGATTGAAGGGATTGTATGAGTTAAAGTTGTCAGCTCTTCACCAATTGAGGAGGCTTCGTAATCAGGTTCTTTCATAGTCACTTCATGCATTGCAGTGTTATTTTCTGAACGATGAATTGTTATATCAGACTTAAGGGAGCTGTTGTAGATGATCATTTTAAATCAGACTTGTGTAGCATTGGGAAATCATTGTAAGGAAAGTAGTCTAGGCTGCTCATTCTATGCTAGTATTGTAATGAGGTAGAACATCAATGAAAGGAAGGAGAGGTTGCATGATAAATGTTTGATGTAATGCCTATGGTTATAATCTTCATAGACAGCATAATAGATTGCATGCCAATTGTTTTAAGTAATGTCTAGTTGTTGTAGGTGCATATTTACAAGGTGTGGGTCATCTATATGCATTCATAAAGACAGAAAGAATTGCATTTACATTATGGTTCTTTGCCTACACATCTGAGTAACCATTTGACGGCATTTAAATCACATTTGACATCATTTCAAGCAATCTTTATCAGACTGAAACATAGAAACAGCAAGTAAAGGGGTTGTATTCAAAGTGTTTAACAAAATTCCTAAGTGTTTAAAAATGAAAATTTAAGTCAGAACCGGCAGGGGTTCTTACACATACATACGTACATATATATATACACACAAACACATTATAATAGACAGATGTGTGTGTGTATAAACATATACATGCATACACACATGCATGCATATGCATATATGTACATAATGTACATATTTATGTATATACTATATACATATCTATGCATATATACATACATATAGATATACATATATGTATATATGAACATATACAAATGTATATTTATATATTTTTGTATATATACACATATATACATAAATATGTGTTTGTATATGTATATACACACACATATATATGTAATACATGTTATATATATACAAATATATATGTGTGTATATATGTACATGCATATATATACACACATACAAACATATATATATTACACATCTATGAATATATGTGTGTATGAGCATTACAAGTGTATATGTGTATGTGTATGTATGTATGTATGTATGTATGTATGCATATACATACAAAGATACATACACACATATAGACATGATACACACACACACACACACGTGTGTATACATATACAATGTAATACACACATACGCACGTGTATGTATGTATTACATTTGTGTATGTATGTGTATGGATACATACATACATACCAGTGAACTTGTATATGTGTATATATGTATGTATATGTGTGTATATATACATATTATTTGTATATATAGTATATACACACAAATACACATACATGTATATTATATACATAAACTGAATAAATATATATATGTGTGTATATACAAATATGTGTGTGTGTGTATATATATACATTTACATACATACATGTGTGTGTGTGTGTATATATACACACACACACATATATATATATATACATATATACATACATATATGTATATGTATATGTATGTTTATATATACATATACAAATATGTGTGTGTGTGTGTGTGTGTGTGTGTGTATACACACACATACTTTCTTGCTTTATCTTCCTCCCACCCTGGAACTATTGCTTCCCACCAATCCTGATAATATTGTAATGTCCCCACTTTGAAATAGAATTTATTGACAAATAATAATAAAATTAAAATTCACAAGAATAAAAATGAAATTAAAATTAAAATATAAAAGAATATAAATAAATATAAATTTAATTAAGATAATGAATGATCAAAAGACATGGTATGTAAAGTTGTGACTCCCTCAAATATGAGATATAAAAGGGAGAAGAGTACCTCATTTGAGAGGGGATAAACTGGGAATCAGAAGTGAAGAGCTGATTTAGATAAGTGCAGATCTGATTGTGGAAGGTTGTGTCCCTTTCAAAGGGCAGAAATAATGAAGAGTTGCACTCTTTCAAAGGGTGCTAATGGTAAAATAGTGTGTCTATTGCCAAAGGGCATACATGATGAAGAGGTGTGACCTCTCCCTCGCATTGAGAGATATAAAGGAAAGGAATCAAAAGCATCTAGTGGCATCATCATCAATCAGATCAAAACAGAACTGTTGTTAAGTTATAGGCACAAACAATAATGTTGTCTAGCAATTATTAATGATATTAATTGATTCCTATTATTTATATTCTAAATTATCTAGTGATTACTATTATTAACTGATTTTTATTATTAATGTATTCACATTAAAACATTTATTAATATTCATGATTTAAGAAAGGTTTTCGTGGTTGAGAAAAGCGATGAAGGAAAGGCAACGACCTTTCAAAGGGATCGCTCGCTCTATAAAAGACGTGACCATTGATGGTGGTCTTACCACCACGATAAGGAGGTTAAAACCAGAAAAGAACAGCCTTTGATTCCAAAGCACTTCATAAATAGTCATCCAAGAAATGAACTGAACATAATTGAGTACAGATGCTTGAGCACACTTAAGCTAACAACACCCTTCTCACAAATGGGATCCACCAAAGGAAACCTAAACTAAACGACAACTACTCGAAGCAGACAGAAAGAAAACCTAAACTAAACACGAACAAAAGTTTCGAATGAGCAATACTCACAAGACCTAAATAAATACAACTCCTAACATGATTTCTCGGGATGTGCAAGAGCAATATGACATCAGTCATGGTTCAAAGCCTTGCAAATTCATCGTTAAACTCGGAAAAGTATTCTTCCATGATATTAAAATTCTTTCCATAACTCTTGGAAGATTGCACCGGTCTTGTGGAGTTGTCGCTGAGCTTGGCGAAGCAGAACTTGGTTAATGTGGACTTCGTCCATTGGAGCACTATCCATTGATATCATTGTCCTTACGAGTAGAAAAGATTCTCTAACCCTTTCCCCTTTAATTTTAGTTCATTTCAATTATGTTCGTTCGAAAAAGAAGCATCACGATATTGCAATATCCGATGAAGAAGTTCCAGCCAGCATTGCAGAAGAAGTGAAGAATGATTCAAACGTAAATCCCTTTGTGTTACCAGCATACATGAAGCCAAACTAGCTCATACCCAACATAAAGTCGCACGTTCGGAGTAGGAACATTGGAATCACTAGTATGATCTTACACAATCTTAGCATACACGGTATTTTGCTTAAGAGAGGATAGAGTGTCCTTTGGATAGTGTTGGTGTGGTCATAAAACATCGTTAACACAACTCTCGTGAACTCAAAAGGCTGGTCTCCTTCCTATTCACAAGACACCACACAAATCCATGAGATGATTTCACAGGGAATTTGCTAGACTATTACAATTAGACGCATCTTGAAGAAATAAATAAATGTATTCTCAAATGGCTGCTAAAATCATATAAATCAAAGGTTTACATTTTCAAGACTTAACCACCATAAACAACAACTTGCCTTTTTTGGCAAAATCTCAGAGAAAAGACTTGGGGGATTGTTTAAATTCGATGACCCCATTTTTCTGCAAATTTTGGATGTGCTGCTCGGTGAAGATTACATGAAGTCGGAGTTTCATTACAAAATGAACATGGACATTATCTCCATGGTGGTCATGTGGGGGTTGGTGCTTGGCATGAAGGAGGAAGTGGTGTGGGTGCTGCAAGCTTGTGTCCCAGACCATTACACATTTGGGATGACTTTTATTCTTGCAAGAGCAGAAGTAGGTAGAGGGTTGCGGCAACAGTTTGGAGAAGGCATGATGCAAGATGGACACGACTTAGAATTCAGCCCCTTCGTCCTTTGGAACGATGGAGTAGACTAAACCGCTCAAACGGAGGAGGCGCGTATGGCTGGGAGCCATTGAAGGACTTTATCTGTAAAATGGAAGTGGAGCAATGGATGGCGAGGGAGGCGAAGAAGGAAGTTGAAAAGAAAATGAAATTTGAACCTGAAGACTTTTTGGTTAATGGACTGGGTAAAAAGAAGAAAAAACTGTAAATTTGTCTCCATTTCTATTTGTCCTGTAGGTTTATAGATTCAGGGCCTGATTTTTCAATGGCTTTTGTATAGAGTAATGGTGGCAATAAAGCCACATTTTGGTAATTTTCATATAGTTTAATGGGTGCAGGAAAATGTTTGAATTTTTTTGTCTATAGAATGTAGCTTCTGCAATAAAGCACCTTTTTGTTCAGGGAGAATAGGTAGAAGAAGTGTTTGTCTGTGTTCAGAGACTTGATGCAGGGGTTAATCCTTGATTTTGCTATCTTTTATGTATTTGACTCAGATCATATTAACAAAATACTCTTGATTACCGATCACAGAAAAAAGACTTAAGCACCATAACAATATCAATCACACAAGATCTAATAATAATGCAACACAAGAACACAAGATTTACATAGAAACCCTTTTTGGAGAAAACCACAGCAAAATATTTCTTATATAGAACTCTCATAAATGTCGTAGGTATCACTTTGAATAGAGATGGCCATCTAAATAGACATGACCTTTTGTTAAGAAATCTTTATGCTTAATCACTGCCTTTCTAACACATTAAATTCTGCCTTTTAATTCCTTAGTTGCTGCCCACCATTTTGCTGCTTCTCCTTTTAAACTTTGAAGTAACCTTGCGCATTACTTTATTGCAAAGTGAAAAATCTATTCCATTTATCTATAAAAAATGATATTTAAGGCAGTTGACACCTCCAATCATCTCTATCCAACAATAATTAAATACTTCTACGAGTGTGTCTCTATGGGGTCCAAGCAAAGTCCTACAGGATTGCCACTAACGCTATTGCTTCCCAATGCTAAGATATACCTTCTTCACAATTCTCGACAAGTTTCCACTAAAATCTTTTCTTAGAACTTTTAGGACTTTATTATTATTTTTTGTGTTTTCTAACAAGAAAAAGTTTAAATAGACAAACTCTAGTTCATATTTTTCTTTCGTCAATAGAATTCATGATATCATATTCAAACAATAATAATAAGGAAAATTATTCAATTCAAATAATACTTATATAATAATAAAAATCCAAGTACTAGGCGGCAATCGTTCGGGTGCAAAAAAAGTAAAGGATTTGGTCTACATACACTCCAAACTTTGTCTATTGTGACATAAGAAACCTAAATATAATGCGGGTGCAACAAGGAATTGGGATCTAGCGCCTAAGTGTGCTGATTTAGATGCTACAGTTGCACAACAGTTGTGGAACTTGACAAAGACGTAGCTAGTGGGAGTCACATTCCAATGGATTGTGGTTCAAATGATGTTGAATTTCAACCAAATGATGACCTTGGGCGTGTGTCATGTCCCCTCCTTGATCGTTATATATATCCTAAATGAAACAATTACTATTAATTAATATAATAATTAACAATGAATGATTATTTGAAATTTATTTATTAAATATTATTATTTAATTTATATTTATTAATATTTATTACTAATAATATTCTTGAAATATTCAAATAAAAATAAAATTAATCTTATATTATAAACATAATTTATATGTTATAAATTATAAACATAATTTATATGTTATAAATTATAAACATAATTTACATGTTCTTAATTGTAAACACAATTTATATATATAAAATAATAAATATATAATTTATATATTTAATATTGCTGATCAAGAAGATAGAATATCGCATGGGACAGCAAATTCATATGTACCGAAGCATCCATAAAATAATATATCGTATCAGGTATTAAATGACAAGAAATTAATTATCACACTAAGTAATGTTTACATCGAGCCAAAGGGTAGACTTAGCAAACAGCAAAGCATCCATGAGTCATTGTATCAGATAAGCAAGCATAATATCAACATTATCGCCATCCATTAAAGGAGTTGTCAATTATGTTAAGTTTTATCAAACGATCCCTTGGTTAATAAACATAAATGGTGATTAAGAAGAAGTTAGCAATTAGCACGAGGAAAGGTGCAATTTGTATCAAGAGGTATGTTTTACTAATTAATAAAAGTGGTGACTAAAAGTGGACTCTATTCATGAAAAGGTACGGTGAGGTATACAAGACATTGGAGTAGACTATTAAAAAGGGGGGAATAGATATTATCTAGCAGCCATCGATCAGATCTGTTATTAAGTTACAGGCAGTAACATCCTTGTTTTGGGTGGTATGCATGGGGATATGCTTATTAAGTATGCTTAATATATGAAGCCTGATAATGTTTTTACACAGAATTTAATAGTAATATTAATATATGAATATTATTAGTAATATTTATAGGCTGCAATAGGTATGACAGTCATATTTAATATCATATATACTGGTAGACCAGATCTGATGCATGTCAGATCTGTCTACCTTTACAGCCACTAGATAGACTAATAATTAGTGTTTCGGCAATGGTAGTGTTAATAGTTTATATAATAGGTAATATTATTTGATTCATTTATTAACGTATATATAGAGATATAATGTTTGATCAGACTAATAACAATATTCGATTGTAAAATCAGTATAATAGTGGAATTACTTTAAAATATTCCTGCCATTACTACCAGTAACTAAGGAGAGGTGATGGACTTGTTTCCAAGAGGGGCAGTCTAAATCCAGTCAATAGGTTGTTTCCCAAGAGAGGGTGGGGATCAGCAACCCGAGAACCTTGAGGACAGGGTCCAAAATGGGGTAAGGGCTTGGATCTGTAAACTTTGAAGGAAGCCTATTGAAATTGGTATCAAAGCGCTTGGCAACATAGTCATTCTCTTCCTCTTAGACTGGAGTAATGCAAAGGTTAAAAGTTATAATTGTTGAAGATAATCACCTTAAATTAATTGATGAACAATTTGCTTATCAATCAATCAAATCAATAGAATATGGAATGACACACATTTAATTATTTTTGCAGGGCCAGTTTCTTATTTTAACTAATCTAAGTCATATTGAAATAAGATTAATTATGATTAAACAGGGGACATTACAGCTTGCACTTGATGCTTCAAATGAAGATGAAAATTAAATCTCATATGGCTTGTAATTTGAGTTTTCATTGTGTCATGACATTTTGAGAATTGAAAGTTGAATATTATCATTTTTGCAAATTATGAATATGATATGACAATTACGATATTATGAATATTTATTCAAAATTATATAAATATATATATACACGGACATACCCATACCCATACCCATACCCAAGGAAAAAAAAAAATTATTGTACCTGCGATTACAAGTCCATACCCGTACCTGAATTGATAACTTAGCTTTTGAGACTCATGATTAGAAGCTTGGGGTTGTGGCTTCTCCTACCTAGTTATATCCACGTGCACACATCCACTCAAGGGGAGTATTTTATTGTCTTATTTGTTGTCCCTAGCCCTTTGTCAATGATGTCAAAGCAGGAGAACTTGCGGGTTTATTTCAGTTTTGTTGCAGAGTTTTGCAGTTGCTTTGTTTATGGTTTAGGGGGGAGTTTTGTTGTGAATTTCAGATGTTGATATAGATTCAAATTTGATTTTTCTTCTAGATTTCATTCTCATCAGCTTATTGTGTTGATACAGATCGAAAAGGTTGTTGGTTGGAGCTTTTGACATCAATGCCAATGGGGCAGATTGTTAAAGGTCTGTATATTTGTCATTGATGTCAAGAGATTCTAAAACCCTAAATTGATAATGACACTACAGATATTTTAACTAGTTGGTAGAATTTGGGTGTTATAGATTGATGTCAAGAGATTTTAAAACCCTATCTTCAATAGTTGCATCATCTCATGTTATTGAAGATTGTGTGTCTTGAATCTATTGGCTTTGTACCCTCTGATCTGACAGAAGCAACACACAGTAAACCATGTTAGTGTGCTAACCAACAAAACAATAAATTCTATATTCACTGTGATTTCAGATTATCAGTTGGATCAAATTTTACGTTACCATTATGTCTTCTGTATCTCGGACTGTATCTCCATGAAAGTCTCACAAACTAAGAATGCATGGCAAATGTGTCAGATGCAGTAATGAATGTACTTATGTTAGATTCAGTTGATAATTTGTTCCGACTGTCACACCTGATGTATTATTCATTAATACATTTTCCAATAACACATTGTTGGTAAAGACTGATCAGTTACAAAGAAGTTTGAGTCATTGTGAGGGGAGAAATTGTAACATACTATATTTTATCATCGATGTGAAGCCTGAGTATCTAAAGATTGGTTGAAAGAGGTTAGAACCAATCATTAACTGCAAATTGAATCAGTTATGATTAGTTGCATGGGCAGTTGGATAGTTATACAACTTCTCAAACTGCTTGGGTTCGGTTGTAACTGCTGAGCTGGTTGAAACTACATTCAATCTTGGAAATAGAGTGCAATATCTCCGATGCAGTTGTGTTGATTGTTGACTACTTTAGCAAAGTAAAAGGTGTGGCATTCATGATGAGTTTTGTATCAACCTGTATGAAGAATTCAGTTATGTAAAACCGGTGAGGTTCTGTGAGTATATTGTTGCCTACATTATCAAGAGAATCCTGAAATGAAACCAGTAATAAAGTTGCAGAGAGACATTATACAGAATGAACAATGAAGAAAATTAGATCGAATACAAGATGCTAAAAGTATGCAAAATTTGAGGTATATAGTACTTGTATCATTTATTTATTTTGGCAAATACAAATAGTGCTGCAAGTTTATGTTGATTAATTGATTCAAATGGTAAATAAGATCCGATAATGCAGTGGATTATCTGTTTAATGAAGTTGTGTTAAGTTGGTGTGAACAGGGCTTCTCTAAAAATTGCAGACTGTATATTGTTGATAATAGCTCTTGACAAGTTTGTCTGAATTTGTGGACAGGACCTCTAGGTTGCTGATAGTACTGAGTTTGTAAAGGTTCATCTGCAGACTACTATTGTTATGATATATAGAACATATCAAAACATCTGAAGGGTGGTTCTATTCGGTTTAGAATACTTTGTTTGTATATTTTCATAATTGTGAAACATAATATTGCAGATTGAAATCAGTAATAACTTATTTGTAACATTCTTACAGTTGGTTGAGTTGGTGCTCAGAGTCCAGACTGGAAAGTTTGTGACAATAAGAGTTGGTGCACTTAAGGCGTTTGATAAGGGGTTGGTGCCCTTGAACATTTTACATGTTATTTTTCTAGGGCAGGATTAGGACAGTAGATCCTAGCAGCACTTCTCACCATGGTTTTCCCATTATGGATTTTCCACGTATTTCATGTGTATTGGCTTCATTGTGCAGTCGCATCCCTTTCAGTTTCACTTTCAAGTTTCGCTAGGTTCATCAAAAGTTCTAATTGATTATGGATCTAAAATATAATCTACTACTGACTCACCCGCCCCCCCCCCCCGCATGGGTTAATCAAGTGGATCAAGAGGTAGAGGCAGTAGCCATGGCAAAAGAGGAGGTTAGAGCACGAGGAGATCCATTGGAGGAGGATAATGATGTGGATGTCATTGGGCCTGAGCTTGAGACACAAAAAGATATCATCACTACAACATCATCCGAGATCTATCTTAGGAGCACACAGGCAGGCCAGTGATAAAGCCTCCTCTAAGCAATAGACTTCTAGCTTTTATTTTGATATTTGTTTGGAACTTTTGGTGCCATGGATTTCATATTCCATGACTTTTGTAGACATTTGACACTATTTATATATCTAATGTGTTATTTCCTTCAACCAAAATTTGCATTTACTTATGAGATCAGTGTGTACTTGTGTATGTGTTCAATGTAGCTTCTATTTCATGAGATTATTGTGTATTTAATGTTTATTTATTAAAGGGTGCATAAAACAAGTTTTAAATCCTTAAAAATCTCTAAATTTCTTGAGTTCTTCAATTTGATGAGTCTTTGTCGAGTCTAGGTGTTGAACCTGAGACCGAGTCCGAGTCCAAAATCAGCTTGCCGAGGCTAAGGCGTGTCCAGGCCTTGTAACACTACTCCAATCACACGTCGCTTGCAAAGATATTTTCTAACCCAGAAAATATCTCAATAAGTTCTATAACAGTTCCATTGTATATAGTATAGTCCTTACCTCCCAAAATGAAACAACTCCATTATACATGGTATAGCCCTTACCTGCCAAAATGAAACAGCTCCAATTTAGAGACAATAGGTCTGGGTACCCTGTTGCAACCTCTTTCTCCTATCCTAGTGCATAAACACAAGGAGACCAATCATAGAGAGAAGAAGGTTGGCAAGATGAGGGGATAACGGAAAGGGAATACCTCACTGAGTAGACCACCTCATTTGGATGGCATGGGACACATGAGGCCAAGAGGGATGGTATATCCACTCTTGGGCCTAGGGTAGAGGGTCTAAGACACCCATCCAAGTCACATTCTCCCATGTTCTCCTATGGTTGAGCCCTCCAAGACATTTGGAATGTTTAATGGTTGAGTCGATAATTCTTCTACTGATTATGATAATCTGATTTACTGTTATGAGATGAATTCACTGATCTGGTTTACTGTTCTAATCTGATTTGTTGTTCTGATATGAATTCACTAATATGACTATTGTTTTGATACGAACTCACTAATTTGTTTACTAGGATTATTGTTGTAAGAAATTTTCCAATGTACTTGCAAGAATTTAGTCAGGTGAAAGGTGTTCTCTAAATCCACTTATTTATTCGGAAATCAAGAATTAGGGCAAAATTAGTGCATACCCAATTAGGGGAAGTTACAAATGGTATCAGAGCATGATTCTGCCAGCATGCAGGGCGAACCTACTTTGACAGTCATTCTCTTAAGGCCAACAGTGCATTCCTCTATGTGTGTTGAGTATGCTTGCTCCATGTGTATTGTATATGAATGCTTTTGTAATGTATGATTTGTGTTGCTTCAGATCTGATATGTTTTCAACATATGTGTTTTATATGTATGCTTTGTGACTTACGTGTATTTATATGTGTGCCTTGCAATTGATGTGTCTTCAGCATGTTTACTCCATGAGTACCTTTCAATCGTATACTTTATGCTTTACACATGTATGCTGCATGCTTTACGTGTCTTCAAGTGTGTGATTCATGCATTGCATGTATCTGTGCATATGATGCATGCGTTACATGTATTCAAGAGTGTGATTCATGTCTTATGTGTATTCGCGTGTATAATTCATGTCTTACATGTATTACATGTATGTTCATGTGTACCTTATGTGTATTCATGTGTACACTCCATGCTTTATGCCTCCTATGTATTCGTGTGTATGACTCATGCCTTGTGTGTATTCATGTGTATTACACGTATTCAAGCTTCATGTCTTAGTGTGTTGCTACATGCAAATTCTCCATGCCTTACATATGTCTATGCGTATTTATATGCTTGCTTCATGTCCAATGTGTCTTCAACATGAAAACTTATGGGTTTTTTGTATGTGTACCTTTCTCATGTATGTATCTTGTATGTATGCTTCATACTCTACGCTTAATTATGTGTTTGACCCATGTTTGTCATGTTTTCAGCATGCTTAATTCATGTGTGTGTGTCCCTTCCTTGAATATGTTTAGTTATCCCATGAGCATGTTTCACGAACACTTATAAATGTTTTAAGACCTATACTCTTACATCCCATCTAAAATGAGGTCCATGTTTTAGATCACTAAGGCCCTCCTTTCTGCAAACATGAGTCCCATACTCATAATAACATGGGAAGGACAACCTAGGGATTATTGAACATAATGATACTATGAAAACCTATAGGAAGGAAGAATGTGTGAGAGTACAATTGCTCAAACTGCAAAGTGATAGTGTAAGAACTCAATGAGTGTAGTAAGTAACCAATAAATCGTCATAAAAGGAGAAAGGAAAGATGTTAAGAATGTGATGAGACAATGATAATACTAGCCATGTTTAATTTACTCATGATACATTTAATCTCAATCTATCACCTAAGTTTACCGATATGTCAATATCCAACAATAACAATCTATGTGCATACAAACTGTATGGAAAAAAGGGGTGGTGACAGATTTCTGTAATCAGTGTTAAAAATTGAAATATTTTTCATTAATCACTTTTATTTGGTAACTACGATGTCAGCAATATTCACACTACCAATCGAAATTTCTCATTGCTTAATCACATTCCAATGTTAAGAGTTCAAGATACATACTTTAATTATTGACCCCAAGTATAGCTATTATTATTATCTTTCACATCATCATCTAGACCTATTTAATCAAGATCAAACATCTTTCACATTCTCAAATTTATAAAACCTTTATGCATTCTTAAAAATTTTATCTTGCCAATTGTCTTAATTATTGACTTGGACATTTTCACCCACCAACTTATAAAGCAAGAAATTTGGACATATCTATATTCTTCTCATTAACAGTCATAAGTGGTACTCAATATCTCTATGTTCCAAAAGCTCTTCTATTCTATAAACAGCACTTAACATTTCACAAACTACTTATAACACATTGCAAAACATCACTAAAATCATATTCAAAAATTGTACACAGCATGACTGAACATAGTCATCTGTCAATCAAGCTTCTACACAAATGTTATAGCATTTTACCCTCTCTCAAACAATAAGATTCAATCTTCCTTTTGTAAGGCATAGTCAGCATGATCATCTCACAAATGAGGTTATAGATGTGTGTGATGCTTCTAATCCTCATCTCAAGATATATAAGTTCTACCCTTGACATTAAGAGATATCTACATTATTGTGCCAACGTTGGACAACGTAAATCATCTCTCTACAGTTACAAAATGATTCATAAGAGAAACTTACGAACCTTACCAACTCTAGATCGCAACTATGGTGATATCAGAGTTGCACAGCAGAAGCTAAATGCACCTTAAACTCTAAGGGTTACAGATTCAATGAAACTAAGTTGCTTGAGGACATCCAATTTTGGGAAGGGCAGACTGTCATGCCTCTAACAAAAATAGAAATATTAACCTAGACATAACCAACAGAAAATTTGTCTTATTCATAAGACATCACAAATTTAAATCCATGCAAGGCAGCGAAGGAATAATACCTCTACTCATAGTTGGACTACTCGCGACTCGGCCAGACTCGCCAAGCCCTTGGGAAAAAAACTCGGGAAAAACTCAGCGAAAAACTTGGCAACTTAAAAACACGCTTAAACTTAATAAAAAATTCAAATTTTTTTGCAAAATTTAATGAGAAGATGCATCCAATGAGTCAATAAATGATAACACAAAAGAAACAAGCTGATTCTAGATATATTTAAATGCAAAGTCTCTACAAAATCGCATCCTCATGAGGAATGCTGATGGTTGGAAGCCTGAAAGCAGTATAGT
Organism: Cryptomeria japonica; assembly: GCF_030272615.1. Classification (NCBI taxonomy): domain Eukaryota; kingdom Viridiplantae; phylum Streptophyta; class Pinopsida; order Cupressales; family Cupressaceae; genus Cryptomeria; species Cryptomeria japonica. The sequence continues at coordinate 581,707,024 of NC_081415.1, read as the reverse complement.
AAATAGTTTTTGTAAAACCAAAAGTAAATACATCATTACAAAATAAAATTACAACTTCCTCTTCCCAGCTCTAGTAAAAACTTGGGGAGAGGTAGAACTAGAGGGTCTAGTCCTAGACGTCTACAGTGGGCGTGACTATGCCTCCTCGCTTGGTATGGCTGGCTCATCCTCCATCCTGGATGAAGCTATGTCTCCACCTGTTCTGGCACTAGCAATGAATCCTCATCCTCTTCCTCTTCTACTTCCTCATCAATGTCATCCAGCCCAAATCCACCCCCCTCCTCCTCCATAGCCTACCTCTTCAAATCAGTGATCTCACCCTCGAAAAACAATGGAGGCTGCTCCTGTGTTGTCCAATCACTGTAAGGATCTATATCATCCAAGTCAATTGGACCACCTTCTACTTCCTCTACCTTCCTTACGTGCAATCGAAGGTTATATTGCACGAAGACAAGGTCATTGACGCGTTTATGTGCTAACTTGCTCCTCTTCTTCATGTGGATTGCTTCAAACAACCTCCAATTGCACTCACAATTGGATGAACTGCAAGGCTAACATAAGACTTTGAAGGCAAAATTTTTTAGGTGGGGGGTGTTTCCACCCCAATTTTGCCACAAAACATCTGGAAAATAAAAAAAATTGAAAAGTTAGAAAGCAAAGAGAAAAGAGAAAACATAATTTATCAGTTTATCAATCACTTTAGATCCCAAAATCCAAATGGCAAATGTTATACCTGGGGTTTGAGTGGTTCTTCCTCTCCTAGCCAGCTCTGAAGAGAATAGCTTACCCCTTCCTCCCTCATAATTTTGGAGCTCACTCACAATGAGGTCTCTCTCCTCAACATCAGGTACCATCCTCTCAATGCATGTACTGAGGCCCTCCATGACTTCTCCATTCGAATCTGAGTAAGAACCCCCGAACCTAAAACGAGGGTTGAGGAAGTACCCTGCTACATGAATGGGTTGGTGGAGCTGATTGTTCCACCTCCTATCAACAATTTCCCAAATGGGATCAAATTTGAGTCTATCCCCCTTGTAGTAATTTTTGATAGACTCCTTAGCCCTATCCATGGCCTCATAAAGATATCCCATTGGGGTTTTATCCCCATCCACCAAGCGAAGAACTCAAACCAAGGGCTCTGACACCTACAATTGAAAAATACAAATTACAAAAAGATTAAATAATTTACACAAAGGGCTGCAGAGATTGTGAAGGCAACCAAAAAATTGATGATGGTGCGGTTCTTGGCATCTATCCACCCATCAGAAAGAATGTTGCAGCCATAATTTGCCCATTCAATTTTTTGTTCCTCCATCACTTCTCTTGCCCTAGAAACTGCATTTGCGAGCAACCTGTAAGAGCAAAGTGAAATTAGGTCTCAGTACACAATTTTGATTTAATAAACAAGAAATCTAAAAATAATTAAAAATGAAATCAAGTGGACTATGTAGTAATTTACTAAACTCCCACTCAAATCCTTGCGAGAAGGGGCCTTGTACCCGTTTCCTGAAACTATCATAGCAGTCACCAAATTCAGCCAATAAGGATTGTCCGCCGCATTGAATGGAATGTTGTTGAAGTACCAAAAATCAGCTGCTACAATGTCGGTTTTCTCATGTACCTCCCTATTCCATACAGTGGCCTCTAATGATGGTTGTGCTCCAGGTGTGTTCCTAGGCACAAAATAATCACCTATGGACCCTGATCGTGATGATGGAACAATGCCAAGTATCTACTAGAGGAAGCAGAAATGATGGCCGAGGTAGTGGTGGGTTTGCAGATACGTGGGCCACGCCGAGAGCCTACTATGCCCTCAAGTGTTTCTTGTTCCTCTTCAATGTCAACAAAAACACCTTGAGATTCAGCTATGGTTGATCTCATGGCTAGCTTTTCCCTCTCCCTTTGCAATTTCTTCTCTTCCCCAGCTGCAAGTAGGGCATTCATTTGTCTTTTTATTTCTTCATTGGTCCCAGGGCATGCTCTAGCATCATGTCTGTATATTCCTACAAGGTGGTATTTGAGGCGGTTGATGCCTCCATGAAGTATTTTCTCACACTTTATGCATATAACTGACCCAAGATCGGGTCCCTCATAGGCATACCTCCATGCCCCATCTCCAGCACCTTTAGGATGGGTGCCTATATATCCAGATGGGCATGGATCTAGTGGCCATTCCTCCCTTGCCATGATTAATGCTTACTTAATCTACACATACAAAGTGAAAAAGAAAGTTAACATTTTAGTTAAACAATTTAGCAAACTATCTACATTAGTTTAAATAAATTTAGACATCATTCAAACTTTGTTTTTTTTTAAATATTAGGGTTTGATTTTTTTTTGAAAACTAGAAATTCTTCAAAAAAAAATTGTGAAAAATTCAACAAAACTTGTCAAATCTAGTGTTAAATCTTATGCAAATAACTTAGAAAGGATTTAGACTACCTAGGAATCATTTCTAACTCATCTAAATGCAACAAAAAATAAACAAATTGTTTTAAAAAAGCATAGAAAAAAAATTAAAAAGCTAACCTGGGAATCTGATTTTCCTTGAAAAATCACCTCAAATCCCCTTCAAATCCACTTGAAATGAGCAAGAATAGTTTGAAATCTCCTTGCTGGTCACTCTTCCCCCTTCTCACCAAAAAACCCAGCTCAGAAAATGAAATGCAATGAACTTTTGACGTTTTCTTGTTATGTGCTTGCGCGGCCGAGTTTTTGGCTCGGAGTCACCAAGTTTTTGCCAAAAACTCGCCACGAGTAGAAGTCGTAACTACTCGCCTAGCCCAAAAACTCGGCGACTTTTTGCTACTTGCCGAGTTTTCGGTGAGTAGTCCATCTATGCCTCTACTAACATCACATGTGGATAAGCAGAAGTCACTCCTTAGAGATCAGCGATCAAGAGAAACCATAAATTGGACAGAGATTAATAGAAAGAATAGTATGACAGTGAATTCCCTTTAGAAGAAGCACTAATTAATCAAAATGACTAACAGAAATTAAAAGCACTTAACAAAAGCAATTGTTTTGAATTATGGAGAGACGTCAATAAGAAAGGGGTGTGACCCTCCTGCTGAGACAGCAACTTCCGAAAGTCATCTCTCTCCACGAGACATGAGGCTATAAAGATAAAGAACCACAATGAGAGAAGCAAAGAAGGGGGAAATGGAATAATCATCATCCATTAAACAAAGCATTAATAATTGATAAGGCATTGAATATACAGCAGATCGATCTGACTCTGGATATATTGGATAAGGCATTAAGTATACAGCAGAGAAATTAACTAAAACAGTGTGGTATGTGTTCTCTATGCATAGATATTCGGCACCGTGACTGTGTATTTATATTTCTGCATATTTGTTATTATTATTAATATACTGTGTCATAATTGATTATACATACTCTAATAGATACCAGTCTGATTTAATAACATTCTGCAGTTAGTTGTGTTACTATATTCCTTTATATTTAATAAGTGTTTCCGGCCATGAGGGAAATGGGTCTGCAAGAGGGGCGCGGTGAAGGGGCATTCCTCTAGATACGCCACCTCTATGAGGGGAATAGATGGTTCCATGAAGCCAGGGGGGTACAGAAGGTACTACCCTTGGGCTTAGAGGAGATGGTTTCCAAGGCACCCCATTGCAACCTATTTCTCCTATTGCGGTGCATAAATACAAGGAGACCAATCATAGAGATAAGGAGAAGGTTGGAAAGATAAGGGGATAACGAAAAGCGTACACCTCACTGGGTAGACCACCTCATCTGGATGGCATTGGCCACATGAGGCCAAGAGGGATTGAATATCCACTCTTGGGCCTAGGGTAGAGGGTCTGAGACACCCCATCGAAGTCACATTCTCCCATGCTCTCCTATGGTTGAGCCCTCCAAGATATTTGGAATGTTTAATGATTGAATCGATCATTCTGCTACTGATTATGATAATATGATTCACTGCTCTGAGATGAATTCACTAATCTGGTTTACTGTTCTAATCTGATTTCCTGTTCTGATATGGATTCACTAATCTGACTACTGTTCTGATATGAACTCACTAATCATTTTACTGGGATTATTGTTGTAAGAGATTTTCTAATCTGCTTGCAGGGCTTCAGTCAGGTGAAACGTATTCTCTAAATCCACATTCATTTGGAAATCAAGAATTAGGGCAAACTTAGGGCATACCCAATTAGGGGATATTACATTTTCTTAATATACTGAGATGCAGATCCCTGTGTTTTCAATCTGACATTCACTTTACTCATTTCCACCTAATAGAAAATTATTTCAAATTAAAAAAAAAGAGATTTTCCCAGTTTAACCTGCTAAAGCTTTATAAATTTTCTTTTTCAATCTATTCCATCCACAGTTCAGCCCTTATCATGTCTACTATCATATTCCCAAACATCTATCTATGTTAACAGGCATTTTGATAAAATCACCTTAAACCCCTAGCCTAAATAATTCAGAATTGACAACGAGAAGCCAAAATTATTCGGCAACAAAAAGTGATCATCTAGCTAGAATACTGAAAGGTGTCCATTACCAATGAAGGGGAAAATCAAAAAAGATATACTATTAAGTATAAAGGCCACCAGTTCGAATGACTTTCAAAAAATGTAGCAAAGAATGGATTTGTCACATTACATTATAATCTCTCATTTCCTTTTTCAACATTACAATGTAAAAGTTTCCAAATAATGCTTTGAAGTTTAAGAAAGCATTCATAATTCAGATGCTTGAGAGATTTTTCGAAGATATTGTGTATAAACTTTCATAACTTGAATGCCTTGAAGACTTTTCAAAGATGATTGTGCATATACTTTCATAACTTGACTGCCTTCAACTTTTCAAAGATGATTGTATATACACTTTCGTGACTGAAATGGTGGAGATTTTTCAAATATGCTTGTAAATAGACTACCGTGTCATACTTCATATTTCTGGTATTTTTTGCACATATATTGCAGTAAAAACATATTATTTTGGCAATTATTTCTTTAGGTATTTTGGGTCACCATTTATTACCAACATGAAATACCGTTTGCATGAAAAAACATCACAGAGCTCTCATTTTAGCTCTGGTTTTGTTTTCCTGGCCTTGATTAGCTATTATCGCAAGCTAGCTTTTGTCATATATTATAGCATTGTAATCAAAACAAACAGATTCAACAAATTAACTTTAACTGACATGTTTTCAGGAATCCTCCCTGTATTAAAAATTTAAAACAAAATCACTGGAGAAGGACTTTTGAGGAAAACGGACTATAAATGAAACTTACAATCATATTACGCATGGACGGTACACGCCCACACACTTCAAGAGTAGGAATTGTCAATGCCTGCAAATTTGGTATAGGAGAAAATATCATCAAATAAAAGCACAAAAGATAAATCCATAACCTATTGCCATCATGGATGTAGACTTATTACATGTATGTCTCTTTTTTGTAAGGCAAGGGAGAAAGATGGAAAAAACCTCTGTCAAGAGAGTCCATGTAGTAGCAAGGGTAAATGCACCACGGCCAAATGGTTGGGCTGTAGTTCGTTGTGTCAAATGCATTAAGTATGCCTGCACGCAATTTACCAGCGAATGTTTAATCAGAAAATGTAACTAGTTACTTAAAAAATAAATGGTTGCATTTTTTAGATCTCAGCATTCAATACCACACTATCCATACATATAACCAGCTAGCATTCCAAAGTCAATTAAAGAATTCTTTATGAACAAACACAGTCCAGTGACATCAGGAGCTTGAGTATGATCTGGAGTAAACTAATAGTTAATAGGGTCTGATTAACATCAGATGAACATGTATAATCAGACTAAAGTCGGTGCAGATTGTAAGCAAAGCATGTGTGGGATTCCTACCTCCAACTTATTCTAGCAAGCAGAGTCTTTACATAAGTAAGTTCAAAGACACAACTATGTGAGTAACACCACTTAAATTTCACAGTTGTGTCTGAGGTAAAATTCAATCTAACAAGCACAACCAGCTAAAGCTTCTTAACTGGAAATTTCCACATGGTATGACATATCATTTACATAATAAAGCTTGTTATTAAAAGTTCAGTCGTCAGTTCAGATTTTTGAAGTTCGGTCTTCTTTGGATTTGTCTGTACAAAGAACATATAAAAAATCAAATGCATACATCCATATTTCACGTATATCACATTACATTCTTGAAGCATCTGTACTTAAATAGTAAATCATAAAAGATATTTCCTTAATAAATAAATAAATAAACCCTTTCCAAATTTAATAATAGAGTCCCTTATCTATTCTCAATTTGTTTCTACAATACTGACTCATTGTTATACAATAGTTTAGGAGTCCAGCAATTGTTACTGCCAAAAAAATATTATTAGTCAAAGAATAGTACAATAACAGTGGATCCCACTGACTAGCCAAAATTGAGGCATGTGATTCTCCAGCATTCCAAAACCTACACCTTAAAGCACCAAGGTATTGTACTATGTTGTGTCCACGTGTCGACTTCAGTATTACAAGATCAATTTATGACCAGCACTCTACAACAAAATTGTGAGCGTAAGATAAAACGGCTCACTAAGGATAAAATATTAAACAATCTCTTTGCCACACGCACATACTGCATTCTCCTATATTTTATAAACCACAGGACATGGACATTTTGGCCAACTTAGGAAGGGTTTTAAGAAACAAAAATGGTATCCACACCTAGTCAAGCATGTGGCCATGCCCAAATCATTCTAAAAATGAATAACAAAAATTAATAAATTTAAGTTGAAAATGTTAGACAGATATGATACCGGGAGAAACTGAGAAGGAGGGGTGAATCAGTTTACTATCAGAAATCAGAACTTAATGCATATCAAAACCATTAAACCGGAGCACAAAGGAACCAACACAACGAAGAATAGAACATGAAAGCTAAGTACACACAACACCAATATTTTGACGTGGAAAACCCGATAAAGGGAAAAACCACGGTGGGAAACCCTACCCACAATCAGATGAATACTCTGCAGTAGCATTGTGAACAATTACAATGGGGTTTGCACTTGCAGAAAGGCCAACAACCTAGAGCGCACTGCTCATCACAAAAAGAAGTCTCACTGGCTTACAAAAACATCGGACTACAATCCAAAAAGAATGAACTCTGAAAGTAGCATCTCCTAATGATTGATACAATTTCGGTTAAGCACAGATGTCTGCCCTACAATACAAAAACCTTCACCGTATGATATATCACTTGTTCACACATAAACCTTCCTCTGATAATGCAAACATAACCATCCATCCCATTGATATCCAAATTACATGAATAAGTCACCTATAAATACAGATCATCAACCTTATTAACAAGGTCGGCTAAACCCTAAACCAATAAACCCATAATAACAAAAAATTACATTACATGGTACCATCGGACCAATATTATGATTAACATTACATAGCATGGACCTAAAACAAGTAACCAAACAATTCCATCCACCGGAAATTCCACTAAGACCAAAATCCAACACACTTCACCAGCCGATAGAAACCCTTAGTGAAGTAACACAGAAAGTCTAACCAGATCCAAATAGGACCACCATAATAGCACGTCAGCCAATGCAAAGTCACCAAACACTTGGAATATGATCAAGAAGCACCTTCAACATGATAGAAACCGATTCCATAAGCCGGACCAAGATGGTCTGACCAAAACACCAAATATCACTTATCAAGAAAGCTAGAAGCTAGCTGGTACCGGTAAATACCAAAAGTAATAACAGACAAAGCACCAAATCATGAACCAATAGAATATAGCAAGCATATAACCATCCAGATTAAGGATCCAAAACCGATTCCAAAGATCCGATCATTCCAAATAAGAATCATAGCCAAAACCAAGATGATCACCTAGACTAACCGGGATAGGTCCAACCGGGATACAGTTTGACATCAATGACAACACTTAACCAAATCCAGCATATTGCCAACAGAAAAAACAACTTATCTACACATGTTCATTTTAGGTAATTGTTGATGTTATTTTGCACACAACCAAACACAGAATAAAATACCCAGAGGTATCTTATCCTCTCTTGAGTAAAGTCTCTGAATGCTGAAGATACCGCAAAAAGGATCAATCGAAAGGACTTCAAGGTTCTGCTTTGTAGGATCTCTACTCGCGGATAAGCACCAGTGGTCGTTGTGTTTGCTGTTTCTTCAAGGAGCCTTACGTACTTTCAAAGAAAGCTTGTCCGTGTTACTATCTTTCCAAATGAGGAAACAGGATTTTCCTAATACTAATAGATTTTCAAAAAGATCAAAAGATAGAGGGTTTCAAGGAAGAGATACTTAAACTAACCCTAAGAATGACTTGATGAAGGCTGGTCTTGATAAGATTCTACCAATTTCAGTATTGCCAAAGGATTACAACTCCACTGGAATTGGTGCGATCTTCTAAGGGTACTCAACGATTTTCAAATCACCAAGGAGGTAGATACTATCAAAGAGATACGTACCAATACTTCCAATGATAATTGAACTCTTAATCAATTTCAATGTTTCCAGTTGACCACACAAGGCGTTCTTACAATCAATAAGAAGCTAGTAGTTTGGAATGTGAGTCTTATCAAAGATCAAGCACAACAATCGTCCTTCAAACTTAAAATCTAAATGATATTTCTACTAAGAGTGATTCAAGAAGATAAACAACCATGAAGATAGCCACAAGGATTGCAACAAAACACCATAACTTCAATATTTCATTGATCTCATAGCCAAATAAACAACAATTGTTCAACTTTATCTCTTCACTACTCAAATTTGCTACTAACAAAATTAAACTTATTTCTCTCCAACTTTCTAACTTTTTTTCTCTCTGTCTCTAACTTTTTTAAAATGAAATGAGTGAGGGCTTATATAGCATCCTCAAGTACAATGAACGGCCCGGATCAAAAAAAGATCAATGGCTAAGATTTTGACACCTAAACCCTAATTAGGGTTTGTTACAAAAAAGTCCCCATTTAGATAAACATTATTAATCCATAGCCAATACAAAATTGGCACAAATACCGAGGAGACAGAGACCAATAAGAATTAAGTTAAAACATCATCTTATAACAACTTTTCATCTAGAACTTTGTTCCCTTCCCTATGCTCTTTTCTAGCATATTCAATGAATCTGGACACAATTCCTTCAATCTCAACAATGGGAATCTCAGGAAGATTCTTCATTCGTTCTTCCAAATGAAGGACTTGATCAAAAGCAGTGAGAAGAGTCGTCTCCCACCCAGGCTCAAGTTCTTTGGTCTTCTCAATCAGGAACATAGTAGCATACATTTGATCTCGTTGCCTTTCTGTGCTGATGTTCTCTTCCTTGCAAAAGATGACCTTGATTCTGTCCTCCAACTCTTGGATGTCCACATCTGTCTTGATCTCAATCCGCCTGTCAAGGATGGTACACAACACCTCAAACACCTTGTCTTGAATTGGATGGATGATGCCTTCAACTCGGCTACATCTGGTGTTGACGTCTTCAAAAAGGACTTCCTTCATCTGGAGCAGAGCTGACCACTGTAGGAGGCTATGGGTTCCTCCATCCATTATCTTCTCTTGTGTCAGAATCCGTCTTGGTGTTTCTCTTATCACTTGTAAGACTGGGATGATAACATTTCTAGTGTGAGTGAATGCAACCACAGTTATCATTAGATTATGGATAATCTCAAGGGCCTGGATAGCCTGATGAACTGTCTTCATCATTCTTGTTGCAAATTCAACGGCTCCCTTGTGCGATTCATCAATCCAAGAACTCATGAGTTGAACTAGGCTCTTCGCCCTTTCTGCCTCACTTATTGATTCAAGAGGAAGTGCATGTAAAGGAGATTGCTGGATCCTGTCGTCTCAAAGGCTAGTTAAGATGGCTAAAATAATTCCTTCAAGCACTGACCTCCTTTTCAAGCTTCTTATTCTTTTCCACTTCCTCTTTGAGTTTGTCTTTGAGTGTTTTCAGTGAATCAGTTGCTTCTTCCATAGCCTGCTCGGTGGTAAGTGGACCAAGATCAAATGTTTCTAGATCATATTCTTCTGCCAAAATCTCATCCTCATATTTGTCCACCACTGGTGTAGCTATCTGCACTTTTCTAGATCCTGTCTCATCTCTAATTACCTTTGACATCTTTGTGGCCTTCTTCTTCTCTATTACTTCATGAGAATTTCCTATAAGGCTTTCCAAGTCAAATACATCTTCTTCCTCTTCAACCACAACTAGCCTTGTCAGCCTCTCTTTCAGCCAATCCGAAATGGCAGATCTTGTTTCCCTCACTTGTATTTCTTTAGGTAGAGGTCTATCTTCCCGAAAAGGAGATGTTGCTTCATCATCATTCTTTTCTTCACGTTGCTCATTAGCACCCACTTGGGGAGATTGACTTGATGAATGTTGAAGTGTCTGTCCTTTGCCTTGTTTATCATTGTGTACCATGGATTCCATAGACTCATCAATTTCATATACTATCTGCCTCTGATCCTCTCCTTGACTTGCTTCCTTTTCATGCCTAGAAGATGTGCTTGGTGGGCGATCAGGATTTATTTTTTGCTTCTTCTTGGAAGATTCTTTCCTCTCGGGTCCTTCTTTCCTCTTTGAGCCTTTGGAATGAGAAGTATTCTCACTCACACTTGCCTCTCCTTCTTCTGGCCTTGCTTCCAAGGTGAATGTCATAGATACATTCTGCTCCTTCAACTTTTGATGTTGTACATCCACCCATTTGCGAGTGCAAGATAAAACGGGACCCATCAAAGCTCTCAAGTCTAAAACCTCGGGCTCATTCCAATCTATCTTCACTTCTTTGTCTTCCTTTTCATAGGATGACTGGAGGTATCTACCATTATCCTGGGCTTGATCGGCTACTCTATAAATTTTGCATTTCCTGATGAGATCCAAGGGTAACCTGGAATGTATCTTTCTTTTGACCTCGACATCATCTTGGACATTCATCCAAAATTCCTCCACCGGAGACTCATGCATGTACTTCTTCCCGACTGTTTCTTCTATATGACCATGAGGATCAAAATTCTCTCTCGAGGCAAAGGACGTGAATGAGTATAGAGATAATTCCTTCTCTGCATCTTCCGCGGCTTGAGTATTAGGACACACTTCAACTGAGTTCCCTAGTATGATGGGCACGGGAATTCCATTTCCATGTTTGTGTCTGGATGCCTTCACATAAGCTGCCAACTGTCTAGTCACCCCAAGTAGTACTATCCTGTCAGTAGGATATCTTGGCAACATGTAGGGAGGTGAAGGACACCCATGAACTCTGATGTATGTGAATTTTGGAAACTGAATGAACCATGCACCATGCTTCTTCACGAGCTCTTGTGCGTCCAGAGATAGTCGATTGTGAATCCCACCTTGCAATATCCTGGTAATATTCATTGTGAAGGTATCATTGACTAGCTTGTAGTCACTTCTGGGTGGATGATGTAGTTGAACATAAGAATCACAAACTCTTATTTCTCCGGGTCCCCTTCCAACAACTCCTCTGTGAGGTAGTTCTGCATGCTCAAAACCTCTGATCAAGGCGTATACAACATATGAACTCATGTGGAATGACTTGGTAGGCCTTAGTCTTCTCAACTGCACATCCAGGCTATTGCTAATGATTCTAGCCCAATTGAGCATTCCCTTTACTTGGACAATCAGTTGTATGAAGAAGAACATCCATTTATCAAAGAAGAAAGTTTGAGAAGCACCTGTGACCCAATTAGGCAAGGTTATCAAATCCTTGAACTCTTCTTGGAAGTCGATTTTGTGCGGTGTATTGGGAATCTTGTTCAGGTGAGGTCTGCTCTTGAGTAGCCAATTCTTGTTGATGAAGTTCAGGCAAGAATCAGGATCATCCTCATAGATCGACCTAGCTCCTTCTAGACTTTTGTAGACCATGTCTCTATGTTCCGGGAGATGAAAAATCTCACTTATAGCTTCCTCCGAAAGATAGGCTAGGATAGTTCCATCCTCGGCCACGATCGTCCTTGAGTGTCAATCATAGTGTCGGGCACACTCAATCATCAACTCATGACACTTGACTGCGGGAGGGAAACCTGCAGCTTTGATGATGCGACTCTCAATTATTTTCTTTGCAACAGGTGACGGCTTGCCAATGTAGGGCGCTTCCCGAAACTTCTTCACATTGAAGTTTCCTAGGTTGGTGTCTCCGATATTACTCCACTTGGACACGATCCTGGTCTCTAATTCGTCATTTCTCTGATCCTCCTTGATGAGAGCCTGTCGAGTAATGGATCCTCCGGCCTTGGGGGTCGTCATTTGACACCTACACAAAAGCTTAAAGTTAGGATTTGAGCATAATATATTCGTTATAGGAGATTTGAGACCTTTCAAGGAAATAACTAAACATTAATTTGAAAATAATGATAAATCTAAGAATTATGGATTTTCAAATTAAATTAAAATCAGATTGTACAAGACTTAGATTTTCAAAATGATTACTATGGAAAATCAAACTAAATCTTGAATAAAAAACTTCAAAAATCTGATTCTTCATACCTCTTCCTTGAATTTTAGCTATCAACCTTGAAAAAATGAAAGAAGGAAGATGATGAATTTGCTAGGCAAGGATGTTTGATCTGAATTTCTGGTCTTCCTTTGGATGAATTATGCTCCAATCAACCTTCAAAAGAATTTCGCCTTCTACTAGCCTTCAAATACTTAGCAAATTCTGGAAATTAACCTCTAACTAGCAAGAAATTCGCTCCTCTAGATCTGTTCTTCAAGTTCGCATGAGAACAACGAATGAATGATTTAAATTTATCAAAATACACCTCCCTTATATAGGGCGCTCAACTTAATTCTCCTTGAGGCCGACTTGACAAAAAGGAAATAAAATGAAATAAAACCCCCTTTTGAAGGATGGCCAACTTGGCAAATAAAGGCAAAATAATGAGTGTTGAGTGCTCAATCATAATTTTTTATTTTTTAAATTAATTTCAAAGCTTCAAGGGTGGATTTTTCATTTATTTCAAGGCTTAGAAATTAATTAATTAAATTATAAATGCCTTGATTCATGTGAACTCGTTTCAGCCTCCCAAATGTCTTGTAATAGGCTAATTTTAGCAAATAATTATGGGCTAGCTTAGGAATGTCAAAGCTTGATAAAGGCTTGATGAATTTTTTATTCTCCTTAGGCATTAAGAATATCCAAACTGATGTAGGTCTAAATCCTTCCAAGTCTTGTTTGGACCCCTTTTCTAGGCTTGTTCACTTCATGAATCAAAATCTTTACAACCTAGATTTGCAATCTCCCATGTCCTTGTCTTCACAATTTTGCAACTTGCCCTTGACTCAATCTAACAAGGATGAAAAATAGGTGTTTTTGAGGATTTCACCCTGGACCCTTTGGGAGGGTCAAGAGCGATTTTCCTGACTAGGCCATGAATACCATACTTTCTTCACCTCTAAATCTTCCGGAAGGCGAGCTTACGCTTGTTTTGGCCTAACAAAGTCTTGGATTTCAATTTTTAGTTCTTCACATGAGTAAATATGGTGAAAATAGGTATTTCGCTCTAGACCCTTTGGAAGGGTCAGGAGCGATTTTCATCATTTGGCTCAATTCCTTCAAACTTGATAATTGTTGATCATTCAAGGACATGCCCAGAGGCACCTCTAATCTTGACCCACACTAAACTTGGCATAAATTTGAGGGAAAAGATAGGTTTTGAGAAAATTCGCTCTGGACCCTTTGGAAGGGTCAGGAGCGATTTTCTCTTTTTAGGTCAAAATTCATCTTTGCTTGATCATTAACTTCCTCCAAGGCAATCTCCAGGGTCTATTCATCTCAACCAATGAGTTAGCTTAACAGGATTTTGAAGGAAACACTGCATTTTAGGGATTTTCGCTCTGGACCCTTTGGAAGGGTCAAGAGCGAAATTCATCTCTCAGGCCAATTTTCCAATCTCCTTCACTTCAATTCATCAACATTCGCTCAGTTTGAACCCACTTCCCAACCTACTAGCATTGGTTTGATCTTCACAAGGCGAAAAAGGTCAATTTTGCTCAATAACCTAGCCAGGGACAGGACCTATCCAGAATTTCGCTCTGGACCCTTTGGAAGGGTCAGGAGCGAAATTCTCTCTTGAGCTCAAAATTCACATTTTTTGAAGATCCAAATCTTTCCAAGGAATTCCAAATGGCTTCTTTTACTGCAATCCAGGCTTAGTTTTACTCAAACCTTGAAGGAAACGGTGCCTTTAGTGTTTTTCGCCCTGGACCCTTTGGAAGGGTCAAGAGCGATTTTCTTTGCTTGTAGCTCATTTTTCATCATTCCAACTTCGATCTACTTCACCAGGCTAGGAAATAGTTTTCTTCTTTCACCCAATCCAAGTTTGATTTGTTTTTGCAAGGCAGAATAGGAGCTTTTAGGATTTTCGCCCTGGACCCTTTGGAAGGGTCAGGAGCGAAAATCCTCCTTTGGCCTAAAATCATCACTTTTGGAAACCTAGGAATTTCGCTCTGGACCCTTTCGAAGGGTGAGGAGCAAAATTTACATTTCTAAGCTCAATTCACATCCAATTTGTCTTTGGACTTACCCATTCTCCTTTATCCTATCATATTGAAGCCAACTTGTTCTCAAAGTGGTGTCCATTTCAACGCTTTGGCAAGGATTTAGGCTATCCCAAGGACTTCGCTCTGGACCCTTTGGAAGGGTCGGGAGCCTGAGAAAATTTCACTCTGGACCCTTTGGAAGGGTCAAGAAAAATTTCACTCTGGACCCTTTGGAAGGGTCAAGAGCGAAATTTGCAAGATAGGTCTTGTCCTTGAGAAAGCTTTCTCCTAGCTTGCTTGTTTAGCTTCAAACCATCTTAGGAAAATACCTTAAGGGCAATTTGCTTTAAAATTGTGAGGAAAATCCATGTTTTTGAGAAATTCGCTCTGGACCCTTTGGAAGGGTCAGGAGCTTGAAAAAATTTCGCTCTGGACCCTTTGAGAGGGTCAGGAGCGAAATTTGCAATTATGTTCAAATTCCTTACTTTTTATCACTTCACTTTGTTTCACACATCAATTCTCTCTTCACTCCTCCATAAGGACAAGGTTTATGAGGCAAATTAAGACCAAGAAGGGAGATATTAGGAAATTCGCTCTGGACCGTTTGGAAGCGTCATGAGCGACATTGAAATTCGCTCTGGACCCTTTGGAAGGGTCAGGAGCGAAATTTGACATGTTAGTCTCTCCGAAATTTGAGAGTGGTTTTGGACCTCCAAGAGTTATAATGCAAAATCTAGTTTTTGGAGGATTCTTCAATTTTCCAGACAGTCAAATTTCAGGATCAGGATGACATTCCAGACTTAGCCAAATTTCAGGACATTTGAGGATCAGGATGACATTCTAGACTTCTTAAGGCGAAGTCGCTTTGTCCTTGATGTAAGGGATGGGACCTAGGAGGACATTATGCATTCAACCAAGGTTTGATTTAGCAACTTGAAGTGCGATCAAATAGTACACAAAAAACACCCTAGGAATGATCTAAATAACCCTTAATCACTCAATTGACCTGACCTCTTGAGGAGATCCACCTGACTCAATCCCTTCAATGCAAAGGCTAAGACACTAAAACGACTAACAACAAAACCAAAACGGCTAACCCCAAGAAGCAAAAAGTGGGGGTCCCCATTTGCAATCGGGCGATGTGTGAAAATGTCACAACATTTCCCCAACCCCTAAAAGGCATTCTTATTGTTTTCAAACACAAGGAGGAGAGACAAAGAGGACTTTGAGAAAAAAATAGTTGTCATCGAACAAAAAACCAGCAAGATTGTTGAAGACAAAATATTCATTGAAGATCATTTGAGCAGGTTAGTCGCTTGCATTGACGTATTTAAGGCCGATAAGGAGGTGTTGAGTGGGTTTTACATAGTTGTAGAGAAAATGCCATTTGAGTCATCACTTGGAGCACACATAGGCCATGAGATAGAGATGTTCAAGAATGCACAAGAAGACCTCTTTGCACAAAACTTATGCAAGCAAAATCGAGTGCTAATGCAGCCAAGTAATGAACTTTTCTATCTTTTACCATTTTACGTTAATAACTCAAAGTTATAGAATACAATTGATTTCTATTTTTTCACATTTCAGATGTGTGGTGGGAAATGTTTTGGTGCTAAGGTGCCAAATCTACAAAGGATTGCAATTCATATCTTAAGCCAGCTATGCAGTGCTTCAAGATGTGACCGTAATTGTAGTATGTTTGACCACAACACTCCAAAAAACACAATAGGTTATCAGTGCAAAATTTGAATGATCTTGTATATGTTCATTACAACCTTTGCCTTCGTCATAAATAGATCTTGGGCACTAACGCGCCACCGATCATTTTAGTGGAGGTTGATCCACAGTCAAAGTAGATCACTGAGAGTGATGATCCTATCTTCAGCGACGATGACTCGACATGGGTTGATCTGGTGGATCGAGAGGCAAAGGCAGTAGCCATGGCAAAGGAGGAGGTTAGAGCATGAGGAAACTCATTGGAGGAGGATGATGATGTGGATGTCATTGAGCCTGTCCCTAAGACATAGGCAGATATCATGGTTGCAGCATCATCCAGGATCTATATTAGGCACACACGTAGGAGGGCAAGGTTGCCAAGTGATATAGGCTCCTCTGAGCAATAGACTTCAAGCTTTTATTTTGATATTTGTTTGAAAATTTTGGTGCCATGGATTTCATATTCCATGACTTTGTAGACATTTGACACTACTTATATATCTAATGTGTTATTTCCTTCAACTATAATTTGCATTTATACTTATGTGATAAATGTATGCTTGTCTATGAGTTCAAAGTAGCTTCTATTTCATGAGATTATTTTGTATTTAATGTTTATTTATTAAAGGGTGAATGAAACAAGTTTTAAATCCTTAAAACTCCCTGATTTCTCGGGTTTTTCAATTTGCCGAGTCTAAGCATCGAGTCTGAGCCCGAGTCCAAAATCAGCTTGCGGAGTCCAAGGCAAGTCTGGGTCTTGTAACACTGGTATGAACAAGTTTGTCATAATTGATAATGTCATTGATGTCAAAGGTATGGAAGTTATGATGCCTATAGTCTGATTAATAGAAGCAATTCCATTAAAAAACAAAGAAATTATTAATGAGTGTTGAAACTTAGTAGCTTCGGTAAGATAAATGATTGAATGAGAGACTTCATTTATCTCTCATTCAATCATATACCTTATCGATATAACTAAAATCTAAATGCAGACCTCATGATTAAATAAATGAACTTGTTATAATCATCTTATATGCATAATCGATCATACTATAATTGTAATAAGATCATACCAGAATTATGATAACTCATAATTCATCTTATGATTATAATTGTTATAATCATCTTATATGCATAATCGATCATACTATAATTGTAATAAGATCAGACAGTTATCATCTTAATCTCAATTTATACTGATCAATGATTATCTTATTTATCGGATGATTATATTCCTGACGTGACCCGATTACTAATCGGTCAAACATACTAACTAACATGCCCCGATAGCAATCGGTTTAATATATTAAATGTGACGTGACCGAAAGTTATCGGTACATCGCTTAAGTGAAGCGGTGCATATGCAACGATCAAGACATGTCTTGATCGGGCATGTCAAAAGACATGACCGGTCAAGGCATGCCTTGATTGGTGGGCATTGCCTATATGTACATGTCAATGAAAAGCTGTAGAAGTATAGAAAATATTAATGTTATCTTCAGCAACCTGTGACATAAGAAATAACAGAAAAAATATCAGTAAAAGAATAATAAGATTATATAACTTCAGACTTGAACATAAATTTGAATCTCATTTACAATGAGCATAGTATAATGGATGGACAGCAAATGGCATAAAGTATGGACAACGAATGGCATAATACATGGCAAATGTATGCACAGCAAATGGTATACTGTAAGAACAGCAATTTATTAATTATGAGGTGCAGCGATTACCTTTGTAAACACAAGTGATTGTATTATGACAGCGCTTAATAAAGTTTAAAGAAAATCATAAAGTCTACAATCAGATTTTACAAGGTTTGAGTGGTTTAGCAAAGGCAACAACACAATTCATAAAAGAAAAAAGTTATATAAGCCAAAATTTTGTCTTATTCAAAATGAAGAAGACAGAATTTATAAAAGACAAATGTTATACACGACAAAATTTGTCTTATTCAAATGTCTTATTCAAAATGAAGAAGACAAATTTATAAAAGAAAAAGTTATATAAGATTCATATTTGTCTTATTCAAAATGGTGAAGTGTTGCGATCTGTCTTGAAAAGTCAGAAATTAATTATAATTATTTAAAAGGTGAAAACCTTTTGAAAGGTTGTTTCTTAATAAAGAGTACCATTCTTTCATGGATTCGTTTCTATTCAAGAAGATATAAGAGACATTGTGCAGTATAAAAGGATGGTGTGGAGAGCATTCTGAAAAGAAAATAATATAAATCATTCATGTATTCAAGCAGATCTACAGCAGAGAATATTAAGTGTAATTCAGATTTATATCTGAATATATGAAGAGAATGTTAAAATTATTTAATGCATAACTTGAAAACTAAGATACCGGTTCTTCCCCTTTTGGCCTAGGTCCAGGTTCTGGTTCTTGCCCAGTTCTGGTTCTCACCGGGTTCTCCCTGGGTTCTCGCAGGACCCACAGGGAACCCGGCCACCTGGGAAGGACCCGGGTGGAACCCAAGGAGAACCCAGGAGGACCCGGGTGAACCCAGAAGGACCCGCGTGAACCCAGGCCCGTGGTTTTCCAACAACGGGGCCCACGGGTCAAAAAAACAATAAAAAACAATACAAAAAGACTTTTTAAAATAGTTTTTTTATAATAAAACTCTAATTCGCCCCTCTATGACTTTTTTAAAAAGACTTGAAACTTGAATATTATCTTTTTTGCAAATTATGAATATGATATTAGACTTTAGTTATTAGTTTATTGATTATATTTGCGATATATGAATATTTATTGGCATTGGCAATTAAGGATTTATGATTTATCGTTTATCATTTATGTATGGAAAGTCACATTGTATATTTTATTTTTGTATGGATTGTATATATTGAACATATATATAATATATGGGTATATATATGTGTGTACGGACGAACCCGAACCCGTACCCAAGATTTTTTTTTTTTTTGCCGAATTCGCGAATCTGTACCCGAATCCGAACCGGAACCGGTAACTTAGCTTGAAAACAGATTTGTAGGGAAAGTTTGAACAGAACTTAAGGCAGAAATTTGTGTGCAGATATTGCCATATTTGTGATCAGTTTTGTAAAAGAAGATTGTCCATGATTTAGATCAGATTCATGAAGTGATATAAGTGTGGTGTGTGAAGAAGAAGATCTAAATGTAATGTCCTGTTTTAGAGACAATGCAATATAACCACAAAATGTAATGCTCTGATACCACTTGTGATGTCCCCTTAAGTTAACATTTAGGAAATAGGGACAATTAACTTGCAAAAACAATTGCAAGAGACTTCTTCCTTCAAAATCTTACTTTACACTAAGAATGACAATGTATGATACCACTTATGAATGTTTATATATATTTGATGAAAATATCACTGCTATCTCTATTATGACAATTGGATATATGCAAGTGATTAAATCTATATATATATAGATAATAGTAATACTAAGATTATCTTGATAGTATGTATAGTTTGCAAATGACAATATATAGATTGGATATTAGATCACTGCTGTATCTGATATGACTTCAGGGATTATCCAAAGTTAAGATATTCCAATCTGCAGATATATAGAGATCTCTGCTCTTCCTGATATATCGATGAAGTTATGCAATGAATCTCCTTCTCACTTGCTGAAGCAAGAATGCTATATTTCTGAATCTGATTGGTCTTTGAGAATATGCAATGGTGTTTGGCGCTGTTTCCAAATATCACCTTTGAACTATGCAACCTGATTGTGCCAAGGGCAAAACGCTCTAATGAGCAGATTTAATAGGATACAAGAATAAACAAAGACAACTTCAATGATCACTGAAGTGAGGTCAAATGCCTCCTTATATCTTGTAAGTCAGATTGATTGATTGCGTTCCTATGACGTGTCTAATGTCCATTCATCATCGCCTCCTTTCCTTTATACTAATCGCACCAGTTCTCATACAATCGGTTAGTTGTCTCATGACAACCAGTTAGTCTTCTTACTAATCGTTGTCTTCATGATAATAGATCGCTTCCCCTAATCCTCTTCATAACAACTGTTTGTCATTAATTAGATTGCCTTCTTAATCTTCTTCAAGATAGATGTCCGATTATAATAAATTGTTGTCCAATGAATTCTTAATATTGTGCCTCTTCAAAACCGATATCAATTAGTGGATGGTTAGCATCCGTGTCTTAATCGATATTGTAATAGTTAGCATTTGTTAATTGATATTATTAATTGTTGTACAAATTACTGTGCTTTATCTGAATCATTCACTTATTGATCTCTTAAAATGCTGCTATTACCGATGAGTAATCCTTTGTCATCTCCTTAGATCAATCAACAATATCAGTTGCTGTCTTAACTTGATACAACTCGATGTCCCCAATTAATCAATGCTTAACGTTCCTTCCACAGTAAATACCTTGTCAAGATGACTAAATATACTCAAATGTTATCTTTTATCTGGCATAGTTATGGCTCTGCTGATGTTGACTGACTGATCTTCACAAACTGATTACAGAATTCATGATGCAATCCTTATATCAGTGATAGTACTTAGGGGATGTTCATGATGCCTTGAAGGTGACAATCATGTTGCCTCCTTTTTGATGAAGGTGCTGATGATTGTATTGAACCTTGTAACTTCCTCATAAGATTGATTGACTTAACCCAATGGAGATGCTCTCCATACTTCGTGTGGTAGAGATGTTGCTTACTATCTTTCTTTGGAATAGTGATCATTGCCATGAGTGACTGTCTCTATGAAGTAAAACATCTAGTCCTCAAAATATGAAGCCTCGGGTGCACCCACCACACGATGAAGTAGGGTGATGAAGTCTCTGAGTTCATCTTTGAAGTCCACTCTGTGTAATCTGTCGTGCATTCTCCTCTTACCACCTCTACTCTTTGATAACCAAAATTTGTCGATGATCCTTAAACAAGCTTCTGGATCATCATCATGGGCTGACTTAGCTCCTTCCACACTCACATAGATTATGTCTTTAGGCTCAAGTAGATGAAATGCTTCACTAATGGCTATCTCCGAGAGATAAGCAAGTACTCTTCCATCATTCGCCCCTATTCTTCTTGAGTGGGAACCATAGTGTTGAGCACATTCAACACTTAACTCATAGCATCGCACTGCGGGAGGGAAGCCAGCTGCATTTATAATCCCACTATACATCATCTTCTTCGCTGTAGTTGTAGGTTCACTTGTGTATAATGGGCTCCGGAACTTCTTTGTGTCGAATTTCCCAAGATTGGTGTCTCCTATTCTTCTCCAATGAGAGGTGATCTTGGTTTCTAATGTACCGCTCCTCAAGTCTTCTTTGATGAGTACTTGACGGTTCACAGTTCCACTAGGTTTAGGTGCCGCCATTCTTCACCTCTGAATTTTTGATATTTCAACCTGATATGGGTGCTATTGATCAAACGATGTAATTGAGGAACCTGCTGTTGCTGAATGTGAGTGAATAAATTAGCCCTTGTAGAGATGGATTCGTTCTCCTTAGGACAAATTCGCTGGTAATATCCCTTCTTGCAGATGGAATTCGCTTATCCTTTGATGAATTTTGTTATTCAATGATGAAGTTCTCTCTTAAATCTGCAAAGTTCTCTCTTAAATCTGCAATCTTAATGCATAAATTCGCTTTGGGTGTTGATTGAATTCTCCAATGAAATTCACTGCCTGTTGTTAAAATTCGCTCATTAGAGAGGAAGAAATTATTTTGATTTGATGTTGAAATGATTGTTTGAATACCCTTATATAGGCACCTAAAGGAAAGGTTGTGTCTCTCCCTATGTAGGCCGACTTGGCTTAATAAAAGTAAAATTAAGTTTGTTTTCCCTTGCTGGCCGACTCGACACAAATTGAAGAAATTTATATTTTCTTTTGGCGCCAAATTCATGTTTGATTAGTCGTTGATAAGCATGAAAGAGCATTCAAACATAATTCACCTTATGAAAGGCATTTCACTCTCAACAATGATCACATGAAGTTTGCTCTTGAAGGTGTGCACATTAAGTTTGCTCCTACTCACATGCACATGAATTTCGCTCCAAATCACATGCACATGAAGTTCGCTCCAAATCACATGCACTTGAAGTTACTCTCAAATTTTGCCTTTCATCATCTTAAACTCAAAATTAATCTTTTCTAAGCATCAAATCGGCTCAAGGCAATGATTTTATAAGCAATCTCACATCATCTCTTGGGCAAATGAGGCAAATTCGCTCTCAATTAGGAGTACCTGAAGTAGAATTCGCTCCATGATTCATGCACTTGAAGTTCGCTCCATGATCCATGCACTTGAAGTTTGCTCCAACTCTCATGCACCTGCAGTTCGTTCCTAAGGTCATCCACTTGAAGTTCGCTCCTAAGGCTATGCACTTGAAGTTCACTCCAAATATTATGCACTTGAAGTGAATTTCAAATCAAAAGTAAACTCGCTCTCAATCATTTTCATTGTTTCATCGACTCAAACCTTAGGTTTTTCAAATATTTATTCATGCAAACATGTCAAACTTACCTCGTGGAAGGCCAAAAAGGAAAATTCACTCCTATCAAAGAGCACATGAAGTGAAAGAAGCTCCAAAGAAGGAGCACTTGCAGTTCATTTAAAATCAACACTCTAACTCTCCTTCGCTCACTTACACTCACTTTCTCAACTCTAATACGTCATAGCATGCTCAACATGAGGTCTTAGGAGGAATTTCACTCTTAGACTTGAGCACATGAAGTTCGCTCCACTTTCAATTACCCTTCTTTACCACCTTCCTTACCCCCTTTATCCCCCTATCCTAACTCCTACCTCCCACCGCAACACTTCCTATAACCCCGTATCCACTTTCAATTACCCCTTATACCTCCCACATCCTAAACCTCCCTACCCCTAGTATCTCCTATTTCCCTTCATTATCCACACCCTTATGTCTCTCTTTCTTCCAACAACCCATTCCCCCTCTTTCTCCACGTAGCAGCTCCCCTTAACATTCCCTTACCACTTCCCCATATTCCTCTCATCATCCTTTGGGCCCCACACACACTCAAAAATGGAGAATCAAACAAGATTTTTAAGGACTTTCCTTGCTGGGACCCACCGAGTTTTAGCCTGGGGATTTTAAGTGTTTTTAATTACCATGCCACATATTGCTTGGGCCCCACCAAACTCTAAGGTGGAGAGTTAAAAGTTTTAAGACATTTTTTTTAAGAAAAAGAAAAGAAGAAAGCATCCACCTCACCGTTTCCTTGCAAGGTGTGGAGTTAATGATAAGGAAGCTGGCCCTTGAAATTAAAGACGTGTCCTTTAGACCAAAACCATTTGCGATTTAAATTCAAATGAAGTAAATCAAAGCAAATTCAAAATCAGAGTATAAAAGAGCATAAGCAAATAACAACATAAAGGAGCAAATCCATATTAGAAATAAGGGAAATCAGATCCGAAATTTATTTCCAGATTTGAGAAAACATTGTTCTCTTTCTAGTATCTTGATCAAAATATGTTTGTTTCCAGGTCTAATGGGAGCAAGGATGCATGGAGCATGGAACGAAGGAGATCAATCAAGAATTCAGGTTTTACATCCAATACAGGGGGAGTAAAGAACTCAGAAATGCAAATTTTAAGAAGGAAAAGTGGTGGATATCCATGCAATTCAATCACAGATTCAGCTCAATTCAGATCTAAGTGAAGATCATGTGTGAATTCATATCATATAGGCTGCATCTATACAATGGGATCAACTTTCAAAGAAGAAAGTGACCTTGATGAGTGCTTGCTCAGTATAAGTCCAAGATTGTACGGATGAAGCTTACAAAGCTGCTTCAAAACAGATTACACAAACCAAGCCTTGAGGACCGATTTCATGAGGGGCAATTAAGTGATCAAAGTTGATCAATTTAATCATCTGCTACAAATAAAGCACCAAATTGATGAAGGTTGGCAAATTACTAAGAAAACTGCTCATCAACCTGAGATCATGAGGAGTATTCGAACGATGTAAGAGGAAGAACTATAACTACACTTGGAAGGGAAGATGAGACTCACCCAGTTAGTGCATACAGCAGCAATTGTTCAAATTCTGAGATAGAGATCCTGATCCTTCGCATCAAAGAATTCATCTTGGCATTTTAGTCATCAAAGATCACCCCAAAGACAATTTGGTTCACTCACTATATGATCAAGGAGATTTCTTTTTGAAATCAGGCTTGAAGAAACACAATGTCAAGTTTTGATACTTCAACAGTGATTGAAAGGACAACGAATTTGTCACTCCTCAGCAAGTTTGACCTCCAAGGTGGCAATATAAAGGTTCAGATCTGAGACTTGAAACATTCCAGTGATTATCCAAGTTCAACCTTGTGCCTTTGAGAACGACATACCGGGTTCAAAACATTTCATAAGCCAGCCAGTTAGCAAGCAACAAAAGAAGAAAGGAGAAATTCACTCAGGTACCTCGCCAAGGTACAGGAAGGAACTAAGATGGATCAATGCTTTGCTTGCAAGTTGGAATGAAGTCTTGTCCTTAGGACCTCCCAACGTCTCTAGCTTGATATAACTTTGATATTTTTTTGATGAAAATGGAGCTAAGAACTAAGGAATTTGACTGAAAAGCTCAAATTCGCCCCTGTACCTCTCAAAGGGACAGGAGCGAATTCTTCTAAAGCCTCCCTCTTGCTTCCAATTTGAATCAAACTCATGCTCCAAAGCCTTGATTAGAGAGAGATTGACTTAGACATGCCTTTGAAGATGTATTAAAACAAACTTTGATCATAAAATAATAAAGAATTTGAGCCAAAATGCCAAATTCGCTCCTGTACCTCTCAAAGGGACAGGATATCTAAGAGGTCATGTACCTTGCTAAGGTACCCAAGCGAATCTGCTAAAACATAGACTTTGCTCCCAAATTCCAAGCAGAGTTATCTCAAGGTGCTTTCCTAGGATGATCCAAAGCTAAAACAGCATGAGCAAGGAAGAGAAATGAGTATTTTGTCAAAGCCTAAGACATATTTGCCAAATTCGCTCATGTACCTCTCAGAGGTACAAGAGCGAATTGACTAAGAAATCTTGTACCTTGCTAAGGTACACAAGCGAAGGTGTTAAAACTTGATGTTTGATCCAAAATTTCGATGCATAAAAACCTTAAGGTGATTTATTAGCATGGACCAAGGCTAAAGCAACGTGAATGGAGGTGAAGAATGAGCATTTGATCAACATCTAAGCTTCTTGCTTCCATTTCGCTCTTGACCCTTCCAAAGGTACAGGAGAGAAATCCTTGAAAGGTCCTAATTTCTCACTCAAGCAACTGGACGAATCTTGTTAGGGAGCAAATCGACTTGATCATGATGGAAGAAGGATTCAAAAACTAGGTTCAAGGTGAAGTATTGAGGAATGAAGCGTGAATTGAATCAAAAGAAGAATTTCGCTCCTGACCCTTCGAAAGGTACAGGAGCGAAACCTCTTGAAAAGGAGTGATTTGCTAGTTAAGATGTGTTAAAGGACTTCTTGAAGGTCATTTTAATGTTCAAAACATTCTAAGTATCTTGGAAAACATAAGTATTGAGTGTGCTTTCATTTGAAAGGCGAGAGAACTAAGAGCAACCCCTAGTTCGCTCATGTACCTTCCAAAGGTATAGGAGCAAAAAGCATTGAGGATGAGTAAAATGCTAATGATGGTGTGTTGTAAGTCTTCTTCATGGTGGTTTCAAATGTTCAAGCATCCTAAACTTCATGCAAATCGTGAGAACTAAGCTTGCCTTCATCAAATATTGATGAAAATTTGACTTATATCCTAGCTCGCTCATGTCGCTCTCTAAGATACAAGAGCGAAGTTTGTTGAGAGTAAAGTGCTTTGTGATAAACCGAAAAGATCAAGAGAAGACTAAGTGCAAGTCAACCAAGAAATATTTGATGCATTAATAAACCAATCTCACTTTGGCGGCAAAAGCAACTTCGAATTTTTTAATAGAAGTCGGCCAGCACTAAGAGGGATAATTTACAATGCTGTTTACACTAGATCAAGTCGGCCTTGCATCCCAAAGACATGTCTCTACCCAAGGCCACATATATAGAGGAGTTCATTAGATCATTCTAACATAAAAACAAAACAGCATCTTTTCTATCAGCAAATTTTGTAAGCAGCTCCAATAGTCGGCGAAAAGAATTCAATCATTAGCAAGGCGAATTTACAAAAGAAGCAATAATATCATTCTCACAAAGGCGAAATCAGACTTTGAAGGTGCAGACCTGATGATCAAGGAAGACAGATCTCATCATTAGACAGCTCAAATTCACCCTTAGACAATAAGGATACTTCCTGAACAGAGAATTCACTTATCAAAAGGAGGAATCTCCCCTATAGAAACACATATCAGACCTGCAAATGTAGAATAAGAAATCAAGTCAAAGTGGGAGTGTATAAAGGTTATATATCATGTGAGATTGATACCCATTTGTTTCTTTTGCAGGAAGCGAGGAAAGAAATACAAAAGGACCATATTGGGGGAAGATTGGAGTAAGGATCTAAAGGAAGAGATCATGCAATCACCCTAAGGCAAGCAAGCAAGGATGGAAGAAGGACCCAGCTACATCAATAATTCTCATCATCATCATCGCATTAAGCAACTGAATAATGTTGAGTGTCAAGAGATATCTCTCAACATCCCTTCATGATGATGAATCAACTCAAGTCTACAAAGCGCAAGATTGAGGTGGCATCCCAGGCACTACTTCACCAATTCGAGGGTTCCACATCAGCATGTCTAGATACAATGTACCTGACTCACCAATGATGGCACAAACTTCGAGGCACCTACCCCTGACATCTATTGGTCCACACTCATGAAATATAATTTTCTCATTGGCTAAGAGAGTTTGTTGTAACAAACCCTACTTAGGGTTTCCATCTTGTAATCCTAGCCATTGATTGTAAATCAATCTGAGCCATTGAATTGTAATGAACTTTCTATATAAAGCTCTGGATCTTCATTTGTAAAGGTTAATAGTGAATAGTTTGTGAATAGGATAGAAGAATAGAAGCTTAGATAGCAATTAGAGTAGAGTAGGAAGAGAAAGAGATTGTTGCCTAAAATTGTAAATAAACTTCATTTTTCATTGAGGTTATGGTGAAATGTGTCGTTTCTTGCAATACGCATGGTTTCTTGTTAGATCTTCATATTAGATGGTAGATAACTAAATTGAATGGAGAAAATTGTTGAATGTAATTGTGTGGAATCTTTTAGTCCATACCACTAGCCTCTTACTAATTGTGAGCGTGCCTTGTGTGGTCAACTGGATTGATATGAGCCTAACCTCGAATCATCCTACACTCATTGTTTATGCATTAACTTGAATGGTGATCAATGTTTGGTGGTAATGGTTCGAACATCTTTGAAACGTCCTTAGAAGATTGCACTGAGCTTGTGTCAAATTGTTCATTTTGATGGTGAGACCTCGCTTAGTAGGATTCCATCTAACCATTCACTCATCTTCCTACATTCTTAGGATTAGAATAGAATCTCTCAACCCTTTGTCCTTTGCCATTTTTTCAATTCAAGTTAGTCTAGGACAAAGAGCATCGCCCAATTGAAATATCAGATGATCAAGTTCCAGCAAATCCAACATTCAAGCATTCGAATGTAAGTCCCCTTGTGATTCCAACATAATCACATCAAACCAACTGTGCTTATCCACACGTAGAGACCCTACATATAAGAACCTTGGAGTTGCCTCGATTGATCCTTCGGCGAAATCTTCAGCATTCGGGGAAACTTTGTTCAAGAGAGGATAAGATACCTTGGTATTTTATTTTGTGTTCACATGTGCATAAAAAACACATCGACAGTATCCTTGTCTCCATACTTTGGGGGCATTGATAATATTAAAATTATCTCTCCTTTTCCAAAGATTGCCTTTTCCTTTGTTGAGTTGCATCTTTCATTTGATGTTATTTCTTGCATAGAATTATGCTTCACGCGTGTACATGTGTGTTCCTTGTTTAGGACCTATTCCTTGTTTGAAACAGTGCATCTCTTATGAACAAAATCTCCTTAGTGAAAGTATGCAATCCTTCACTAAGAATCCACTTTTTCCTAAACATGGGACAAGGTGTGTATTCTTAGTCCTCTTCTCCTTTCCAAGATGTTATCTTTATTAAGGATCTCCTCTACTCTTGGAAGTAGGAATCTTTATCCAAAGATCTCTTCCTCCTTTGTCAATCATGCATCCCTCAAAAGGATCGCTTTACATTTTTTGCAAGATATCTCTTTTAGAATTATCTCTTCCTTGCTTAAAGAAATGAAGCCTATTCAGGAATCTTTCTTCCTAGCTTGGAATGCATGCATTATTGCTTAATGGATATCTCCTTGGTGTTGAAGATGGGTATCCGTGTTTCTAACTACCTTAAGACATCAACATAGGACTATGTTGACAACTTAAGGGGGGGGGGCCATATATGTGGCCTCCTAGTTACATTTCAGTTATCAATTATCGATTTGGGATTATTGCATCCTCATGCTTAATCCTCATCTTATCTATCATTTATGGGATTGTTGCATCTTCATGCTTCATCTTCATCTTGTCCATCATTTGTCTTCTACGGGGTGTACATTCTCAAAACCAAACCTATCTCTTATACAAGATGCTTCATTCCCGAAACCAAATGCAATCCTTTTGCATGTCTTATATGGGGTGTACAATCTCGAAACCAAATCTAAAGTCTTAGACGAGATGTTTTCATTCCCGAAACCAAATGACATTTAAGCAAGATGAGTGGAACTAGCAGAGCACAACTTGTTAGACTATTATGACACTTCATACATGGATCATCTAGTATAACACAACTTGCTAGTCCGTGGAATCCATGTTCCTTCTTTCCCTCCCATTAACCCATAGCATAACACACTTTGGTAGTGTTGGATCATGGTTTATTCCACTTTCAATTGGTGTACATCCTTCTTCTTTCTATAAGTCCACTTGTGCTCTTGCAATAACATATCAAGAATGATATTACTGGTTGAGACATTTTGATTATCGAAGTCTTTTCAACTAGTTGACTTGGAGCTTTGTGTTTTAGTACTAACATTGTTTTCTTTTGTGTATATCTGAAGGTTACTTGCATGGATTGATACGATCCTATGCTTGGGAGCTTGTCCATCCCTCACTATTGTCCTATCCCTAGTTTGTCTTTCTCTCAGATGCTCTATCTCTTCATTTCTACTTTACTGAAAATATGACAATAAAATCATACTCCGCTAAATGCGGGCTAAATGTAGCGTCATACATTGCACACCTTTATTAGTGTGTCCAATTTCACACTCTCCTAGCACCTATTTTAGTATTTCCCTTTCCTCTATGCATTATGGGACCTTTATTGATTTAAATTAATATTTATTTCAATATTTCGGGTTTCATTCCACTTTATTTCTAGGAGAAACACTTTTTAGTCACCTCCTCATATACCCCCAACTCTAGACACCAAACACCCTCAACAATTCACAAAGCATCGGAAGCGTGAAGCAAAAGCTAACAACAAGGCTGCATACAAGTTGGCCAATGAAAATGCCAAAGAAATTAAGTTCAAAGGACCTCTAACTGTCAAAGTCAATATGGGGTTGGAAGGGAACCCACAATTAAAAAAATGTAGGAGTGATTGTTGTTGAAATTAATAGCTAGATCGGATTATTTAATTTGAATTATAAAGACATATTGTAATAACTTAATGTAACTTGTGACCATATGAGATTGGTCCTACTTGGGCACATAAACTAAGTATAACATGCTAGGGTAAATACAAATGTAACTTGTGATGACATGACAGGTCAAGACCTATTCATGTAACTTGTGAATGGAATTCGAACTTATTGTATTTTGGTGCCAAGTTCATTATGGCCGACTAAGGCAAATCGATCACTTGTATCTCCTATATAAATAAGGCAATCTAACCCATTCTACCACCATTCATACATTCATCCAATTCAGCGATCTGATCTGCAAGTGATTCAAGATACAGTGAATTCTTACAAGACTCGGTGAATATACTTTGAAGGTCTGCCATTAAGCTCTAAGGTCAGCAAACTCATCTTGGAGAATAGCGAATTCATTCTCGCTGAGCGAATCCAATCAAAGGTGGCAATTATCATCAGATTGAAGGACAAGTCAAATTCTGATCAGAATTCAAGATTCAGGTAAGTCAGTTTGTTCATGCCCTAGGTGGGCGAATTTTTACTTGGCTATCTTTGACATTAATATAATTTGATCTGAATCTTGTTGCTGGGTTTTTCCTCCAAGAGGGAGGTTTTCCCAGGGTATATGTGTGTTATGTGTTTTATTTATCTTGCATTCTGATTTTCTGTTCTTTACTGCTAATCTGATTGCTAAAATTTAACACTTGTAATCCATTCATGAAGGCTCCAGCTTTCGCAATTTTCTCTATCTCTTCAAGATAGAGAAAATTCTCAAAGCAGGAATACTCTCAAAAGTGAATATTATTGTGAATGAATGGGTAACACTCATAATCAATACTAAGGATTGTAACCAGACTTGCATCTATTTCAATTTCAAAAGTATGAATGTCCTTCCATTTTCCTTCATATATTCCTTCTTTAGGAAAGTGACAAGAGATGAGATCTACCATTGTCTAGATGGTTTTCCTAGCTACAACCAAATCAGTATCACAACATGAGTATAAGAAAGAAGAATAGATTGAGCATCACAGACACACTACCCAGCACAACATAATCCAAATGTGTATGTATAAATTTATTTGGTTGCAGGACACTTAACAACTTAAGTATAACCTTAAGGAATGTTAAATTTCAAATATTGAATAGACAAAGGGGTAATAACTCACTTTATAGAGCACCCATAACGGAGTTTAGGAGTTCTCAGGTTCAAGCCCTAGCCAATCCATCTCTAAAACAAATGTGATTGATAGATCAATTCTTAGAGAACCTGTTTCGGATGTCCTCAGTTGAAGTCCTAACCAGTTCATTTTGACCAAGCAATAAACATCATAATCTAGATACAAGTGTATTATAGACTACTAGAGTTTTCCAGCCTCCTCGTTGCCTCGAGATAAGTCTAGGTATAATAGATCTGCTTCATATTGACATCAACGGCCTTCTCCTTCTCTGTAGCTTTGTTCACAAATGTAAACACATTAAATTTTTATCTACACTGAAGGCTTTAGGGAAAGTAACCAATTTTTTTCCTAAAACTATCCAGACAAGATGCAGTCTTGCTTCCTCCCAATTAAGCATCATTAAATCATGCA
Source organism: Cryptomeria japonica (assembly GCF_030272615.1). Classification (NCBI taxonomy): domain Eukaryota; kingdom Viridiplantae; phylum Streptophyta; class Pinopsida; order Cupressales; family Cupressaceae; genus Cryptomeria; species Cryptomeria japonica. The sequence continues at coordinate 581,675,535 of NC_081415.1, read as the reverse complement.
TTTGCCCTTTAATAATACTTTTCTTTCTCGTATTTCTTTAAACTAACTAGCATATTTTTGATAGATGAAGGAATAGGTTTCTATTTCTTTTGAATTGATTTAAGTTTTCTGGCTTCCTATTTTAATTGAGTATGATTATAGCAGCTGTGGTGAAGTGTTCCATAACACATAAACTCATTAATGAATATCTGCCCTGAATATAAGAAAACAAAAATGGCAAACTGTTCAAATATGCCATTAAATTTGCAATTGCAATTAGAGTTCCTTTGGTAATTTAAAAGGATCAATATTCATTTGTAGCTAAATTCCTTGAGTTGCAATAATTATTTAACATTTCACGACTGCTGATTTCCAGTGCATAAAAGCCATTTGTATAAATCAAAAAGAAAAGTTAGATTCTAAACATCTGTATTGTTTTACCTGGTGATCTTCATCAACAGCACCATGTACCGCATGAATAACTACAGGTGTTGCAGTACATAAAAGACGCCTAACCTGTAAATAAATGATTAAATAAACCATTGCACAAACATTTACAGAATATCTTCTATGACTACAACAACTAAATCTATGGGTTTTTCACAAAACTAGCAAATGTATGCACAAGTTCAGAAATAAATAAAAAATAAATTATTTCTTCTCCATGATCAAACCTGAAAAAATTCACAACTATTTCACATATTCCACTTTTTGAATCCAACCTATTCAATTAAGCCAAAAAGCAGTAATTGTGACCATGACAAGGTAATAACTTATTATTGCTATTGATGCGTTGGAAGGATCAAAACCAAAATCATAGATTATCAATCTTGCTTCTCAAAATTCCAGACAACAAACAGGCTTCCATAGAAATTGCACCTAATTCGATAGGTTACAACACATGTAGCTTCCCCCAAACATAATGATTATGAAAAAAAGCACTAGATTAACATTTTAGTTTCCAGACAAAACAGATAATGTCCCAACAAAACATGAAATATCTCTTTTAAGAATCTCCTTTGAGTAAGCACGCTCTGAAAAAGTACCTCAATTTGAAGATGATGGATTACTACCTGACCACTCAAGTCACAGCTATCAATCCCATATATCTTCCTAATTACTAATAATACTCTTTCTCTTTTTTCTGGATTTACTTTATATGCACATACACTCACATTCCAGTTATATTCATGTAGATAGAATTCTACTAATGTGCTTACAAAATAAAAGTTAAAAGTAAAACTATAATGTTATGTACATAATCATAGATTATGGCATTCTATTTTCTAGAAGAATCTGAAGTCATGTTGAAGATGAACCCAATAATTATCTCGAGATGTATGGAGTTTTCATATTGTTCATAAACAGGTACATTGCATCTCATTTGAATGAATGTAATTTTAAGTTTGTGTTTCCTTTTAAATTTCATTTTCACAGTCCAATTTCCAAGCTGCCATTGGTATCAAACCTGTCACATTTTTGCTTTATGTGCACCAAGTTGCCCCATTTTTGTGTGTCTTCATGTTTCATGATTCATCACATTTTATATTCCCTGACCAATAATCCTTCTAACGCACTCACAAACTGGTTCATGTGCTCGCCGATATGTGCGTCCTATTGTTTTTCAAGCCCCTCCATACTCAACAAGCAGCATCATTCATTGCAAAGGCAAAGAAATCTCTAACCCAATTTGTACAGGGAAAGCAGTTCAAAAACAAGGAAACAACAAAGAAAAAACAGCTAATGATGGTTACTGTTTCTGGTTCATAGCTCATAAGACAGCAAAAAGACTTCAAATATCCTCCAGTTTCCATCAGGTAAAGACCCTTTCATTTCCATCCATGGCTTGTGAGGGTTTATTGTTCTAGACCATGTCTTCCCAAAAAAGCTTGCAAAACCTTCTCATGTACGCTGCTCAATTCCAAGTTTGAAACCTTTCAATTCTATTAAAGTAATTATTGTTATATTTAAAGGTCGTATATTTTGGTTTAGTATCTTCCTATCTCTGCTCTTTAGTCCACGATTGTGTCTGATAGAAACATCATTATGTAATTTATTTATTTAAGGAGTCTTTTGTCTCCTTGTTCAATCAATCATTTACCATTTCATGGAATTAGAGCCAGTAAACATTTTCTTGGCAAATTTTTTTATCACTAAAAATTTGTGTTAATCCTAAACTTTGTTTTCAGAAGTCATTACTTGGTTTTTTATTAAAAATTGAAGGTGTATTTTCACGTCGGATTTTTGTGGAGATTTGTGGGTTCTTCCAATGAAAAATCGCATTTTTGTGGAATTGTGTGTCAGGATCTTCTTTTATCGCGAGGTTTATTTTGTCTGTCTTTCTGGGTAGCACAAACTGCACGAAGGAGTTTTTATAGATGAACAAGCATTTCATGCCTGATCAAATTATTTCCTGTCACCTTTGCTTACATAATTGAGGGGTATTGTGTGTATTTTAGTGGCTTCAAGTTATTATGTGCCTGTGCAACTCCACGCGCTGGGTTTGGAAATTTTTGTTACTTATACAGACTTTCTTCTGTGCTCAATGATCCCAATATAGTTTTTCAGAAATCACAATTTTCTATATGTTTTTGCTCACAATTTACAACTACGGTTTTCTTTGTTTCTATTCTAAGGTGACTAGCCTTGTCTACTGCACGACTAGGGTTTTGCAAATTTTTCACTTTTAGAGGGTCTGAATTTCTGTCCGGCTAAGGTTTCAAACCTGGCCCTTTTTTTCTTCCTGTGGAACATTTTTTCCCCAATTTTTGGATAAAACTAAGGTTTTTGTTTTCCGATTTTTTAAAAATTTAAGGGTTTTTTCAAATTTTCTTGAAAATTTGCCACCTCCATATTTGTGTCAGAAAGAACTTTCACAGTTTTCAATACCTCGTGATCTATGCCAGAAGGGTTTCGAGAACTTTTTTCAAAAATCAGAATTTGTACATGCATGTGACTTTTTACCTCAATTTTTCTGCATTGGAAATTAAGAGGGACGGTGACATTAACCAACATTATGCTCGAAAGCAACCAATGTTATAATGGCAAAAATTACAAAACATGTAAACAGCGTATGCTCAACATCTTTGAATACCAATGTCTAGATCATATAGTTCTAGGTAAGACTATTCATCCCACAACAACAGGAAAAGACCAGGACAAGTTCCATGAGCGCAATCGGGAAGGGGTTGTGTTCATTAAGTTGTTAGTCACCGACGATATGCCTCTTTGGCAAGACAATTGCGAAGACTTGGACACACCTAAAGGATCTACATGAAACGTCAGACAAGGGCAGAGCATTCCTTTTGAAGAATATGTTGTATTCAAACATGATGGACGTAAGATGTCCCTACAAGAGCATGTTACAAAGATCAAGGATATTTACCATCAATTGGAGGCTATCGGTCGCAAGATGGAAGAAGATATGGTGGTTATCATGCTGTAAAGATTACCAAAATCCTACGAACACTTCATTGAAACACTCAACATTACATTCATGAATATTCACTTCAAGTTTGTTGACCTATACAACAACTTTTGCAGCAAGATAGATGGAAACAGTTTGGAAGCAACAGCAAATCATCCACTGCAGAACAAGCATTTACTGTCAAAGCCAAGGATAAAGGCAACGTTAAAGGCAAGTGCTTTTAGCCAAAAGCACAAAGCAAACCTGAGGACAGCTCCAAGAAAGTTATCAGATGTCATTATTGTTTAAAGCTTGGCCACATGAGGAAATAGTGCAGAAAATGGTTTGTTGATGAGAAATCCAACTATGGTGGGTCTCAACAAAAGGCCCATGTTGCAAAGTATTCTGAGCAGGAGTCTGCTATTTTATGCATTTATGGCCAAAAAATCAACAATAAGAAATCACCTACTTGGTATATTGATTTTGGAGCTTCTCAGCATTTTACACACATGAGAGATTGGTTCACGAAGTACAAGGCATGCTCTGATCCAGTGATCTTCAGCGCAGGTGTAAAAATACAGTTGTCAGCAAGGGCAACGATCACATTACATCTAGTGGGAGGAATCTCATATTTCTCAATGTATACTATGTTTCGGGCATGGAGCTCAATCTACTTTCTGTAAGTCAAATTATGTGACACAATCCAAAGTTGGATGTTGTCTTCAGTGCACAAAAGTGTCGCATTGTTCATAAGGAGTCCAAGCAAACAATTATAGTTGGCCTCGAAGATCATGGATTGTATAGGTTGGTTGATACTAGAGAGTCTCAAGAGATTGCAATGGCTAAAAAGAGTTCATTCGTCAGCACTCTTTGGCATCAACAGTATGGGCATCTCAACCTATCATATCTCTCAATTGGCTTTGGAGAATCTAGTAGAAGGCTTACCTGAGATTCAACAGCCAAGTAGGGAAGCGGCATCGAACTCCATTCTCAAACAGACAAGCTTGGATAGCATCCAAGGTCTTCCAGCTGGTTCATGCAAATGTTTGTGGACCAATGAATATGGCATTGATCACTGGTGCAAGGTATTTTCTTTTGTTTGTTGATGATTTTAGTAGAAAAATGTGGGTATTTATTGTCAAAGCAAAATTAGATGTGTTTAATGAATTTCAGAAGTTCAAAGCAATAGTTGAAAAAGAGTTATGACATCAAATCATAACTCTTAGGTCAGATAATGGGGGCGAATTTTGTTCCACTAAATTAACAAGCTTCTGTGCTAAACAGGGTATTAAACATCAACTTACCACACCCTATACCCCTCAGCAAAATGGTGTTGTTGAGTAGAGGAACCAAACCATAACAAAGATGGCTCAATGTATGCTACAAAACAATAATGTGCCTAAGAAGTATTAGGCAAAAGCAATGTATACTGTAGTATACCTTCTAAATCGATCTCCCACATAGGCCATTAAGAAGACTCTCAAGGAAGCTTGGTCTGGGATGAAACCAAAAATCAGCAGCCTCATTGTTTTTGGTTCAACAAAACCTGTTAGGATTTGTTGTGACCATTTCACACATCGCCCCATAGCAAATGGGGACCCCCTCTTTTTGCTTGTTTTTCGCTCGTTTTCGCTTTCGTTTTTAGGGTTTTGTTAGTCGGTTAGTCGTCTGGATTTAGGGCCAAGCCTTAGGGTTTTAAATTTTGCCTTTTCAAGCCAAAATCCAGTCATTTTTGAGAGCTTCTGAGCTTTTTTTCTAGAATGCAAATTTTGAATGCAATGATTTCGCCAAAATGGTCTAATTTTCAATTGGAATGTTCATGCAGAGCTTAAATTTGTCTAAGTGTTGACCGTCAATATGAATTTTTGTCTGATTGAATATTTTGACCAAATTTTGACTTTTTTGAATTTTGATCCTGGGCGTTGGAATTGATTTGTTTTCGCCTCGTGAAGTGTTAAAATGTGAAAAATCTTGTTATTTTGGCCTGTAGGAGCAAAATCGCTCCTGTCCCTCAGTGAAGGACGGGAGCTCAATCTCAAATATCTCATCATCCTTGCAAAGTCCAGACAAATTTTACGTTTGAAGTGATGGAGAACGGCGAGATCTTTCCATTGAATATAAATTGAAGATTTTCATGAGCACAGAAAGGCCTCCAGGAGGAAAATCGCTCCTGTCCCTCAGTGAAGGACCGGAGCTACAAATCAAATTTCGCCTCGTCCTTGCAAGATTTCGACAACTTAATGATTTGAGGACGTCCAAGAGAAGATGTTTTGCCAAATGAATATAATTTGAGATGCAAAAACGAAGGAGAATGACCTATATTGACCAAATCGCTCCTGTCCCTCTCCAAGGGACCAGGGCGAAGTACCTTGTAGCTCTCGTCCCTCTCCCAGGGACCAGAGCGATTTCACTCATTTTGCAAAATCCAGATAAGGGTCAAGGCAAGTTTACGTTCAAAAACAAAGGGGAACATGAGGTGAACGCATTGAATATAATTTGAAGATTTTTTGGACGTCCATATCAGTGTTAAATGCCTAGTTCGCTCCTGTCCCTCAGGAAGGGACCAGAGCGATTTTTGATATAATTGCTTTTCTTGCAAAGTTACAAATGATGTCAAGGCATGAACGAATAGAGGGAAGAAGGACGAGTCCGTTGAATATAAACTTGGAACCAGGCAAAGTGAGATAGTGGCCACAAGGGAAGGATCGCTCCTGTCCCTCTCCAAGGGACCAGGGCGATGATGATGATAATACTCTCTACGCAAGTTCAAGGTCGTTCCTCCAAAGTTCAAGGCCGATCCAAGTCAAGACGAAGGGTGGCGAAGACATTTTAGAGCATTTCCATCAAGCGCAAGGTTGTAAAGGTCATCACATGGAAGGAACGTGCACTCTAAGACCCAGATCGCTCTTGTCCCATGGAAAGGGACCAGAGCGATACCTACATAATGGCATAAATTTCAAAAGGCGAACAAGTTTCGAGCAACCAAGAAGGTCGAAAGGACATCATTTCACGTAATGAAGATGATGGCAAGTTGATAAAAACAAGAACAAGCACATAATAATGAACTTCGCTCCTATCCCTCAGGAAGGGACCAGAGCGATGTTAGATGTATTAACCATTTCAGGCAAAATTTACGTAAGGACAAGATTTCGCAAGGTCTTAGATGGTCCACGGAAGGGTAGAAAGGTGATGCATGAAGATTTCAAACGTTAGATAATCACCAAGATGGACCTAGGGACCATATCGCTCTTGTCCCTCTCCAAGGGACCAGGGCGATTTGCTTTGGATCCTTCGTTTTGCTTCAAGTACGTGCTAAGTCAAGACTCCATAAGGATAAACAAGGTTCAAGCCATCATTTGATGATAACATACAAGAGTTTTAAACGTCCATCAAGGTAAAAGCTCATATCGCTCCTGTCCTTTGGACAAGGACCAGGGCGATCCTATCAAAAGCGCTCATATTCCTCCAAAATCGAAACAAGGCGAGGTTAAGCGAGACAAGGGACGGCGTTTGGAAAACATCACAATGGAAGATCGAAGGTCAAAAATGCATATTGAACGTGAAAAAATCAAGATCGCTCCTGTCCTTTGGACAAGGACCAAGGCGATACTATCAAAACACTCACGTTCCTTTAAAGATCAAGGCGAAGCAAGGTTAGGAAGTGCGAAGGACGACGTTTGAAGGACATTGCAAAGGAGATCGAAGTTTAAAAGTCGCCAAGATCAAGGAGAAATAATAGATCGCTCCTGTCCCTCTCCAAGGAACAAGGGCGATGATCCTTATAACATCGAAGGTACCTTGCAAAAGCAAATGGAATAAGCGCAAAGGACACAAACAATGATATTATTCGCCTTACAATGGAAGTTCGAAGGTCAAAGATACAAGATGAACGTGAAGACATGGAGATCGCTCCTGTCCCTCTCCAAGGGACAAGGGCGATGTTAGGCAAAACACATGATATTCTTTGAAAATCACGTTAAGACAAGGACGCACAAGGTTTTAAATAGCATTTGGAAGATGATACAAGGAAAGGATCGTACCAAAATGGAGAATTTCAAGCAAAAAACTTAGGATCGCTCCTGTCCCTCTCCAAGGGACCAGGGCGATAATGGTCATAAAATGCATTTGCTCGCACAAGAAAGAAATTCAAATTCGAAGGACCACCAGATGATCGATTTGGAACGTGGAAATGAAGGAGTTGAACGTTGAAAACGCAAGAATCACGCCAAAGATGGTGAATCGCTCCTGTCCCTCTCCAAGGGACCAGAGCGATGAGGTACGTCCCTTTATTTTCATATTTTTGGCGCCAAATTAAACAATTCAAATATCCTTAAATGCTAAATCGATTTAAAAAATTGAAAATCCTATTTAAATTGGCATTTAATATGGCGTTAATCTTTATTAATTATTTTTGCCTTTATTAAAATCGAAATTTGCAAATAAAAAACGCAAGGCATTAATAATTAATTATTTAATTAATAAAAAATCGATTTCAAGCGCTCATATATGGAGGTCGGCCTTGTTATGTCATTGCAAATCATTTAAAAATCGTTTATATTTTACCAAGTCGGCCTTAGTAAATAAATCGATGAGAGCGCTATATATATAGGGGGGTGAAAACTATTATTTTCACAGCATTATTTTACCTCTCTACATGCGAATTAAGGAAGACGAAGGAAAGTGTTAAGTGTGTTCAAAGATAGTGCGAATATTATCCAAGGTGGCGCGAGTTTCATTCATACCAAAGGTGGCGCTAATATAGAGTGCGAATTACATTGAAGACCAAGGGTGGTGCGAGTTTGAAGATTCATTTGAAGACCACACTAAGTGCGAATTTGAAGACCACACCAAAGGCGAACTTGGAGATTTGTTTGTGCGAACTTGAAGATCCATCTAAAACCACGTCCAAGGCGATAATTGAAGATCACGTCCTGTCCAGAGGTGGCGAAGTCAATTTTGAGGAGATCATATTGAAGATTACTTTTATACCTCAATTTTGCCTAGGCAAATTTTGTTTTTGCATTCTAGAGTTAGCTCTCTGTCGAGGTATGGCGATTTATTATTATTGTTTTATTCATTCATCGTCATATTTCAAATTTTGAAATTTTGAATTTTGAATCTCTTGGCTCAATCGTTGTATTTTAGGAAATGATAACTCTAGAGACTTATCATGAGGTTTCCTAAAATTTATCTCTCTTATTTACGTTATTTATTGCAAAATCTATTTCTTATAATGAAATGTTGTGTAGGTATGGCGACCCCAAAGGCGGGAGCATCCACTAGTCGCTCAGCTCTCATGAAAGAAGATCAGAAGACCGAAGAAGTGGAGACCAAGATCGTGTCTAAGTGGAGCAACATTGGAGATACCAACTTGGGGAACTTTAGCACGAAGAAGTTCCGAGAGGTCCCTTACATCGGCAAGCCATCACCTGTCGCCCGGAGAATAATAGAGAGTGGCATCATCAAGGCGGCCGGTTTTCCTCCAGCTATTCAGTGCCACGAGTTGATGATCGAGTGTGCCCGTCATTACAATCCACAGTCCAGGACGATTGTGTCCAACGAGGGAAACACTTTGGCGTACCTTTCAGAGGAAGCCATAAGTGAAGCCTTCCATCTTCCAGAGCACAGGGACATGATATACAAGAGCATTGAAGGAGCCAGATCAGTGTACGATGATGATCCAGATGCTTGCCTAAGCATAATCAACAAGAACTGGCTACTTAAGAGTCGTCCCCGTCTGAGCAAAGTACCGAACACACCACACAGGATTGATTTCCAGGAGGAGTACAGAGATTTGATTACCATGCTCAACAGAGTTACAGGAGCACCTCATGCCTTCTATTTTGAGAAATGGATGTTTTACTTCATCCAGGTGATTGTTCAAGGAAAGGGTACAATACATTGGGCTAGGATAATTAGCCATTGCTTAGACGTACAGTTGAGAAGACTCAGGGCTACTAAGTCCTTCCACATGAGTTCATACGTCATCTATGCCTTAATCAGGAGCGTTGAGTACGCAGGACTACCTCACAGAGGAGTGATTGGAAGAGGACCCGGCGAGGTCAGAGTTTGTGAATCCTATACCTACTTGCATCATCCACCAGGGAAGAACTACAAGTTAATCAATGATACTTTCACGATGAACATCACAAGGACGTTGCAAGGTGGAATTCACAACAGATTATCTCAGGATGCCCAGGAGTTCATCAAGAGATACGGTGCTTGGTTCATTCAGTTTCCCAAGTTCACTTACATTAGAGTGTATGGATGTCCTTTACCTCCATACATGTTGCCGAGGTACCCGACAGACAGAATTGTGTTACTTGAAGTAACAAGGCAGTTGGCAGCATATGTGAAGGCATTCAGACACAGACATCAGAATGGAGTTCAGGTACCTATTATTTTGGGTAATTCAGTTGAGGTATGTCCTAATGTCTTAGCCATGGATGACGCAGAGAAGGAGTTAGCCTTGTATCCTTTTTCATCTTTTGCTTGGAGGAATAGTTTTGATCCACATGGACATTTAGAGGAGACGGTCGGTAGAAGATTTAGACATGAGTACCAGATTGAAGATTTTATGATGAATCTCCTAGATGATCTCGAAGTGAAACGAAAGATACATTCTAGATTGCCTTTGGACTTCATCAGGAAATGTAAGATTTACAGAGTAGCCGACCAAGCTCAGGACAACGGCAGGCACATCCAATCTTCATATGATAGAGAAAGCAAGACAATAAGTTTGAATTGGAATGAGCCCGAGGCCGTGGATTTAGATGATTTGATGGCACCAGTCTTGTCTTGTACTCGCAGATGGGTAGACGTTCAGCATCAGAAGTTGAGAGAACAAGGCATAGCCATGTCTTTTACTTTGGAAGAAAGGCCAGCCGAAGGTGGAGCCAGTGTTAGTGAAGGCAATCCTAATCCTAGGAATTCAGGTGAAGGTAACCTTCGATGTGCCAGTGAGGGCAATCTCCATTCGAGAGGTTCGAAGAGAAAGGAAAGATCAGAAAAGAAAGAGCCGTCCAAGAAAAAGCAAGGTGCCAACAAAGATCAAACACCAGGTACTTCTTCCAGACCAGAGGATAGAACAATTCGAGTGGAAGAATCCATGGAATCGATGGTACAGAATGATAGGCAGGAGGAAGGACAGATGCAGCATGTTTCATCCGATGGATCTCTCCAAGACTATGATTTAAACAATGATAATGAAGTGACATCTCCTCCCAGACAAGAAGAAATGGTACATAAAGAAATTCAAGTTCAAGAGACAAGATCGAATATCCCAGATTGGTTGAAGGAAAGATTGACTAAGGTGATCGTAATTGAGGACGAGGACAGTGCAATTGATTTAGAGAGCCTTGTTGGACGTTCACATATGACAACAGAGAAGAAGAAGGCTACAAAGATGTCCAAGATGATTCGAGATGAGACTGGATCTAGAAAACTGCAGATAGCTACACCGGCAGCAGACAAATATGAGGGTGAGATCCTAGCAGAGGACTATCATATACAGACTATTGAGTTAGGACCATCCACAGCAGAGCAGACTTTAGATGATGCCACCGACACATTTGAGGCATTGAAGGACAAGTTTAGAGAAGAAGTAGAAAAGAATAGAAAGCTTGAGAGAGAGGTCGGTGCATGGAGGACTTATTTCAGTCACATCAATGAACCTTTGGGACGTCAGGATCCAGTTAGATCACCATTGCAGGCATTACCCCTTCAATCAATCAATGAAGCAGAAAGATTTAGGAATATGGTCCAGCGTACATGTAGTTGGATGGATAGATCTCACACGGTGGCCATTGAGTTTGTTACAAGGATGTCGAAGATCACCCATCAGGCTATCCAAGTTCTTGAGATTATTCACAGATTGATGGCAACAGTAGCTGCATTTGCCCATACCAAGGACGTTGTCATCCCTGTCTTGAAAGTTATAAGACACACATCCAGAAGAATTTTAGCACAAGAGAGGATCTTAGAAGGTGATTCTCACAGTTTGTTTCAGTGGTCAACCTTACTCCATATAAAGAGTGTTCTCTTTGAGGACATCAGTGTTAGATGTGGTCAAGTTGAGGAGGTGATCAATCCAATCCAGGACAGAGTATTTGAGGTACTTCGTACCATTCTTGGCAGAAGGATCGAGGTCGAGACAGATGTGGATATACAAGAATTTGAGGATAGAATCAAGATCATCTTTCGCAAGGACGCAGATGTTACAGATGAGCAGTATGATCAAATGTATGCCACCATGCTCCTGATTGATAGAACAAAGGAACTTGAACCTACTTGGGACACAGCTCTTCTAGATGCATTTGATCAGGTTATCCACTTAGAAGAGAGTATCAAGAATCTTCCCGAGATTCCAAGCACAGAAATCGAAGAAATCGTGACAAAATTCATTGCATATGCTAAGAAAGAGAATTGGAAAGGGAATAAGATTCTAGATGAAAGGTTGTTACAGATGACATGACATCTTATTTCTCATTGGTTGATACCTCCTAGATTTTTGTGCCAAATTTAATATTTGGCTATGTATTTAATATTGTTCAGTAAAAAGGAGGTCATTTGTAACAAACCCTAATTAGGGTTTAGGTGTCATGATCTTGTCCATTGATTTGCTTTCAATCTGGACCTTTCATTGTAACTGGGGATGCTATTTATACCCCCATTTTTCATTTCATTTGGAGTGAGTTAATAGTCGAATAGTCAGATAAAAGTGAAATAGAGAGATTAGAGTTGTAAGCAATTTTTATTTTGTAGCAAGATTGAGTCTTGAAGAGAGAAATTCAAGCAATTGTTGTATATGATGACTTGGAAATCAATAAAATATTGAAGTTATGGTGTTTTGTTGCAAATTTCTTAAGTTATCTTCATGGTTGTTGGATGTACTTGAATCACGCTCAATCAAAGTAGTTTGTTAATTTGAAAGGCTAAGTGTGAGATTTGATATTTGGTAGGATTCGCAATCCAAACCACTAGCTTCTTGCTGATTGTAGGAACGCCTTGCGTGGTCGACTGGAAAACATTTTGAGTCCTTAACCTTCAAGCATTTTCGCATCTAGGATATGTACTTTCGTAGTAGTGTCCTTGGTCTTTGATGCATTGAATACCATTATATTACCTTAGAAGATCGCACTAATTTCAATTGAGTTGTTACCTTATGGCAAAATTGAAGTTAGTTGAGTCTTGCCAAATCTCATTCATGCTAAGTCGTTCATAGGGTTAGGCTAGATTAGACTTCCTTAAACCCTGTCCTTTTTCTGGTTTTTTTGAAAGTTCCTTTTAGTTTAGTAAATCTTCGAACTTTTGGAATCCGTAAGACGCCTTGGAGGAAACAGCAAATCACATCATACCACTAAAAAAGCTTGTCCACACGTGGAGACCCCACTAAAAGAACCTTGGAGTCCATCTAACTGATCCTTTTTGCAGATCTTCAGCAGTTAGAGACTATTTTCTCAAGAGAGGATAAGATGCCTGTCGGTATTTTATTCTGTGTATGATTGTGTACAAAATACACGTCAACAGGATTCCAAATGCAAAGAGAACCAAACTGGATTCCAAAAGTCAAAAGTTGATGCTTACAGGCTACAATGACAATCATAAGGCCTATCAACTAATTTTTGTGGACATTGATCGTCTCACATTTAGTAGAGATGTAGTTTTTGATGAAAAAGGTGGATCCCTTCTGCTCTCTTCCCCCATCCAACATCTTGAAGAGCAACCTCTACAAAAAAAAGATATAGGTATTAGGCTTCCATTAGCTCCACCTGAAGGAAGGCATTCTGATGATTTTGAACAAGAAGTTGTGGAATCCCCTAGGCATGACATTGTACCACCAGAGTTCCCTCAAGAAGACCTGAATCAGCATCCAGATTATTTTGTTCCAAGCAGCCCAAGTCAAGTTGATACACCTGATTTTGAAGTAGATGAATCTGCTCTCCATCATAAGTGTTGGGAACAGCTTATTAGTGATGTTTGGGATGATGAGCTTGTTGAGGGTAGATCTTCTACATGCAAGACCAAGAAGAACAACAAAGTCAATTTTTCTCTTATCGCTGACATTCAAAGTGTTTATGAGCCCCAAACATATTTAGAGGCAAAAGGCTATGGAAGCTGAACATCATAATCTTTTGAAGAATAACACTTGGGTTCTGTCAAATCTTCCACCAGGGAAGAAAGCAATTCGCTGCAAATGGGTCTATAAAGTGAAGTACAAAGTTGATGGAACACTTGATAAATACAAAGCTCAGTTGCTAGCTAAAGGCTTCTCACAAAAGAAGGTGTTCACTATGAGGAAACCTTTGCTCCTACAACAAAGATGAGCACCATCCAACTGGTTCTAGTCATTCCAGCACAGTCTGGCTGGAAAGTCCATCAAATGGATGTGAAGAATGCCTTCCTCAATGGTGATTTGAAGGAAGAGGTTTACATAAGGCAGCCTCAAGGTTTCAAGGTTGCAAGCAACAAACACCAGGTATGTAGACTAGTGAAGGCTCTTTATGGCCTAAAGCAAGCCCTGAGGGCATGGTACATCAAGATTGATTAACATTTGATTGGGCAGGGCTTTCAAAGAGGTCCTTCGAATCCCAACTTTTATGTCAAGAGTGTTGGTAATGACATCATTTTCCTTGACATTTATGTGGATGATATCATCATTACTGGTAATGGTGCACAGTTGCTTGAGTAAATCAAACTGAATGTGCGTCAAGCATTTGATATTACAGATTTGGGACTCCTGCATTATTGTCTCGTGTAGAGGTTTGGCAAACAGGTCGTAGCATTTTCATTTCTTAGTCGAAGTATGCTAGGAGTTTGTTGGATAAGTTTACGATGAAAGATTGCAAACCTTCATCTAGACCTATGGAGAAAGGGCTGAAACTATCAATTAAATCAGATTCATCTGATCATCTGTGGTGAACAAGTCATCTTTCAAGCAACTAGTTGGCAGCCTTATCTATCTTACAACTACTAGACCTGATCCCTGTTATGTTGTGAGCTACATATCTCAATGTGAAAGGGACACCTGACTTTAGCATTCTATACAGCACAAGAAAAGATCCTTGGCTGATTGGTTTTACAAACTCAGATAGGGCAGGTTTTGTTGATGACAAGAAGTCTACTTCTAGGTATGTCTTCATTCTAGGTATGGGTGCAGTCACATGGACTAGTAAGAAGCAACAAGCAGTACCTCTTTCCTCGAACAAAGCAAAGTATCAAGTAACTGTTAAAGCAGCATATGAGGTAGTATGATTACGGAGGATGCTTTCTGACATGAAAATGTCTCAAACACTGCTTTCACCATTGCTAAACTTGCCAAGAATCCAATCTTTCACAAGTGAACCAAACATGTAGGGCTTCATTGTCACTTCATCAGACAACTTGTTGAAGATGGAGCTATAGTCTTGCAGTATGTTCCAACAGTGTACCAAACTGTAGACATCCTTAGCAAATCTCTGAGCCCAGACAAGTTTGTAAAATTTAGGGGGCAACTTGGTGTAGTTACTATTATATTTAATGGTCATTTATGTAGTTTAGTATAATGGTCATTTATGTAGTTTAGTATCTTTCTATTTCAGCTCTTTAGTTCACAATTGTTTCTTATAGAAACATCGTTATGTAATTTATTTATTTAACGAGTCTTTCATCTCCTTGTTTAATCAATCATTTACCATTTCAAATTCAAGAGTTTATTTTCAGGTCTACAAATAGCGGAAATTATTTAATTTTTAGACTTCTCGAGTATTGCAAACAATTAGTCTTTTTTTTTGTTGCACAAAATTCAAAATTGAAACAAATTACCTAAACCTAAAACAAAACGTAGTGTTCATATACATAGTGACTATAGTTTAGATATACACTAAGTTACCAGGTTCGGCATAGTGACTATAGTTTAGATATACACTAAGTTACCAGGTTCGGCATCCGAAGCTCGGATGCAGGTCCACATTCATGTTGGGTTCGTATTCGTGCCAACTCCAAGTGTGGGTCGTTGTGGCAACAAAGGAATAAGATGCTTCAAACACTCGACAACAATGAAATCAAAAAGCTTGCATTTTCTTACATTATCCAATATATTCGATGCATGAATCTTAAGCATAATGATGTTATGAATCGTGCACTGCAGAGTATTCTCTTTAAATTTCTGCATGTGAGATCTAAGGTCTCGTATATTGATTTTCTAGGTGCACTTATACCAAAAATTGAGCAGCAAGAAATGAAATTCATGCCTTGATCATTCATTGGAAATTGCATGCTTTGGCAAAAGGGCAACCTCACCAAAGACCAAAATTCACTTTTGAAACAAAGGGTAAAATCTAGGGTACAAGTGTGAGTGGGAAAAAAACTCAAAAGTTAGAAGCTCTTGCTTACAAGAGCACGATATAGTAGGAAAAGTATCAGAAAGTATAAGTTAGAAGCTCTTGCTTACAAGAGCACTAATATAAAGTGATTTAATTTTCAGATTGAATTCAAAAGAGTTTACAATATACAGTTAGGTGAGCACAATTGTATGAATAAATTAAAGGATGTGGCAGATAATGTTCTACAAGTAACATAAAAAGATGCCAAAATGAATCACATAGTGAAAGATCCCCACCAATTCTAATCTGAATTTTTCTGATTGTTTGACTGCTGATTGAAATGGTTTTAAGGGTTTTACCAAGGTTTTGGTTTTAAGTTTCAATGCCAATGGTTGTGCATGATACAAATCTAGAAGTTATTGAGGTGTCCTTCTAGCACATACAAGGACCAAATTCATGCATATAAGCTGATGTTTAATTCTGGTTTGTGAAATGACCACTTTCAAGTCTGACATGAAGTCTGATCTGCAACAGCAGGACTGATATGAGCTGCTACAGGTCTGATATGCAATTTCCAGCCATCATATTTGCTGCCACGAATCTGATATGCACTTTCCAGCCACTATATATACAACTACAGATCTGATTATGATTCCAAACCCTAAGACCCAGCTGTAGTAGGTTATATTATCACTGAATAATGGTACGGCAGGCTGGATTTGCTGCTAAATGCTGATGACATAGGCCCAAACATTCCAGATCTGCAACTAATTGGTGTATTCAGCCTGCTGTTACCAAAATGTCTAATTTCTCTCTGAAAATAACTCCAAACCTACATAAGAATCTCTCCAATGAAGCCCAAACAGGATCCCTATCTAGATTCACCTCAAATATTAACTGGGTTTTCATCCAATTTACTATTCCCCTTAGGAGATTTCGTTAATAAGAGGCTGTTCTGCTGTATAAACCCTTCCTCTGAGCTCACGTGCAATTTCCTGTTGTGAAAATGAAAGAGTGAATGCTCAAAATGAAGCCCCACATATTACTTTATTGTCCTCCAAAAACCCACGCCCTAATTAGGGTTTTCAAGCGACTTTATTAAAGTTTATTTCATGAAATAATTCCTCCTCAAGGTTGGACGTTCATCTTGGGGGCTTTTATAAACTTTCATAAAGTAATTTTTAATAAATAAAACCTCCTCAAAGTTGGGCATTGGAATTCTAGGCCCTTATGACATTTATTAAATTAATTTTATTCATGAATGAACACCCCCTCAAATGGCCACCTTTTAAAACAACGTTGTCATACTAGGATATGGGGTCCTTTATTAATTTAATAATTTATTATAAAGTGACATTATGATAAAATCACTTTATTTTATTTTAATTAAATATTAAAGTCAATACTTTAAATTATTTTTTTTCAAACCAGATCACCTGCCCACCCGAACTGAAAATTGATAATGCGCGTGCCATCCTGGTGATTTCTAAATATAGCAAGGTCGATGCTAGTCCCCTAGTAATAAATAGGGATCCTCCCTAAAAATAGGAACTGCAACCACAGCCTCCAAATGATCCCTGAGGTCTCCTGATGCGTTCTGGTCAACTCTCAAACAATCCCTTTAAAATAGGAATCCTCCTAAAATTTAGGAAATTGTCCCTGATCATCCAAGACTGCTCCAAAGACCTCGTGTTGCTCCCCACCCTCTAGGTGGTCATCAGGCTAACTGTTAGTCTCCTCCTAAAAAGTAGGAACCCTCCTAAAAAATAGGAGACTACCTCAAACTATCTGGAATGGCTCATAAAGATCCATGCTAAGCTCCACAACCCCTAGTTGGGTCCTCTAACCACTCTACTAACCTACGGGAACCCTAATGATAGGCCAATCCTGTTCAACTGCCTGTCAATTAGAGAGAGAACATTACACATAGACATATAAAGAAGTCAATCTTCACAAGATGCATACAAATCCAAACAAGCTGAAAATAGTTGATGTGTGCAGAAAAGAAGTCAAAGTTGATGTCAAAGTTGAATACGATGCCTTGGTCAACAATGGAACTTGGAAGTTGGTTGATTTCTCCATTCAACTATAAACCTATTGGCTGCAAAATGGATCTGACGAAACAAATATGAAGCAGATGGCTCACTTGACAAACACAAAGCAACGTTTGTCACAAAGAGATATGCTCAAAAATAGGGGATAGCCTATGAGACATTAGCACTAACAACAAAATCGACCACCATTCTAATCTTTTTGGCTTTATTAGCACAAAACTATGGAAAGTTGATCAAATGGATGTGAAAATTGTTTTTCTAAACGATGATCTCAAACAAGTAGTTTACATAACTCAGCCAAGACATTTTGAATTCAAGGTCATGAACAAAAAGTGTGTAATTTGGTAAATTTATTGCATAGATGAAATAAGCGCCAAGAGGTTGGTATGAAAAACGCTCCAAGCACCTCTTAAGCATGAACTTCAAGCAATTTGAACTTCTCGATGCCATTGCTTTTGTCAAAAATAGTTAACAAAACTGTTATCTACCTAGTAGTCTATGTGAATGACCTACTCATAACAACAAATAGTGAGAATTACAGTTCAAAAGTCAAAGCAAAATTGGACGATCTTCATTATTATTTAAGACTAAAGTGATTCAAAAATCAAAGTATATAGCAACTTCAAAATTTTGCAAGAGTTGGGACACCTTCAATAATGAATGACGAGATCAGTCCCTCTATATCATATGAAAAAATGTTAGTGTTGAGATAGAAAAAGAAATGTCATGTGTCATTGAGGTTGGTATGGGAAAATGTGTCGCTTAACCACAAACTGATATTCGTTTGTATATTAGTGCTTTAATGAGGCCAGGTCACTGTCCACTTTGGTATAGCTACTATTATTGATTGTACCTTGCATCTACTTCGTAGCATGCAAGTCAATATTTTGATGAAATGGCATTAATCACATGAATAACATCATGATTTTCTCTTCTATTCTATGAATAACATCACGATTTTCTCTTCTATGCTATTAGCCAAAACTAAGCTCCCTGCCCCTTGCTAACTCATTTCCATGATATTTGTTTGAAAAACGTTTTTAAGGCTAAGCTATCCACAACACAATAGGCATGATCCAATTTACCTTAAGTGCTTCTACTTTTAGTAAATGGATTCCTTTAAACTTTAACCAAACTACTGTTCCGTTATAGAGGGAAGGTAGTGTATATGAGGAGAGCAAGAGGCTTAAGGGTCCATTTGAGTTGTGTAACCTTGGGGTGGGCTGGGAGGCTGAATAGCAGGTGTCATTCCATGCTCCTCAGCTTGGTGGACAACCTCAAGGTGCCTTATAGTACCTCTCACAACCTCAAGGTGCCTTATAGTACCTCTCAGTGTGCTTCTTAAAGTGGATTAATTATTTGGGGAAAGCTTAAGGGAATTTCGTGTGTACATTATGAATATTATTAAGCTGATTAGAATCCTATTTTTAGCTATATGTTTATCTTGTGATAACTAACCTAGTTGCAGGCTCTAAATCAAACTACGAAGTTGACAATTTACATTTCCGAGCATAATCCAAACCCTATTCAGGAATCCTAAGGCAAATCAAGCAAAGTCCCAATAGGGAACATTACAATTGATTTTATATCTAGCATAATTGAGGGGTCTCAATCAAGATCTACTTGGTAATTGATATCTCTATTTCATTCCTTATTTTACTTGGGATTGTAATTTTTGGGCAAAATCTAGGGCATTGGAAAAAGGGGACATTACACTTTACTAGAAGTAGAATATATGGCAACTTCAAAGACAACCAATGAAATATGTGGCTTAGAAGGATTTGTCAAGATTTGCAACAAAAATGGAAAACAGGAAACAGAAAACATCAAAATGGCAAGAAATCAGAAAACATCAACACAAAATTATGTTTAATTAAACATTATGTGAAAGATGGAAAATGTCAAATTGATATAGTCCTCTCAGCAAATCCTATCCATTTGTTTCTCAGAGATATTTGTCACCCTTCACATGTCTCCAAGAAGATACTTTATTTACCCTTTATCTCTTTCCAGGACAATCTTCTCCATCCAAATCCTTTTAATCCTTGCCCTCTTCAAATGCACTAATCACAAGGTACCACTTGGAAGCTTCTCTTTCTCTCAATCCTCTTAATCATCCTCAACCATCAATAGCTTCAATTAATCTCAACCCTTGATCAATCATCCCTCCAATCTATAAATAGATCTATCATAGGTGATTTGCAAGAAGCCTCTTGGATGTGAAGTCATGTTGTAAGTTTGAAAAGAAAACAAACACAATCTCCCAAGCACAAATTCATTGGAGAACAACCAAACGCATCTTGTATGTGCAACAAGAAGTTGTGGGTGAGAGAATATTTGTTTTATTTTCAACTTTTGTTAAATGCCTTTGCTTAGTTGTAGGTGCAAGTAGGTGTAGAATTGGATTTGATTTCATTGTTTGAATCCTTGTTTTGCATTATAAAATCTTGATTGTTCATACTACCATTACAAAAGATTTGAGAAAAATTCATACCAAGAAGTGATGTCCACAAGCAGATCTAGAAGCAAAGGACAATAGCTGAACTTATAAAGAATTAACAAATCTTATTGTTCTCAAACTGGACGACAAAAGCCCAATTCTATACAAGAATTCCCCATATTGTATATATAATGTGATCTGAATTGAATCAGGGAAAGTCAGTAAGCTCAGCTTTCTAAGTCAGTATTCTTGTTCATTAGTCAAATTGACTACCATTATTCACTAATCAAATTGACTAGGTAGATAATTCTAGTGCCATCTTTATCACATCCAATATGCTGAATTTCTGAAAGAACGCAGTAAAAAAAATTTGTTCAGGGATCTACAGAAGTTGCCAAAGGATTGTAAGATGATCCACAAACATTGGCATCATAAACATCTACAGGAGGGTCGTAAATCCAGAAGAAAAACAGAAAAGATTCTGCACAAGGACAATACTGCCAACCATAGTAAGGGGGTTGTTGCACTACTGTTACGGTGGTCATGAATATGACAGAATTTTGAACTGACTTTTAAGGATCATTCTTACTGATCTCTACAATTTCTAAGCAGAAATGTATTTATTTCATTAATCCTTGGATAGAGTTTTCCAGGTAGTTCTACTAAGTAGTACATTAAGATAGCAAGCATTTAAGCAATTAGAACAGCATTGCACGTTGCTAGTAACCTTGATGGCCTCTAGGATACAATAAGATAAATCCCACCTGTTAAATTCATGTTTTCTGCATGTTTGTTTCTTTCTAGTTTCTTTCATGCATGCAACAGTCTACATTATTATGTAACTTAAGCAACTCATTTCTCAGCAGAAATTATCTCTTTACTCAAGCAGATACAAAGAGGACAGTGCACAAAAATCAAACATTTTGAAAAGCAAGTGGAATTTACTGAAAATTAGAAAAACAAATCATGAAAAGGAAAAGTATTTGTATTTTCATAAATCAGAAAAACCAGCTGTACTAAAACTACAGGATAAACTCTCAATTCTGTGAAAGAAATCGTGCCATAGTAGAAATAATTTTATAGGCATAAATACAGATTTATAAAATAGCGAAAAGATTCTCATAAATATTGATAGTCTGATTGGTTTTTTGCCAATATTTTTGACTGTAAAAAGCATTTAACTGCATTTTTCAATGCATTAACAAAAAAGGTCAACCATCAGGAAAAAAGATACCTCACTTAGTCGCAGATCACGGCCAAATCGTAACTGTGTGGATGGGTTGAACATATGTTCCATCCCATCAACAACTGATTCTGCTGCAGAATCGACCCTCTGCTTCCCAGAGACAACAGTCGCTTCAAGATCAGTGGTAGATGAAGGAACAATCAACGGGTGCAAGTGTAATGTGTACGGTGCAGACATAGATATTAGATTAAGATAATTAGACACACTCTGAACTTTATGTGGTGATCTCTCTGCAGTTGAACGGCCAATGGCAGTTAATGCCAAATCTTCACGCCCAACAAGCACATAAGCAGGTGCAGGCCAATCAAATGGAACAGATTCTCGACATCTGTCAAGAGCCTAACAGAAAGTAAAAGCCAAACTTACAATAAGAATATCCATAGAACAACATGTAGTACAACCAACATTGTTTCTTTTAACTGATTTTACAGCATAAATATGAACTACCAGAAAGAAAAAACAGGTGGAGATAATTTATACTGAGTGAATTTAACAATAAATTGTAAGCCAGTGTCCCAGATGTAAAAGCAATCTCAAGCAACTGTATAAATTTACATTAGCCTTATAAAGCACATTTCTGGAATATAAATTTCAACAAAAGGAGAGAAACCAGATGGTTAATCAACTAATCTAATCAAACAGATTTTCCTAGGCAAAGTGCATGGTAAAAGAAAGGACCATAACCCTTTATCATTATAAATAGTAATACAAATAATGTTCCAGGGGAATTCAAAAGCCATTGACATGAAAATAGTATCTCCCTAAACTATGCGCTATGCTTGCTGCATGCATCCATACAGTAATAGATAGCCTTGTTAGAGATAAAATTAAGAACGACACACAAGTTACAATATATGCATAAGATAAAGGTAATCCTCAACCAGTCTAATAGCCATCTAATAATGACCTCAATAGCCAATGTTTCTTAACATTAGAATGTCAGTCGTCAACATGAATTGCAGCCAAAATTTCCCTCTCCTTCTTCACCTTCTTCCTAATGTCCTCAAACCATATCTTCTTATTCTATGAATTGATGAAAAGCAACAAGACCATAAAAGCATAATGTTCCAAAATTTGCAACCTAGAATTCTAGTAATATAGATCAAGAAATAAGCACTCCTGCAATGTTGTATAAAGAGAATTTATATTCTTACCATATCTGAGTTCAGATACGATTTTATCTTTAGATGTCAAATATTGTCATATCAGATGTGATCAGAATGAATCTACTAGTTACATATTGTTGTCCTCATTTTTTAATTTTCAAAAATGTGACAACCCCTATGAATTTTCCCTTAAAAATTCAAAGTTTTCATTACTTGAGCGTGTTTTACGAGGCGAAGTCTCTTCTAAAATGTTCTTCTAGTCATGTGGAATTGTTCTTGTCATCTTTGTTTCAGTTTTGGTTCATTTTTAATGTCTTTTCCCTCTCTTCTTGTGCAAATTCGGGTATTGTAGACCAAGTTGCAAGTAAAGGAAGGTTTAGTTTTATGTCTTGTGTTCACTTATAATCGGGTCTTAGGAACTCGATTACAAGTGGTCCTTTTTTATTTCTTTCTTTTAAAATGTTCCTTCTCATTTGTAATCGGGTGTTGAAACCCTGACTACAAGCGGATGTCTCTCAAACAAATGCAACATTTGCATCGGGTTTTTAGTAGCTCGATTCATCTCCAAACTCATCAGTGAAGGGTGTTATGCGTTTCATTGCATTAATGATGCAGTGATTGCATTATACAAGGAGTCTTCTTTTCAAATCGTTTATATGAGCCTTTGAAGTTTCTTTTGGTTCTTTGAAGTTGTATTTGAGAGTTGTGCGATTTCTATCTTTCTAGGTATGTTCTTCAATGTTTTCTTTTCTTTTCTTGTCAATCTTTTTCCTTTGTGTTTGCTTAGTCGTGTTTTTTTGTTTTGCATCCCTTTGGGCGATATGGTTTCAACATTCCAGCAATGTATTTGAGGGCCATTATTTTTCTTCTTGCAAGTTTCTTTGTTCCCCGCTAGCAATTGTTTCGATCCATATATGCATATCTTTCCTATGAGTTTTTAGTGCCTCCCATGCATTTCCTTGTGCATTTTCTTCCCGTCGGAATTTGCACCCTTGTATGCAGTTCGTGTTTATTGTGCCTTCAAATCGTATTACTTGTAGTTGGGTTTTTCAAACCCAATTGCAAGTCTTTTCTTCCCTCCAATTTGTATTCACGAGGCCTTGCATTTGGACCTTTAAGGTTCGATTGTAAGTTTGTTATATGACTTTCATGATCGCTTGCAATTGGGTTTTAAAGACCCAAATGCTAGCTCATTAATATCCTTCCCTTGTAAATGCTAAGTCACGTTTGCTTACAATTGGGTATTTAACACCCGACTAAAAGTGAAAATGTGGAAATTTTCCTTACCCGATAACAAGCCTTTCACCTATTTGTGATAAATGTTGCAAGCTTTTCATCATCCATTTGCAAGACACTTTCACTTGCAATCGGGTCCTAAGGGCCTGATTCCAAGTGTAGAATGATAAACTTCTTCCAGTTGTGCACATCACATATGCAAGACCCGATTGCAAGTAATTTCTAAATATGTCAAACTTGCTTTCTTGCCATCAAATCTCGAAGATCCAATTTCAAAAGCAAGTATGCTTGCATTTGGATCTCAAAGACCCAATTGCAAGTAATGGTTTCATCATTATTCTCAAGTCTTCGTATTCTAAGCTTGCTTCCATGCACTTGCAATCCACCTTTTGTCATTGTCAAACCTTATCCATTCCGCATCACTCAAGTTCATCCTTTCATCTTTGTACCCTTTCTATGATAAATATCATGAAAGTGTAAGGATAAGTCTAAGGTTGGACAATGGTTTTCCAAGCAAGTGTCATGACATCCCAATAGCTTCTAAAGACGAGATTGCTCCTTCTCAAGTGAGCTCTCTAGTGGATGAAATTAATTACACAGAAATCAGACATGTTGATATGTCTGATATGTCTCAACATGTTGGCATGTTGAGAGGGCAGAGGGATCGCCAACCCATGGCATGTAGCTGCTCATGAATAGTCACATCCATTTGGTCTCGATTTTCCCAAAGGCTGCCTTGGAGCCCAAGTTTGTGCTTGCATGTGCTACTCATTTTGCCAGCGGATCCAAAACAATTAAGGATGATGATGGCAATATCATTATCAGATTGGATGCAGAGACTATTGACAAGCTATTCAAGGTTCCTGCTGACCCAGTATATGCAAATATCTTTATGAAAAGTGTGTTGGAACATTACAACCAAAAAAGATCATATCACATAAGGTATATTAACTCTAAATGGCTCAAGACTCTCCGAACTTGTTTCTCAAGATGGCCCAAGTTGTATCGATTTGATTTCATTGAGGAAGTCAACAATATGATCACACTTCTCAGTAGAATAATGGGGTTGAAACATTCCAATGTGTTTGAGATCTAGATGTACAAGTACATTGTAGTCATAAAGAATGGGCAATCACATATCTTCTGGGCTGAAGTCATCAATGATAACTTGTGCGAGCAGCTGTCACAAGTCTCAAGTCATATATGAATTCCTACTTGCTGTACATAGCAGCGTCACTTAGACAATTTCCTGGTCTTTCCAACAAGGATGGCAAATCGTCGGTACCAGTATGGAGGTATTATGAGAAACTTACTTTGAGGCCTAGTAGGATTCACTACAGGAGGGATGCCTTCTTTGGTCATTTCATGTGCTTATTTAACAAAACACTCAAGAATCAGAGAGTGTCTAAGGCAGCCTGGAAGAAGGTAAACGACTATGGATGCCTATTCCTATAATTCCCAAATTTCACCTACATGAGGGTTGGATGTTCTGAAGATCAACCATACATGCTACCCAGATATCCCACTGACAAGATCATTCTAATGGAATTGGCTAGGCAGCAAATGACAGTTCATGCAGTCCAATTAGACAATCATAAGCTAGGCATCAATATATCCTCCCACAATCCATTGCAGATTGATCGTTATTCCTTGACAACCTCAAGGAGAGACAAGGCAATGGAAACTGAACTTCAAGAAATCAGGTTGAAGAAGTTCAAGGCGAGGAAACAATTTAATTATCGAGGGATGAAGGACAAAATTAAGAGAGCCTTCACTCATGTTCATTGCCTTGAGTATATATGGGTTGATCTTTGCACAGAGGAAGATGTCAAGAAAATGGACTATAGCAGGCTCACCTTGGAGCGAATTGTAGATCTGGATCTAACAAAGATTCTAGAGGGAATAATAGATGATGGAGAAATTATTGACCTAGAATATACAAAACAAACGGTTGTTGAGGCCCCTCTTCCGCCTCCTCAATGGTCACTGTTGTCATTTTATGACACCCTTGGTCCATCAGTCAAAACCAATCAAAGATATGTTCTATGGACAAGCGCCACCTTAGTTGATCAAAGAGAAAACAATGGAATCATGAAGTATGAAGTGTTGTCTTGCCGAAACTCCGCAACTCCCAAAATCCCAAGTTCCTAAGTCTTCTCTTCCTCAACCCCGGAACCCCCAGGTTCCCAAATTCCTAAGTCTTCTCTTCCTCAACCCCGGAACCCCCAGGTTCCCAAGTTCCTAAGTCCTCAAACCCGGAACACCGGAACCCCCAAATTCCCAAGTTCCTAAATCTTCTCTTCCTAAACCCCAGACCTCCAGAACCCCCATGTTCCCAAGTTCCTAAGTCCTCAACCCCGAAAATCCGGAACCCCCAAGCTCCCAAGTTCCTAAGTCTTCTCTTCCTCAACCCCGAAACTTCAAAACCCCCAGGTTCCCAAGTTCCTAAGTCTTCTCTTCCTCAACCCCGGAACTCCAGAACCCCCAGGTTCCCAAGTTCCTAAGTCTTCTCTTCCTCAACCCCGGAACTCCGGAACCCCCAGGTTCCCAAGTTCCTAAGTCCTCAACCCCGGAACCCCAGAATTCCGAAATCCCAAGCCTAAGTCTTCCCAACTTCGGTAACCTGTGTTTCCGAAGTCTTCCCAACTTCCTTCCGGCTTGCAACACTTCCAGATGGCATGATCAACACTTAAGGCTCTTAATGCTCCAACAACTCTTGCGACTTGTACACCTTTTGTGAAGCTAAAGGGGCGCATTTAATGATTTTTGTAGGATTTCCATCAAGAGAAGTACAAGGCCATGCTTATTTGTGGTTACTTATGTCATGCATGCATACTCTGACTTTGGAATGTCAGTCAATCCACCTTCTAGAAGTACATTTCTTCTTGGGATTACATTTTTAGGGTATGGCCAGTTTGCTTGCATGTACACAATGTCAGGTGCATGCACTTCCCTGCATTCCCTGACTGACATTTCCCTACACACACAAGGGTCAAGGCTTCTCTCCCTTGACCAATGGTCTCTCCTATGCGACCAGTTTTCTATATAAGGTTGTTATGCCTCATTGTAAAGGGTTCTCCCCCTACTAGCTTGAGCTATTCTATGCTCTTTCACTTCTCTTAAAGACTTGTATTTATCTTGCATTTTTGCAACTGTAAGTTTCACCATTGGCCTTATAATGAATTGAGATCATCATTCTTGCCTTACTTCAACTTATGTATGTTGTGTATGTGTTCTTACCTTCATTGTAAGTGTATGTTTGTGGCTTTCTTTCACATATATGTTGTGTTAACCTGTTTTTGGGTGTGACTTGTGGGAAACTTTCTCCCCTCTTGACATTCAGCAAATCCTAACCTCCATACGTGCGTTAAGGTCAAACACATTGTAGAGCATAGTCAAACGAATCACCACAACCTTTGCCAAGCCCTTTCCACATCCACAACAAACTGGACTACATACATGGACTCGGTATGAAGTGAACCCAGTTTCAGGGGCAAATCTAAATTAACCAGTAAAGTGAAAATTATTACACAAGTAATTCGTAAAATAATGAATGATCAAATGATCATTTATACAGTTACAAGATTGATGTTTCCATTATGAAACAATCGATAACTGAAGGAAAATTAGAAACATCCAATATTTACACTAAGATACAAAATTGACCATTAAATAATAAACAACTAAGGTATTATTCTAATACCCTCCCTTAATGGTCAATCTGCCTACTACACCAAGTTGCCCTCTGAACTTAACAAACCTATCCGGATTCAAAGATTCGGTGAGGATATCTGCAATTTGATCCTCAGTAAGAACGGGTGGCCTTTCCAAGAACTAATTGATCAATGACACGACACTTGAAAATTGTGAACATCCGCTACTTCTAGGTATTGTAGTTTCTGATGTTGAATTTCTAAACTCCCCTCAAGCAAAATATTTGTCAAGGATGCCATCAAGAGAACTAAGGTCAAAGCTAGTTGCGCAATTGACAGCACGAATATCGAGGTTGGAGGTTATCAACGCGTGAAATCGCGTCAATGCAACGCATAACGTACGAAACTGGTGCAAAAAAATAGCACGAATTTCGAGGCATATTAAAGAAATCTGTTTGCACAAATCCCAATGTACAAATTTTGGAGGACCCAGGAAATTTTGATGACAACCCAAAAATTTGCCTAAAAACCCAAAAAAATATTGATAGGACCCAAAAAAAAATTCTTCAACAACGTGTCCCCCTAGGCGCTGAAACAGAAACCCTAGGTGCGAATCTACGGGTCATGCATAGCTACGTCACGGATTGAAGAAGACATGCGATTTTCAAAATATAACCTTCGTGCGGGTTCAGAAAAAACCGAAATAACTAGAATACGGGCTCGAAGAAGATCGCCGCAGACACGATAAGGCACGAACAGCAACGCGAAAAAGTAATTTGCGGGTCGTGAACACGCAGAGAGAAAACAACAAAGCACAGAAAAAAACAACGCAGAGACGAGACAGAATTTGCGCGAGCATAGAGAGCAGAACATTGGCGCGAAAAACACACAACACAGAACGCAGGCGCAAAAAAAAAATCCACACACAATTTGTAACTGAAGAAAAAGGCGTCAAAAAAAATGAAACCAAATCCGTGACGAGTCACAAACAGGCCCACGAATTTTTCATAAAACAGAAGCCTTCAAAAAAAAGCCTTTCAAAAATTCTAATTCAAAAAAGGTTGAAGATCGTGGAACGGTTTTTTTTGAAGTTAGAACTCCTGCTCTAATACCATATTACGCAAGTAATTGGTAAAATAATGAATGAATTAAATGAATTATCAAACGATCATTTATAGAGTTACAAGATTGATGTTTCCATTATAAAACAATCGATAACTGAAGCAAAATTAGAAACATCTAATATTTACACTAAGATATAAAATTGACCATTAAATAATAAACAACTAAGATATTATTCTAATAAAAATGTCCCTGGCCTATAATAGAATCACAGAAAGCCATTTACACTATGCCATCATTGCCAAAGGTTATTATCTCAAAAGTGATTTCTATTGTTGATTCAGAGCTAGACAAATGGGGACACACTACAAGCAAAATAAGAGGACGAGCTGAAGAAAACCTGGGGAAGAGAAGCAACGTAGAAAGTTAATAGTGATTCTAATGTAAAACTTTGAATCAAACATTTTAGAAAGTCTAGTCAAGCATACAACAAAATTGAGGGGTCTCAATCAAGATCTGATAAACTTGCATACAACAAAAGAGTACTTATATAAGTTACTCTAATAAACTTGCATACAGCAAAATTGAGGGGGAACAATGAAATCCTCATCTGATAAACTTGCATACAACAAAAGAGTACTTATATAAGTTACTCTAATATTTTTTTCCCTTTGTGTATATGGTCAAAGAAGAGTGCATGAATCTGGATTTTTCTAAGGTTGCATCATCAATTTGAGAAAGTCTAGTCAAGCACATTCTTTAGAAACTCACAGCAGTTTGTTTACTAAAGCATGTGTTGATTACATAAAAAATCACAATTTCTACCATTTACTCTTCTCACTTGACTGGGAATATGATGCATTACAGTTAAAGACCAATCTGATGTACATGTATCACTTAAGGGAATATCAGACTTAGTTTTCTTTCAAAGAGCATCGTACATGAAAGGGCAGTGCATGAGACATTAGCAATAGTCAGAATATTCACCAAACTTCATTTTTCTCTGATAAAACTCCTTGTAGCATTCCAAATTCCACAATCTTGCATTTCATACAGACAATCATTTTTAGTGCACATCGAGTAAAACTTGTGCATGATCAATGTCTTTATAACTGTTAACACACAAAATGCTATATTGTTGCCCAAGGCAAGGATGTTAAAACATTTAATAGATACACGTAGCATGGAAGGAATAGTGTTTAAACTATTGCTTTTGCTTCTAAATGTAATCTATATCAGGCATGCCCTCTGAGTGTGAGAAACTCCAAACCAACCTCAATAGAAATAACAAGAATAAATAAAGATTGCACTCATAGGTATATAGACATAAATCAAAAACAAAGTAATATATCATTGTATGCTACTGGGCATTATTGTAACCAGAAGATTATGCATCCTTTAACATGCATCAAGAAGGACAAGAAAACCAATCCAAACAGTCATTTGAATATAAAGACCAACAAACTTACATGCCTCAGTGGAAGAGAAACTCCACAAGGTAGTCGATCTAATTGTGGTAAACCAAACCCTTCAGCAACCATTGACAAGACGGTCCACTGTTCTGGAGAGTTAACAGTACCACTGGCAACATTAAAAGATATACCTGAAACAAGATGTTTACCAGTGCTTTCACTGCCTAGCAAAAGGCAATAAAATGCTACAACTTTTCGAGACCAATCTACAGACATAATTCCTTCCTTACAAAGCAATGAGGGCAGTCCTTCCCTATCTTTGGAACTGCATCCATATTTTAACCGATTCTGCAGCCACTGTAACAAATTAGGTGGATTCTTGAGATTGGATGCTCTTCTAAGGACAGGAAAATGCAGCGAAAACCCTGGGAAATCACGAACATAATAATCGACATAGTTTGCCTCGCCTAGGCATGCTGCTATGTTACTCAAGAGAGAAGCAAGTAGGTGTAAATCCCTGAACAAACCACCAGTAAGAGTACAAAAACTGAAAATTGAAAGGTTGGAACAAGTGAAGATATAAGAACCATAAATGATTATCGATTATGTTATTGAGGAGGTGAATACCATATAGAGAGATAAAAATTAATTAAAAAAGTTGACTGACAAGTCCAGTTCTGATTGACAATCAAATAGCTTATGCACAAGTTAGAAATTAAACAGTTTCTGAAAGAAAATTCTCTGCTCTCAGGTACTGACAAAACTATGCTGTGGAAAAATAACTTAAGGAGACAGGGGATAAAAATGACAAACATTTCTGGATAAAAATGGTGAATCTTAAAGTGCAATGAAACATTT
The DNA here is from genome assembly GCF_030272615.1 of Cryptomeria japonica. Classification (NCBI taxonomy): domain Eukaryota; kingdom Viridiplantae; phylum Streptophyta; class Pinopsida; order Cupressales; family Cupressaceae; genus Cryptomeria; species Cryptomeria japonica. The sequence goes on along the minus strand of NC_081415.1, from coordinate 581,644,781 downwards.
CCTATAAACAGAATAAAACAAAAGATATATGTAATGCTGTGCTCCATCACATCACATTGTCAACATTTCTGTCTTAGGTATTGGTATCTGCAAGAAATGTTTCAGTGTAAACATCTCTTAACTCCTGTTTGCCTTTCCCTAAAACTTCCTTATGCTGTTTTCTGTTTTCAAATCAACAATATCCCTAATATTTATTGAACTACAAGGCCAAGATACATACTGTTTGTGAAGTATATCCAGCTTGTAGTCTTCATATACAGCATGTAATGTGTCTAGCACTTCGACCAAACCTTTTTCATAGAAAGAGATATTGTCAGTTGACACCTTAGCAGTAGTTTGTGCAGATTGGGGTGATATTTTTAAACCTGGAACAACAGGAGGAAGTGAAAGGCCAGTTAAGCTAGGATTCTTGACATAATCCATGTGCATCTTACTGCACAGCAAGAAATCCCAGGCTGAATTTTTCTTGGCCTCCACTTGTACTGGATATACATTATTTACATTTCTCATCCACTCCATCATCAGCCTTGAAAAGATCTCCCACTCAGAATCAACTCCAAAATTTGTCTCTGACAAAGACAAACGACAATCTTGGCCCCAGAGTGATTTCAAAAAAAATAGAAAAACTGAAGGGCTAAGTCCCTCTGACAATGCATTGATACAATCTTCCATTACTGAGGAAACTGGATCAGCCCTCAACGTACATCTCAAGACCTACAACAAAGTCAAAAAAATTCTCATCAGTAAGATTGAAAATAAATCTGTCAGCAGTATATATATAGAACAAATAAAGAACTTGCACTTTATAGAAAAAATGCATAAAATAGAAATGTTCTGAGTGAACTAAAGACGATATCAATGACCAATGCTTTGCAAGTATCCATAATTACAATATCCACTAAGTGAGAAATCTTGCTCTTTCATTGCAAGCATCTATAATAGATGCCAATTTAAAGCTTCGGTTTATCCACACTCCAAAGCTCAAGAATCAGATAAATCAATTCATCCCAAAGAAAATTTGTGCAAACATACTAAAGAATATGAAAACTCACGAGTAATGGGAACAGTAACTATAAAAAGCTTCTTAAAAGATTGTTATACTAAGAAATAGTTCTTGGTTACCTTTTCAGATTTTAGCAAACATCATGAAGATTAACCATGCACAAAATATGCATGTTTTCAAATAAAGACTGAGCTTGAATTTCACAAGGATAGTCATATAATGGAATTGTATCAATTGCCTTAACATGGAAATAGAGATATTAACTTATAATTATGTTAATCATCAATGTTAGGGAGCAGCACTCGTGTCTCTAAATCAATAGCCTTGACAATGTTGACTAGTGCATAGCCATACATAGAAGCAAACACAAGAGGACATCTCAAAAACAGCTATGACAAAAAGAGCCAAGGACAGGCTGCAAATATTTGAGTATACTACAATAACACGTGTTGCCAATATTTGAGTGTTCTACAAGACTAAATTTGAATTTCACAAGGATTTTTGTATCATGTCACTGCAACAATGGCTTTAACACGGAAAGAAATTGTAACTGAACAGTATATTAACAGCCAACACCAATTAGCAGCAATCAATAGCCTTGTCAATGTTGGCATAGTACATAGCCATGGATAGAAGCACACAAAAGATGATATCTCAAAAAGATATGACAATAAAAAGAGAAGAAATGTTGCCAATATTTGAGTATTCAACAATAGAACATGTTGCAAATATTTGAGTATTCTATGTGATGGCACTTTGTGACTAATTGAGTATTTTATAATAATCTGTTAAGACAAAAAGTATATGTGGCTTTAAGAAGTACAATAATCCAAAATGGATCAAGTTAAAAAAAGAAGCATTAAAAATGGAAAAGGAAAACAAAGTATCCATTCAAACAAATGGCTTGTAAATCTTGTATGATAATAGAGGAAATGAGGAGACTAGAGTCTCAACAAATTTTTCCACATTCAGTTTTTCCAAGAACCCTTCTTGTGTTGATTTTCCTCTCTATGGGTTGCTTCAATCTTTTATTTCCTGATTTTATTTTATGCAAATACTTATCAAATTTTAGCACTCAAGGCATCACAATTCTCAATTAATAATATCAGAATTTCTGGGTGTTAGGATGTGTGCGAAGATTTACGAATGCAAGAAACTATCCTAATCATGGACTAGATCCATAATTCAATTTTGGCTGGACTATTTTTATTGACTCAATTTTCTTAAGTTATTAGAGGAGATTTTCATTACTTCAAAGGCAATATAGACACATAATTGCTACATTAATAATTATAATTTGATTTCACAATTTACAATATACAAAAATAGTAGAGTTGATATCCCAAAAAATGGGTCGCTGAAATAGAAAAACAATTCATTCGTCTTTCTCATTTGGTATAGGTTTTGTTTATACCAATTTTTACTTTTATTTTAATGCATGAATGGAGTTTTTTAAATTAAATTTAGGAAGATTTACATCAATTTTTTTTTTTTTTTCAAAAATCACATAGTATCTAGTGTGGTTTGAAAAAAGGTTTCTTGGGCACACATGGATACAATATCCGAAGTGTATCTACTCCGTATCAGATACGTTTCTGTTTCAGATACAGGGATATGCATGCCCAGGGAGGGACAAAGGAGTATCTGGCTACTCTGCCTACAAGACATCCTAGATTTGAAGTTAAGCTAATCTAGTTATCCATTCTATGGTGACCTATCATGGAAAGATACTCACTTGGGTGAACTTAAGTTATCAGGGATAGCAACAAATTTTCACCAGCACACAATTCAGCTGAGAGCTATTGGATTTCAGTGACTGCAAGGTAAGGCCACCTTTCAAGAACCATCCCCTCTCAGCTAAACTATTGTTTTATTGATATGAAAACTTTGTTTCTTGATTTACTAGCAGATGTATTTCTTATATTAAACCCAAAAAAACTTTGTTTCTTGATTTACTAGCAGATGAATTTCTTATATTAAAACCAAAAAAAAAACTTTGTTTCTTGATTTACTAGCAGATGAATTTCTTATATTAAAACCAAAAAAAAAACTTCTGATAAGCATTTAGAGTGTTTCCTATCATTGGAATTGATGCTGTATATAAACAAAGATAAGCACCGAAAAAACACATAAATTCAAGTTAAGAAAGGCAAGCCATTGACAAAACCACATTGTATCTTGGAACAGCCATTCAATGAGGATTATCCCAGACCTATTGTTTTGTAATTTATTTAAAACTGATTTTTTACTATTACCATTATAAAATAATCAAATAATATCAATTTGAAATTTACATTTAAGGAGTAAAATTCACTAAAAACCATCAAAACTGGTGTTTTAATATCAAACAATAAAACAGGTAATGAGGAAAAACATATAAGCATAAAAATGAAATCTATCAGTAATTTACTATGGCCCAATTGGATCTTGACTAATAATGATTAAACTAACAAGAAAACATGTAGAGAATGCTTACATGTCTGCATCAGTTCATATGCACGCACAACACACACACATTTTATGCACGCCTACATATGTTTGTAAAATCAGATTGATAGATGATAATATATCACTGTCCAACTATTTTTACAAAGACATAATATTACCTCTCCTGAAGCAGTTATACAATTTATCCGTCCTCGAACTGCATCAGACAATCCAGCTATATCAAATTTGTTCTCATCCTCTAGTACAACATCCTTCATATGTTGATTGAAATGTGAAACAGGTATATTTGGAACATCAAGCACACTTCGTGGTAGAATATATTTGCAAAGACAATGGCGCCCTACCTAAAATTCATTAAATTGTCAGTCTAAGATAGAATATATATTTTAGGATAAAAACTGTTTGATGCAAACAAAAATAAACAATTGATGAACTTGTTTAACATCAGCATGTATTAACAGATGATACTTTGCCAAGGACCTTAATATCTTGCAATACTGTACAAACATGTTTCAAGTTTCAACCAATTGCCATTTGTTGCCACAATTTATTATCATAGGAATTCTTCAACAGAATCTAAGATAGGAACAAAACCCGTTTTTGAATGGATTCAAGGATCGTGTATAATCCCATAAATTTAAAAATGATCCTGAGAAAATTGCAACTTTTCTTGGCACATGGATCTGAAAGTTAAATCCTACTATGTTACTCTAGAAAGGAATGGAATCAAGCAGAGAATCAAGAAAGATTAAATCTTTATTGGTAATTATCTAAGCTATCAAGTTCAACACCAAACACCTACATACACAGAGCAAACTGGTCTGGATCATGGATTGATTCAGCCTCAAACTGCACCCAGCAACTGCTTAATGCCAAAACACAACTCTCAAAAGGAGGAGTCCTCAAATCTAGAAAGCTCTGATACCATGTTATAGTATTTGGTAACTCTACAACACCCCAGGATCTTTGAAAGACTAGAATAACTTCCACAAGAAAGAATGGCAAGAAAGATTGTTTGAACAATGCAAGACTGATGAATATTGCTAATGGACATTAAAATGTACATGATGACACTTGCATATAAAGGCAAGGTCAAATGAAGGATTGCACATGATGTTGACAAGTGTCATAAGCCTATGAAAATAATTAATTATCAGAAACATAAGGTGGATAAGTGGTAGTGTAATAAGTCCACCAAAGGTGGAACTTCCACTTATAGCGGAAATGTTCCTATAGTGGACACAAAGTAAACATAAGTGATAAGTGAATATCAACCTAGGTGAAGACATGACTAGGTACAACACTTAATTACACCAACAGAGTGATTTGTATTAAGACTGTTATTTAGTTGATGATGGCTTTTTGATACTGTTGGAGCTCCAGCTCCTTATATTGTAATCCTCTTTCTTGAAGATGACATCTAATATAAAAAATATATATTATTGTTGTTGGAGTACTTTCCATGTCTGTTATATGCATTGTTCGTATAAGTTATTACAGTAGTATCAGCATATTCTGTGTTTGTTATTTGAGCATTTTTTCTGAGTAACTACCGCTAAGTGTCAAAACAGGGGCACTTGTTAAAATCACTTACTTCATAAGTCCTTTAATGTGTAAGAAACTAGCCTGCTACTTTTGTTTATCTCTAATCTACAGTGTATTCCTTTTTGAATCAATATATACATTATTTTGTCCCAAAAAAATGCTGCTGTGCTCTCAATTTCAAAATATTGTTTAACACTAAGAGTCTCAAATGACAACAAAAGCAAAATAATTCAACAAAAAACTGAAATATACGTCATACTGATGCAGCAAACTTCAATAGAATTATAAGCGAACATGCATTTGAATAATATGAGAATTTTGCATAGAATAGTACAATTTATTGCAAAAAGACTCAGTGGAAAATCAATATCAACTGTCTACTGTATATGCATTTTATAGTACAATGTAGAATCTTCTAAAGGGATAGACTGTGTAGAAAGTCGAGATAACTGTCTACAAATTGTTTTCTGATCATAAGAATAATGCTCAATGAACGAAAAATGAGAAAGGTCCTAACAGCCACTTACATATAGAAAAAGCTCACCATCTGGAGCTAAGATAAGCAAATCAAATTGATGCATTCCTTGTCTCTTTAGTCTGCCAACCAGAGACAGCAATAAGAAGATTGATACTTAGTGATAAACACTGTCCGAGCTCAAATCAAAATTTAAGGAATATACCTTGGACGAGTCACAACAACTGGTGCTGCATCAATTGCAGGAATTCTCCAACTTATATCTGTTAATTCTGTCAGAATATCTTGCTCTCTTTCTCTAGAATGAAGTCTTAGAGAAAGTAAGCACTTTTTATCTTTTAGCATAAAGCAGATAAGTGGCACCCCATCTTCATCTGTTGCAAAAAATACCTACATAATGTTTTAAGAAAGATGTATTAAGAATTATTTAGCCCAAATTATTGTGTCAATATGTCATATACACAATGGGTGTAAAAAGCAAACCATACAACACGTGTCCAACACTCTTGTGCTTGAGGAATTAATTAATATTAAAGAATAAGGTTAAATGTTCTAATATAGTATTCAATGCCTAAACATAACTCCCCCATGCTTTGGAGGACAAAGTAAAAGAGATCGTGCTACAAATTTCAGCTTCAATGTCCAATATGTGCATTTTTTAGAGACAATCTAGGGATTTTCATTAAACCACTATAACTTGTGCTTCAAAAAGAATCTATTTGAACCATCTTCATTCTAAAATATGCCCAAAATGCATGGGAGGCTAGGAATATTGATATTGGATTGATGTAGGATAAAGGGTTATACTCACAGCCCTCATAGAAGGTATAGCCAAGGCTGAAGACAAGGGTGAATCAAATGTAATGTCCCCTTTCTCCCTAGTACTCAGATATCTGTGGAGTTTGGCCTATTATTTGACCCTCGTAGGCCAAGGAGTTTATGAGGGGATCGTTTTGGCAGTTATTTATGGCTTCACATATTGTTTTAATGATTTTATGGTGAGATAATGTGTTCTCACGTATGATGTCACATATGTTGCTAATTGCACTTTATATTATAAAAATATTTTAATATTTCCTAAAGTGCAATTATTTATTGTTTAAAGGGGGAGCAATTAAATATTATTTTATTATGAAGGAATCTTCTAGAAGGGAGGCTGATTCATGTGTGAAAAAGAATAAATAGGGGAGGAGCCTCATGGTTTTGATCATCGTTTATTTGAAATCTCTTCTTTGTGACTAACTTGTGGAGCCGAAGGTTTCTGCAGTTGATCAATTTGTCTTTGGGAATGAAAACTCCCATTGATAGCATAACTGAGGTGGTGAAAGATTCCTCCAAAGGGTTGCAGCTGAGAGGAAGACATTTCAGTCTTTCTATTTGAGCTTATTTGGTGGCCAAGGGCCAATTTTGCTTGGGTTCGAATTGGAGACATTTTGGCATCTGGTGTCTTCAACGATTTTGATATTTGGAGCTGATTGTATCTACCATTCACCGAGTTCCTATCTCAGTAATTTTTCAGATTTCATATCAGATTGGAGAGGTGCCACGATTTTGTTTATAGTACCTTATTGGTGCATCGATCTACCCCTAGAATGAAGCGTTCACCTTAGGAGAAGCCGACAATGCTATTTGATACATGAAAGGGGGCGTATCAGCTGATAGATATTTATTATGGTCTGCAGCAATTAGAACAGGGGCGATTTTGGAGAATAGTTCGATTTGGCAAAGGGAAAGCACAAGGTGTATCGATATTGCTTGCTTCTTCATCCTCACACCTAGGCGCTTCATCCAGGTTCTTTTTGGCATTGTTTACATTGAGATTTCAGTTATGTATGCATGAATTAATGGGCTGCCATTAGTACTCACAAATTCTGAATGATATTTTAGTGTGAGCCAAGAGTCTTGGCCTTTGCATAAATATTTGTAAATCAGGACTGCAATGAATAAATAATTCAGTTGTGAGCTCTATATGTGTTGTAACAAATTTGGTTTCCAATCTGAGGTTTCATGCTATATATTTGACTAAATGTCAACTACATAAATATGATGTTTGTGTGCATTATTAGTTGGTAAACCTACTCTTAGATTCATTGCATTGTACTCATATATTCCTACAAGCAAAACCAAAGGAAACTGCATAACACGCAGAATTATACAAGCTGTCCAGTATCAATAACACGCAGGGTTATTCAGTCTGAAAACTAGACCAGCAGATTGAAGATTATCAGACAACTATTTGTCAATATACCCTACACATTTCAGTCACATAACAGCAGGGGATATTACATCAAGCTCACAAGGGGTTCCATAGCATTCAAAGCAAAAGGATCTAGCAAAGATGAACGTGGTGAGAACTACTGTTGTAGGAGCAACAATCATGGCAAATTGTATTAGTGGCAAATACATTTATAACTTAAAAGTTGTAGTAGGGTACAAACAATCATTGTTATCATTTCACTACCAACAAAACACCCAAGCAAGTGTCTAGGCCACAAACTCATTGAAAAATGTTCTTAGTTTCCAGACATGCTAAATTAACAAAATATAATAGATCTTTTGATTTCCCATCCAATTTGTTGGAAGCAAGTAGCAAAGTCAAGATGGAGACATTTTTTAATCAATCAATGACACATGATAGGCTAGCATGGTCACTTATTTAAAAAATATAGCTTATTACTTTTTTTAGAATGATTATCTTGAAAAAGAAAATTTAAGTATAAGTATTTTGAGAAGCCAAATTTTCAACAATCATAATTTTTGCATGCTAACCATAATTTTTGCCCTACTCAAAGAATAAGAAAGCTCTCTCCACAACTTTCATCGTAGTGAAAAATCAACATAGTTCCATGACAATGTGTAGTCTAGATGACATCAATCAATTTTTAATCAATCAATGACACGTGATAGGCTAGCATGGTCACTTATTTAAAAATAAAGCTTATTACTTTTTTTACAATGATTAATATCTCAGAAAAGAAAATGTAAGTATAAGTATTTTGAGAAGCCAAATTTTCAACAATCATAGTTTTTGCATGCCAGCCATATTTTTTGCTCTATTCAAAGCATGGGAAAGCTCTCTCCACAACTTTCATCGCAGTCACATATCAACATAGTTCCACGACAATGCATAGTCTAGATGACATCATAGACATCCTATGAATGGGGTTGAAACATCCCTTCATGTTTCAGAAATTTCTTTTAGGGGGTATCTTTAAAACACTCCTAGCAAATGGGCATGTCCTTGTTTATGCCTATGGATGCCATATTATCCCCAAAATCCTTGACTACACCAAGGGGCTTGGGTGATGTCCCAAACAACCTAGGGACATCGACATAATGTCACCCCAATTTCATGAATTTTTTAAGGGGGCATACTTAAAATATTCCTACCAAATGGGCTCGTCCTATTTTTACAAGTGCTCTATCATTCCCTGTATTGTAACCTTCTAAAGCCTGGTCAGTAAGGTGACCATTAGCCTATTTCCTAAGTTCCCATAAGCTAATTGGTATTGCTAAGGGGACTCCAAATATTTTTGAGGCCACATGTTCAATCTTTCTTGGTTTTCATTGATGGCATGGAGTCTAGTTGGCGTTATGGATAGCAATGATAATTGCAGAACTGTTTTCGAACTCCTGGTGTGTTTTCCAAACTTCTTGGAGACCATGTCCATTTACAATAAGTCTCCAAGTTGGCACCAGCCATCATTCCACTTCTTCAATTTCATCATAGCAAGATCATAATTGGATTTCGAAGTCTTGGCAGTTCTTTCCGCAACTCAGGTGGAATATTTAAAATGTACTCTTTAAGTTTCTAGAGTATAATGATAAAATATTTGTTGCAATGTTATATTTTATTAAGTTGCTTATGTCCCCTCAAAGTGCACACCTAGGGGAAAAGATAAGGGAGTTGCACTTGAAAAGCCATTTTATATTTTAAAAAGGTCTTTTGGTTGGAAAATGAATTATTTTATATTTTCAAATTGGCTTTTTCCCTCAAAAACTATTAAGGGAGGTTGAGGGGGCTCATTTTGCATATGCTAAAGATTTGATACCGTTATGCTGTTGGATTGAACCTGCAAGTTCTTCCTTTATATTTTGAGGAAGAAACCCTCTTTACATTTCTAGTTTCAGACTTGAAAGATAATCCATAGCTAGACCCAGTGTGCTTTTATTTCAGGAATCACTATTTTTCTGATTAAAGTTTCCAATTTTTGGAAGGTTTATGATGTGTCTTAGTTTGCGGATTTGTATTGTCAATTTCAGTTTTTGCAAAGTTTGTTCGAAGTTTGAGCTTGGATGACTAGGAAAGACCCATTGCTAGTCCTACCATTTCATTTCTAGGCTTGGTCATACAACTTTGGCCAGGTATAAGAGTTTGCAGATTACTATTGTCTATAATCCAATGCCATTCCTTGTCTTTGCAAGTTGAACAAGACATTTAGTAGATTTATCAGTGTTGGATCAATGTCACTGCTAGCTGTACAAACTTCCTAGAGACCTCATGTGAGCATCCTAGGCTGAAGCACCTAGTTTTTTGGTCCTGTTTCATCTTTATGGTGGTGCCTTGAATTGTCTATCTATTCCAGGCCATTATGCATTGAAAAAATGGAGTTACGAGGATTTATGAGTACTTTATGCTTGTCGCCCCTGTTTTCAACACCATGTTCAGTGATGGGCATGACTGAAATGATTATCAAACCTGTACACTATCGTTTCCTTGCCTTTTTTGATGTTGTCCAGTAGTGTTTAGTGTGTTTCAAGCTGTTTGGAAACCTTGGGAGCTGCTCTATGCTGTTTTTGAGGATCTTCTAATGTTTTGTGGATGCTTTTAATGACTTGATGTTCATTTTGGAAATAACATCCTAGGTTTGAGACAATTGGTTATACTACTTTATTTAGTATTCTTGTTTGCTTTGTTGATAACTTTGATGGTTTGGAGATGCTCGCATTGGTTAGCAGATGGCATGGATGTGCAGGTGTTGTTTCATGTAGATTAGTAACTTATACATTTATAGTCAACTCCTTATGATCATGTGATGCTTTATGAGCAACATTCTTGGATTTGTCTTCAAGCCATATCTCAAGAAGGGTCATCCTTTGTGATCAACACAAGAATGTTAGGAAGTAATGAGCCCAAAGGGAACAATGTTTTCAGAAACATTTGAATACAAAGCTGACAAGGAGACAATAACTGTTGCCAGAATTCTTATTGGGGCGATTGAGTTGGTCAAGTCATAAATTTGTGTCCAATTTACCATAGATAATGCCAACGTATGTAGAATAACAAAAGGTGCTCTGAACATGAGATATTCCTATATTTGCTCAGCTCCTTACAAATTTCATTCTTTGAACTCAATGCTATGGAAAATTGGCAAAATCAAGTGAGTACAAAAATATTATGATGGCAATATATAAATTCAATGTTTGCTTGTAATAAGTACATCTCATAAGCTAATTTTTCTGCAGTTCACTCAATTGGAGCAACTAAAGGTTAAATTTTCAGGTTTTACTTTCTAAATTCTCAATTAAATTTCAAATTAGGTTTTACCAACTGGTCATTCCATTTTTCTTAAAACACCTTTTTCAATTTGATCCGCATGAACTTGAAAGTGGTTAAAATTTGCTTTGCCATACATTACATTGTTTTTAAAAGGATGGTAGTAAAAACAAGCATTAAAAGACATGTTAATGTCAAGACAGTTCCAAAAAGTATGAGCAAACAATATTAGGAATATCATTCTTGATGATGATTGGTATTTGACAATTTGCTTTCTTCTATTAAACTAACATATGCCCTCATTTATTCATTGTCACACACATATACAGCACATCATGTGCACATGCAAAGAGAGAGAGAGAGAGAGAGAGAGATTCTTAACGATGATTGGTATTTGACAATTTGTTTTCCTCTACTCAATTAACATATGCCCTCATTTATTCATCATCACACACATATACAGCACATCATGTGCACATGCAGAGAAAGAGAGATTTTGTACTGATTCAAATTAAAGTGAAAATTTTGTCATTTGTCACTTATATGTCATCCTTGAGTCCTTTTCTAGAAGTTGTCAAGTTTGTCATTATCAATTCTAGATTGACACATTTACAAGGTCTGAGAGAGAAGGTTGTCAAATGTCAAGCATACCAACAAAGTGAATACAGCAAATTCAATGTCAAGAAAGCAAGGAAGTGCTGAGGTAGAGAAATGAACATCACATGTCTTGATGAAGGAAAAGGTACCTATGGGCTATTTCTAACCAAGCACACTAAAGACACAAAACCCCAAATCAAAGACCAAAACCAAAAAGAAAAACAGGAATCGATGAGACATTCTGGTGCAAAAACATAATTGGTCTAAGACAAAGGTCATGAGGAATTGTCCACACCCCAATATCCCAGAACAGAAAGGAAACTAGGTCATCTCAACAAGTTTGGCAGCTGAATTCCGCACAACAATCAAAAAAATGCAAGTTCAGCAAAGTCATATTTGTCAGCAGGCATACAATATGTAAGTTCCACCTCCCCCAGAAGCTATCTATGAAAAAAGTCTCAATGTACATTCAATAAGCATAGTTACGTGTAAACAAATTGAGGAGTTGATTCAAAACAGTGTCAAAAGGTGCATGTCTGATTATCAATCTTAGAAATGAAAATGATGCAAAGCAAGTGTGAAGGTCATTGAAGGAATCTTTTTCAATCTCACAATGGTCTTGTGATTATCCATAGTTCATGCATATAGGCTGCAATCTTTTGAACTGGGAATTTGGGAGGATGCACAGCCCTATCTTAATTGGAGTTCTCATCCAACATGGATTTCTCCAAGGTTAATTTTAAATTTATGCTGATGGTGATTTAAGTACAGCTGAATATCTTCCTTTCACGTTCGCTTTTCGATTCCCTCATGTTTAATCAGTTCCAGCAGTAGCACTAAACCAAATAATAGAGCCCTGTTTGAATGAGAATACAATTAGCAAAGGGATTGGTATTTTCAGATCAATCAATGAATTAAGCAGTGCTATAACTAAACTTTATGAACCATTTGCTTAAGGCACTTTGTAGAGCTCATAATCTTTATAGATAATATTTCAGTATACACACCTTCACTTGAACATCGAATGAACAATGTGAATGCTATATGACAATCATATTCAAAACTTGTCCTCAAAACATGTTTTATGTTACAATTTAGGGCGAAAAATTGAACACTCCAAGAAAACTTTTCACCTATGAATCAATGCATTGGTAAAATATTAAACAAAAGTTGCAATGTAGCAAATAAGACAACACTCTGTCATCTATAAGCATGGCAAAATACCATATTTGAAAATAAAAAAAGCAGTAAAGATAACTCAAAACACAAAAGAAACTAAATTTTATTCAACTAATCCAGCAATGTGTTCTAGTAACCCAATAGCCAACTACTACAAGGTCCATGCATCAAGAAATGGAAAACATACCTGATTAGCAACTGGTTGAAGACCCCTATCTTGCCAAATCCGCTGCAAGCACAAACCTTTTGTTTGCTCTCCAAGAGAAACCACGTTGTGGACTATAAAGGTCGATGGTGTTTCCATATTATAATTAACTGTCTTTAAATACCACAAGGAATGCCGCATGTTCCCTATTAGACAGTCAAACCTGATTAATATCATCGAACAATTTCTTAATTATCATCTGAAAATGTACTGACCTCAATATTTATATTTTAGTTTTAGGAACTCTGAAATAAAATGAACAAAAAAACACATTAAATTTTTCTCTTGCATACAATCAACAGTGTACAGATCATAAACTATTAAAATTCTGAGATAAAAGAGTAAACGTCCAAAGATTTAAATTGAAATCAAAGACAAACATACCCTTGTGGTAGGATACGATATAAGGTACAACTTCACTTGTCCAAAGTATTTGTTCATGCGGATCATTAATTGGGAGTGTTTTTCCCCTCTCTTCAACTAATAAAGCCTGTACAAACATTGCATGTCACAAAATGTTGCATATCAACAACTAGATTAAGAAAAACAAAGCCTTCGTATTCATATTTACACTATGTAAGTTGCATTAACCAATTTAAATTCAGATGCAATCGAACCTGCCTCACCAATGAGGAGATCCAAGCCAAACGTACCTAAAGGCTAAAATTAAGCATACTTCAAAAGTAATTTTATTAACAGCATATATATTAAGCTGCATAGACAGAAACCTAATCAGTTCATCTAAAAATGCATAAATTACAATTGCCAAATAAAATTCTTGTGTAACTTAACACATATAACGAAAAGTTTAGCAAAATTCATACTAATTCATGATATCATTCCCAGTTGTCTAAAATTAATGGGTCATCTGAAATGCTCCATCTAATCCTGCCACATTCATGCTAAACATTAATAAAATTAGTATACTCTGTAGCAGCTTTTTTTTGGCTGAAAAGTGTATCATATGGATGTCAGTAGTGCCTTCCTAAAAACGGATTTGTACATGGTGCAGCATAAGGATTTCAGGTGCAAGGTAGCGATCATTTGGTTTGCAAGCTTCTTAACACCCTATAAAGGATTAAATGTACAAATAATTAGGATATCACCTTAGCAATTAATGAATCAATCATTAATTACATAGGTCCCTTATTACTTTATTACTCTTAAGCTAAACTTAACAGTGCATTTCTATTATCAGATTGAGCTAGTTATAATTCAAGTTGTCTCAAGTCATATGATCAAGACACTTGCCATGCTCTAATTTAATCCTCTCCTAGGGTTTTCATCTAGGGTTTTATCTTTATGCTTTCATAAGCATTCATTGTATTCATTCTAAGCTATCTGGATAATTCATGTTAACTCAATATCTGATTCTCTCTTCGATCAATCACTCTCTCAAGGTTGCATAGCATCAATCGTGGCTTCTTCTCTTCAAATGTGATAGGCGTTTTGGTCACAAGTGATTTCTAGGAGTTGTGGGGTTAGCTATCAACCCCAACATGGTATCAAAGCACCAAAACAATAATTTCTTGCACGTTTTCTTTGAGATCCACCATTGAGGGAAAAATTGGCTCATCCTAGAGTAAAACATGCATCGTTGTTGGATCCAAAACGGCCAAAAACCCTAAGATCATTTGTCAATTCACCAAATTTAGAGCAGTTGGAAAAAAATTTAGAGTTGCTCGTTGCATAGATCTTGAGGTGATGTATGCAGCCTTGGGTCAACTATACAGCTCAATGGTACATCAAGGTTTCAAAAAACATTATTCTAATTTTAAACTTTTTCCAAAAATTTATTTTGTTTTTAATAAGAAAAAAAAAATTGAAAAAGGGTCACAAGGTTTCATACCCTATATAATTCTACACAATGTACAGTGGACTATATTATTAGTAGCGGGAATGTATTTAAATTTACATGTTGCATCTTTGGTCGGTCAACACCTTCTTCCCAATCAACATTAACACCAACGATCATTTATCTACATGTGTTGTCAAATAAAGGATTGGGCAACATTAATTGGTTTGTGCTCAGTTATTCATGTGGTGGGCCCCACCTCCACCATCACCGATAGCATCCACCATATCAATGCTTGCCATATTGCCAGCCTTTCAAATTCCAACAACCAAAAACTATACAACGATTTCACAAGTTTTCTAACCAGCAAAATTAAAATTAAAATCCTCTCGACAACGAGGCAATAGCCAAGGGCCTATTAATTTTCCAACATACAATGAATTTTCCCAATGATTTGGTGGAGTGGGAATATTCCCTCAGGCGAGCACATAGTCCAAGGCACCAAGCCAAAATATTCCAATGGATCTGGGTATCTAGCAACTTCCAAGAAACTTCTGTCGACAAAAGGGATTTTTTTGGTGACAATATTCATTGACGTCATCTATATGAACACCTCTACCCCCTCCTAGCCCCCATTTGCCCTAAAGGAGCCGTTTTTTTCTTTTTGGCATAACTTAGGCATATAGAGTTGAAATCAAGCAAACAAGATATTGTCAAAAAGCTGGTTCCACACCTTTTTTAGTGGTGCAACTCTAATTCTAAGATTTTGTTCTTGGTTCCTATTATTCTCAATCAAAGTCAATGTCATGTCCCCTTCTTGCACCTAGCTTAGCGTGAGTTTTCCATTAGCCTATTTTTGGGATCCTGTAGGCTAAGTGGATATGGTTAGGGGACTTAGTGTCTTGAGGTGAACTCTTTTAGTGATGTTCAGTATTTCCAGCAACTTAACTATTTTTGGCATACTGTTATTTTTAGTAAGTGTTATTTTTAGCACTTGGCCATGGTCTCAATTCCTTCCTCAATTCAAAGCAATGGATTTCAGTTGAACTTAGTGAATTTTTATTGTTTTCAAAAAAATTGTATTTAATTTCATTCACTAAGTCTTATTAAGTGTTATTAGAATATCCCCCGTTGGCATGTTCTTAAAGTGGAGCCATCTTGTCATCCTAAAGGGGCACGTAAGTGAAGGAAACTGTATTTAAATTTTATGAGTTTATATTTCATGCCTAAGGGGATGCCAAGTGTTACAAGGAGACAAAAGTAAATTTAAATTTTTTATTTGAGAACTCAAAAAGTTCGAAGGGATTTGAAGTTTCAGTTTTGGAGGTAAAAGGTTTGAAATTGAAAGATGGCCTGTATAAACATATTTTGAGCTCTCATTTCTATTTGTGTAAGTTGATATCTAATGTTATGCTGCTGGAATGACTCTGAAGTTTATGTTTTGACTGGTTGAGGACAATACCCCTCATTCAGATTGCTGGTTTCGATGGTGAAAGACCACCCTAGCTGGTTGGCTCTCATAGTGCCAAGTTTTTCCAATGTTCTTGAAGCTTTCGAGAAGATTTTGGTCTGGAGTGATGAAGTCCTTTGCAGTTTTCTAATGTGAGTTTCTAGTATTTCATGTATAGTGCAGTTTTCAGCTGTGTGGTGTGATTTTGGAAGTGATTTTAAGTGTTTTCAGAATGCTGGTGCGAGATTACAATGTCCCCTAATTGTGAATGCCCTAAGTTCACCCTAATTCTCAATTTCTAAGTAAATAGGTGGGTTTGGTGTGTACCTTCTGGTGCAGGAGCACCTAGGCTATGTTAAGGAATCTAGATCAAAGATAGAGAAGACAATAGTCTGATAATATGTAGTCAGGATAGACATTAATGAGATCACTGCAATGAATATGTTTACCTCTGATGTATATGTATAAATCTATTTATTAACCTTCTATGATAACATCAACAGCTTGCTGGTTCGTGAAATTGCCATGGTTATTAGTTTCACTCTGCAGCAAGTGTCGATGCCGATGCATAAATAGAGGAGTGAAAGGTCGTGTCCACGTAGGGGCATGACTTCTACGTGGCTTATGCCACGTAGAGTCATGACCCTACGGGAACATGACTCTTCGTATATCGTTCACCATTTGGTTAACTTCATTTACGGTGCTCGACTTCCTTAAGGTGCTTGGGTTTGTTTACGGTGCTCGGGTTAACTACTTCGACTGTCATCGGATGACGATGACAGTCACTATCTATGTCTTCCGACTTCGACAATCATCGGGATAATTCTACTATAGGAAATTTGCAACATGTCAATTAATATATATATATATATATATATATTACTTGCTTCAATCTGAATGAGGCTATACCCTTAACACTACCTCTTAGCAAAAGAGGTTTGAATTTCATAATTAAGTTTAAGGAACAACATTCTATACATACATATTCATTTGACATGATCATTCACTCAGTAATGCTTACTAGTGAAATACTTCATATCTCAGAAAGATATGAATTATCTGATATCCAACACTCTGGGACAACAACTACATGAAGTCTAATCAGATAACAACCTTGATCCTAGTGACAACTGTAACATTGTCATTATCACAGGTGAAATAATTTCAGTATCATGATATCCGGCACATTCCGGGACAGCAATTTAATGTAGTCAATCATGATATGATTGTTATCATAATTTCTGACACATTTCGGAAAAAAAACTTAATGATAACAATTTAATAGCTCAACATAACAAATTTAGTATCAAGATTTCCGGCACATTCCGGGACAGCAACCTAATGTAGTCAATCTTGATAACAGATCGGGCTATTGTGAAAGTCACCTTACAATAGCGATCTTACACTTACATCACATGAAAGATCGTCACCTTTCATGACATAACACATACATGCAATTTTGCATCCAAGATATTCATGAATATATCAAATTACATATGATTAAGACTCAATTTCAATTATAATTTAGTCATACCAAGTTTACCTCTAAAGTACTCCACTTTCAACTTTGCAAGAGGTTTGGTGAATATGTCGGCACTTTGCTCTTCAGTGTTGATGTAGGTCAATTTGATAGCATCTCTATCTACCATATCTCTTATGTAATGGTAAGGGATTTCTATATGCTTCGATCGATTATGAAAAACTGGATTTACAGAAAGTTTGATGCAGCTTTGATTATCACAGTGAATCACAGTGGGGTTCAGGGGCTTCCCAGATAGTCCAACTAGCAATTTCCTTAACCACACTGCTTTACAAGCTCCCATGGACGCAGCCATATATTCGGCTTCAGTGGAACTCTGAGCAACTACTGACTATTTTCTGCTAAACCAAGATATCATAGCCGATCCAAGACTAAAACAACACCCCATTGTACTTTTACAATCAATGGAACTGCCTGCCCAGTCGGAATCAAAATAACCTTGGAGTTGTATCTCAACATTTTCATACTTCAAGTCAAGTCCAATGGTACCATATTTGATTTTGAATAACCACTTTGATATAGGTGCATATTTGATTTTGAATAACCATTTTGAAGAGACAACTGATTTGTCTTTTGGTCTAGGTACAATGTCCCAAACATCATTTTTTTAAGATAGATTGGTATTCCTCAATCATTACATCTTTCCAAGCTTGACATGTTAAAGCCTCTTCAACATTTTATGGTTCAGATTTTGTAAGCTCAGTCATGAGTGCAACATAGCATGATTGACTTCTTATTTTCTTATTCTCTCTGAAGATTTCATCAGGTTCCACATTATTTTCTTCAATCATCTTTCTTGCCCATAGTGGTCTTTTCTTGTTGTTAGGATTTTCAGCATTCTCAAAATTAGATGATTGAGGTTCACAATCTTCTATGCTATTCTCCCTCTGATTCTCAATTGTAAGATTTTCATTTGATTCTGTGGTTTGATCATCTTCTGCACTTAGAGAGGGTTTATAAGCAGCATCTTCTTCAAATTTGACATCTCTACTGATTTCAATAGATCTTCGTCCTGGAATATAGACTTTGTATCCTTTAGTGGTTTCACTGTAGCCAACAAATATGCCTTTCTTCCCGGAGGGTTCTAGTTTGGTTCTTTTTTCTTTAGGAACGTGAATATACACGTGGCAACCAAAGATTCTTAGATGGCTTAAATCTGGTTCATTCCCTGTAAAGGCTTCTTCAGGTGTTATATTCTCTAGGATTGAATGAGGGCATCTGTTTTGAATGTAAACAGTTGTATTTGATGCTTCAACCCAGAATGAGATATGTAGATTTTGATCATGCATCATGGCTTTAGCGGCTTCGATGATGGTTCTGTTTTTCCTTTCTGCAACTCCATTCTATTGAGGATTATAAGGTATTGTACACTCCCTCTTAATCCCAACAGAAATGTAGAATTCTTTAAAATTTTCAGAGATATATTCACCCCTATTATCTGATCTTCGAGTCTTTATTTTCTTCCCAGTTTGATTTTCCACTAAGGCTTTAAATTCTTTGAATTTTAATAACACTTCATTTGATTCTTTGAGTTTTATGAAATAGATCCAAGTTTTCCTAGAGTAGTCATCAACAAATATCACGTAATACAAAAATCCCCCCAGTGATGGTAATGACATTGGACCACACAAATCAGTGTGGACAAGTTCTAGTACAACTTTTGATTTGTGTTCACTTGATGGAAAAGACCCTTTTGAGTTCTTCCCTAGAGTACATCCTCTACAAGTTCCAACACGATCAGATTTTAGATTAGGTAATCCTGTGGTGATCTTTCCTATAGAAGGTAGGGCAATAAATCAAAGATGTCCTAAACTTCTATGCCAAATTTCATTAGAATTTGATACTTCATGATTTAGTGCTTGTTTTTGAGTAAAACTACCCTCTCTAGATCCTATAGGAATATCATTCTTTATGTTGGAATTTTTAGGCTAGAGTAGAACTTTATCTTCATGGAAGGTGACGTAATATCCTTGATCAGCTAGTCCTGAAATAGAGACCAAATTCCTTTTGATACCCCGTACAAAAAGAACATCTTTCAATTGTAATGTAACTCATGTTCTTAATTGAATTGAGCAAGTCCCAATTCCTTTCACTAGATAGGTAGAATTGTCTCCTATTGTAACTTCTTCAGTTGAGTGCCCTTCAAAGGTTTCGAATTGATCTCTAAATCCGGTTATGTGTCGTGATGCTCCGCTATCAATTATCCACATATGTTTGTTTGAATTTAGTTCGCTTGATAAGGCTAAGAAGAATAGAGGATTCTCTACTTCCTTGACTTCAGCTATGGTTGCTTGGGCTTTCTTTCTTTTTGGGCAAAACCTGTGAGCGTAATTAAAAATCTACATACATGAGACCTAATCTTGACCAAGTCTTGGTACCTCTGTAAACTCAAACCCACGACCGGCATAGGTCTGAAGCCTGAGAAGAGAAAAGATGCAACATGCATTCATTATTTGATTGTATACCTGCTGCCAATGTACCGTCTTTCTTCTTTTCTTGGACCTCCATAGATCGATCACCACCCAAAAATCGTGTGCCAGGGAAGCAACAATCAAGCAGTGTATACGCTGGCCAAATGATCGCTACAGTCAAGAATGGCAGAGAGACCACTTGATGCAGTTGAATCGGTCTTCTGTTGTACCGTCGCCAATAGAAAAGAAGCCACCGCAAACCGACACTTATTCCATGCCAAGTTTGGTTCAGATGTCACAGTCGCCTCAAGTCGAATGGATGTCACAGTTCAATGCAAAGTCAGAAAAACGATCGAGCCTATCATGAACAGCTCGACTCAAGCATGGAATCCATGTGATCCAATAAAGGGATCTGAATCTACCAACGCTACAAGCATAAGGAGCTATCCGATAAAAAATGCCTCTATTCTATCTCACTTTTCTCTATTATTCTCTTATCCCAGCTCTAATACCATGTTAAGGAATCTAGATCAGAGATAGAGAAGACAATAGTCTGATAATACGTAGTCAGGATAGACTTTAATGAGATCACTACGATGAAGATGTTTACCTCCGATGTATATGTATAAATCTATTTATTAACCTTCTATGATAACATCAACAGCTTGTTGGTTCGTGAAATTGCCACGGTTATTAGTTTCACTCTGCAGCAAGTGTCGATGCTGATGCATAAATAGAGTGAAAGGTCATGTCCACGTAGGGGCATGACTTCTACGTGGCTTATGCCACGTAGAGTCATGACCCTACGAGAACATGACTCTTCGTATATCGTTCACCATTTGGTTAACTTCATTTACGGTGCTCGACTTCCTTACAATGCTTGGGTTTGTTTACGGTGCTCGGATTATGCCACGTAGAGTCATGCCCCTACGAGAACATGACTCTTCGTATATCGTTCACCATTTGGTTAACTTCATTTACGGTGCTCGACTTCCTTACAATGCTTGGGTTTGTTTACGGTGCTCGGATTAACTACTTCGACAGTCATCGGATGACGATGACAGTCACCATCTATGTCTTCCGACTTCGACAGTCATCGGGATAATTCTGCTGCAAGAAATTTGCAACATCTCAATTAATATATATATATATATATATATATTACTTGCTTCAATCCGAATGAGGCTATATCCTTAACAGGCTACAATGATGCCTCACAAAGGCTTTTATCATGATGTTTTATTTTTTTTTTTGAGTCAAGATTATATAAGGTCCTATGGACCATTTGATGCCATATCAATCCATTTGTAGTCTTTGTCAATCATTTCAAATCAATTGTAAGGCCTTTGATGCCAATTGTTGCCATAAAGACCTATAAGGTCCTAGTTGGGTCAATGATAGTCAAATCACTCAAATGTGTTAATGATAGGTGAAAATGATGTAACTTGTGTCTTGAAGTCATTTCCAGCATGTTGGAAAGGTTTTTGGTGGGTTTGAAGTCATTTGGCAAAATGGTGTCACAAAATGTTAAAGTTGCTTGCAACATTTACAAGTTGTCAAGCAACAATATCAAATTGTAATCCCAATGGCTAACCAAGTTCAAAATATGGTTATAACCATTGGAAATGGTTAAGGCATGTATAAAAAGCCTCCCTTGGGTCGGGGAGTTGCTGTTGTTGCTGTATGTAAGTTTTGGAGAAAAGAATCAATAAATCTTGAAGCTTTTTCTCTGCGATTTCCTGCAATATCACTGCAAAACTGCTCATATCTTCCTTGTACAGACAGATTGCAATGTGAGACCAGTCTCATTGGAAAGCTCTATGAATCACCTTTCATTCAAGACTGATTTTCTGAGATTTGACTGAGATTTGTGCATTTGGTGGGCATTTTTTCCGAAATCTGTTCTGAAACCCTAGGTGTAAGGGTTTGGACTGAAAAATGTGAATAACTCGCCATTCCCTTGGAACAAGAAAGCCAAATCTTGGGGAATGGTAAATAAGGAGTCCTCCAGATGGGTTTTTGTCCATTTTTGCAGGGTTCAAGTTTTGATGCACTTTTGAGGCATTGAATGCCTAACATCCCCATGTGTTAGGCCGTGGAGCATAGGCATGGTGAAGATTTTGAAGTTTGGTGCCAAACAAGCCAAGGAGATGCTAAAACCTGTGAAATCAGTTCATTTGTGATATGCCCCTGCCTTCCAAAGTGGAGTTGTGCAAGTGTGTGTGGTTTTTGAGACACCTCCTTTAAAGTGGCGTAATTGGAAGCCTGAAACTGGGACAGTCATACCTTTGGCCCTAAAAGTCTGAAGAAACCTTATGTGGGAATCTCATATGTCATCATAATCCATGATAAGTGTCTGATAAAGGTCTCACCAT
Source organism: Cryptomeria japonica (assembly GCF_030272615.1). Classification (NCBI taxonomy): domain Eukaryota; kingdom Viridiplantae; phylum Streptophyta; class Pinopsida; order Cupressales; family Cupressaceae; genus Cryptomeria; species Cryptomeria japonica. Next base: position 581,622,261 of record NC_081415.1, on the reverse strand, counting down.
GTGTTCATGACCAAGTTTTTCTATGCCAAAGCCTAATTTTGGTCTAGGAGACCTAGTAGGCGTTAGTGAAAGAAGTGAGTTAGTATGTGGAAAATACTCAATATTAAGGGTTGGAATGAATAGTTTAACGGTTCCCAATGTTCAAAACTTGTCAACGACAGTAGTTTCACGCCATGAAAGATCTGCCCCTTTGCTGCCATTTGTAGTCCAATTGGAATGCTCCTATGTCACCCGATAGGTTGACCATTGAAGGGTTTTGTAATTCCAATGTTTTGCTAAATTTGTGAAACCTCTTGTTGACGTGTCTAAAATCGCATTGCTACGACTTCATCCGGCCAACGCAGAATAGAATACTAAAAATCCTATCCTCTCTTGAGATAAGGAAATCCCTAATGCTGTGTTAATTTGATCAATGGGGATGACCTCAATGTTTCAGTTGTCAGGTCTTGACTGCAGGATAGCTTAGTGATTGATGTGATTTGTTGGGAGCACAAGGGGACTTACGATTTTGCAACTAGATGGTCTTCTATGATTCTCGAACTACAAAATAAAATCAAAAGGGAAGGGATAGGAGATCTAAAACTAACAAGACTGGTATGTGGGTAGACGGATTCAACATAACCAATTCCTGCTTGGCCAGAATAGCTCATAACCTTGCAGGAACGGTGCAATCTTCAAGGGGACTTGGAAGATTTTCAGACTGCAAACGCATGACTAAGCACCCAATTCTGGCGAAGCCTAGACGGACACCTCCAATTGAACTAAGCACAATTAAAGGCTCAGGTTAACTATACGAAAGGATACACAATCAATATATCCTCAATGGTATGAACCTGAATTTATCAAATACCTGCACACCCAAAACAAAAAGATCTATCTAAAATGCTGAAAGAAACCATGCAAACAGGATGAAAACAAGATGATAAACACCAAATCAATGTCTATATATTGATTTCGGTTGCCTATTACAACAATTTTTGCAGCATCTCTATGCTACTGCTAAGATCTAACCTATTCTAACTTCTAAAATCTAACTCTCTAACAATCTCACCTTTACAAAAGAAAGGCCTTTGCCTTTTATAGAATTTACAATTTTGAATCGAAGGCTAGGATGGACTGCATCCAAGGGTCCTGATCTGCCTCCCAGAAACTGGCAGCTTTAACCCATGCCAATTCAATTCTCAGTTATCCAACCAACCATAATTCCAACTACCTACAACTATTTGACTTTAATTTGGGTCTATCCGGTAGTTGGACATAACTGACCTATGTCCCCTCTGTTTTAAAATATCTTGCACGAGACCCACAAGCAGTTTTACAATAAAACAGTTTCAGTTTTTTAGAAACTGAACTTCTGGAATTAAATCCAGCTGTGTATTTCTCGAGAATGCAGAGACTTGCTGCATCCGGAGTGTTCTTTGGTCTTTGGTCTCGATGGTGGACTTTGGCTTGTCGTCCAGCAGCACGCTTCCAAATGCTTGGTTCAGATCTCGCGCTCCTGCAGCACGTTCCTGCATCTTCTTCTTCAACGTTCAGTGCATGGCTCCTTGATGTTTCAGGCCTTCTCCTGGTTCTTCGGGACGATGCCTTCAACCGGCGAACAATTAATCTTATCTTAATAAACCAATTTGAAAAATTAAAATTAATTTAACAAATATTAAATTTTAACGTCTCGCTCGAGAAGCTCTTTGTGAGATGTATCTTTTAAATGTCGTCTTTTTCTTCGAACGTGAAATTCGATCCTCGTCCAAGATGTGTGATTTTCACTTTGCTATAAAAAATGGCTAACTTGATTAAAATTCAACATTTTTATTAAAAGGTTGAACTATAGTGTCTTTTAAATGCGTCCTTTTGATGAATTTTGACCATATTAGGCGAAATGTGAGATTTCGTTTTCAAGTTACTTGCCTTTGTGTTGTGACGTTTTCACACATCGCCCCATTGCAAATGGGGACCCCTGTTTTTTTTTTTTGCTTTTTAGGGTTTTTTTTTTTGTTTTTTGTTTTTTTTAGGTCTTTTAGGGTTTTGGCAGTTGGCTTTTGCATTTTTGAGTGCTGTCAGGGAGATCAATAGGATAGCAGGTCCTACTGGAGTGAAGTCCTGATCCTGAAAATTCGGCTAAGTCTGAAAGTCCCGATCCTGAAATTTGGCTAAATCTGGAAAGTCCTGATCCTGAAATTTGGCTAAGTCTGGAATGTCCTGATCCTGAATTTGACTAAGTCTGGAAACTGAAAAACCTCCAAAAACTAGATTTTGCTATAACTCCTGGAGGTCTGAAACCACTCTCAAACATCCTGAAAGTATATATGGAATATAACTTAAAGTATAAGAAATATCTTTCTTCTTTCTTATACTTAAATGTTATATTCCATAAAAATTATCCTGATAGAGAGTTCAAAAAGTCAAATTTCGCTCCTGTCCTTCACTGAGGATCCAGAGCGAAATTCGCTCTTGTCCCTCTCCAAGGGACCAAGGCAAAGCGCTCCTGTCCCTCACCAAGGGTCCAAGGCGAAAAGGCTTGTTTGAGTCATTCTTGACCTTGTTTCGTCAAATTGAGACATCAAAGGCATGGTGGAGGACGAAATGAACGTGATAGAGCATCCAGACTTGATCAAAGACAATGAAATGATGGAGTTTTTGTCTACAAAGGTAAAAGCGCTCCTGTCCCTCACCAAGGGACCAGAGCAATTTTCTTTATATACACATTTTTAGACCTTTCTTAGACTTGAACTCTTATTCATGGCGTGTAACAAGATTATATCTTCCTTAGCCAAGACATTTCATGGTGAAAAGTGAAGCATTTTGGCCTAGAAGACAAAATTCGCTCCTGTCCCTCACTGAAGGACCAAAGCTTGAATTTCAAATTTGCACTGTTCTTGCAAGATCAAGACAATTTTATGATTTGAAGAGACCAAGGAAAACATGATTTATCCATTGAATATAATTTGGAAGGCTAACAAAGGACAGATAAGCTTGGAAAGGTGAAATCGCTCTTGTCCCTCTCCCAGGGACCAAGGCGAAAATGTTATTTAGTGCATATTTGTCTCTAACTTCCTTTAATTGTTTTGTGCAGGGTCTCCAGGGGAGATAATTGGACGTGAATTGAAGATTTTGAGGATTTTGAGGGTTTGAAAATAATGAAATTTGAAGGATTAAGACAAATCACTCCTGTCCCTCACTGAAGGACCGGAGCTTGAATTCCAAATTTGCATTATCCTTGCAAGATTTAAGGGATTTCGCGATTTGAAGAGGTCAAGGGAAGTATGTTTTGCCCGTTGAATATAACTTGAGTAGGCCACAAAGAAGAGAATCAACCCAAATGGCAATAGGCGCTCCTGTCCCTCTCCAGGGGACCAGAGCGATTTTCTCACAAGACAAATTTCTGGCAAAGGTAAAGCAAGTTTCATGTTTGAAATGAATGAAGGGAGGCATAATCGGTCCATTGAAGATAATTTTGAAAATTAGCAAAACATAAGTGAACTCATAATTGCCAAGGCGCTCCTGTCCCTCACCAAGGGACCAGGGCGAAAAACACATTAACAAGCCTTCCTCCCCAAATTGGGACGAATCCAAGTCAAGGCATAAGATTGGAGTGATATTTAAAAATGCTTCAAGGAAGAATGGAGTTGCAAGGACCACATAATTCGATGAAAATGGGCTAGGGCGCTCCTATCCTTCATTGGAGGACCAGGGCGAAAATCTTTGGAGAGTCTATTTTGCCTTGCAAAAAACGAGTTGAAAATGCACTGAAGGGACGAAAGGGATCATTGCTAGCCCCACAACGTGAATTGGCAATTAAAAAATGAAGGATTAAAGACAAAAGTGAAAAGGCGCTCCTGTCCCTCTCCAAGGGACCAGAGCAAAGTTATCGGCATTCACTATTTTCTACTTGGGTGTTAATATCCTCCAAATCGCATGAAATGCCAAAATCATCAACTTCGAAATATTTGAAAAAATTAATTAAATTGGCATTTAATAAATTAATTTTGGGCCTCAAAAAATCGAATTTTAATTATAAAGGCATTTAAAATTAATTTTTATTAAATTAAAATTAAAAGATGAAGCGCTTGAGGCATTATTTTTTATTCATTTTATCAAGTCGGCCTCTTCTTTTTTTTTTTAATTTTATTTATTTTTTTGCCTTTATTTGCAAGGTCGGCCTCATGGGTAAGTGGAAGGTGAGCGCTCTATATATTGGAGGTGTTTTTTCACAATTCAAATCATTCTTGCATTATCTCTCATGCGAACTTGAAGAGCAATTTGAGGAGGGCGAAATTCATATTGAAGGCTATTGGAGAGGTGAATTTCTTGCTAGATTGGAAGATAATTTCCAGATTTTTGAAGACATTTGAAGGCGAATTTCCAGATCTTGAAGAAGCTAGTGGAAGGTGGAGTTCTTTTCCAAGCTAAAGGAGGCGCAATTTGTTCAAGAGAAGGCTTTGATCTACACTTTGCCTAGCGAAATCTTTTTTTTTTTTACATCATTTCTTAGAGTTTAAAACTCAAGAGGAGGTATGGCGAAATCATCTTGACACCCTTGTTCAAGGTTTGATTTTTTAGACATTTGTTTTGAAAATTGCATAGTTAATTAGGAAATGATAACTCAAGATTTATCATGAGGTTTCCTAATTAAAATCTTGAATCTTCTTTTTAAAGTTTAATTTTTAGATTTCAAGATATATTACTAATTTTGAAATGTTGTGTAGGCATCAAGATGGCGACTCCAAAGCCCGGAGGATCTACAAAGTTGGCAGGTTCTCATCAAGGACGATCAAGCAAGGACAAGGGCGACCTCCTCCAGCCTAGCATCGACAAGGACGGCCTTCTTTGGACTAACGTCATCAAGGGGCGACCTCTTCCAATCCAGCATTCCAAGGCGAGGTACATCAATCATCCTGCACATCAAGGACACAAGAAGTTAGAACAAGGGTTCGTTGAAGAAGCAGATAGTTCCAGATGAATTAATTAAAGCCAGCTTCCCAACAACATCAAGTTGAATATTTACCAAGTTACAAGTGTCAAACGAGGTGGCATCCTAGTCATCACTTCTCCAGTCAGTGTGGTCCACCTCAGCATTTCCAGATTCAATGTACCGAACTCATGGAAGGTGGCACAAACTCCGATGTACCTACCCGGCTATCCATTGGTCGATTTTTCCAGAGAGGACATGTGTCCAAGCAATACAATTATTTCATTGGTCAAGCATTAAATGTTATGTAATGGTTGTAACAAACCCTAATTAGGGTTTTCATTGTAAAATCTTGGCCATTGATCTCGAATTGATCTAAGCCATCAAATTGTATTGAGGGCACTATATAAGCCCTGGCATTTCATTTTGTAAAGGGAATGGTTAGAATAGAATAGGAGTTGGAAGCAGTTAGAAAGGAGTTAGTGAATAGAGAGTAGTTAGCTAGTTGATAAAATAGCAATTAGAGTAGAGTAGAGAGAGAAGGCAAAGATTGTTGCCAAGATGTTGTTGTAAAAGACTTGTAACTTCATTGAAGAAATGGTGAAATTTATGGGTCGATTCGACAATTTGCATGGTCTTTATACTTCTCATATTTGATTTTATGATTAGATGAGTGGAAGAAATGTGCTTGATTGATGGTGGAATTTTATATCCATACTACTAGCAGTTTGTTGATTGCAGACTTGCCTTGTGTAGTCAACTGGAATCATTCAGCTTAAGCTTAACTTCAATTGTCGCTTCTTCATTGATATGCATCAACCTGATGGTGTCTATGCCTGCAGTGATGATTTGAACATCATAAAGCTTTCCTTCGAAGATCGCACTAACCTTGTGGAGATGGTCCTGGGATGTCAAAACAAGACTTAGTTAGAATTTCATCAAAGATCATTCATTGCTCTTACATTCTTAGTGTTAGGATTAGATCCTCTCCTCGCCCTCGTTTTTTTTTCCTTTTTTTTCAAGTCTAAGCTAGTAAGAGTCTGTGTTCCAGCAATATCCAAAGCAGATCAGACGTTCAATCATCAAATGTAAGTCCCCTTGTGATTCCAGCAAATCACATCATACCACAGAGAGCTTATCCACACGTAGAGACCCTACATACAAGAACCTTGAAGTCATCCCGATTGATCCTTTTCGCAACATCTTCAGCATTCGGAGGCTTTACTCAAGAGAGGATAAGGTACCTTTAGGTATTTTATTCTGTGTTTGATAGTGTACAAAATACATGTCAACACTTTGTAATCCAAATTTCGGGAATTTTAGCCTAAATGGGAGATTCACTAGACACTCTAATCACCCTCCTTTGCAATTTCGGACTAAAAGGGACTTTGTAAGGCTTTCAAGAATTTTGGGCCTGAAGAAGATTTTGAAAATGTCTAAAGTTAAACGCTTTCCCTTGGTTTATCCATTTTCAGCCTAAAGAGGCGTTTTGGAAAGGTTTTTTTAAAAAAATAACGCCCTTTTCACATCATTCTCTATTTTCGGGCTAAAACCTACTTTTGCAAACTTTATAAAAAAAATGCCTTTCCCTATTTCGCAATTTTCAGCTGAGGAATGCTTTTTGGAAAGTTTTATGTTTCAACGCTTTACTTCATTTTCCAATTTCGGGCTAAAAGGCCCTTTGGAAAAGTTCGTAAAAATGACGCCCTACTTCATTTTTCGGGTTGAGAAGCCACTTTGCAAAGTTATTTAAAGTTAAAACACTTTACCAATTTCGCGATATTCTTATTTTTTATATTTTCAGCCATTTTGCAAAGTTTTTAAAAAACGCCTTACTTATTTTCGAGCTAAAGAGGGCTTTTGAAAAGTTTGAAGTTTAACGCTTTTCATCTTTTTTTTCCCCCTCCGCGATTTCGGGCTTAGGAAGCCTTTTGAAAAGTTTTCATGTTTTACCTCATCACGCGATACTTCACATTTTCGGGCTGAGGAATGCACTCTGCAAACTTCATAAAAAAATGACGCCTTCCTTCATCCCTTGCGTTTTCGGTATGAAAGGTTATTTTGAAAGTTACGCCATTTTCGGGCTGGAAGAGCATTCGGCAAACTTGTGCAATTTGGACTCTTCTAAGTTTTCGGCCATTTTCCCCCCCTACTACGCGATTTCGTCTTTCCATCAAGGACGGAGCGAGGTGTGCATAATGCACAACACCTCCTTTTTGAGTTTGAAATCATCCTTATTGCCTTTGCATCATCTCCGCTTGATTGAAACCCTACAAACAAATTAGAAATCATTTACTACAACAGTAATTTCAATAAGCTGATTATAATAGTTAACATTAGTAAATACATGGCAAAATGATCAATTCAGTCATAAAGCATTAAAGATATTTGGAGGACTCAACCATAAGAGAGTATGGGAAAGAGTGACTTTGACGGGATGTCTCAAACCCTCTACCCTAGGCCCAAGAGCGGATATACCATCCCTCTTGGCCTCATGTGGCGTATGCCATCCATACGAGGCGGACTACCCAGTGAGGTGTCCACTTTCTGTTATCCCCTCATCCTGCCAACCTTTTCATTCTCTCTATGATTGGGCTCCTTGTATCGACGCAATATGACAAGGGAAAGAGGTTACAACAGGGTGCCCTAATAGCCATCTCCTCTAGGCCCAAAGGCAATACCTTTTGTACCCCCTTGGCCTATATATAAACATATATATATACATTATGCCATATATAGAGAACAATGTTGGAAGGTTGTACCTTTGTCCCCTTGGTTGTTCAACACCGCCCTTGGGGATTCGTGACATGGCTTAAGCGCCTCTCGTGGTTTGTTTATCTCTAGTGTTTATCAAGCATTAAGAGGTTGATCTTTTGGTACAACGTCAAACCTTGGGCCAACAAGTGGTACCAGAGATCAAGTCATGGGTTTGAATCCCTCAGTCGCGTTGGAAGCGGGGGGATTGTTGAAAGGTTCATGCCTTCATCCCCTTGGTTGTTGAGTGTCGCCCTTAAGGATTCATGATATGGCTTAACCAACTCTCCTGGTTTGTTTATATCTGGTGTTAGTGTCAAGCATTAAGAGGTCGACCTTTTGGTGTAATGGCAAACCTTGGGCCAACAAACTGATACCACAATACTAATATTGGATTGAACTGTTGTATATTTCAATAGCTTATGTAAAGCCAAGTGTGATTCATTCGGTGATTGATTGAATGAATGAATGAATTCCTTTGATTTGATGAATTGAGGTATTGGTGAGTGATGATTAAGTGATTGTTGATTTGATAGAATGATTTGTTGATTGATTATTTGCTTGATTTTAATGATTGGAATGATGATTGATAAGTGAACCTTGAATGATTGGAATGATCTCTTTTATACTTCATTGGTGAAAGGGTCACCACCTTTCATTAGACTTGAGTCACCACCATTCATTAAATTGAGTCACCAACCTGCATTGCTACCTTTAAGAATAATAAATTATTCTCCAAATTAATCTCCCTTCCATCACTTCCTCAAATGAAACTTCTTCCCTTTATATCTTCCCATGTGAAGGAGAGATCACATCTCTTCATCATGCCTGCCCTTTGGAAAGAGACACAACTTTTCACAATTTCCACCCTTTAAAATAGTACAATCCTTCATATTTTTTTCCCTTTGAAAGAGACACAGCCTTTCTACTTCCAATTCCTTTCTTCTTCCATTAATCTTCCCTCCTCCCTTTTTTTTCTTTTCAAATTACCATTCTCCTTTTTATATCTCATTGTTTGAGAGACTCATAACTCTCCATTCCATGCCTTTTGACCTTTCATTTACATGTTATATTATATTTTTATTATTTTATGTTTTAATTTATTTTATTATTTATTATTGAATCCTATTCAAAAGGGAGACATTACAGTCCACCCTACCCACGATTGCTTGTCCTCAACCAATGATCATGGAGTGTTCAACATGATTCCCCGAATGAAATGGCTTTGGAAACACATCGAATAAACTTGCTGAAAACACATCAAACATGATGCGAATCATTATCAAGACATAAGGCATTCATTAGGAAGGCACACACACATGAAGTTATCATGCTAAAAACATGATAGACATGGGGCAAACACATAAATACAAAGCATATATAAAACACACATGGAGTAAACATGATGAAAACACATTAGACATGAAGCAAACACTTAAAGCATGAAGTATACATGTGAATACACATAAAGTATGAATACATGTAAAGCATAAAGCATTAAGTATACACACGAATGCAAATACGCATGGATCACACACACAAATACACATAAGATGCAAAACATGATAAATACACATGAATACCTGTAACACATCAAGGCATGAAGCATACATAATTTCACATAAGGCATGAAGTAATATACATAAATACACACAAGGCGTGAAGCATACATGTAAGGCATGAAGTATACACATAAGGCATGAAGTAATACACGTAAGGCAAGAAGTGTACATGCTAAACATAAAGTATAAATATGTTAACGTGGCTAAAGTCGGATAACCAACTCTCCCCGGCCAATGCAGAATAGAATGTTCTTGCTGAGTATTCTATCCTCTCTTTTGTAAATCCCTAATGTTGTTTTAGTTGATCAAAGGGGACAACCTCAAGGTTCCAAATGTCAGTTCATGACTACGGGATAGTTCAGCGGTTGATGTGTTTTGTCGGAAACACAAGGGGCCTTAGTTTACAACAAGCTGGTTTGTATCCAACGATGTTGTGATTCTCGGATTGGGAAATAAAATCAAAAGGGAAGGGTTTAGGATACCTAAGGACGGTGATGATAACAGTTAATGCGGCGGGTAGACAGATTTCCATAAACTGATTCTTGTTTTGCCAGAGACACCCTCACAACTCAACAAGAACAGTGCAATCTCCAAGGGGATGAAGGATTTTCAGACTGGAGATACTCATCTAGGCACCCAATTCTAGCGCAGCCTAAAACGAATACATACGATTGAACTAAGCACAGGTAAGGTTTAGACTAACCATGCACGGTGACCTACAATCAGCAGGCCCCCAATGGTATGAACCTGAAATGCATCAAATACCCCCACATTTTGTCATTAAAACCATTGAATTCTAACTAACCAACTAAAGGCAAACCATGCAAACAGAAGAAAACAAAGACAACAAACACCATATTTCAATGTTCATATATTTGCTTCAACTGCTATTACAACTATTTCTGCAGCAATTCTATGCTACTCCTAATCTGTAAACTGCATCTAACTACTAAAATCCTATGTTACCCCGAGTTTCCGGGATGGGGGGACGGGGGGATGGGGGGACGAAGAAACGGGTTTCCAGGACGAATTTTTTTTTCCCAAAGTAGGGGACGGTAGGGGACGGCAGTGGGGACAGCTATAAAAAAATAGGGAAAATTTAAAATATATAGGGAAATTTGAAATATTCGTATAAAAACATGGATAAAGCATGCTTATATACACTATAAAACCTTAACATATGACGTTTGTGTTAAATAATTCAAATTGAGAGTTTGCATGAGAGTGGAAGTCAAACAAATAATCAAAATTCAATCATTAATTTTATGGGACAGCCAGAGTATAGGTTTCTGAAAGTTTTTGAGTTTCCGAGACGTCCCCGTTTCTGGGACGGGTCAAATTATGTCGGAAACGCGTCCCCGAGTAACACTACTAAAATCTAACTATCTAGCAAATTTTAACTACTGAAATCTAAACCTTTACAAGAGAAGGCATACTGCCTTTTATAGATTTTACAAATTGAATCGAAGGCCAAGATTGACTACAACCAAGGGCCCTGATCTGCCTTCTAGAACTTGGCTATCTTAACCCATGCCTAGTTACTCTTCAACTGTCCTCCCAACCACTTTCTCAACTACCTACAACTATTTGGCATCAATTTATGTCAATCTGGTAGTTGGAAATAACTGACCTGTGTCCCCTTATTTTAAATACATTAGACGGCACCCACAGGTAGTTCTTTTTAAACTGAATTTCTAGAATTAATTCCAGTTGTGCATTTCTGAGAATGCATACACTTGTTGTATTCTGAGTGTTCTTTTGTCTTCGGTCTTGTTAGGACTTCAACTTGTCGTCTGATGGTGGCACGTTTCTCCGTATTTCATCACTTCGACCTTGCGCTCTGCGGCGTGTTCTTTATTGGCAGCGCTTCTTGGCGTTGCTCGTTTTAATCTTGCGCTTGGCATTTTCACCTCTCGGTGTCGATCACAATCAAGTCTTCACTTTGCGCTTCAAGTTGACGCTCTAGCTCTTCCCAATGTCGTTGATTCTGCAAACGATCGATTTTTGACTTGAATTAATCATTTTGAAAAATTAAATAAATTAATTTAACAAATATTAAATTTGTAGGGGATGTCGGGTTTTGTTTTGGCGAAGACGAAAGACGTTTACTTTAAAGCAATATAAAACCTCCTTTGCAAAATTAGGGTTTCAAGATTTAAAATGTGCAATTTTGCTCTTAGTTTTAAACATCCTCCTTACTTACATGAAATTCAACCATTTTTCTCTAAATGAGCGAACTTTAGTGACCCCTTTTGACTTGAGATGAAACTCGAACATTCCATTATAAAAGTGTGACTTTCAGTTGATATGTGAGATTTCACTTTAAACTCTCCTTTTAAGTTCGGCTATTTGAGGCTAATTGTGTGATTTCATCCTTTAGTTTTAAACGCCTAACTAGCCTATTACAAAACTCGCGAATTTTCTAAGTTATGATTTAAAGTGCCCCCCTTAAGTGAAATTCGAGCTTTTGTCCCCAAATGAACGAATTTGTTTCTCTCAAAATGAATGAAAAGGCTGACCTGGACAGAAATCGACTATTTGGGATTAATTGAGCGATTTTGTTTTTCTTAACAAAATCGTTGACCTTTTGTAGAGTAAAAATTGGGCCTTTTGGTTGAAGTGAGTGATTTAAATTTTCATTTTAATAAAACCTAAACCTTAATACTTTATGGGCGAAATTGGGAGCAAATATCGAGGCCTTTCTCAACATTGTGAAGGCGTTTGCGAGGGCCTTTTTTTTTAGCTTTGAATACCTCCCCCATTTCTCTATGAAACTTGGCAATTTTGGTGAAAGAGTGTGACTTGACCTTTGAAAGAATTCCTCTGTACTGAGAAACTCACGCGATTTGAGACGACTTCGCCTAAAGGATGCGACGTCGAATCCGTTTCTACACTTTTCACTTTACTAATATTCGGGTTTTTGAGGATTCGCCCAAAGTTTAGGGTTTGGTTTGCTTTGCAACTTCGAGTATTTTGCCAAAGATGTGCGATTTTTAACTTGGAATATTTTCAGCTCAGTAGATGGTACGATTTTGGCATTTCAAAGCGACTTTCCTCCTTGCACTGGCAAACTCGGGCATCTCAGATAAAACGCGCAACCTCTGATATACACTTTCGCCCCTAACGAATTAGTGATCCGCCCTTTTCATGCGATTTCGGACCTATGAGAGGGATTGCACGATTTAGGTTTGGTTTGAACACCCAATTTGCCCATGAGAAATTCAGTCAATGCTCTCAGATTGAGCGAACTTCATTGTATTCCCCTCTTTCTCTCAAAATACAAATCAAATCCCGAGTTTGGGGTATTATGTCGACTCAGTCACGTGCCTTTTCTCTCTATCGGGCAAACTTTCAAAAAAAAAAAAGGGGGGCCCCCTGTGAAGCAGGGTGGGGTGTGCATAACGCACAACAAAATACACGTAGGGCATAAAGCCATATAAATACACACCAAGCATGAAACGTACATTTGAAGGCACACCATATAGAAGTGCAATGTTGGCCTACTTGATTTTATTTTTTTGACTGAGTTTATAGATCACATTCTTAGACCTTCATATCTCTTTAAATAGATTGCATTTTATTGTTTAATCTTTTTCCTGTGGGATGGCGAGATGAAGCTCTAATACCATATGCAATGTCCCTTTTTGTCAATGCCCACGTTTTTGCCCTAAAATCACAGTTCCAAGTAACTTTCCTACTAGGGTTAGGGACATAAACTTAATCATAAGATATCTCTAATTTATTGGGGAAATTCAACCATCAAGAAGCTAGGATAAGGTGACTCGATAGGGTGTCCTAGATCCCCCTACCCTAGGCCCAAGAGCGGATATGCAGTCCCTCTTGGCCTCATGTGGCCTATGCCATCCATAAGAGGTGATCTACCCAGTGAGTTGTCCACTTTCCATTATCCCTTCATCTTGCCAACCTTTTCCTTCTCTCTATGATTGGTCTCCTTGCATTCATGCAACATGACAGGCGAAAGAGGTTACAACAGGGTGCCCCAAAAGCCATCCCCTCTAAGCCCAAAGGCAGTAATCTTTGTACCCTCTTGGCCTCATGGGACTATTTGATCATCACCATGAGGTGGTGTACCTAGAAGAGTAACCCATCGCCGTACCCCTCTTGTAATCCCTCATTTCCTCTATGATGGCTGACTTTAATAATCATTTAGAACATATAAAGAATTCCAGTATTATGCATGTATTCTACATATAATAAACAGACATAAACCATAGCATATCATGATACAATAATGAGCAGATACAATTAATATTCACTATGCTATGTTAAGCAATTTAAACAGTAATGCATGACAGTGTGCAGATATATATATTCACTACGCCATATATAGAGAACTCATACCACACTACCGTATTAGATCGAACTGCTGTGTATTTCAATATCTTATGTAAAACCAAGTCTGATTCATTCAGTGATTGATTGATTGAATGAATGAGTTCCTTTTGATTTGATGATTTGAGGTATTGGTGAGTGATGATTAAGTGATGATTGTTGATTTCGTAGAATGATTTGCTGCTCGATTTGAATGATTGATATGATGATTGATAAGTGAACCTTGAATGATTGGAATGATCTCTTTTATACTTCATTGGTGAAAGGGTCACCACCTTTCAGAAGACTTGAGTCAGCACCCTTCATTAGAATTGGGTCGCCACCCTTCATTGCTACCTTTGAGTATAATAAATTATTTTCCAAATCGATCCCTCTTTCATCTCTTCCTCAAATGAACCTTCTTCCTTTTATATCTTCCATGTGAAAGAGAGATCACATCTCTACATCACGCCTGGCCTTTGCCAAGAGACACAACCTTTCACAATTTTCACCCTTTGAAATAGTACAAGCCTTCATAGTTTTTGTCCTTTGAAAGAGACACAACCTTTCTTCTTCCATTAATCCTTCCTTGGTTCACATTCTTCCATCCATTTCTTCCCAACTCCCTTTTTTTCTTTCCAAATTATCTTTCTCCTTTTTATATCTCATCGTTTGAGAGAGTCACAACTCTTCATTCCATGCCTTTTGACCTTTCATTAACTTGATTACATTTTGATTATGGTATATTATATTTTTATTATTTTATGTTTTAATTTATTATTATTATTTATTATTATTTATTATTAAATCCTATTTAAAAAGGGGGCCATTGCAGAGATTTCTGATTTCTGGAGTTGTGCTCTTTGCGTGGCTGAATTCATATTTTGCTCATATCTTCTGAAGGAAGGCAAATCTAGAGTCCTTTAAGAAGTCTGAAATCAGCTCATTGTGGTGACTTATGTAATGTATTGGGTGGTTAAATTTGACAAAAAAAGTGATTATTGGGGTCATTGGCACTTGCATATGACCTTTCTTGTCAAGTTTAAGTTTGCTGCATGCTTTATGGTTTGATTTTAATGATCAGGAATTCTGATTTCAGCTTCTAGCTCCCTGACTGAGTGGCAATGGTTCTAAACCCCCTACTCCATATAGTTTATTGTTATGAGCATTGCATTTGTTAGTTTACGTATTTGCATTAATCTGAAGCTAACAATCAGCAGTCATTCTACTTTAGTTTCTATATTGTTTCATATATACATTTCCAAAAACAAAAATTAGGGGTGGACATTACAGTCAGATCATTATTTTTTGCTTCCATGCTCACAACTTTTGCCAGTATCTCCAATTTCCACAATTATAGCAGCATTGGAAATGTGCTTTACTGCTCTTCTGATCCACTCATGAACTTTTCCCAGATTTACCCCAAGTACATTTTAATCATTTTTTTGTGTTTTCACATTCTAGTCAATTACTTGGATGTTTTGGCACCTGGAAAGGATCTGTTTGCATGAGACTTGAGAGGACTTCATTCGATCTTTTTTACATGCACTGAGGTTATTGGGGTCTGATATTTTCATCTTGAGTTATCATGTGTTTTTCTATTCATCCTGTTGTTCTCATCCTAGAAGAGGATAACTATTGAATCTTGGTGAAATGTCTCATCCTAACACATCTCAAGTGACTAGATCTTTTGCCTTATTTGTATGGACTTGTAGCTAAACCAGCCACACCAGAGGGTAGATCAGCTTGGGGTATTATCATTGACCATGTTGTAGGAGACTAGGAGTTAAGTTCTAGTGTTGCTCCTAACACTATATGTGTTGCATCAGACATAATTGTCCTCACACACTTTGGACATGACTGTTAGAGTAAAAGGTATTAGTTTACTTATTTAATTAAATCATATTGATTTAATAATTCAGTCACCTTTTCTCTATTTCACTTAAGCTAAATTTAAGAAGCTAAACTTAGTAATATTAATAATTAAGTAAATTAATTAAATCATATTGATTTAATAATTAAGTCACCTTTTCTCTATTTCACTTAAGCTAAATTTAGGAAGCTAAACTTAATAATTAATAAATCAATATGATTTAATTAATTAAGTAAACTAATACCTTTTACTCTAACACCCCCCCTTAAGATGAAGTTAGGGAGAAGCTTAAAAAACTAAGGACTAGATGCTAGAAAGCTAAAAATGGGTCTCGGCAACAAGGCCAGATGAGGTACCCAAGTACAATGAAATCTTTGTAAAGTGGAGAAAACCCAGTGGGAACAAAACTCCTCTCCAAGAAGAGATGAAAGCTCAAGTGAAGGACTAAGAAACCTCCAAACAAGAATGTTCCAAAAGATAGGAACAAAAGACGAGCATGAAGAATCACTGAAGCATGAAGAAGCTGCAAACTCTATCGTAGAATGACTGCTAAGACGCTGAAATAAGAACCTCCTCTAAAACAAAAGATGGTCAAGATCAAGAAGACATAAATCTACATGAGTGTCCACAATGACACTACTTGAATCCGAATCAAATGGCAAACACAGGAAAAACATCTGGAACCCAAAGATACAGATGGCACAAGTACCAACAATCTGAAGAACTAATCAAATGAAAAATAGAAGGTCGCCTCCAGAAAATAGGAATGCAAGAGTGTCCATATGGTAAGTATTCCATCTCACCAAAATGCATGGGTAACTTGTCGCTGCATCCGCCTAGTACATAGGAACAAATACTTAATACATAGCTCTGATACCATGAAAAATAAATTGAATGAATGATTCAATAATCGGATAATTACATTGAACGATATACAGACGTATATATAGAGGTTACAAGACGATGTTCTATAATTAGAACATAATGTTAAAGTAAAAGACTAAAGAGCTAAGCGCTAAATTAAGCGTGAAAGCTAAATTAAGCTTAAAAGCTAATTACATAAAAAAAAAATGGCCATTAACCAAGGAACTAAAAATAGGTGACTAACATAGAATTAAATATTCTAATACCCTTCGTGTAAAGCTCCACCATCCAACCAATGACCTAAAATTTAAAAAATGCCCTTAGAATATAGGAAACCGTCCAAAACTAAAAAATAATAGGCACAAATGAACAAAACCAACCCTCACTACTATGTACTTCTCTAGCAATCATCTCTCGCCCATTGAGAAGCATACAGATGAGCACGAGGGTGTCCCACGCATGTCAATTCAATGAAACATGGATATCAGACAATATTCTGGAAAACTTTCTGAAAACCAGCACCTTGAAAAGCAACCTATCAAGCATTATAGCATAGAATTTCACAAAAGTATGTCCAATTATGATTTACTTGTAGTTAATTATATTGGAGCGATCCTCAAATTTGTGATATGTATTCAATAAAATATTGTGACCATGCAGGGTAACCTGTAATTATTAATCTCATTCAATAGTTGTGAAGTAGGGTAAGCAAGTGAATCCATACTCAACTTACAGCCCCTAACAATTTGCCACATTGTTGGAGCAACCTTTAAAATAGCTGTCCAAACATGAGCTATCAAAAACATGTGACAAAGGTGGGAGGGGTAGGGGACTCTATTGGTAAGCTGATCAAAGATAACATAAAGAGAGCTGGCATCAGTGACCCAATCAAACACCAAAAGACCTCACGTGAGTTATGGAAGGTAGCAAAGATCTTGTTCTATCTTGACAAAAGAAACTTGTGTTTCTTATACTCAAAGAACCAACGATGGTCTCTAGGGGTGGTAAAAGCAGAGGGAAGATTGTGGACAATGATAAAATGAATTCTCCCATACAAGCCTTAACATTCATCACCAGACCAACAACTCAAAGGGCAAAAACTATGAAGATGGGGTGGAGTAGACTAATCAACAATGTGGGTTAAAGAGTCAGCAGCAGAGAGAATCTTACACAATGCAGCAGCAGTGGAGGGTGGAAGGGAGTAGAATCTAGACATAAGCTAGGAAAGTCTGAAAGGATATTAAAGGGAGTATTCGGCATCAAAACGGGTCGTGGTACAGGGAGGGAGAGAGTCGAAACACATGGAGGGTGAAGATCAAAACAGCAGAGTCATCCAAAGGGGAAGATGTGAGACACGAATGTCCTGAATATGAGAGATGACCACTGCTATGAGCGAAGCAAGTTTATCTGTGAGAAACAAGGAAACAGGAGAGCACACTAAGAATGTGGAGCCTCTAAATTCTGTCAGAGAAGGTATTTACTATAAACAATGACGGGACTATCCTCATCAGCTGAAGTCCTTGATAAGGAAGTTCCTAAGTCCAATTCAAACCAAAGCAAGAAAAATCTAGAGCTATCTTAATTTCTCCTGCCAATAATCATCTAGTTAACTGAAAACAAAAGAGACATCAAACAAAATAGGAAAAGGAAAAAATAATACGAACCTGAGGCTCTTCCAAAGTATCTTTCAGAATGTAGTGTGAGGAGATTACTTGACGATCATGAGCTGGCCACCGAAAATTAGAAGGAGAGTGACTATTAAAAGGAGTCAGAGAACTCTCTCTACTAACACGACCCAACTCCCGTGCGCCCGGCATAGACTGACCTGGAGAAGAACTTGCACTACTAGGTAGATAATTTCTGTCAGCTACTCTTTCTAGCAGCAATCCACAAGGAACAGGCCAAATTGACGCAGTACCAGGAGGAGTTGGAATTGATACCATGTCTCCTGTCATTATTTCATCCAAATTTAGAATGCATAAAAATTTAGTATTGGATAGAGAAAAGACTGTATTTTATGAAAATATTCAAGAGCACTTGCTATAGCCAAAGTTTATAAAGTACATACAAATCTTTTACGCTTTTGTAATAAACAGAGTTGCATAAAAAACATATAATCATTTAAAAATATATATGAGCATATGAGTTCTTTTATGGCCATATTAAGACTTGTTGTTATGATTTAGTTATTAAATAAGTGATGAAATGGCCTTAAATATGGCATTCATCACCTAAAGTTTTCACCAGCACCCTAGGGCAAAATTAACAAAATCAAGGTTAGGAGGTGCAAATTGGTGAAAAGGAAGGAAGAATTAGGAAGCAGAAATGAAAGGCAGACCTGAGGACATTAAAATGTGAATCACATCAGTACTATGCAAGAATTTTGAATGATAGAGTTTAAGAAAGGACTAATGCTATGTGTTTGTTTTGCAGGCTTGGCATGAGGAAAAAAGGAAAGCAGAACAGGACCTGAGAAAGAAGGTAGATCAGACCATTAATATTCACTTGCAAGATTGATTTAGAGATATTGTGCTCAAACATGGCACTATTGCATGAGAGTCATGAAATCCCGCCAAAGAATGCAGATCATATTCATGGAAGGATTTCACCATGATGAAAAAGAAGGGTACAATTGAACCATTAATTTGCAATCTCCACCAAAGGAGGAACATTGAAAGATGCTGAGCACTATTGCAAGCCTAGTTTGCAATCCCACCCTAAGACCTCATATGCAATCACTTTCAAGAAAATTGAGCTATGGTTAGGATCAATACTTAAGGTAGGGTGGAGGTTGAACTCCAAGTCAAAAAATAGGTTGTGCATCACATACAATGAGATCAAAGTGAAGGACTTCATCAAGCAAGCATATGAAAGGCAACACAAGGCAGTGAATCAAGCAACATCAAGGGCTTAGTACAAGTAATTACACTTGTATATGCAAGGAAGAGGCAGTGTTCTTCTACACGTCACAACATCAGAATACTCAAGGCATGGTAAAGACATAGCAATGAAATGGGGACGAATTTGACAATCTTGAATTTCCTCTGGAAGTCCAAGAATAGCTGTCAATGCAAGGAGATGATTCTTGGTTGAGGGGTGTAGTAACCTAGAGATACCACACAACAAGACAAGCAAATTCGAATCAAAAGCAAGAATCAAGGCATAGATTCATCGGCCAAGAGGATCAAGCTTAGGCATTGTGAAGATGAGAAAATACAGAATGAAGGATAGAGTGTACCATCAAGAGGCAAATTCCCTAGCATGCAAATGAAATACATCACAAGGTCAAACTTCCCAAGTTAGTGAATGGAAATACAAGGATGATCAAGTAAATAGTTTCAGAAGAGTTAAGAAAAGTTAGATGCTTGATCTTGATGATGCAATTTGGGAATATGCCCCATCAATATCATATTGAGCAAACTGGATAATGTTGAGTATCAAGAGATATTTCTCAATCACAAACCCTTTGTGATGATTTACATGAGGAGTGATGATGTAGCATCCAATCATTGTCAAGCCAATCAAGTTGTGACAAGTCAACATGTCTAGATTTAATGTACCTGATTCATTTTAAGGTGGAGCAAGTGACACACCGAACTTCATCAAATATTGTTTCACATACCTAACCTCATTTTCTATTGGTGCACATTCAAAGAGAAGCATGAGTCCCAAATATTGTAATTTTATTATTTGTTGAATGGAGTTAGTTGTAACTAACCCTAATTAGGATTTCAATTTGTAATCTTGAACATTGATCTTGAATCAATCTTAGCCCTTGAATTGTAATGAGACCTCTATATAAGGCTCAGTTCTCTCATTTGTAAGGGTTAATAAAAGGTAGCAGTAGAGTAGGAGAAAACTAGAGGTTGTTGCCAAAACTTGTTGAAATAAATACTTGATTTCATTGAAATTATGGTGGATCTTTGTGTTATTTCTAAAATTTGTTACTTCTCAAATTTAGTTCAAGTTCATTGATCTTAATGGAGAAATGCAATGATATGTGATGAATCCCTTGGTTCATACTTTTTGTGATTTGTTGATTATAAGCTATAGTGTAAAGCTAGCCTGAGCCTAATCATTGTGCTAAGTTCGATTGTGGATACTTGTTCAAGTTGTGCCAACATTGGGTATTTGGATGATGTATTCACATTGTGAAAATCTTCCATTCCCTTAGAAGATTGCATTAGTTTTGTGTAGTTGTTGTCATCATGATGAAGCAAGGCTTGATTTGAAGGAATTTGTCTATCAAAGCATCATCCATTATCATTATTGTTCTTAGGATCGGATTAGATCTCTTAACCCTTTCCTTTTGTCCTTCATTTATCCAAGTGAGTTTAAGTTTAGTTTCCACGTTCCTACAGTGTTCACAAACGTAAGTCACCTTGTGCTTCCAACAAAATCACATCATAAACACTGAGTCAATCCTAAGCATAAAGTTGATTGTTCGCATTGTAAACCTTGGAGTTTCCTTATTTGATCACATCATTCAGCATATAAGGTTTCTTTGTTCAAGAGGGGATAGAATACCTTGGTATTTTATTATGTGTTTGAAGTGTCCTAAAAAAACACATCAACAATACCCATGGGAGTCATTGCTATATGTTCCCTTTTTTAAGCTAATAAGAAAGCTCTCTTGTCATTTTTCATGTACAATATCATCCTTGTATTCTGGAAAACCTGTCCATTGTAGTTGATTACAATGAGAATAAAAACAATTTTCTAAATCACAGATCTGATTTTATGCTCTTGGTCCAAATAGTTTGAATTTTATATGCAGCTGAGTTGCCTAACAATGTTTAGAATAATTTGTTGTTAACTCACTACATTGTATATTTGGCATCAATGACACAAAGTTGGATCCACAGATGTCAAATGCACTCACAGAATATGAATTCCTAGCAAATAGGAAGAAGATAAGCTTTTGAAAATGCTGTATATAGTTATACTATATAATCATTCATTAGTAGGAAGCTGGAGAGAACACAAATCAAATAAAAGATCAATTGGTAGAAGCTTCCAATAGTCCCTAAGATACAGCAATTGAATATGATGTCCAAAGAGAAGCAAAGCACGCACAGACTTCACCTCATTAAGTCTTTTATAACCTGGACAAGCATATAAATCATTTGGTGGTCAACCTACCCAAGTTCCTAGCATGTTGACTTATGTTCATGTAATATTTGCATGACAAGAAAAGAATGAAGTTGAATGAGAAAATGTCAGAGAATGGCGTAAACATACATTGAGATAAGAAGAAGAAAACAAAAGGCATTGAAGACATATATACCTCATCTCCCACTTGCAAAAAAATCGGCATACTTCAAAGAGATAATACAGAATAAAAGGAGAGCAGAGCAGGAACTCAGAAGGTTTGTACAACTGATGGACAAACAAGAAAGGAAGTAGAAGTTGCATGAAATGGCAACAAGAATACATGCCATTTGAGGCAAAGGAACAATAGAGACAAGGCCCAATTCACTGTCAAAGATTTGTATTGTCCCATCAAAATGAAAGTCAATTTACAATATGTGACATGATATGACCCCAGCTCCAACAAGGAAGGTAATGTCCAACAGTGAACACTCATGGACTGGAACAATTTCTAAAAAGTAATACGGACAACAAACAAAGAGAAGAGGACAAATCAGTACCCTGTTGCCAAATAAATATGAAGTGAGGAGGAAGC
Organism: Cryptomeria japonica; assembly: GCF_030272615.1. Taxonomy (NCBI): domain Eukaryota; kingdom Viridiplantae; phylum Streptophyta; class Pinopsida; order Cupressales; family Cupressaceae; genus Cryptomeria; species Cryptomeria japonica. Next base: position 581,600,281 of record NC_081415.1, on the reverse strand, counting down.
ACATTCTGAGATGACCAAGGGGTAGAAATCCAAGCTGCAAGGATTCTACCAAAGCAGGAAACTCTAGCAGCTTATCAAGCGACAAAGAAGGAAAGAGTGTCCATACCATTGTTGTACCAAGTTTTGGGAAAAATGAATAGGACCCAAGGTGGCCATATCCATGTCAGTAGGAAAAACTACCTCTGTTCTAGAGAGACAAAAAGAGACCATGTCAAACATTGTAGAACTAGTGAGACCATACTGCACAGGATATGTTCAGATTGATGAAACTATTGCCTGCAGTCATTTGCACCTACCCTTTAAGGAATAGTGATTGAGGAGCGCATGGAGCATGAAAGAAACCATTTTCAGAATTTGGAATAATTAAGTATTACCTTTAAAAAGAATTTCAGCTGTTGAGAGATGATAATGAAATTATGATATGAGATATATAAGACCAAATAGAGAAAATAGACAATTGACACTTACAAGGGGAGATTGAGAGAGCTGCTTCGTAGACTTGAACAAAAAACAAGCAAATTATATACGAGTTACTTCCAAAGTACAGGAAGATAACAAAGACAGGCCCATACAACAACCTATGCAAAAGCCTACATTCTTCCTGTGAATCTTGAGACTGGAGACAATACAAGTGTCGGAGCCAATGCAATCAATGCTTAGAAGATGATGAAATCAGAACCCAGACATGGGCCTCAATGACTTTAGAAGTTGAACACCGAGCCAACACTTATATGCACAGGTTCCCAAATAATATGATAAATGTATTTGACTACGATCAAAAGTAATTAGGACAAATGAAATAAAAAATTGGACTAATTTGATGAACTCGGAACCAAACCAACATGCAAAGGCTCAAAATAATATGACAGATGTATTTGGTCACTTTGAAAAATAATTAGAAAAAATGATAGAAAAAATAATCCAATGCTTATTCATAGAAGAAGAATGTCCCTTTGACAATTAACAAAACTAGATTCAATTAAATTAGATTTTTTGTTTTACAATTCTAGTTTCGACAAAAGTATCTTCTTGCATACAGAGTTAGTAGAAAAAGACATTTTAAAAAGCCAATATGCCTTCGTCAACAAAGAATTTCTGGAAAGGTTTAAGAACATCTTCTTCTCACCAGATGATGTGTATGTTAACAAGCTATCAAGATGCAAAATACACAGAAGTGGCTCGGGTATGGATCCCATGTGGCACCAGGAAGCCTGAAAAACCAATTCATGATTATCATAAAAGTCAGAATAATATCCACTTCTTTTGAAAGAAGAAGAATGCAATATAAGTACAGAAATCTTACACAGAATTTTATGATTGTTTTAAGTTTTAACAGAGATATCATTCATGAACCAGCACTGAAAATCTGTGGAATTGTTTTCCTAAGCATGCCACATTTCAACTAGAAATCTATGTCTGTTGGCAATCAGGCATAGCCATAAAAGTAGCCTGCTGGCAAACAAAAGAAGCCTATATGTAAAGGAGGAATTCTACTTGTGAAGCTGTGCATACATGTCCCAAATTCATTACAATCAATGACTAACCATATCATTTAGAAACAAATGTTATACCAAATAGAAAGTACGTGAAAGCATGTCTATAAGAATTGTAATTTGACAATCAAACTGGCATTCTGCCCAATCCAATCAGCTTGCAATTGTAGCTTTGCAATTTCCTCAATGTTCTTGCTTAGTAAACCACAGAGAACAGTTGGTAAGGATTCAGTTGATAATACATCTAAGATTTGTATTACCAGCCTTTTGGGTCTTTTGAGGATAAAATATGATTGGGTGAGATGGATACAACAAACTTTGTTGAAGGAATGAATTACTAACAGCTGAAATCGCAATAAGAAGTCAAAAGCAAACACCAAATGACTTGTAAATATTGCACTGACAGTTCTTGTTGAAACCATCCTTCACTCCTTATCATGAAGATTGTAAAAACTTATTGTTGATCCGGACGTGTATGTATGCAAACCTTGAAGAGGAAATCAATAAAATTGTCTAGAAATTCTTCTCCCAGAAAATATTCAGCTGAATAGGACATTCATAGTAATCAATTCATTACATATAACAAGTAAGAAAAAGAAGTCATTTTATCAAAAAAATATTAATATAAATAAAGATCAAAGAGTTCTAGAATATCAAGATGCAATCAATTACCTCATAATTCTAATATATTAGTATATTAGTCTAATATAAAAAATAATAATATAAACTAATCATAGTTCAAATTATTGTCAAACTTATGCACATACACATGCAAAATGTGTGAGGACGCATCAGTGGATGGATCCACGCATGGATAATGTTAGGAAATAACTTCAATGATCAATTGCTTTCTTACTTCATAAAGCATTGATTTGTGAATAGATAAATTTTACGTACATAAAAAATAATATCCACTAGCAATATGACCAAATTGCATTCTACATATCCAATTTGAATTTAAATACAAGACTGCTTTGGAGCATGGAAATCTAATATCTTAAAAGAATATTTTTGCAACATTGCTAAGTTACTGGTACTGGTACTAGTTCAGGTCTGGGTTTGGGTTTCAGGGTTCGATTCGCAAACTCAATCAAAAAAAAATTGGGGTTGTGTTCATTTGGGGTTCATCCATACATAAACATATAAAAATCAGAAATATATACATATTTGCAGCATTAGTTTTAAGTTCAAAATACACCACACATAGCATCTTCTATTATATAATAAACAAAACCACCATATTAATAGTCAAATATTAGTTGAACTCAAATGTTATGATATATATTAAAGTTAAGAAATAATACAGTCAAGTGTCAACAATCAGCCCTCATTGATCAAAAATCATATGGGACTTCAAAATTATCATCATCACCATCCATATTAGATGATGTAGGTAGTGATAAATTAGAAGACCCACAAATAGAAAAAGTGGCACTGACACTAGCACTATCGCTGCCACTGGCATCGGCACTGGCATTGGCACTAGCACTGGCAGTAGCACTCCCATGCTCACTAGTTGGCTCATAGTCATCCTCAACATCAAGTGCAACTAAATGGGCAGTGCAAGCATCCAATTCAATATGCTTTGGCTTGATATCCCACTTCCTTGTGTCCCCTTCTTTGTAGCCACTTTCTTTGTTTGTAAGGAGCTGCAAGTTTGAATGCACATACACCAAGTCCTCTACCTTTTTTCGAGTATAGTCAATTGCATTTTACTAAGTGGATGAAGGATTATGTGCTCCAATTCCTCGTAGTTGCAGATGAACTAGCAACCTATTTGAAAAAAATTAGAATTAAGAGTTGAAAATTTAAGAATTTAAATTATAAAATTTTGTTCACAAGAGGTTGTAGGTGTGTAAACGGTTGGCCATGGAAGTACCACCAGCTACAAACATAGATCATATACTTCTCCCAAAGAGAATCAAAACCACAATTGCTCCACCACGCAAAAACCATGAACTCGACCCTCATTGCATCCCATATGTCACAATCAATGAAGAATCTACGAAGTGTCACCGTGTACCCTTGAATGACTTCAAAATCCCTACATGGGGCAACCCCTGTTGCAACAGAAAAGAGCTCAACACTATAATATTTGGAACTTGATACAAAAGAAAGAAGATGTAGCAAAGTGGTCATTTTGTTCCATCGCTCTTCAATGATTTTGTGTAGTTGTTGAAGAACTTTTCTTCAGGATCTTGCTTTTTTGCATTTACAACAACCACCTTCTCAATCATTGATTCAATGACATCATATCTCACCCAAACAAGGCCTATCCATGTCTGTATAAGGGATCATGCAAAAGGATACTCAACACAATCACACCAAATGTTATTTAGGATCATTTACTTAACCTTTTCTGCTCTTGTAGTGCTAGATTGCCTCCATATGGACCAATTTGGGCTAATGACCATGCTAGAAAGTGCCTCAAAATTGTGTTGGAGGCAAAATAGGTCTCAACAACCTATTTGAAAATCAAAATTAAAATTAAAAAATTTACAAAAATGAAACATATGCCTTGTGACATATGGTGGTTGGTGACGAGCATTTGGATCACTTCGGCTTCACCATTCACTTGTTTGATCCAATCAATTTTGGTGCCAATTTTTTTAAGCATAAGGCTAAGGGAGTGGGCAACATAAGGTGTCCAAAAAATGTGTGAATAATGCTCCTCAACCAATCACCCAATTTTTGGCATTGTTTATTATAACTTGCACATCGTTTCGAGGGCCCACTTCCGCAATGGCTTGACAAAGAATGTTAGCAATAAATGCACAATCCTTCACCTCCCCTTCACAATCAGTTGTTCTCAAAAAAAATTGCCCCTTTAGGGGACACTACAATAACATTAATTGATGACCAATTTTTTGCATCGTTCCATTCAACAGAAATAATGGACACCTTTGTTTTGACCCACAATTTCCTTATGGACTTCAAGGAGTCCTCTACAAATTTCACCTCTTTTTAAAATAAAGTGCTACGCACCTTCTCAAAACCCATGCCCTTGTACCTTTTTGTTGGAGTAATTAGGACATTTTATCTAGTTATTTATTAATTAGGACCTTTATTACTTTTTCATTTAAGCTAAACTTAAGTGCGTTTTGTTATCTAGAGTTTGTTTTTCTAGCATTAGTTCTAGCTGTTGTTGAGCTTAATTTAGCTCCTACTTTGCATTGTTTTAGTTCTCCCAATTTTAGCATTAGGGTTTTGCACCTAAGGTTTCATTCACCCTTTATAAGGATTCATTCATTCATTGTAATTGTATCTCCAATCAATTGTACAAAAATACAGAAACCTCTGGTTGATATAGAGCATACAATCCTAGCTTGATCTATTTTGAGTCAGATAGTTGGACAATTGAGCAATTTTCAATGGCACACATCTTGAGACTATTCCTTCTAGCTCCTTTCATAGAGTTGTTTCAGCCCTGGCCACTTGATTTGTTTCTTCCTAAGGGGAGGAACGTAGTTTGCTGCTCTTGGATCTCCATCAAAATTCATCCTTGAGCCTTCATCTTCGGCATTGGAGCTTTTCTCTTATGGGGGGATACATAGTCTCTCCATTTCTCTCTTACGGGGAATCTTGATTGTACTTATGTGACCGATTCAGTACTTGGGGGAACATCTTGAGTCCTTCATTCTTGTCACATGTACTTTCTTTTTCTTTTTTTTTTTCTCTCTTTTGGAAAGGAGTTCTCTCCCAATGGGTATTTCTCCTTTTCTCCATTTGTGAGAGTTGCATTGGTTTGAGATGCATTGGTTTGTACATGAGTGCTTGATCCAGCCTAGTTGTCAAGAATCATACATGCATGCATTTTGCTTTCATCATTAGCTTTTTAGCTTATCCCTAAGTTAATCTTAAGGGGGGTGTTGGAATAATTAGGACCTTTATTACTTTTTCACTTAAGCTAAACTTAAATGCTTTTTGTTATCTAGAGTTTTCTTATCTTGCATTAGTTCTAGCAGTAGTTGAGCTTAATTTACCTCCTACTTTGCATTGCTTTAGTTCTCCAAATTTTAGTATTAGGGTTTTGCACCTAAGGTTTTGTTGTGAGGTATTCACACATCGCCCCATTACCAATGGGGGGCCCCCACTTTTTCTCTTTCTAGGTTACTCGTCTTAGTTTAGTTGTTAGTTGTTGTCGAGTCTTTGCTATTAACCTTTTGTTTGTAGTTGCTCAGGGGTTGATCAAGTCTCCCTCTTAAGAATGAAGTGAGGTTCAACACTCCCTTTGCCCAGCCAAAACATAATCCCTTCCACTTCTCCCAATCCTATCAGTGGGTGCCCAAACCCGATCACTCCCATTTCCATTTCTCATCATTACCATCACCATTTCACCATTCCATTTCCTTCCATTTCCACCTCCCCTACAACACTTCACTTCCATTTACCATATCCTCTACCCACCTACCTTTCTATACTCCATCTATCCTTCTTTCCACCCATCCCCATACCCTAACCTACTTCACCTACATAACCTACCTTATATTTCCTAACTTCCATCCCACATCCTTAACCTACCCCTTCCACTACCTTTACCTTTACCTCCATTACCCCTTCCATCTCATTCACCTCCCTACCTTCACCTATACCCTCACCTACCTAACCCTCTTCTCATCCTAGCATACTCATCCCCTACCCTTCACCTACACTTACCTATACCTCCCTACCCTTTACCTATGACCTTACACCTACATATCCTCTACCCTCCATCTCACACCCCCTTACCCTTCTACTTCCCTTAGCCTACCCTTTCCCTTACCTACCACATTACCCCTACCCCTATCCTATCCCACCTTCCTTTCCCTAGCCTAAACCCCATCCCATTATAACCTACACCCCTTCTACCCTTTCATTACCCCCTTATACCTCCCATTAAATTTTACTCCCCAACCTCCCCTAACTCCATCCACTACCCCTTATACCTCCTAACCCCACGTATCTCCTACTTCCATCATTTATATCTCTTATGTCCCCCTTTCCTCCAACATCTCATTCCCCCTCTTTCTCCACGTAGCAGCTACCCTTAACATTTCCTACCACTCCCCCCCTCATTTTTTCTCTCCGCCGTATCACATTACATGTTGGCCCCACACACTCCAAAATTGAGAATTAAATAAGTTTTTAAAGGACTCTTTGTTGGGCCCACTAACCTTTGGATTGGGAATTTAGAATATTTTTTTGCATTGCCTGGGCCCCACCAAAATTTTGAAATGAAAGAAGTTTTTTTTTTAAGGGAATCCACCTCACTCTACCCCTTCATTTCTTCCACCTTATTTCCTTCATAGCACTTCTTTACCACATACATAATATATATACATATATACATATGTATGTATATATATATGTGTGTGTGTGTGTGTGTGTGTGTGTAAACATATAAATCACACATATATATATATATATCATAGTTGAACTACTCACCAAAACCAAAAACTCGCCAAGTCCCGAAAAAAAAACTTGAGAAAAACTAGGACAATACTCGGCAAAAAACTCGTGAACTTAAAATTGCTTAAATTTGATTAGAAATGCATATTTTTTGCAAAATTCAATGAGAAGATGCATCCCATGAGTCAATAAATGAGAACACAAAAGAAACAAGTTGAATCTGGATATATTTACATGCAAAGCGGGTACAAAATCGCATCCTCGTGAGGAATGTTGATGGCTAGAAGCAAAATAGTCAATAGTTTTTGTAGAACTAAAAGTAAATAAATCAATACAATTACATCTTCCTCTTCCCAACTCTAATAAAATCTAGGGGGAAGGTAGAACTAAAGGGTCTAGTCCTAGAAGCCTGTTGTGGGCATGATTGTGCCTCCTCGCTCGTTATGACTGGCTTAGGCTGTGGCTCATCCTCCATCCTAGTTGTAGCTCTACCTCTAGCTACACCAGGCACTGGCAATGACTCCTCATCCTACTCAATGTCATCCAGTGTGAAACCAAATCCACCCCCCTCCTCCTCTGTAGCATGCCTCTCCAAATCATTGATGTCATCCTCTGTAAACAATGGAGGCTACTCCTGCGATGTTCAGCCACTGTAAGGATCTATATCATCCAAATCAATTGGACCAACTAGTGCTTCCTCTACCTTCCTTATGCACAACCGAAGATTATATTGCACCGAGACAAGGTCATTGAGGCGTTTTTGAGCTAACTTGCTCCTCTTCTTCATGTGGATGGCCTCAAACAAGCTCCAATTGCGCTCACAACTAGATGAACTACAAGGTTAACATAAGATTCCAAGGGCATATTTTTTGAGATTTGGGGTATTTCCACCCCCAACTTTCCCACCAAGCATCTGCAAAATAAAATTAGGTTGAGGGTAGCACCCCTCGCGGGGGTCTGAGGGTGAGAAAGAGAGGGGTAGAGAGATAGGTCTAGATCTTGGGGGAGAGAGGAGAGAGTGAGATGGAGAGTGGTAGAAAGGGGGATAGAGGAAGAGTGATAGGGAGATAGATAGGTCTAAAATTCGGGGCAGATAAAGTGAGTGAGATCGAGAGGCAAGAGAATGTTGATAGGAGCATATTGATTACTGACATTTGACTAAGTCTAAAAATTTCAAAGATATTCTAAAACCTAGAATTTGCATCATAACTCCTAGAGATCTAAAACCACTCTCAAACATCTTGCCAATATATACATGAAATATAACTTAAAGTATAAGAAAGGAAAAAGACATATTGAAATGTTATATTTCATGTATATATTCTGATGAAGAGAATGAGACTGACTTGAAAAGAAAGAAAAAAATAGATAAATTTTTGACATGTTTGGGGCCTCTTTTTTTAATGCACCGAGTTTGTTATAGAAACTTGTCAAGTTTTAGTGAAAAACTCGCCAAAAACTTGGTGAGTAAAAGTCATAAAAACAAGCTCTGAAGAAAAACTCGCAAGTTTTTAACTACTCGCCAAAATTCGGCAAGTAGTCCAACAATGATATATATAAACATATATGTATACGTATACATACATACATATATATGTATATGTATACAAATACATACATCTATATGTAGCTAAAAAATAGAACTAAGGTTAGAATGTCATATACCAATACATATGGTAAACAAAATCATTAGAAATTTCAAACTTTGAAACATAACATACTAATTTATATTCAGTTTTCAATATCAAAATAATCAAACTAGAATCTCATGATAGATAAGTTTTGAGTTCACTAATCAACACTGTAGGTCTTAAGAATATCAAAAAGATCAAACCAAAATCACTAAACATTTTGGAAAAATTTCGGCATCTAAAAACACAAACCATGCACCCACAAGAGATTCGTTTCAGAATCTGATTCTGGTACATTTCGTACCCGGAATCGCCCAAAAAATCTCACGATTTAGCAACTTAGTTTTTATCTATTTTAGCATGATATCCAATTTGTTAAAATTCCCTACTTTTCAAGGTCCTCCTAGGTTTGCCAAACTCATTGTCCAATACAAATGTTCTTTTATATTCATCATTTCTAGAACTGTTAAACAAAAATCCCTTTTTCACTCCTAATCAATGTTCCACGTGTTGATTATAATTAGGGAATGGTGGATTCCAATTGCCTTGGGCAACATTGGAATCCACCCAAGGGGGCCAGCCCCTTTCTCCAACATGTAGGGCTGGGCCCTATACCTCACTTCACTCCACGCTACATAATGAAACCCCACGCTACATGCATAATAATGTACTTGCTTAAAGAGGGCTGACCCTATCTATCAAGGCATTTCAGATTAAAGAGATTCAAATTAAATTAAAAGTAATTTAATTTATATTAGGCCGACATAAAAAGAATTTTGCATCACATATATATAAGACATATCTGCCTCATTCAAAATACAATTTAATACACATCCTTCAAGCGAAATACATATCTGCTAATGATGCGAAGTTCACACATGCCTAAGGATGCGAAGTATACATCTGAGTTCACACATGCCTAATGATGCAAAGTATACAATCTGATTAATGCAAAAGCTGGTGAAGGAATTTATGCAAATCATCCCTGCCAATTAAAGAAGAAAACATCAAGTTCTTGCTGTCATAAAGAAGGCTGAGCTGTTCCAGAATTAAAGTGCCAGGGTTACTGAATCAGTGCAGATCTAAGACACATCAAGAGTGCAGATCTAGGGCTTGAGTCTGAGTGCTGATTGGTGTGTTGAAGGAGCAGACCTGATATACATGAAAGTGCAGACCTGTGGTTGATTCCATCAGCCCTAAGAGCAAACACTTCAGACATCTTCAAAGACCTAAGATAAGTGTTGTAACTGTTATATGAATATAATCCATAATCAGATCTGAGGATCTTTTTTGGCTGGGTTTTTCCTCCTAGGAGGTTTTCCCAGGGTAACGATGTGTTGTTCTTATTTCTTTGTTCATTTCTATGTTATGCCTAAATCTAGAAATCTCTAAATCTTTCAGCTAATCAAACTAAATTCTGATTTCTGAGTTTATATTAATCTGAAAGTAGTAAAAATAACACCACGGCCGTTGGAGACGGGGAGACGGGTGGATGCGATGATGGGCTTCAGGGATGGGGGGACAAAGGGAAAAAGTTTTGGGGACAGGTTTCCGGGACGGGGGGACTTGGGCCAGGCAGGGGGGGTGGGAACGTGTTTCCGTGGAACACTGGTCCTAATTCCCCAAGGCAAACCATTTCTTTGCTTGTTTAAGTTGGTCTTTTAATAAGAGATAGCATATACAACAGGATATTATCAAACGTACTGAGCTTAAGTGGTACAAGTAGAAATATACAATTTATCAAATTTGATGACAACATGCATGCATGGTGGAAAATTCAAACTTGAAGTGTTTGATTCTTATATCAAGATGAGAGTCAAGGTTTAAAAAGACAATCAACTAATATTAAGTTAACAATATTTTTGGCTCTTAAGGACATGATCCAGTGGTTTACTTGGTAGTGCTGTTATTGCCACCAAAGTTCAAATCTTCACAGGCCATTGAGCTTGTGAGCTTTGTTGCCCCTATTGGGCTGTTGGGCTCCAGGTTTAGACACTTTGCACTACTTCAAGGGATGAGGTATTTGTGTCCTCAACCAGCTTGGGTTGGACTTAAAACTTAAAAGTTAAACTTCCTGATGTACCAATCAAGGAAAAAAAACTTAATTAATTATTTATGATTTTTTGAATTTAAGACTCAATGAGAGGATAGTATTAAGGTTACAAAGGAGTAATGAAGATCAAATACTAAAAAATTTAATAAAAAGAAAATGTACAGATAACTATGATTTAAATAAATGTGTTTTCTTATAATGGTGTGGGGCTGCCCTACTATCCACACTATGATTGAGGGATGTCTAGACGTACCACAGCAATTCAGAAGATGAGAACACATCCCCAGATGGACCCTACAGAGAATGTCATTGCAGTGAAGGGCCATCCCCTGCAGAGAGGAATGTCCCAAGGGAGATTGCCTGCATTGCATGGCCTTCCCAAAAACAACCCCCTTTGCAGGTGACACCTATAAGTATGGCAAGGAGATGTTTCGTCACTGTTCCCGATGCAGAAAAAATTGGTCTATTACAGATAGATATTCACTGTTATTAGATCCTCTTTCTGCAAACTTGTGGAATACTGTTTTTTATGCTTTCTGAGGGGTCCACACAAATGGGGTTAAGCTTTTTGTATTAGCAACATTTGAATTTATAAAATTTTATGCTTGTTTTGTTTATTAAACGTGTGGTATGTGATTATCCTTGGTTTTATGTTAAAATATTTTTATGTCAATAATTTTTACATGTTTTCGGTATGGAAGAAGCTATCCCTAAAAAAAATGCCCATCCACAAACCAAATCTGCCAAACCAGACCAGGATCTAATCCCTGTATGGACAAAGCAATGTTAATGCAGCTTTTATGTTGATGGTTTCTAGCCTCGATTTGGATAGAGTCCTATTATTAGCCTCAATTTGGATAGAGTCCTATTATTAGCCTTGATTTGAATTTTGGATAGAGTCCTATTATTTGCCTCTAATTAGCCTTCTTTTTAATTTATCATTGACTCCGTGTGGCGAAACAATTACCATGCAGGCATTGGCAAAAAGCAAAAAACCAGACCTTTTGCATCTTGGGTCCCTTTTCAATAATTATACAGGAAAAAAACAAATTGGGATACCTAGTAGAAAACTTGCACCTCAAAACAACAGTTTAACACCAAGTAGAAAATGTCTCAAACTTGAAAAGCATATAAAATTATGGTGAAAAATGTACAAGCGTTATACAGAACGATATATGGAGTTGAAAACTTAAAATTAGACAACCAAATCAGATTTTAAGTTTGAACCATTGAGTTCTCACAAGTAGATCAAATAATCAGGTGCCCTAATCTGTATTAATGCCAATAAGGTATCAATGTTTTATTCATAGATGATTATATAAATTTAAAAAATTACTCTAAAGTACCTTAATGATCGTTGATGGTGCAGTGTATCTTCTAAGAACTTGAGAACTTGAGCTCCACACCAAACTGCAAAGAGTATTAAACAAGAAATTGTAATAAGAGAGTGAAAAACACTGACGCATTCAATCCTTACTTTGAAGAACACCAATGAGAGAATGGCTTGATATAAAATATCGGGATTGCCACACTAGACAGTAATTTCATTTGCATGAAACAATGCGTGTAGTACTACTGCCAACCAATAATTTTCTATTTGGTTCGCCAAAATTCTCCAATATCTATGCCCTCTTAAGAAGAAAGGTTTTGAATAACATAAGAAGTAATAATGATTCAGAAGGGGTGTGTTGCTCATTATCAAGAGGCGATGAGCAATGTGGCCATGTATGCTCTGGTATCAAATAATAACAAGCCTTAAATTGTTGTATTTCCTCCTCGAGCTTCTCACTCTCAGGAAATGCTTTACAATAATATGCCTTGCAAATTTCTACTTTACCCACTAGTTGCTTTAAGATTATGAATTTAATATTTCTTTGATTTTAATACTGAATTTCCAAAAACAAACTCATCAGTTGGTTTAGAACCTCCTGAGTAAGATTGCAGTCTCCTAAACCGCTGGACCATCATTGTTGGGTTCTATAATTTTCCTCATCTATGTTGTACATACCTGAAATTCCCGTGACTCTCAGCTGTAAAAATATATAATTTGTCCAGTCTTTCATCCTTCCCATCAGAAAAATTTATAACGCTTTGAACTTGGACAATGCACACAAGTTTTACATTTCCTTTTGAAACGAATATTGTAAAAAAACTATGTACTAAGGAATACCAGAACCTAGGACCTCCCAGGTACACTTCAAGAGCTTTATCACTGAGTTTTCGGCTCCCGTTATACTCGGCATGTCGCTTGTATTTCCAACACAAGTACAAAATACATAAAAATGGACAGAACGAAGTTGCTTCAAGATATATGTTCCAAAAATAAAATCCATTACTTAATGTAACAGATGGAGTGAAACAGAGTAGGGTAAATAAGAGGAATGAATTGAATCTTTCGAAACTAAAAGCATTGCCCGCTGTAATAGAGAGAGGACCCAAAAAGCAAGAAATCACTTACTGTTTTCCACGAATGAAAAGTTCGTGATCGCAGTCGTTGCAGGAGGCAGAAATGATGTCTTCATTTGATCTTATAAGTTGTGAATCGAATAAAGAGTACTTGTATTCTCCCTCGAAGGGCTTCTCATCGCCATTGTCAGAGGCTTCGACGGTCAAGCCAAAGGGTTCGAATTGTTTGAGGACAGTTAGTGTGCGCACGCCGACTCCCATTTTTATTTTGCAATCGCAAGTGCTTTAAAAGAAAATCAAAAATATATACGAGTGGTCGCAGGTGATTTCAGTTCAATACAATCCGTTTGAAATTCTCGCAGCTTTCAATCGAAGAAACCTGTGGGACGAAAATTTTCAGATGAACAGTATAAAGGAAAATTGAAGAGGGATTGTGAGATATCTTTTAATGGAACGAGCCCTGGTTTGGATTGAGTGTGCAATACAAACAGAACGAAGATTCGCTTATGCAAATAAAGAAGTCTCTCAGGCGGGAGAATTATAAAAAAATATATGTTTTGATAAACCCGTTTTAAATTGTGAGAGGGTTCTTAACGCATTTAGAATAGGAACCGAAGAAGAAGAACGTCCACGAGATTAAATATAGTCTATCGGACAAAAACGTCAACCATACTGGATTAAACATTGATTGCCCTCTGCATTTCTGCTCTCTTCTTATGTAGCGTAATGATAAGTGCTCCCAGCTTCTCAACAATTCCCTCACTAAAAAGATTGTCCCAAGAGTTAGTTGTCAAGATGTTAATATAGTTGTCCTTGTTGTCCTTGAAAGCATCACATTCTAAAATGAAGTGTCTTTTCGTTTCCATTTTACCCGTTGAGCAGAAAATGCATACTCTCTCCTCCCAACCTTCTTTAGGTCTTTTCCAACGATCGGTTTCACTACGAAACTGGTGAGAATTAGTTCTTAATTGAGCAATAAGGATTTTGGCTCTCCAAGGAATATTGACCCCTATGTACGTCTTTTGTTGATAATTACAAGCGGGGTTAAACTCTTCAATATAGTATTTTTTCTTTCTCCCAAGGTTTTTATCCCAAGTGCACTTGTAGTTATTCTCATATCATAGATATTCATGGAGTAGACATGCTGGAAACATATCATGTATGAACCAAACATGGAGCATACACAAAAACACAAAGCATACACATGGATATATGAGAACACGGAGCATACACACAAAGACACATATTGTTAGGTCCCTTCTCATTGACTAGAACACATCCATTGATTTAGCTTTACCCAACAAGCTGGCAAGATCATGCTCTAATACCACTTGTAATGTCCCTTTCTTGGATCACCTTATACTTTGCCCTAAATTCACAAGTCCAAAATGAAACAAAGAGCATAAAATAGTCAGAGATGTAATCCTCACCCAAGAATAAGATGAGATAAGTCTGCTTTGGAAACCTACAACCGAGTTAGATAATAATGTAGATATGTTCATGAGATACATCCCTTTCTAGGGTTAAGAAATATATATATTTATAACTTATAACAAATCTAAACGATTATGTGGGGGTTCGACCATAATGAGAGTTGAGATGGGAGACATGATAAGGTGCCCTAAATATCCCCTACTCTAGGCCCAAGGGCAAAAACTTTGTGCCCCTTGGCCTCATGTGGTCCAACTTGTAATGTCCCTTTCTTGTATCACATTATACTTTGCCCTAAATTCACAAATCCAAAACGAAACAAAGAGCATAATATAGTTAGAGATGTAATCCTCGCCCAAGAATAAGATGAGATAAGTCTGCTTTGGAAACCTGCAACCGAGTTACATAATAATGTAGATATAACTCATGAGATATATCCATTTATAGGGTTAAGAAATATATATAAATATAACACATAACAAATCTAAATGATTATGTGGAGGTTCAACCATACTGAGTGTTCAGATGGGAGACATGATAAGGTACCCTAAATATCTACTACCCTAGGCCCAAGGGCATAAACTATGTCCCCCTTGGCCTCATGTG
The DNA here is from genome assembly GCF_030272615.1 of Cryptomeria japonica. Lineage (NCBI taxonomy): Eukaryota > Viridiplantae > Streptophyta > Pinopsida > Cupressales > Cupressaceae > Cryptomeria > Cryptomeria japonica. Next base: position 581,585,273 of record NC_081415.1, on the reverse strand, counting down.
GTCCTCACAGATTCAAGATGGACAATTCTCAGCTTTGAGGGTATTGTTGTTGGCAACTTCTCCTCCTACTACTGCGGCAGACTTTATTGGAGGGTTGAAAAAATATGTAAAAACATTGTAGCTTCTTATGAAGTTTAGAAAAGGAAAAAACTAGACGGTGTGATAAGCATATGTCTATTATAGCGTTCAAGTAGATATTCCATTTACTTAACCATTTGTTATTTTGTTGCATCCAAGTCTTCTTTATTTTGCATAGAGTATCATTAAAGACAATCCTAGGCCATTGGTCCTGATCCATTCTCTCGATTCTTTTAAGTAACTTACGAGTCTCATCATAACAATAGCCTCAATGGGTGTTGCCCCCACTTCACTCAACATCATGTCATAAGATATTGATTTTTTAAGCTTGAACTTGTTTGTAATCAAACATTTTGATTTTTCTCAATTTGTTTCCATTGCAAGACAGAAGTAATTTTGCCCCACACTTCACAACCATAAAGGACAACTGGAAGCACTAAAAGACCAAAAAGAGTTTGAAAGGTCTTCCAGTCCCATAACTCAACCTCTCTACACCTATTCTGAAAAGCATAAAACGCTTTCCATCCTCCCAAAAACTCTCTTGTTTCTACACCCTTCCCAACTTAAGTTTTTGTTGAAGTCAATAGCAAGGTACTTGTAATATGTTACTTCTTCAAGAGTAACCTTCAAAATGGAACACGTGTTGGTCATGTTTTCTTTTGGTATAGAAAATCATCACTTTTGTTTTGCTAATGTTAACTTGCATCCCCACAGTTCTACAAAATTTCTCAAGGGAGAGTAGGTGTTCCTGTAAACCAATAGCAGACTTAGCAATAACGATAAGGTCATCTGCATATAAAAGGAGTCTTATGTCAAACTTGCCCAAGTGAACACCATCCCCAATTTGTAAGTTTAACCAATCTTCGATTTTGTCAATGTATAAACCAAAAAGTGTAGGGGATAGAGGGAAACCTTGCTTGACCTCAATGTCACTCCTAAAACTTTCTGAGATGCCAGCCGAAGTTCTAATTTTAACTTTGACCTCTTCATACAACCTATGAACAGCTACCCTGAGATGGCTAGGAACTCCGAGTTTCTCCATTCTATGCCAAAGTTTGTCCCTAGGGATCATGTCAAATGCTTTTTTGAAATCTACAAAGCAGCAAAAGACTTCAGCCTTATAATCCCAAACTTTTTCAATGATGTGTCTTAGAGTGACACCATGATCAAGTGTGGAATGTTTAGCTCTAAAACCAACTTGACCTTTAGCACGTTTATTGCCTTGTTCCCCCCAATTGTTGATCCTGCTCTCTATCATACTCCCAAACAATTTTGCAAATAAAGGATTGATCATAATGGCTCTATAATTGGAGGGATTGTTGATATCACCACTTTTGAAAAGAGATATTGCTAAGCTAGTAGTCCAATCTATGGGTAAGCCATGTTGAGTGATACTGTTGAAAATATTTGTAATATGAGGAGCAAGGATTTTCATACCCCACTTTAGATATTCCACTTGAAGCTCAACTAAGTCCTTTGCTTTGCCAATACTCATATTTTTAATACCCATTTCAATCCCTTGAACAGTGAAAAGCTTAGTGTTGGTGTTGACCAAGGGTGGCGGGTCAACCTGAGAATCTTGCTCATAGAGTTGTCTAGCATAGTCGAACCACTGAGATGCAACAATTGTATTTTCAGTTTGTTTATTTCTCGACTAGAGCTCCTGCCAAAATAGTTTGGGGTTATTTTTCCCAAGGGAGATTAACTCTTCTCTTCTTGTGACCATAAAATCAACTTTTTTCTTTCTTGAAATCTGCTTGTAGGCTTTGTGATTTATTTTATAATTGTCGGTTTCTTTCATGACCCTTCTAGTTTTTTTGCATTCTTCATCAAACCAAGCATCAACCAGAAAACAATTTGTATCGGACTTCTTATTCTTAGCTCTCTTGCATTCATTAAGTGCTTCTTGAATAATGTTTGTTAGTTTGGAGCTATGAAGACCATGGAATGGGATTTTCTTGTTCTTAAGAGACCTCTTTAGAGCCATTTGGAAAGTATCATAGTTTTTTTGAGAAAAGGCAGATGTTGCTTAATATGAGTAGTTTTCTTCCCAAGCTGCTACTGCCGATGCGAGTGAGAAAACAGTTAAATGGTCATTCACCCTCGACCTTTGTTTGACTTTCAATAATAAATCGCCATTGTCGGCATTTCAATGGAAAGCTTCATAGGGATTGGGAGGTGCCTAATGGGTATAGTGAAGAGGTCTAGAAGGTTATACAAAAGTTCATTGGAATGTCATTTAGCAAATTATATTGTTTGTGTAACAAAGGTTTTAATGGAAAAATGATAGCTTTAAATCAATAGTGCATCCACCTACAAGGATCCAAACATGATTGAAACAAAATATTTGAATTAGAAAGATAATCAAGCTTCATTACCATTTAGCTCATCTTATGTTTGTAATGGGAAGAGAGAGAGAGAGGGAGACAGGGGAGGGGGCGGGGCGGAGGTGAGGAGGGTAAGGGGATAGAGATATAAGATACAAATAGAGAGGAAGATAGAGATAGAGAGGGGTAGAGATGGAGAAGGAAAAGATATAGAGAGAGAAATGGGAAGAGAGGTTGGAAGAGAGGGGGAGATACATGGGTCGAGAAAGATGAAAAGTTAATGAGATAGAGATACAAGGAGAGTTGGAAGAAGAAATCTGGAGAGATGGAGAAAGAGAGGTAAATAGATATAGATAAAGAGAGATTTAGAGAGAGAGAGAGAGAGAGAGAGAGAGAGAGAGAGAGAGAGAGAGAGAGAGAGAGAGAGAGAGAGAGAGATGTCTAGATATAGAGGCGGAGAGAGAAAGATAGAGGCAAAGATGAAGATGGATGCAAAGAGAAAAAGGGAGAGAGATGAAGAGAGGTGGAGGGAGAGATAGAGAGATAGGGAGAGAGGTAGTGAGAGATACAGAGGAGGATAGAGAGATATATAGAGGGAAAGGGAGAGATAAGCAGAGATGTAGATGGTGTGGTTGAGGTGAAGTGATAAAGAGGTGGAGATATATGGAGACACATAGAGTGGGGGGAAGGACATAAAGACAAAGAGAGAGAAAGTGACGAACAAAGAGAGAAGAAGAGTTAGACAAATAGTGAGGGAGAAATGGAGATAGTGGGATAGAAATAAGAGAGTGAGAGAGGGGGAGGTAGAGATACACAAGAAGAGAGAGAGATAGAGATGGATATATATAGGAAGAGAAAGAGATAAATGTAAATAAATAGAGAGAGAGAGAGAGAGAGAGAGAGAGAGAGTCTGGAAGAGAGGGAGTGATATATAGATAGAGGGAGACGTGGACGTAGAGGGGTAGGGAGAGAGATAAGGAGATGGAGGGAGAGAGATATGGATAAATAGAAATAGAGAGAGGTGATCGAGATGGGAGATAAACAGAGATATAGATGTAGAGTGGGAGAGATAATGTGTGTGTGTGTGTGTGTGTGTGTGTGTGTGAGAGAGAGAGAGAGAGAGAGAGAGAGAGAGAGAGAGAGAGAGAGAGAGAGAGAGAGAGAGAGAGAGAGAGAGAGAGAGAGAGAGATGTGGAGATGGAGATAGAGGAGGCAAAAGTGAGAGACATGTAGAGATGTGGAGAGAGAGAGAGGAGAGGAGAAGGTGATATCTATTGTTGGTCAAAACGAGTAAGAGATGGTCATTTTGATTTCTACATAAATAATAAAGCTAATGCAAGTACTCCAACTTGGACAAAAGTTCCTCGTCTAAGATAAATCACAACCACTTTATGTATTGATTCTATAGCAACAACTTTTTTCTCTTCCATCAATCAACATATAATCTTGTTTGGACAATATTACTAGCACACGAATAGTTGAAGTATGGTTGAGATTTATGACTCAAAATCTAAATTATGAAATCAATTGTTTATTGAACATTCCTATTTTCTTTTGGGAACAGGCTTTTACTCTGAAGGATGATTTTACAGGTTGAAAAATTATACAAACAATAGTGAGATTATTGAATTTGATTATGCTAAAAGACTTGGATGATAATTCCATTTGTAGTAGATCATATTGCGAACTACCCTTCAATTGCAAGTTTATTCTCTGAAGAAGTACAAACAGAAGTTTATGAAAAATATTATGAAGTTATGATTCACTAGAAGATTTTTACTACGTCCTAAGAATTAGCTAGATGTGAGGTTACATAATGTTGGTTGACAAAGAATATCGTCAAATCTGGAAGTCAGATAAAGTAGATAAACAAGGTGAAGAAAGAAATATATGGCCTTTTTTACATATCAGTTTACCTAAAAAAAATAGTAGTATAGTAGCTACTAGCAATGGATGCATATTAGTTGCAGGAGAGAAACAATCACTATATAATACTAAAGGAAGAATAATTATAACAATAGAATTGGTAGAGTTTGACCCACAACTTCTTACCCAAACCAAAAATATGGAAATTATATACCATTGTTTAGCATGTCAACACATTGTATCAATATATGTTGGCCATAATAAGTCGTTTTGAATAATTCTTATAATTTATAGTATGTATTCTTGTAAAATTTTATGTTCTAGATTATATTGCAATGCACTTTTTATAGTTTTAAATCTACTTTTGGTTTTGTATTTTTGTAAAAAATTTAAAATATTATTTTAGTTTTACTTTTAAACTTTGTAAAAAAAAATATTTTCTAAATATTGATTTATAATAATACTTCTTCAATAAGATGAGTTTATGTTTTGGGTAAATTTTTATATTCCATTTTTTTTTTCTATACATAAAACTAGCCATAAGTTATGACAGTAAAAAATTGTGGTAGTTGTTGGTGATTATTGTTCATTGTTGCTGCTAGTATATGTTTTTGTCATTGATGTCAACATACTCCTATGTATTGGTCCGATGATTGCAGATTGGGAAGATCTTGTGATCCGGTTTGTAGTGTTGTTTTACTGATCACTGTTTTGCAGAGCTCGGTATTTCCTTCGACATATTCCGGTGTGATCAGATCTTGTGTTGAGTTTTTGGGATATTTCTTGGGATGGTCTTGTGTATCTTCATTTCAGATGGATCATGATTTGGTGCTCCGCAAGTTATCTTTCTTCGTGACAGTTGTTGATTGGTTGTGTTTTTGAGCTTTCAGATGTTGATCGATGAAGATTTGATAAGTGGTGTTGGTGCAACTGTTCCTGATGATTATAACGTGCTTGTTGGTGTTTCCTAGTTGTGTCCTATTTGTTTTGATGATCTATATTGATCGTTGTGCAATTTTTTTATGGTTTCTATCAATCGGTGATGATTTTTGTGTTATGCGGCTTTCCTGGTGGTGTAGCGTGTTGCGTTTGATCTCAGCGTGATTTCTGGTGAATTTGAGCATTTGGGAATTTGTTTTAGGTCCATGTTATGCTATATAAACCATTATATTGGTCTGATGGTAGATCTTTGTATCATGTGTTGTAATTTTATAATTAAGGGTTGAGGGTTTAGTCGACCTTGTTATCAAGGTTGATGGTTTGTATATATATAGGTGACATGCTCATGTAATTTAGGTGTTGATGTTACGTTTGTATTATCGTAGAGAGGTTTATCTGCGAACAAGTGATTCATCCTTCGATTTTGTGATTCAGGAGAGATTGGTGTTGTAGAGCAGACATTTGTGTTTAACCGAAACTGTAATTAGGCATTTGGAGATGCTATTATTTTAGTTCATTTCTTCCAGATTGTAGTCTGTATCTTATTGTAAGTTAGTGAGACTTCTCTAAGGGTTGTAGCCTTTGGGCCATTATCTCTTAAGCAGTGTGCCTAATTGCATGTGCATTCCCCATTGTAATATTTTTATATACTACTGCAGAGTATCATCTTACTGTGGGTAGGTTCCTGCCATGGTTTTTCCATTAACTGAGTTTTCCACATCATAATTTTGGTGTTGTATGTTGTGCTTTCAATTTTCTTATCAGTCGTATTACTACAGTTTATCATATCTATGTTTTGTGATTAAGTTAGATGTTCAGGTGAAGACTGATTCACCCCCCCTCTCAATCTTCCCTCTTGGTTGTTCCTAATAATTGGTATCAGAGCTAGAGCCTTTGATAGAAGCTTAATCACTTGAGGAGATCCGGGATGGCAGCTCAAGGTGTTATCTTTAAGAAGGACAGTCTGAGATTTGATAGGAGTAACTATGCTATATGGAAGGACCAGACGGAAGTGTACTTGAAATATCTTGGTGAAGATTATTGGAAGATTACAAAGAATGCCCATACTATTCCTCTGAATGGACCGACTACTCCTGGTGAGATGAAGGAAGCTAAACATAATATTAGAGCGAAGGAAGAATTTCTCAATGCCCTGACTGATTCAGAGATGAAAAATGTAATGGGACTTCAGACCGCACATGAGATCTAGTTAAAGCTTGAGATTCTATGTGAAGGTGATAAACAGGTGAAGGTTGTAGAGTTTGAAAGGAAAATACAAGATGTTGAAGATGGGATATGATGAAAACATACACTCTTTCATGGATAAGGTGAATGATCTTGTCCTAGGTATCAGATGTGCCAGTGGAACCATCGAGGAAGATGAAATTGTTGCTAAGGTACTGAGATCTTTGCCTCCTTATAAACATAAAGTTGTTGCTATTGATGAGATCCAGAGTGTGACTATAGTGACAAGAGATATGTTGGTTGGAAAGCTTGTTGCATTTGAGCTAAGTGAGTTTGGAGAATCACATGGAAAGTTTGAAACTGCATTCAAAGCATCTGCATCTATATCCGATAAGAAGAAATATGATCTTGACGAGTGTAGAATATCTATGTATAAAAGAGAGAGAAGAGAGATGGAAGAGCAAGAAAGAGAGCTAGATGAGCTTGAAGCACTGATTGCCCGAAGATTGCCTAAAGGAGCCGGTAAGTATGATGGAAACTTGCCTTTGAAATGTTTCTCTCATAATAAGATAGGACATTTTTCTTCTAGATGCTCGAAGAGAATGGCTAAGTATACAAGCATGATAAGTTTGATAAGCATGATAAGAATGATAGCAATGAAAAGCATGAGAAGTATGATAAGCCTTGCAAGCCTAACCGGAAGTATAGAATCAGAAGAACTATTATTATGTTGTTGATGAAGGTATTACAGATGGAGAATCAGAAAGAGATGAAGTTGTATTTGTGTCAACTTGAATTTCATCCTTAGAATGTTACCCGCAATAAGTTAGTTTCACAAAGTACAAATGGAAATACTACAGGAAATCCAAACTCAACCAATGAAACTACATGAAGTACATATGAAATAAAATACTAATATTACCTTCACGGCTTATGTCTCATTGTGTCCTAACTCCACTGTTCCTAGTTGTACATGGTGTGCTCTCAGACAATGCACTGATAGCTTCCAAGATGGTATATGAAGAATGGACTGATAACTTGTAGTTAACTGATACTATGATATGCAAATACTACATGATTATGCTAAATGATATTATATGATAATTGTTATTTGTTATTTGCTTCAAAACTTAAACTCACAGATGCATATGATTAATTTGAAGACTAACTCTCTCTCAACTGAAGCTCTTGATTTTATAGACCTTGGGAGGATTAGATGATGTGGTTCAAATCAACAATCCTGATTAGATCTGGAAATTTGAATGGCTGTGAGCAAAGGTGAAGGTTGAGAGAAAGGGGGAAGGAGAAGACAAGTGTCACTCATCTCACGTTGACTGGGTTGTTGACTGAGAGAATCTATGGATGGTTGGAGGAAATTTAGGCATGATAGGACAAGTGGACTCAAGTCCTTCTTAAGATGTAGGGGGTGTTGGAGAGAATATAGGAAATGGTTATGAAATATGTGTACATACACAATTTTCATTAAGTTTGGAGGTTGAAGAAAAATGATGAATTAATATTTAAGAAATATTAATTTCCTTAGCCACATGATGAGTGAGTTGGCAAAGGGGAAGATGAAGTGGAGATGGAAGATGAGTTGGAAAAGGGATTAAATAATTTTGAGAATTATTTAATATTTGAGACTATAGGATAGGAGAATAATCATTAAATATTGGATATTTAATTGATTAGAGGAGATAATTAAATATTAGATATTTAATTAATTAGAAGAATAGGATAGATGAATTAATTAATAAAATATTAATTAATAGAAAGACATGAAAATGAATTAAATACATTAATCTTTTCAAATTAACTATTTATAGAAGAATAATAATTAAATAAATAAAAAATATTTATTTGATTGCTCATAGCCAATTTTTATGTGTATACATTTTGCCCCTCTTTGAAATGATTTCGAGACAACATTGTTTCAAAGATTAAATCAAGTCTTGATAATGCACCTGATAGAGATAAAAATCTTGATTGTGTGTCCCCTCAGGAGATTAATCGTGAAATTGTCGAAAATTCTTGTTTAAACGATTGATCTCATGATAATTGATAAAAATTTCGTCAATTAAATTCATTTGGAAAAAACAAATTAAATTGTCCCACTGAAATTGTTAGAGTATTCAGGTATTTACTTGATTAATTAAACATTATTTGTTTAATTATTTAAGTTCCCTTTATCTCTTTTACACTTAAGCTAACTTTAGGTGCATATAATTAATTATTTTAATTAATTATTATGTGCAAACCTAGGTTTTCCCTTTTAGGGTTTCTTGACCTATTAAAGGTTGAATTCTTTTTATTTATTGTATGAAGAAGGATTATTATTGACAATACATTTTGGAGATTATTGAGCTCTTGTGTTTTGGAGCATATTTTTCCTGTGTATTTTTTCCTTCTGCGTTTTGCTTCATTGCTTTTCCTTGTAACAAGTTATTCGGCTTGCAGAAGATCTTCAAGCTACTGTGGGGTTGTATTTCTCAACTCCTTTATGGTATCAGAGCTTCAGATCTGCAGCTACCTGTTCTTGTTTTGAGAATTTTGCTTTGGAAGCAGATCTAGGGTTTCAAGAATTTTTTATGTACCTAGGGTTTGACCTTTTTTCTAAGCACTTTGGGCCTAAACAAACCTCACCATCGTGCTCAAAAGGCCCAAAAACCCCTATGGTCATATAAAATTTGACCTATTTTGGTTCCTTTGCCTCTGGGTGAATTTTTTTCTCAGATCCAGGTCATACGACCTTGGCACGTAGATCAAGAAAAAAATTTGAAAAAAATAATATTTTGCCTTTTTACGGCATGTAGGTCGGATTTTGATTTTTTATTAAAAAAATTTCAAAAATTAAAAAACAAGGGGCGAGAAAAAAGAGGGTTTAAATTTTTTTTGTTGTTTTGCAATTTTTTTTTTTTTTTTTTGGGGGGGGGAGGGGGTTCCCATGGTACGCAAGGTACCATGGGGCCCCTGCCGCAGTCCTGCAGGCATTGGGCCTCGCGCTGTCAGCTCCCAGCCCCCGTCGGCTCGACCACTTGTCGGCTCCCTACGTTCCCTAGCGACCGCCCAGCAGCCCTTCCGGCACCACCTCTCCTCGTCGGCCCGACCCTCTCCAGCGGCTTTGCATCGCCAGCCACCGCCGCCTGCTGGCCCCGCCACCCCAGCGATCACCGCCCGGCCTGGCCTTCCCGTCACCGGCTTCCGCCGCCCGGCTTTCCCGCCGCCGGCATCCGGCTGCTCAGGCTCCATCGGAAACAACAGCCCGCCACCAGACCCCCACCCGACTACCACCCACTGGCCACTGGACCACCAAAGAGCCACCAGACCTCCTTTTTTGGCCTTTTTCAGGGGGGGTTTGGTTTTTTGGCTCTATCTTGGACATACGAAGTCGTTTTTTTGAAAACGAATAGGCGTTGGAAAGCTGGTTCCGAGCCAAACCTCATGGTGTTGGTATTTTTTTCCAATTTTTCTGTTTGAGTGTGTTTTTTTTTCCAGTCAAAGTGAGGTCTAGTTTTTGCACTCCGGGAGCCATAGAATGAGCATCCGACCTCCATTTTTTGAAATTTTATATTTTTGGAAAGCATGTGTTGTGTACTTTCTAGCCATCTGAGTTTTATTTCTAGATTCTGCTCCATGCATATTTTATTCAATTTTTTTCTTTTCAGCACTCTGGTGGATATCATGGTTGTTTCAGGTCCTAGGATCTCTTCTCTGAGTAGGATGTCTCTATTTTGGTTCACGTTCCAATTTCCAGTCTTCTTATCATTGTAGCTTGTATTTATGCAAACACACTAAGATAAAGTGCCATCATGCATTGTTTACTTGGAATCTTGCATATCTTGTGTCTTGTTGTACATGCACTATTGATCAAGTGCCATGAGGGGGTTGATGTTTGCCTGTTGTCTGCCATCTTCCTTTGTCAAATGAGAATGTCAAGTGAGTGTTCCTTCCACGACACCATGTAATTGTCTCAACACCTTTGATGTTCTTGGTTCTTCGTCATGTAGTTTTTTTTGGCTGTCATTTTCAGTGTTCCTGTCCCTCTCCCACTTCCGCATTATGGGGAGGTTTATCCCGTTGGTTCTACTGCTTCCATGGTTCGATTGATCAGCTCTTCAGGCTTTGGTTTCTCATGCCATTTGTATCTTCGATTTCAAGTTGTTTGCCTTGTTTGCCTTCTGATTCGAGTAGTGTCATTTGAGGGCACTCATGCAGATTATAGTCTTCTCTACCTGGTCATGTTCTATTTCAATGGAATTTCTTCAGATCAAAAGTTTCTCAGAGACAAAGTTTGCAGGTTCTTCATGCTTCAGTGGTATTCTTTTCCATCTCTTTTTGGAGTGGAGTTTTGTTCCCGCGTGGTTTTCTCTATTTCTCCAGTTTATAGAGATTTCATTGTATTTGGGTACCTGATCAAGCCTTGTTGCCAGGACCCATCTTTTTTGCTTTCATTAGTAGTTCTAGGTTTTAGCTTCTCCCTAAGTCTAGCTTAAGGGGGCGTGTTAGAGTATTCGAGTATTTACTTGATTAATTGAACATTATTTGTTTAATTATTTAAGTTCCCTTTATCTCTTTTACACTTAAGCTAACTTTAGGTGCATATAATTAATTATTATGTGCAAACTTAGGTTTTCCCTTTTAGGGTTTCTTGACCTATTAAAGGTTGAGTTTTTTCTTTTTATTGTATGAAGAAGGATTATTATTGACAATACATTTTGGAGATTATTGAGCTCTCGTGTTTTGGAGCATATTTTTCCTGTGTATTCTTTCCTTCTGCGATTTGCTTCATTGCTTCTCCTTGTAACAAGTTTTTCAGCTTGTAGAGATTATTTGGGCTCCTGTGCTGTTGTATTTTCCCAATTCCTTTAGAAATTAATCACTCTTCAAATCGTAAATATAAAATTAACCAAGGCTAAATTTAATTTCATTGTTATCATTGTCAGTTTGTGGAGAAAATATTCTTGCTGAGGTGGCGAAATGGTGATTCCCGTGGAGAACCATCGATTCGAGCGTGTTCGACATTATCAGCGACCTGTCGATCATGGGTATCTTATCCCGGACTTTGTTTTCAAGTTTTCGTGCAAAATTTTATGTTTTTTAGCACGTTTTTGAGCTTTAAAATTTTTTTTGCAGTTTTTTTGGCATTAGGTTAGCACTTTTGCAATTTGTTTTAGCACAAATGCAATTTGTTTTAGTGCAAATGCATAGATTAGCGCATATGCTCTTTCTGTTAGCACATATGTTAAGAATGTTAGCGTTTGTGCATAGATTAGCGTATATGTTTCATTTGTTAACGCTTATGCTCATTAAGGTAGCGCATTTGCATGGGTTTGCGCATATACTTATATATTTAGCGCATTTGTCCAAAAGGATAGCGCATATGTTTGTATATTTAGCCCATTTGTTCAAAAGGATAGCGCATATGCATTAGTTTAACGCAAATGCCTTTAGATTTAACGCATTTGTTGTAGTTTAGCGCAAATGCTCAGTAGGATAGCGTTTTTGCTCAAAGTTGATGTTTGTATATTTAGCGCATTTGTTTAAAAGGATAGCGCATATGCACTACTTTAGCACAAATGCCTTTAGATTTAACGCATTTGTTGTAGTTTAGTGCAAATGCTCAATAGGATAGCGTTTTTGCTCAAAGTTTGATGTTTTTGATAAGTGCAAATGTTAAAAATCACTTTGATGATTAGATTTAACGTGTTTAATACACATTGATGACGAAACAGGGACTTGATTGAGTGATTTGTGCTTGATAGATTGATAGACAACTTTTATTGCTGGATTGATTGATAGGATTGTTGTGATTGCGTGATTGATTGATTTGATTGATCAATAGATTTAATTGATTGTTGATCAATAGATTTGATAGATTGATAGAGTAGCTCTAAGAAACCGATTTAGTTTCTGATGCAAGAACTTAGCAGAGTTTCGTTTGAACTCAGTGATTGATAGAAAACCATGATTGATAGGTTTTAAAATGATTTGATAGCTTAAGTTGCTTCAATTTGATTTGATAGATAGGTAGCATAGATTGTTTCAGTCTGATTTGATAGATAGATAATGATTGTTGATCGATTTGATAGATTGATTTATAATTTGATTGCTTCAATAAATAGGAGAAACTTGATGTTCTTCAGTGTTGGGAGAAATTACCGGCAATGCATCATTTAGTTCTAGAGCTGGCTCAGGCAGAGATTAGACACATAGATGCCTGTGGTTTACGCCATTTGTTATATATGCCTGAGATTATGCATAATAGATGATTATTGACAGCGTTAGCTGAGAGATGGCACAGTGAGCATAACACTTTCCACCTGCCTACGGGTGAGATTAGTGTGACTCTTGAGGATCTCTACAGGATTCTGCACATCCTAGTGACTAGCGAGCTAGTGCAGTATGATTTTCAGGATCGGGTTGGGACAGAGGCTTACAGAGTCATGTTTGTTGATGAGAGCATTGGCAGAGGAGAGATCTGATGGGTTGATATGGTGATGTATTACGAGGCTCTTCCCATTATTCTTTATGGTCCGATTGGAGGATTTATATGTCCTGATAGGAGATCACGAGGTTTTTCCGTTAGATGGGGGGAGATTCTCCTGAGTATGATGCAACATCGTACTCGATATGCTTGGGGTGTTTGTATGCTGACACATTTATATCATGGTCTTCATCAGGTAGTGTATGATGAGAGTGCAAGTTTGTCTATAGGATGCACTTTATTGTAGATCTGGTGTTGGGAGTACATTGCTATTATGCGACCTATCCATCACAGAGTTCGTGGAGAGAGGCAGCCATATGTATATTTTTATGCAGGTATTCTTACTCAGCATAAGCTAGGTAAGATGGAGTATTGGCGTTGGGTGATTGATTCATTGGATAGCATTACTTGGAGACCATATGTTGATTGTGAGCCATGGATGGATGATGCACAAACATTACCATTTATCATGCAGAGTAGATATCTCATTGGTCAGACTCCTTATATTGTTAAGCGACAGTTGATTGGTCACATTTTGAGACAATTTGGTATCATCCAGGCTATGCCTACTGGTGTGACGATATATGCTCGACGGTACAGAGATAGGCGAGATTGGGGACCTTCTTTGTCATTTGAGATTGCTCGTGCAGAGTTTGTTGCTACTCCGAGAGTGGCCTATGATATGAGATTGCACATTCTTGATCCTGGGGTTACTGCAGATTATGCTCAGTACATATTAGCTCATCCATTTCCTCGCATTACTGATCCAGCAGATCCTCCTCCTAGCTCAGGAGATGAGGATGATGATTCAGATGATCCAGTTGTTAGGAGACAAAGACAGAGACGAGAGCTCAGAGCTGCTCATGAGGGTGGGGGAGGTGGAGATGAGGGTGGGGATGGAGGTGGTGGTGGGAGGAGACCTGGACGGAGGGGAGGTCGACTGAGAGTCCGTGGAGGACCGTTTGGACCGGCTAGCATGATTGAGAGAGCACGTCCTATGGGTGGGAGAGATGTTGGACAAATTGGGAGGGAGCGTGGCAGGGCAGGTATGAGATCACCAAGAGGGTTGCCATTGACAGGAGGCAGGGTGAGTGGACTGGATGGGGGTTATGGGAGAGGTATTGATTTTGGTCAGATTCAACCAAATCCTTGGGTTATTGCAGAGCATGGTGGAGATGATGAGGATCCTGAGGATCATGTTCCCCTGATTAGACGACGGGTTCTAAGAGTTACTCGGACTGAGATTCCAATAGTTGGACAGGTTGGGGGTGAGGAGTGGATTGGGGTTCATGAACCATAGCAGGAGACCATTGATAGTCTTAGAGCACAGATTGATCAGCTTCGAGCACAAGTGCAGACTCTTATGACTAAGAGGGATAGAGTTGTTAGGAGACAATAGGATACTCAAGGCCTTCTTGATCACATTCAACAGGTTGGATCAAGTACTCTCTCGGCTGACACTGTTAGAGCATTAGTTCAGGCCGGGAAGGAGACTTCCCACTGGCGACGACGATATGAGGAGGTAGTTACAGAGAGCCAGAGAGCAGGTAGCTATCATACCACCGTGTTGATGGATACTAGCAGTGGTGGGGTCATGGGACCTCCTCAAAGGTGTGGTGATCATGGGAGACAAGCATCTGGAGGATCTTCTTGCCCACAACCACAGAGATGGACAGAGTCAGGTGGTAGTGGTACAGGACAGTCATGACTTGATTTGTATTTGATGAGGCATTTGTATTGTTTATTTGATATCATTATATTCTTGGAATTTTATTGTTTTATGATGATCTATATGCAGACATGGACTCTATATGATGATGATAATTTATATGCATGTTACTCTATTTGATGATGATGCTTTATATGCTTTGATTTTATGGATGCAGTGATTATATGGATGATGTTTCTTTATGCATGTTATTCTATGTGATGATGATATGGATGCAATGATTATAATCTATATGATGCAATGATAAATATTTTGATTTTGATTTTTGATTTTGATGATCTTGGATGCAAATGAAAATAAATTTTATCTTAAATGATGCAAATGCAATAATCTATATGGAATTCAAATGAATGATTGCTTTAATGCTTATGATGATGTAAATACAAATGACTTATATGAAAATGTTTTTGTATTTTTATATGTAATGTTTATGATGATTATGAATCTAAGTGCAAAGATGTAGCTAAATGATCTTAAATGAAATGATAATATAAACTATAATGATGATACACTATATGATGAATAAAATGCACTTAATTGAATGCAAACTAATGCAATTTTTGAAATGCAACTAAATGAAATGGATAATGATTTAAAATTATTCTGAAATGAATGCACCTATAATGATTAAATGCAAATTATTTTTGTTTGTCCAAGTATACTCAATCTTTATTTATGACCATTGATCTGTTAATGAAATGCTATGCTTATAATGCAACTGACAAATGAGTGCTTATAATGCATACAAAAAAAATGATCTAACTAAAAATTGTACTGCCATTCTTCATATGCTATCTTCTAACAGTGTTTTGATTTCATCATTGAGCTTTAAAATGTTGTAAGAAAATACAAGCAACTTGACATAATGATTCAAGATGACTTGAGTATTCCTTACATGGATTTTGATATAGCAAGTTAATACAAGCAACTTGATATAATGGATCAAGTTGACCTGAGTATTGCTTGCAGAACAAACAAGGAGTATCTCCTTTCATGCATGACTTGGAACGTGCTCCTTGATCTTTTGTTGATCATATCCCGAGACAAGTTCATACCGTAGTAAGATATAAACCACATACAAAAATCAAAGAAAATAATCATGCCCCATCATAGCTTCTCTAGTCATGGACATCCTTGAGTTGCATAGAGTACATGATTAGCAATAAAATCAAGATATAAACACTGAATCTTGCATGTCATTCACATGTTCTTATGGTCATTAACTAATATAATCATCTTGATGAATGATCTTTTAATAATCTTGTATTACTTGTTGATCGATTCTTCGTTTTCCTGAGTTTCACGATTCAATTATTGATAAAATGCCTTGATTGTCGTTGCTTTGTTGCTCGTTATCTATTTCAAAACCCTAGGTGTTTTTGGTTTTCCAAGTTTTTTGAATGTTTTGGATTTTTCAAAGATTTAAAAGATCACCTTAGCAAAAGGAATTAGGATTTTGCCCCCAGCGGAAATATAAATTTATTATGGATGTATGAATTGATCAAGATCCAAACCATGGAGGGATACAAATGCAAATTGATTTATTTTGATAACTGTTGGTAAGCTGCATATTTCTTGCTAAATGGTTCAGAGCAATGGATGCGAAAGATGGAATAAATAAGCTAAAATATATGGAAGTGATAGATGCGATAGGATGGAGTGGATAGGTGTGTAAAGCAATCTCATAGATGGAGGAACCTACTTCTTAGATAGTGCCCGTTTACCAGGTTTTCACCATCTAAATTTATTGCATTTTTTTATTTTTTATTTTTTTATATGCTTTTTGTTGATTTTTTCAGGACTTTATATGCTTTTTATTGATTTTTTCAGGACTTTATATGTTTTATATTGATTTTTTCAGTACTTTATATGCTTTTTATTGATTTTTTCAGGACTTTATATGCTTTTTATTGATTTCTTCTAGGACTGTATATCTCAAGCATATAATTTCTTGAGATGGATAGAATTGATAGGTTCATCAAACCAATCACTTTCGGGGGTAGATAACTTGTATGCTCCTGATCCATATGTTGCTACTATGACAAAAGGTCCTAGCCAATTTGGTTCAAATTTTCCCTTATTTTCCCGGTCTTGCTGATTTCTTGGATTCTCCCTTAGAACTATATCTCCAATCTGGAAAATACATGGCTTGACTCTATGGTTATAGATTCTTTCCATTCTTTGTTGGTATAATTTCAAATGTTCTGTTGCATTTTGGCGACGTTCCTGAATCAGTTCTAGTTCCTGGAGTCGAGAGACTCGTTGTTCTTCTTCTGGTATAAGACTGTGTAAGGATACTCGTCGAGAAGGTATCTCTACTTCTATAGGTAATATAGCTTATGATCCATAGACCAAACAATATGGAGTTTCCCCTATTGGAGTTTGGACGCTAGTTTGGTATTCCCAAAGAGTAGGATTTAGCTGAATGTGCCAGTCTTTTCCAGCTTCGTTGACTATTTTCTTCAAGATTTTCAAGATGGTTTTGTTTGATGCCTTAGCTTGACCATTACCTTGTGGATAATATGGAGTAGATAACCTATGTTGGATATGAAACTGTTCACATAGCTCTTTCACATCTTGATTTTTGAATGGTCTTCCATTATCAGTGATAATGGTCATAGGAACTCCATAGCAACAAATTATGTAATTCAAAATGAATGATGATATTTGTTTTCCTATCACTGTTGTTAGAGGCACTGCTTCAATCCACTTAGTGAAATATTCAGTAGCAATTAGAATGAACTTATGTCCACTAGAAGATGAGGGATTGATCTTTCCTACCAAATCAAGGCCTCACTATGAAAATGACCATGATCTTGTCATAAGATATAACTCTTGTGCTGGCGCACGAATGAGATTTCCATGGATTTGACATTGTTTACATTTTCTAGCATAGGTGAATGAATCTCTTTCCATAGTAGGCCAAAAGTAACCCATATGAAGAAGTTTCTTAGCCAATGTTGAACCACTTGAGTGTGTACCACAAATACCCACATGAATGTCATTAAGAACTCTCTCAAATTCAGCTTTTTCAAGACATCTCAACAAAGTACCATCTAGACCATGCCTATATAGGATATCATAAATTAGAGTATAGCGAGAGGACTGACAGATAAAGTTTCTTCTTTGATTACGAGATAATTCACAAGGAAGGATATGATCTTTCAAATATTGGTAGGTTTGACCATATAAGGATTGACTGGTTCCTGACATATGGCAAATTCGATAGGTATGTTGGGATTGGATAGTAGGGGTTAAGATATCTTCCATGAGAAATTCGTAACACTGTTGATTCTCCTTATTTTGCAAGAGAGATGCTATTGTAGCCATTGCATCTGCTGCCTTATTCTCATTTATGGGAATCTGGGTGAATGTGATTTCTTTAAAGTGTTATTTAAATTCTTCTACCAACTGTTTGTATGGCATAAGCTTATCATCCTTTGTTTGATATTCATCATTTACTTTATTAATGAAAAGTTGTGAATCACCATAGACATGGAGTTCTTTGATGTTCCACTCAATGGCCATTTTAAGCCCTATAGCTAATGCTTCATACTCTGCAATGTTATTGGTGCATGGAAATCATAGTCTATATGATTTTGGAATTGTGTGTCCTCAAGGTGTGATGAAAAAGGTTCCTATGCCTGATCCATATTGGGTATAAGAACCATCAAAGTATAATTCCCAAAAGTTTGTACTTATTGTCAGGATATCTGCATCAGGAACTTCGATGTGCAAAGGCATGTCATTTTGTAAAGGTGCATCAGCCAATTGATCAACGATGACTTGTCCCTTGATAGCTTTTCGATCAACATATTCTATGTCAAATTCACTCAGTATCATAACCCATTTGGCGAGTCTCCCTGTCAATGTTGACTTGCTCAACAAATATTTGAGGGGATCTATCTTTGCTATTAGTTTCACATAATGAATCAACATTTAATGTCGCAGCTTATGAGTTGCAAATACAACTGCTAGACATATCTTTTCAATTGAGGAATAATTTAATTCGTAGCCAACAAGCATTCTACTAATATAGTAAACTGCTCTTTCTTTTCCTTCATCATCATGTTGAGCTAGGAGAGCACCTAATGATACACTTGTTGTGGAGATATAGAGTAACAATGGTTTCCCTTTGATTAGTGATATCAGTACTGGAGGACTCATAAGATATTATTTTATTTGCAAGAAAGCTTTTTCACATTTTAGATCCCATTTGAATGGAACATTTTTATGTAGAAGATGGGTAAATGGAACACATCTATCGGCCAACTGAGAAACAAATCTCCTGATTGATTGCAACCTTCCTTGTAAAGATCGCAATTGACTTATGTTCTTGGGTGACTCCATCTCCATGATAGCTTTGACTTTTTCAGGATCTACTTCAATGCCATGAGCTGATATAATGTACCCAAGGAGCTTTCCAGAGGTTACCCCAAATGCACATTTCTTTGGATTTAATCTCAATTGATACCTTTCCAGCCTATCAAAAATCTTGCTTAAAATGTTCAAATGCTCTTTTCTTGTGTGAGATTTTGCAAGTATGTCATCAACATAATCTTCCACAAATGTGTGCATCATATCATGGAAAATTGTCATCATAGCCCTTTGATAAGTTGCTCCAACATTCTTGAGCCCAAATGACATAACATTCCAGCAATATGTTCCCCATGCACATGTGAAAGTTGTTTTCTCTTGATCTTCAGGTGCTATTCTTATTTGATTATATCTTGAGAAGCAACCCATTAATGAAAACATCGCATGTCCTGTTGATAAGTCCACTATGATATCAATGTTTGGTAGCGGGAAATCATCTTTTGGACATGCTTTATTTAGATCTCTGAAATCTGTATAGACTCTTATGCTCTTATTTGGCTTTGATACTGGGACAATACTTGAAACCCATTCTAGATAAGCAATTGGCCTAATGAAACCCACTTCTAATAGTTTATTCAGCTTGGTCTTTACAGGAAGAGCAATGTGCAGATGCATCTTTCTTAGCTTCTGCTTAACATGTTTTGCTTTTAAATCCACATTAAGATGATGCATGATAAGATCAGGATTAAGTCCTAGCATATCGGCATAAGACCAAGCAAAATTTATTTGTGTTTGCTTAAAGAATTCCATGTATTCTTTCCTCTCTTTTTCTGATAATGAGGCAGCAAAATGAAGTATTTTAGGATCCTTTGATGTATCAATGTTTACTGCTTTTGTTGGTTCTATCAGGATAGCAGATCTCTCTTAAAAATATGTAGGAAGAATGTCAAACTTTCCATCTTCTAGCGCCTCAAGGAGGTTTTCACCATCAGATATGTCCTTTGTTTTCTCTTTTGATTGATCTAATGTTGCCATGAAATGGTTTTCAACAATAGGTCTCTTTCCTTGTTTTATTTCGCTTTTGTGACTAGAAAGTTTGGCATTCTCCTGACTATGAGAAACATCACTTGATTCTACAATGGAAGATATCTTAGTTGGTATGGGTTCAATAGTGTTAAGGTACACGGCTAAGTCATGATCATTGGAAAAGACATTCAGTTCGGGGTTGTCTAAATTATCCCAATCAATTAATTCAAGATGAAGAAGGGGTAAATCGTAATCACTGTCATCATTAGGTGTTTCAACGTTCATGACATAATTATCATAGCTTGGCATAGAATAGGTACTATCATAGATTAAATGTTTTTGAGAATTATCTTTCCCAAGTGTCTCCAAATTAGTCTTAACAAAATTAATATTAGCATTGTGTAGTTCACATTCAAGTGGTTCTTCAACTGATGTTTGTCCCTTAAATGAATGGATTATGTCCACACACACATCTTTTACACTGCAAATTCCTTCTTGATTGACCTCATTTGCATTTAGAAGTTGACATATTTGTGCATATGATAAAGAGGGTTCTTTTAATAGATTTTGTCTCCTTTCAAACTCAACTTCTTCTGGACTAATAGTCAATCCAACTTGACTATCTCTTAGTTCTTCTAGGGTTCTGTCACATCTGGATACATCTTGTTCTTCTTTTGATGAAAATCTTACATTTTCAGATGCTTGATCTATCTTTGTTTGTAATTCTCGTGGCATTACTTCTTTGTCTTTGTCATTTCCTTTCCTTTTTGCATATGTCTCTTTTCTCTGAATTCTAAGTTTTTCTTGTCTTCTTTCTAACTTCATCTTTTGTTCTACAATAGACAAGTCTTCTTTCGTGATAAATGCTTGATCTTCATTGTGTTCCTTACTTGATGTAGTGGATAAGGCATCTGGACCCCATTCATATTCATTGGAATCTGTCTCTGAATTCTGACCTAAGATTATTCCACTATACCATACTGGAATGTCGTATGGTGCAAAAAGTTCTCTGATTTCTGCCATCTCTATTTTTACTGCTTCCGGAATATCTTGTTCAAATTTTGCCTTTGTTTGACAAGATTTTTCTTCACCTTCGATGGTAATCTCTTCTTCTTTCTTTTCATGTTCTTCTTGCTCTTTTTATTTATTGGTTATTGTTTCGACCGCTTGATGTAGATTTTCTTGCCAATTTTCTTCTCTAGAAACTGGTTTCTTTCTCCACTTTTGTTGTTGATGATATGTTGCTTTTGATTAGACTTTAGATATCCCAGCCCAGATTTATCTTCTATGGATTGTGAGTGCGGACAAAGAGGTTTTGAAATACCTTGATGTTGCTTACCAATTGGTCATGTTCCTTCATATCCCATCTTTTGCATGATTTCATATCCTTTGACATATTGTTTTATGGGAATATTGACTTTTGTTGCTATTGCTATAGTTTTGTCTTCATCCTTGTACAACCAACCAAGAATGTCTTTGTCTTCATTTTCTTCTTCAAGAGTTCCAGCACTAACAAATGTTCTATTAAACATATGTTTTGATCTTTCTGATGGCTTTGATTGAATATTTGTAGGCTTACCATATGACTTAGGGGAAAGTGGAAAATTATGCAAAGAGTATTTTCCCATTCCTTCATCATTTAACTTGAGTTTTTCTTCAAAAGTTTCCCATAACTTTGCTTGAATTTTTTTGGTAGGATATACTGATTTTCTGTTATGTGGAACTCTTGTATCTTGTGTTGGCTTCAAATTATTTCAATATTGACTGGAATATGCAATTATAGTGATCTCTTTTCCTTCATGAGGAAATTTCACACATTGATGATATGTAGAAGGAACTGCTTGCATCTTGTGAATCCATGGTCTTCCTAGAAGAATGTTGTAAGAGAGGTTCAAATCTAAAACTTGATACAATGTGTCCCTTTCCACAGGTCCTATCCTTATTGGTAGCACAAAAATTCCTTTAGAAGAACATTCTGCTTCATCATAAGCCTTGATGGTTATTTTCTTTTTCGGGTCTACTGCATTCTTTGAATATCCCAAAGCTTTTATCAAACTTAATGCACAAATGTTTAAGCCAACTCCTCCATCTATGAGGACACGTTTGACACGAGTTTTATTAATGGAGACTTCAACATGTAAGGGAGCATTGTGAGGATGTTGTAAGGATGCATCATCATTTTCAGAAAATGATAAGCAATGAAGAGCTATAAGGTGTCCTACCATGTTTTGGAACTGATCTACATCCAAATCTTTTAAAACTATTGTTTCCACTAAAGCTTTCTCCAAAATTTCCTTATGCATAGGTGAAACCTTGAGAAGTTCTAGAATTGATATTTGAGTGGGTATTCTTTGTAATTGCTCTACTAAATTGTATTGTTGTGACGTGGATGTTGAATCTTTTGCTATACCTGGAAAGGCAACCTTTGCTTTGCTTCTCTTGATAACATTGATTGGTTCTGAAGATGCATTTTTGTTAACGATGATTACATTTACTACATCGTCGTATGTATAAGTGTAATTCACTTTGGCTTTTCCTTTGTCATCTTTTAATTGGGATGGTTTGCCTTTGTCATAATTCGGAAGTGGAGTTTTGAAAGCCAAGTGTGATTCGTTTGTCTTATGGCTATCCACTGTGATGGTTCCATTATCGATTAGATCTTGGATAAGGTGTTTCAATCTCTGACAATACTTTGTTAGGTGTCCTTTATTCTGATGATAATTGCAAAAATGATTGTCATTCCACCAATTGGGCTTGACTGGTGGTTCATAACTTCTTGCTTCTAGTAAAACAATCAATTTGTTGGCAAGTAAAGTTTTTAGGGTTGATTCCAAGGATTCTCAAACTTTTGTGAATTTCCTCCGAGGATTGGAGAAAAAGGACTTGGCTTTATCATTTTTGAGATTGTTATTGCTTGGGATTTGACTTGATAGATTAAAAATTGGTTGTTGTTGTTGTTGTTTTGTAGTACTATTATCGTCATTCCCTTCATTGCTGACATTCCTATTCTTTGACCAGAACTTGGGTTTGTCATTGTTGTTGTTTTGTTGTCGTTGTATGAATTATTGTAAAGTTTTAGTTCTCCTTTCTTTACCATTGCGTTCTCTATTTTCAGACCATTCTCGATCATTTTGACAAAAGAGGGAGGATATTGCATCCTTAGTCGATAACTCATTTCACTGATAAGATTATCAATGAATATGTCCATTTTTTCTTGATCAGGTACATCTCGGGGATACCTATTAAACATGCGTTTCCATCATTGTAAGAACATCATAAAGGATTCACCATTCTTTTGTTTAACATTGTAGAGATCCAACATTGTTATTTCATTCCTTATATTGTAGGAGTATTGTGAAATAAACCTATTCACAAGTTCTTCAAAGGATTTGATTCCGGATGGTAATCTTGAAAACCACTCCATTGATTATCCATTTAAACTCCTAGGAAAAAGACGCATAAGGTAAGTTTCATCATGAGAAAATTCCATGCTCATAGTACAAAACTCCCTAATGTGATCTTGAGGATCAGATTTTCCATCGTATTTGTCATATTTAGGAATCTCACAATGTTGCAGAAATGGTATCATATTCAGATTTTTATCGAACGAATATGGGCATATATCTTCTAGTGAATACTTCTTGGAGCTTGTCCCATTTTGCATGTCTTGCATTTGTTGTTGTAGAGTTTGTATTTGTTGAGTAAGATTTGACAATGGATTATCCACATAGTTTCTCCTTGTTTCTTCATGAGTTCTCTTATCACTACGCTCTTTTCTTGTGTCATCCCTTTATTTCCTTGTTTCTTCGTGACTTTCTTTGTTCACATCCTCATTATTTGGATCATCTGTGTTTTGGGTGTTACTTGTTTCCGCGTCTTGTTTCAAGCTTTTCTATGTTAAAGTCTTGTGGTAGTTTAGCTCCAGATTTTGCCAACATCAAGAGATATTTTTGTTTTTGTTTTGCTAACAATTTTTCCATTAGCCTAACAATTTGGACTGCTTCTTCGTCAACAACGGTAAATCCAAAAGTGTTGAATACAAGAGTATCTTCTTCCTCCATTTGTTGTTGTTTTCTAAATTGTTTGTGCTGGGCTCTAGTCCAAACTGGCATGTGATTATCTCAATGTTGTTGAAAGTTCCAAAGGACAAAGTCAATAGGTGATTATTGGTTTAGGAAGATATCCCTTTTTGATTTTACCACTATTGTTTGTTCATTGAGATAAAGCGTCTCTTTGTTGAAAAGCATGTCTTTTCAAAATTTCACCGTCAAATTCTGTACTGCAGCCACATAGATAGTGACGAAAACGGTGTAGGAATGTCCTATGTTTCAATAAGATCTTGCGATTGATATACAAGAATCTTATCCTTTTCTGAGTAGCTTTATAACTGGGTTTCCTTTTCTTAAGGTGATACTTCAAAGTCATATAAGCATTTGGAAATTCACAAGTTTGTTTGATTCCAATGTTGGTGCGATTCTGGTTTTGATATAACCTAGGTTCAAAATAGGAAAGATATATCCAAGATTAGGAACCTAGTATAGATTGATCAAACTTTGTGATAGAGGATTTGATTATCCTGATGAGAAACTTGATAAGGATGTTGATTTTGCACTTAAGATGTTTGAATCAATAGCTTGTTGAATGTCAATGTTTATAGAATTTTTTGGGAATAACCTATAGGATTAGTGACCTAGTTGTTTTAGCTAGTTTTGACAATATGTGATGGTATAGAGACAAACTCACTTCAAGAATTATTTTGATATTGATGTTTGTACATGTTCATTTTGATCTGGTGTTTCAAGTGTTAGGAAGATTTTTGTATTACTCTTTTTGATCAAACTTTTTCAATAATCTGTTGGATTTTTGCTCTCTTGTAGATGATAATTTTCTTCAATTTTTGACCATTTGGAACATGTTACAGACATAGAAGACACGATGTTTAATAAACAAAATGCACAAGCAAGTACAATCCCTATGGTAGGCTGAGACAATAGTTGTTGAATCTCACGTGGGGTTTCCCCCGAGGCTACACTATTCAAAGCGGATATTTAGATGCTTGACCCTACTGGCTCCACCCTCGGCACTCACTTCTTCGGGGCAACCAAGCACCCGTTTCTATGAAAACTCTCCATGGAAAACTTTATATCTCTACTAGGAATCGTATGTATGTGAGCCGCTTCAGAGGTCCGACCTCCTGTGCCAATAACTAGAAGGATTTTGGCAACTAGCAAGTGGTTTTTATTAAAGGCTTTCGGTCATGTGGCCATACATGCGACACTTTCAGCCCTATAAATATAGAAGGTTCCCAGCCTATAGAGGTTATGCTCCATGGGGTTTATAGGGAAACATAGTGTCGATATGAACTTATCAGCACATGTTGTTTGGGACTTTTGTCACAAACACGATTTATTTATAGTGGATTGGAAGGACTCGGTATTAGCCTGTTTCCACTTTAGGTCATTCCCCTCTCACTGGCCCCCTCAAGGAAGCTCGGGAAGGTAGGCCCTTTAAAGGATTTAATTGCTTGAAAGTAAAGAAAGCCTAAAAGAGTGGGTTTGTCTTTTTGGTCACCCAATTAAGGGGAGAGCATATACCTACCACTTTCGAGACACATAATACAAGTGTTATTTTTAACCTTTTCAAAGTAATTGATGACTAAGTCCTATTTGGAGATGTTGCTCCAACAAGCATGGTGTTCATTTTAGCCTTTTAAAAGTCTATGTGTAACTATTTTAGAGAAAATACTAAAAAATGCAAGTTGCATGCTGTCAATTCATCCTCTTAGTTAAACTAGATGAACAAGATATGATATAGTACTTCTCGAATAAAGACTTTTAATTAACTAGATGAGGAAATGCATAAAATTTGCCTTAAACACCATCCTGCACATGCATGTTAGTAGTCTGAAAAATCTGATTTCTTGGACATTCGGACCTGCAAGAATTTTTTGGCAGTTTGTAAACAAAAGCGCTAATCTAACACATGCGCTATTTGTTTGCTCAAAAGCACTAACCTAGACTACAAAAGCGCTACTCTGTGGATACAAAACGTGATTTTTTTTTGACAAATGCACTAACCTAGGACACAAATGCGCGAACCTGTAATGCAAATGCGCAAACTTTAAAACAAAAGCGCTAACCTAAAATGCTCATGCGCTAACCTATAGTACAAATGTGCTAACCTAGAAGGCAAATGCGCTAACCTACAGAACAAAAGCGCTGTCAGAATTCACACATGCGTGAATCTGCATTACAAATGCATTAAGTTAACTTTTTGCGAGATTTTTAAAGGTATATGCGAGGTCTATGAGCCCCACGGTGGGTACCAAAATGTGTCGACTTGAATTTCATCTTCAGAATGTTACCTGCAATAAGTTAGTTTCACAAAATACAAATGGAAATACTACAGGAAATCCAACCTCAACCAATGAAACTACATGAAGTACATATAAAATAAAATACTATTATTACCTTCATGGCTTATGTCTCATTGTGTCCTAACTCCATTGTTCCTGGTTGCAGATGGTGTGCTCTTAGACAATGCACTGATAGCTTCCAAGATGACATATGAAGAATGGACTGATAACTTGTAGTTAACTGATACTATGATCTGCAAATACTACATGATTATGCTAAATGATATTATATGATAATTGCTATTTGCTATTTGCTTCAAAACTAAAACTCACAGATGCATATGATTAATTTGAAGACTAACTCTCTCTCAACTGAAGCTCTTGATTTGATAGACCTTGAGAGGATTAGATGATGTGGCTCAAATCAACGGTCCTGATCAGATCTGCAAATTTGAATGGCTGTGAGCAAAGGTGAAGGTTGAGAGAAAGGGGGAAGGAGAAGACAAGTGTCACTCATCTCACCTTGACTGGGTTGCTGACTGAGAGAATCTAGGGATGGTTGGAGGAAATTTAGGCATGATAGGACAAGTGGACTCAAGTCCTTCCTAAGATGTAGGGGGTGTTGGAGAGAATATAGGAAATGGTTATGAAATATGTGTACTTACATAATTTTCATTAAGTTTGGAGGTTGAAGATAAATGATGAATTAATATTTAAGAAATATTAATTTCCTTAGCCACATGATGGATGAGTTGGCAAAGGGGAAAATGAAGTGGAGATGGAAGATGAGTTGGAAAAGGGATTAAATAATTTTGAGAATTATTTAAAACTTGAGACTATAGGATAGGAGAATAACCATTAAATATTGGATATTTAATTGATTGGAGGAGATATTTAATTAACTTGGTTAAAAGAATAATTAAATATTAGATATTTAATTAATTAGAAGAATAGGATAGATGAACTAATTAATAAAATATTAATTAATAGAAAGACTTGAAAATGAATTAAATACATTAATCTTTTCAAATTAACTATTTAATAGAAGAATAATTATTAAATAAATATAAAATATTTATTTAATTGTTCATAGCCAATTTTTATGTGTATACAATATTCCTTGGCATCAAGGAAGCAAGACCTGTACATGTTGATTCCACTAGGTGTATTGTTAAGGAGAAAGTCTTAACTGCTAAGGTTGAAGAGAAAGATGAATGAGTAATTAACAATGGTTATTCACGTCATATGACCAATAATAAAAGCAGATTTGTGAGTATGGAAAGATATGATGGTGGAATAGTTAGATTTGGAGATGACAAA
The DNA here is from genome assembly GCF_030272615.1 of Cryptomeria japonica. Taxonomy (NCBI): domain Eukaryota; kingdom Viridiplantae; phylum Streptophyta; class Pinopsida; order Cupressales; family Cupressaceae; genus Cryptomeria; species Cryptomeria japonica. The sequence continues at coordinate 581,557,647 of NC_081415.1, read as the reverse complement.
GCCTATGTGATCCGTGGGAGGGGCTCTATTTCTTTTGATGGTAAGCATAACACTGACGATTCTTGTATGTTGAAGGTTTGAAGCATAATCTTTTGAGTGCTGGACAAATGGTTGATAAAGCTCACGATCTACAATTCAAGGATGAAAAATGCAAGATCATAAATGCCTCTAGTATAGAGATTGCAACTGGAACTAAGACTGAAGGTAACATTTTTCATTTGAATTCTAGCGAGAAAAGTTGTTTGATTTCTTAGATTGATGAGAGTTGGTTGTTGCATAGGAGAATGTGTCATATAAATTTTGATTCGATGATTAAGATTAGTTCTACACATGTTGTTAGAGATTTGCCTAAGTTTGTTAAGCCTATTAATTCGATATGTAAGGAATGTCAGTTGGGTAAGCAAATAAGGATTTATTTCAAGAGAAAACAATATACATCAGATGGACTGCTAGATCTTGTGCATACTGACCTATGTGGACCTACAAATGTTAGAATTGTGCAGGTGATAGATATTTTATGCTACTAATTGATGATTATTCTAGGATGATGTGGGTTGTCTTTTTGAAGGAGAAATCATAAGTGTTGGACAAGTTCAAGATATTCAAAGAAAAGGTTGAGACTGAGTCTAGATTGAAGGCAAAGTATCTGAGATTTGATGGAGGTGGAGAATTTTGTTCTGGTGAGTTCAATTCATTTTGTGAGAAGCATGGGATTAGAAGATAATTATCTGCTCCTAGAACCCCTCAACAAAATGGAGTTCTCGAAAGGAAGAACAAAATTGTCTTGGATGTTGCAAGGACTATGTTGATTGAAGGGAATGTTCTGAAGATCTAGTGGAAAGAAGCCATTGGCACTATTGTTTACACATTCAACAGAGTTCACATCAAAGGTGAAACTGGTAAGACTCCTTATGAACTATGGTTGGTCATGTTCCTACTATGAGATATTTAAAAGTATTTGGTAGAAAGTTTTATATCAAGAGAGACAAGGATATAGGAAAGTTTGATGCTAGAAGTGATGAAGGAATTTTCTTGGGATATTCTACAAAAAGAAAAGCCTATCGGTGCTACAACAAGAGACTAAGAAAGATAGTGGAGAGTGAAAATGTGAAGGTGGATGAGAACCTTGGAAAAGAGATTAGAGCACGTGGTTATGATGATGGAAAACATATTGTTTTAGCTCCTATTCAGAATGAGGAGCCTAAGCAGAATGATCTGGTAGAGACAGTTAATCTGGATGTTGTTGTTGGCGGTGAAGAGGTGCAAGAACCTGATAATCAGAACAATCAGAAGACTCCGAGGTATGTAAGACTAAATCATTCTAAAAATCCGATTATTGGTGATAAAAATAAAGGTGTAATGACTAGAAGAAGGTTAGATGTTGAAGAAGTACACTTGATTTCTAAAGTTGAACCTAAAGATGTTGTTGAAGCTTGCAAAGATGAAAATTGGATGAGAGCTATGGAAAAAGAACTAGATCAGATTGAAAAGAATAATACTCGGGAACTTGTGCCTAGACCTAAGGATAAGAATGTTATTGGTACTAAATGGTTATTTAGGAACAAATTGAATCAAGCCGGTGAAGTTGTCAGAAATTAAGATAGACTAGTTTGCAAAGGATATTCTCTGACAGAAGGAATAGATTATGATGAGACTTTTGCTTCAGCTACCAGACTTGAAGTTGTTAGACTGTTGCTTGCTTATTCCACTTATAAATATTTCAAGTATATTAGATGGATGTAAAATCTGACGAGGGCTCATCATGACATTATTAATCATACTTTATGTTTAAAACTTTTTGATTATTTGTGAACAAAAATGCCTGGCGGCATCCTAAATACTTGCATGTTTATTCATTTTTGCTATTATACTCTGCTAATTAGAAGTAATATTAGAAATAGTATCTTATGGATTAAATGTTTTAATTTTTAATTAGATTGCAAGTATGAATGTCGTAATGTGTTGCTTTGTTTTGTTTTATTGTCATAAATATATTTTTGAATATACTTTGAGGGACAAGCAAACCGAACCAATTAACTCCAGTTTAATGACCACCTGTTGGATGACAAATTTTGTGATGCTCTAGGTCAAAGATCTTCTTGATATTCCTGATGCTTATTTCATTGGTTGTCTTTGAAGTATTCACTTCGCTCTGAAGTTTTCATGTTCTTTGTTAAGGTTATTTCAGTTCTGTTGTAGTTGTTACTCTGTTTTAAGAGTGTAACATAATTTGAATTTGAATAAATGGATATCTATAAATATCTCATTGAGTCCTGTATTAGGTAATAGGAAAATTAGTCAGTAAGTTAGTCAGTGATAGGAGCTCCGCATTTTGTAACCAACAAGTCTATTTTTACTTCCTGGTGGAAGTACAATTTTAGTGAAAATCAACAAGTTGATCTAAGAGTTTTTGTGTTAAAGGATACCACCAGAGGGAGAGCAAGGTCTGCTCAACTGAAGGGAGGTGATCCTTGTGTTGATTCCCTTTTATGTTTGATTTCATTATTTAGAATTCATTTCATATTGTTAGATACCCAATTAAAATAAAGTGTTAAGTCGTAGTTATTTCATTTTCATTAAGATCTTGATTTAATAAATGCATGGAAGTTGTAGTCTTCAGTCGTTAATTAGTTTCTTTACGGTAAGTGGATGCAATTTCTCATTTTTTCAAGATGAAGAATCTGGTACTAAGAAAAGAACAAAAGCTTTGTTGGAATTTAATCATGGAATTTAATTGCTTTCTTGTTATTAATTAGATTTCAATTCTGCAACTTTAATTTAGGATTATTTATGCAAGTGTAAAGTAGATTTCATTTAGCAAATGTACATTAGGTTTCTTTTTCAGTATTTAAAATAGATTTGATTTCTTAAGAAGATAAAAGTTGTTTAAGCATAGGATTAGGAAATTCCATGGTTAAAGTCTTAAATTATGTGATGTTTAGATCTCTCGTAACAGATTCAAATTCTTTTTTAGGATCATTGATTTTCGTAGTTTAAATCTTGGGAAGCCTTTAAGTTTTAAAAATCGCAGTCTTAGGAATAACTCTAGATAGATCCTGACAGCTCCTGATGGAGCATGATCCAACCTAAGTCGTTGTTTTGTAGTGCACAACCCTCACAATTGAGACTATCCTTATCGCGAACAACTTTTAGACACACCCCAAGTCGATAATATAAGAATTGAAATGATCCAAGTTGTGACATCAACGACCTTGCCCATCAAAATCTGCCTTTTTGAATGGTGACCTTGAGGAAGAAGTCTACATTAAGCAACCTGGTGGATTTTAACTATCAAATGAAGGAGACATGGTATGTAAGCTGAAGAAATCTCTTTATGGACTGAAGCAAGCCCCTAGAGTTCGGTATGCTAGACTAGATAAATATTTGTTGAAATTGGGATTTAGTAAAGGTGTTGCTAACAATAATCTGTACTTTAAGATAGAAAATGATAACATCATGATTGTTGAAGTCTCTGTTGATGATATTATCTTTGGAGGTGATGATGGCTTGAGCATGAAATTTTCCAGTGATATGCAGATAGAATTTGAAATGTCTATGATAGGTGAGATAAAAAAATTCTTAGGTTTACAGATTTCATAGATTGGAAAAGGTATATTCATATCTCAAACTAAGTATGTGAAGGAATTGTTGAAGAAGTTTGGGTTAAATGAATCCAAACCTGTTGGAGCTCCTATGGTGACTAGTTGTAAATTTTCTAAGAGTGATGAATCTCCAAAAGCTAATCAGAGTTTGTATAGATCTATGGTTGTTGGACTGCTTTATCTTCCTTAGACTAGGGTGAACGTTATGCATATTGTGTGCATGGCTGCTAGATATCAAGTTGATCCAAAAGAGAGTCATGTCACAGTTGTGAAGAGGATATTCAGATACATTTTTCTATTTGAGAGACAAGTTAGGGGTATCCACCCCTCCTGATGAGAACTAGATGCATTGAGTTGCATCAATCTAGTGGACTTCACAATATTATCCTTTTATCCGGATTAGTGAGTTGGTGTTGCTCCTTTGCTAGTGTAGTCTGTGTTTTGGGGAGAGATTCATGTTTCATATTCCAAGGGGGAGAGTAAGTTTGGTTTTCTGTTTTGAGATCTTTGACTTTTTTGTCAAAGGGGGAGATAGATCACGTGAAAAACTGCTTTATATGTCCTAATCTTAGGGGGAGTTTGCTAGAGATATTTTCTTTCTTTGCATTGATTGTTTTCACATTCATATGTTGTCATCAATGCCAAAGGGGGAGATTGTTGGTGATTGTTGGTTATTGCCTCTGCTTGGATATGTTGTTGTCATTGATGTCAACATACTCCTATGTATTTCTTCGGTGATTGCAGATTGGGAAAGATCTTATGATCCTGTTTGTAGTGTTGTTTTACTTGTCACTGTTTTGTAAAGCTCAGTATTTCCTTCGGTATATTTCGGTGTGATCAGATCTTGTGCTGATTTTTTGGGATATTGATTGGGATGGTCTTGTGTATCTTCATTTTAGATGGATCGTAATTTCGTGCTCTGGAAGTTATCTTTCTTTGTGACAATTGTTGATTGGTTGTGTTTTTGAGCTTTCAGATGTTGATCGATAAAGATTTGATAAGTGGTGTTGGTGCAACTATTCTTGATGATTCTAATGTGCTTTCTAGTGTTTCCTAGTTGTGTCCTATTTGTTTTGATGATCCACATTGATTGTTGTGCGAGTTTTTGATGGTTTGTATTAGCCAGTGATGATTTTCATGTTATGTGTCTTTCCTGGTGGTGTAGCGTGTTGCATTTGATCTTGGTGTGATTTTCGGTGGAGTTGAGCATTTGGGAATTTTTTTTAGGTCCATGTTATGCTATGTAAAACATTATATTGGTCTGGTGGTTGATCTTTGTATCGTGTGTTGTAATTTTGTAATTGAGGGTTGAGTGTTTAGTCAACCTTGTTATCGAGGTTGATGATTTGTATATATAGGTGACATGTTCATGTAATTTAGGTGTCGATGTTATGTATACATTATTAGAGAGAGGTTTATGGTGAACAAGTGATTCATCCTTTGTAGTTGTGATTGAGGAGAGATTGGTGTTGCAGAGTAGACATATGTGCTTAACTGGAACTGTAATCAGGCATTTGGATATGCTATTCTTTCAGTTCATTTCTTCTGGATTGTAGTCTGAATCTTATTGTAAGTCAATGAGACTTCCCCGAGGGTTGTAGCCTTCTAGGCCATTATCTTTTGAGCAGTGAGCTCTAGGCAGTGTGCCTGAATGAATGTGCATTCCCCATTGTAATATTTTCACATATTACTGGAGAGTATCATCTTATTGTGGGTAGGTTCCCATCGTGGTTTTTTCCTTAACCGAGTTTTCCACATCAAAATCTTGGTGTTGTGTGTTGTGCTTTCAATTTGCTTATCTATCTCATTATTGCAGTTTATCTGATCTATATTTTGTGATTAAGTTTGATATTTTGGTGAAGACTGATTCACCCCCCCCTCTCAGTCTTCCCTCTTGGCTGCTACTAACAATAGTTCTTGAAATTTTTATAATAGAGGTTATATTAGTCTAGCTTGAACTTAAATAAAAAAAATCTCAAACTATACCAATCTTTAAATTTATTTATTGTTTACACATTAACTAAATTTAGTTTAGTGCATGTGTGTGTGTGAGAAATACATTGAGATATATCCTTCTCAATGTATAGAGTAAGGGTTAGGGTTGGAGTTAAGGTTCAATTAGGGTTAGGTTTAAGTAAGTTTTCAATTTGGGTTATTGATTAATAAGGGTTGAAATCTTGGGTTTAAGGTTAAGTTAGGGTTCAATCAGGATAAATTATAGAGTTAGGGTTAGGGTTAGGGTTAAGGTTCAAGTAGGGTTAGGTTTAAGTAAGTTTTCAATTTGGGTTAGTGATTAATAAGGGTTAAAAGCTTGGTGCTTAATTAAATTTAAGATGAGGTAAGGTTAGTCTTGGCGCTAAGATTTAGTTAGGGTTCAATTAGGGTTATATGAGAAACATTTGATTTAAGGCTAATGTTAGATTATGGTTAGGGTTATAATTATGATTGCAATTGAGATAGGGTTAGGCTTTGATTAGAGTTATAGGAGAAATATTTGAATTAAGGTTAGGGTTAGGTTAGGGTCAAAATGTGATTGTAATTCAAATATGCTTAGTGTTAGGGTTAAAGTTGAATTAGGGCTAGGGTTTAAGTTTAAATAGAATGAAGATTAAGGTTGGGTTAGGGCTCAATTAAGGGAAAATAATTTAGTTAGGGCTAGGGTTAGTGTTCAAACGGGGTTAGGTTGAAGGTTGTACTTCAATTTGGTTTGGGGTTTAATGAGGGTTAAAATCTTGGGTTTGAGTAAATTTAAGATTGGGGTTCAATAAAGGTTGGGGTTGGGGTCCACTTGGGATTAGGTTAGGGTTAAGAGTAAAAATTAGAATCAAGGTTAGGGTTAAAACTAGAATTAGAGACAGTGTTAGGATTGCGGTTAATTTATAGTTAAGATTAGATACGGCTAGGGTTCAATTACAGTTACAACAAGATATTTTATTTAGGGTCAGGATTAAAGTATGTTTAGGGTTTAAATTAACTTATGGTTATGATTGGATTAGGGTTGGGGTTACTTACCAGCTAGAGTTACAAATTGATTAGAGTTAGTGTTGGGGTTATGGTTAAACAAGAGTTATCATTCAATTAGGGTTGGGATCAAGGTTTAATTAGGGTTAGTCTTGTGATTAGGTTCAAATAGGCTACAATTAGTTACATTAGAGGTAGAATTGAGGTTACAATTATAAATAGAATTAAAGTTAAGGTTATGTTTAAGATTAGGTCTCAATTAGAATTAACATTCAATTAAATTAAATATTAGCCTTTAATAAGGGTTGTGGTTTAATTAGGGTTAGGGTTCAATTAGAGTTAGTGTTGGAATCAAAGTTAAATTAGGGTTAAGATTAAGTTTTAAGTAGATTACGTTTAGGGTTCAACTAGAACTATGGAAAGGGTTTGAGCTAGGGTTCAATTATGGTTGGTGTTTTATTAGGGTCAAGGTTCAATCAAGGTAAGGATTAGTGTCAAGGTTAGGGATAGGGTTCAACTAGAGTTATGTTAAGGGTTAGAGCTATGATTATTAGTTGTCTAACCCTAACCCTAATGACAACTCTAACCTTAATCCTAATGCTAACTCCAACGCTAATCATAATTCCCCTAAACCTAACTCTAATCCTACCATTAACCCTAATCCTACCACCAAATCTAAAATAATATTAATATATTTAGTAATCTAATAATATAATACTATATAATTATAGTTTAATATAATTTAATGTCTTTCATGCTGTGTCATGTAAGACTTGCAATAACGTGTAAGACATTAAGTAAGATGCAAGGAACATAATCCTTAAACTAAATCTCACAACTAGATAATTGTTCATAATTACAATAATAGAAAAATGAAAGATAATATCTCAATATCCACAAATAATATCAATACCTCTCAATAATGTAGTGCTTAATCCAGGCATTAGCACATATACAAGAGATAATTAATAATTACATCATAGGTCTTCATTTCCAAGAGATAACTTAATACAAGAACATTATACAATGTACAAGCATATATAAAGGATGATAAATATATGAAAAATAATCATGAGCCTTCGTGTGTTATCGACCACATTTGTCATCTGCAACTCACGAGATAAGAACATGTCTCAGGCACTCTTCCCAACCGCAAACCTTATGCTCCCCCAAAATATTTCATGACATGAAAGATACTCGACCTTGCACAAAATGCCTAACTACCTAGAAACAATAGGCAAGAGAGAATATTGGTGCAACTTGATCTATCTACATGCATTTTTTTGTATGAAATGTAATGTCCTACTATCACAATATGGTAGAGAAACACAATATATAATCTGTTAGGCCAATTCATCTATTTCAATGGATACATGACTTTGGCCACAGTGCTTTGATATTTCAGGCAAGATCCTAAAAAGAGGATCGACCGTCTCTAAATTATTCCATATTCGAAACCCATTCCAAAAAGTGTAAACCCATAACTCACAAAGCAAAACAAAACTTCTCTCCTTAAAGAAAATACTCATGCAAACATGCATGTGCATAAATTAATATGTTCAATAATGATATAAACAACAAATATGCATGCAATCAGAAACTATCTCTCCTTTTGATAGCATCATGAATCTACATGCATCCTTTTTCCTATTGTGAATCATGCAAAATTTCTTAAGATGAATACCTTTTTTCATGCATAATAGGATGAACTCAAATATCTATCTTTCATGCTTTCAAGGGATCTACATGGCTGTATGCATTTAATTGTCTATAAAGAATAGCATAATTTAACCGTCCTTGTATTCATACGTCAAACAATATCCATTAATACATGCATGTTGATTTTCATACTTATTGAATAGTTTGTCAACCATTGAGCAAGCAAAACTAGCAGGTGCAAAACAAACAAAAGTGTTCATATGCATATGCTACAATAAAAGAAAAGAAGTATTCCATGTGCCTTTATGCTCTTAACTACAAAAAATATTTTTTACTTTTTTCCAAGCAAGTTTGGTTTGTAAAATACAATCATATAAATTTGAAAATAAGAGTCTACGGGATTATTTTTCCATTCATTGTGTATATAATTGTAGGTTTATTAAAAATTGTGAATTTTATTAGCTTTCATAACACTTGAAGAAATAAGGGTGCTTGGTTTCATTTATGCACATATATGTATATAATCTTGTATATACATAAATTTGGGAAAATAATATCAAATAGCAACCCATTATCTAGTTTTCTCATTTTAAACCCATTTTCCATTCCAAAATAAACTAAAATCAAGAAAAACATAGAAACAAGGGAGAAATTAACCTCTTCCTAAACCCATTTTCCATTCCAAAATAAACTAAAATCAAGAAAAACATAGAAACAAGGGAGAAATTAACCTCTTCCTAATTTGGATTTGCTTGAAGAGTGTCTGAAAATAGTACTTCAACTCTACTAAAAACCGTCCAAACAACTAGAAGATAAATCCCCAAAGCTGAAATTAATAATCCAAATAGAAACCCTAAAAAATTTGATGTATAATAAACCCTAGAGAGTGTTGGTTTTCTTAGACAAAATATTGATGTAAACCCCCCAATCTATCCTTCTAAACCCAAAAAAAACCTCTATCTAAAATAGTAGTTTTGTTGTGTAAAAAGGAAATTGATTATTCGATGTATTCCCTCCTCAAAATCTGCTTTTATTATATGATTTTAAATGTATAAAACATTAATAATAAACTTCAAAAGAAATATCGGTTAGATGCATGCATGAGAGTTGATTTCTCATGGAAAAAATATTGAACTCTTTTTCACACTTTAAGTGTTATTCTGTCACACTTAAAATATTGTTCATGCATCTACCTTCCCATGTTGTTGTTGCACCAGCCTGTAAGTCTAACACAATTATATTTTCATACTTGCTTTCGATATAGAAGAACTTTCCTTATAAATTGCTTTTGTTTATATGTTTGAGTTGCATTCAATACAAAAAAATTCACCATAATTGGTTTATTGAAAGCCTATACTTATAAAGAAATCATTCATTCATTTTTTTAAAACACATACTTTAGTCTTTTATTTGAACGATTTCCAAATGAAGGGCTTTGCTTGTTTAAAAAGATAAAAATAAATGACTATGCTTTCTAAAGTCAATTTACTTTGACTTGTTTAAACTAAACACTAACTTAAGATAAAAGCAGTGATTCTTCTTTTTTTATAATAAGACTAAACTTTAATTAAAATAAACTCAACATGCTTTTAAAAAAACCACTTTTCTATAAAAAAATTTAATAATTTTTTTTTTTAATATATATATAAAAAAATTCTTTTTATAAAAGTTTATTTTAAACATGCAAATAATATTATATATTAAATTTAGTTTATTTAATAATGAAATACATCAAAGATGACAGTTTAATTTTTTTATCATATCATTTCAAAACAAAACATAATGTAATTAATGTATCTTCATAAATATCATTTACATTCTATGTTCAAACTACACACCAAGATTACCAAAAATGGAAAATACCATGAATGCAAAACTTAAACATCCCAATTACAATATGAATATAGTATGTGACTATGTGCAAGCACATTGGGTTCCATCATGCATATTCTTACCAAGTGGCTAGGGCACTTCTACCTCAACCAAGTTCTCGTCTTCAATGTGTATTTGCACTAACTTGTACTCAAATTTGCATCAATAGGTCAATGCCATAAACCATATCCAAAGCATGTGTGAGATATTAAGCTCGTAATCATAATTTAACTTCATTTTAATTTTAGTTTTATTTCCATGCATTTGAATTTAACCATCTAATTTTACCAATCATGCTCATATTAAAAATCAAAATAACCAAATAACGTGAATTATGTCTAATGGTCTATCAATTATACTAATGATAAATGTAAGCATAGGATCGAGATGTGACATAAGACATATAAGATATTAATAATGTAAGAATATGCATGCTTCTATGCATCTCTTTGTTAGATGCCATAATGTATATGCCAATTGCATCTTCATATGCACTTGACAAGTTAAGTATCGTTGATCTCCTTGAAAAATACCTTCGTGTGTTGCTCTTCAAAGGGGCAATGAGATCAAATTTGTGGAAGGTGAAAATTGTCAAATGTCATCACAAAATCTCTTCACAGAAGGGTTGATGGCTTACATTGTTTGGAAAAAGCCAAACAATCAAAGTAATTCTATCAACTGTTCCTATCTCTAATGTCAAGCAAACAAATTACAAGGCAAGCAAACTTTTGAAAGGCATTAAAAAAATATCCATATGAGAAGGTTCCAATGATTCCAAATGCATCCTTTTAATTTAATGGGAGACCTCATGCTTGGAGGAAAAGAGAAGATATTGGATTGAGACAAGGAAAAAAAACTAGACGATATTACCAGAAATTGGATCCATTTTTAGCCAAAAAAAAAATGGTAGTATTTAAAAATCATATTTTGTCACAATTGGAAATTTGAAAACCTATAGTAATATAGTAATATAGTAATATAAAATGTAGGGTTTTAAGTTTACTTTTCATTTATGATGCAAGAGCATCCAAGGCGTAAGAGAAATCTTGCATCACACAAAAATATTGTTTAACTTTTCAATAAGGGCTGTTTTTGGTAAGGCTACTATTTTTAATAAGTTTTCATTTTTGCACAAAATCTTACACAAGCCTCTTAACTGATGAAATAATCATCCCAATATCTTATGGATTTAAGAAATATTTCAAGTTTTCTAGAAAATTTCTCTAATATAACTTCAAATGCAATTTTGAGAGCCTTAGAAGCCTTGAATAGGCTCAAAATTTGACAAGAGTTGCATTAAAACACTTCTTATCGTAGGTTTCCTCACAAGCTTTCCAATGATATATGATGATTAAATTTTCGATGACCGGTTTGAAAGTTATGGCTCCCAGAATTTTGAATATAGAAAATCCAGTAAAATATTTTCGTAAGTCAAAAATTCATCGGTTAGGCTTTTGGCACCCAAAAATAGGGGATTTCACTTTCTAGTACATTAGAGGGTAGTTGTACATTCTAGATAAAGAAAATGAATGGGGGTAACAAAAGACAGCTCTAATAGTGCAAATTTTGGCTTCGCCTTGTAGATTATTGTAATGAGAAAACCTATGTGGTCGTAGCATGTTATTTTATGAACGTTGTAGGTTCATTTCATTGGGAAAATAAAAAGGAATTGTTTCCTTTCTTGCACTTTGTGTTTATTACTCTATTGTTGTTGTGTGTTTGGGTTTGTAAGGGGAGTACCCTTCATCAAGTGGTACCAGAGCAAATGTTCCTAAGTGTGTAAATAGATCATGGAACATGAGGTAGGTTGTACCAAGACTATCGTTATGTCTTTGATAAAGGTGATAAAAATGCCTCCATGGAGGAAGTGTGGTGGAAGAAATGATGTTGTGATAGAAGAGAGTTTTAGAGCCCTCCATAAACAAGTCAATGCACTATAAGAGGAGCTACACATGAGTTGATATTTGGGCAAGATATGAAAGTGAGAATGAATCTGAAAAAGAAGGACAATTCGAAGAAGAACAAGAAGCAACCAAAGATCCTGACGAGGGTAGGTTTTTTAGGGCCATTTCCAAGATTGGAAAAATACCAAAGATTTAAGTTTCCACATTTTATAGAAATCTTAATCCCTAGAAAAGATTGATTGGAGCAATGATATGGAAGAGTATTTTGAGTATGAAGAAGTAGAAGATCTCAAGAGTGTTGATTTTGCAAAGACCGAGTTGAAAGGACTTGCCAATATTTGGTGGAAAGAAGTTTAGTTAGAGATAAATAGAAGAGAAAATGAGAAAATAACAAGATGTGATCGGATGATGGACAAATTGAAGAGACAATTCATTCATGTTGACTATAAGATTGATTTGTTCAAGAAGATACAAGGGTTGAAGCAAGTGGGAAAATATCTCAAGGAGTATACACAAGAGTTTTATTGATCCCTTATCTGAATAAGCCATTTGGAGGCCAACAAGGAGAAAGTTTCTCATTACATAAATGGGTTGAAGCCGAGTATTCAAGAAAAATTGAGTTTGGTAAGAATGTGTAGAATTTAAGATGCATATCAATTTGCTTTGAAGGTAGAAGAGATATTGAAAAGAAGATTTGAGGTAAAATGGAAGAGGTCATGATGCAAAGACTAGTGGATGGTCTTATGGAGGTTGTAATTAAGATTAGAAGAAGAAGAATGAAGAATCTAGTTAGTCGAAATTAGAAGGGAAATCATTCCTATCATCCTTGTGATCAAAACAATGGAGATCAAAGAGAAAGATGAAGAGGAGGATTCTATGGAACATGTTTCCAATCTAGAGAAGAAGCACATAGAGCATATTAGTGTCGCCAACATCAAGGGATGACAAATGGAAGACATGATGGTAGTGCACGAGTTGCCCATGTAGATGAAGATGTCGAGTCTTTAAATTTTAAAGATGTTGAGAGAGGAGAGGTTTTGTTACTAAAAGAGCCTTCTTGAATGATGAGAAAGAACCAACCCAAAGGAAGAATTTGTTTTGCACAAGATGTAAGTGTAATGATAAAGTTTCCAATGCTATTAGATATGGTGATAGTACTGGTATCCTTATTTTGGAGGAAATGGTTAGTAAATTGAAGTTAGAGAGAAAGCATCTGAATTCCTACTAGATTGCTTGGTTGAAGAAGGACCACAAGGCTTTGGTCAACGAACACTATTTGGTAAAGTTTAAAACTAGAAACTATCATGATGAGGTATTATGTGATATTATACCCATGGATGTTTGTCGGATGTTGTTAGGGAGACCATGGGAATTTGATCGTCGTGTAATACATGATGGGCATGCAAATACCTATTATTTGACAAAGGATGGAGTTTGACACAAAGTAAAGTCACTGAAGGAGGTTGAGGAAAAAGTGTGAAGTGATGCAAGAATATGTTTAGTATATGGAAGCAAATTTCTAGATGGCATCAAGCATGAGCATATGTGTTTTGCTTTAATTCCTAAATTTAACAACGAGGAAGAAAAAAATATATCTATAGAAGTTGCAGATTTGTTGGATGATTTTTAGGATATTTAATCCAATAATCTACCTAAAGGATTACCATCGATGAGGAAGATAAGTCACCAAATAGACCCGATTCCTGGATTCAGTTTGCCAAATAAGATAGCCCACATAATGAATCCATTAGTAAATGAAGAGTTGAATAGAAAAGTAAAAGAGTTGTTGTAGAAGGGATTGATTTGAAAGAGTTTGAGTCCATGTGTGGTACCTACAGTACTAACATCGAAGAAGAATGGGGAATGGAGGATGTGTAGAAACTCTTAAGCTATTAACAAGCTTATTATTAAGTATAGATTCTTTACCAAGGATGGAAGACGTTATGGATTGTTTGAGTGGAGCTGAGTACTTCACAAAGATAGATCTAAAGAGTGGATATCACCAAATACGGATTAGAGAAGGAGATGAATGGAAAACAACCTCTAAAACAAAGGAGGGCTTGTATGAATGGTTAGTCATGCCCTTTGGGCCAACTAATGCACAAAGTACATTCATGCAATGCATGAACAGGTACTAAAAGATTTTTTGGGTAAATTGTTATCTTTTACTTGGATGATATTTTAATTTTTTCAATATGACATTAGACGAATATTTGAAGCATATCAATAATCTCTTTGAAAACTTAAGAGAAGTAAAGTTGTTTATTAACCTAAAAAAATGTACCTTTGTGAAGAAAGAGTTGGTATACCTAGGATTTGTTATGTCAACAGTTGGCCTTAGAATGGACCCAAAAAAGAAGACTATCCCTAAATGGACTACCCAACAGAGTGCTACAGAGTTAAGATATTGCTTTAGTTTGGCTATCCCTAATAGTTTGGCAAGTTTTTATAGAAAGTTTATCATATGTGTTAGTAGCATTTGTGCACCACTAATCGAAACAATGAGAGGAGGCAAGAAAGGATTCAAATGGACTAAAGGACTAGCAAGGATTTTTTATTTGTTGAAAAGAAAAGTTACAATGCAACTTGTTTTAACACTTTCAAATCTTAATAAGGTATTTTAGGTAGACTGTGATGCTAGTGACAATGTTATTGGAGCTATTTTGATTCTAGGAGGTAAACCCATTGCTTATTTAAGTGAAAAGTTGAATGATGTAAAATATTTTGTTTATGATCATAAGTTTTATGCTATAGTTCATGCATTAAGAAAATGGAGACATTTGTAGACACTTAAATTAATTATTTTAATTAATTTAACTCTCCCACATAGCTAATTTATTTAATTATGTTAATCCCTGTTCTTCTCAATATTAATTAAATTAAATTTAATTAATATTGTCACTATAGTCCAATGATTGATTGATTTAATAAATCAATCCTCCCCCATTCTTCTAAGGTATCCAAAATTAATTCTTCCTAAATCTTCCATTTAATTAATTAATCTCAATTAATTAATTAACCCAGGTGTTTCCTACAAATCACCTTTTCCTAAGCCATCATTAGCCTAATTAATTCTACTAGAACCCCTCTTAATCCCACTTACCATTATTTCCTAATTTTTAATTGCCTCCACTCATTATATCCCCTAGTCAAATTCTCTTACAAATCTCACTTGCTCTAATCTCACCTAATCCCTCTTCTAATCTTTCTTCTAATGGGTTGCTAGTGGCTAATCCTCATGATTAGCCATTAAGTCAACTCCTTGTCCCCTCACTCAACCACTTCCTTAAATGATCTCCACACATCTCTCTATGCATCCCCCCATCCAACTACCTTCCTTAAATTCTCTTTTCCTAGGTGAATGTGAGAAATCTCACATTCCTCTAGGTATCCCTTCACCCAAGGAATTTTTAATTCCTTTTTATTCCTCCAATCCCTATGCTCCCTTTTTAAAGAATTTTTAAATTCTTCCTCTCATCATTACAGGAATATTTTTATTCCTTTTGTCTTCCCTAGGTGCATTGGGAAGCCTTCCCAATAAACCTTGAGGAGTGTGGAGACAAGAAATGCCTTTATGGCATATCTCTTGGACTCCACACTTTTCTTGTCAACTCCTCTTGATCCATGTGTGGAATCACATGCAATCCTGGCCCTCCATCTTGGATCAATCCTATCCCTCCACTTCCTCACTCCTTCTATAAATTAGAGACTCCATTCATTCATTTTCCATCTCCAAATTAACTAAGTCCATGCCACTCTTTTGAGTCCAAGAAATCATTCAAGCACCCAAACTGTAGTCAAATTTCCTTCCATCCATCACTTAGCCATCTATCTTGAACCCCGGCTTCATCCTCAATCCATCCATTTCATCATCCCCTCAATCATCTTGTGCACACTTGGAGAGCCAATCACATCTAATCAAGAAACAAATCCAATCAGGTTGGAAAATGGCGCTGTTCCAACCTCATCATGCTCAATCCAAGGAACAAGTGAGGACTTGTGAAGGTATAATGGTATTGGTTAAGTTTATTTGAATGCTTATGTTTATTTGTGTTTTAACTAACCATCTATATTCATACTATTTTTACCTTGATTCAACATTATCTTTTGCCAAAATAGTTTATTTTATTTGTTGACCATCAAGCTTTATAGTATTTGAATTGTCAAGGAAAGTTGAATCAAAGATATTTGAAATGGGTTGAGTTTTGGTAGAGTTGTACCTTTGTTTTGAATCACAAGAGTGAAAATTATAAAAAAGTTGCAAATGCCTTAAGTAGAAGGCAAAATTTGTTGACAGAGATGCAGATTAAAGTTGTTGGGCTCCATGAACTCAAAAATTTGTATCTAGAGGATCCTGATTTTGGAGAGACTTGGAAAGAATATAAGGAGCCTATTACCTTAGAAAAGACAAGGTAATTGTATTTTATAATCCAAGATGGTGTGTTGTTCAGAGGAAGCTAGTTGTACATCCCAAAGAGTTGCATGAGGGAGAACCTAACTACTGAGAAGCATAGTGGAAGGTTCATTGGATACTTTGGTCGATATAAAACCATTGCTTTTGTCAATGAGCATTATTATTGGCCACAACTACAACAAGATGTTAAGAAGTTTGTGCAGAGTTGTAGAGTACGCCATTTGGCAAAAGGAACCAAGTAGAATGCAGGGCTATATCAAATAGTATAGGTACCAAAGAGGCCATGGGAGGATATTATTATGGATTTTGTTCTTGGTTACCAAGGACTCAAATAGGACATGATTTGATTTTTGTAGTGGTGGATAGATTCTCTAAGATGTCACATTTAATTCCTTGTAAGAAGACTAATGATAATGCTCAAGTGACAGGGTTATTTTTAATAAAGGTGATGACACTACATTTTTTACCAAAGAGCATAGTTTCAGATTGAGATCCCCAATTTGTTGGTTATTTTTGGAGGAAATTATGGAAGAAGTTGAATATGAATTTGGAGTTCAGTTCTGCACACCACCCATAAATTTATGAACAAAGCAAAGTGATGAATAAGAATTTGGGTAACCAGTTGAGATGCTTAGTAGGAGATAACCCCGAGGAATGGGATTTGATTTTACTATAGGCAGAATTTGCTTACAACAACTCTATCAATAAGAGTATTGGTAAATCACCATTCCACACTAGATATGGAAGTGATGCTCTGCAAAAAGGATTAGAAAATCTGTTTGATGGCAACACACACAAGAGCACAAGAAACAAACGTTAGTGTTAGCAACAAAAGATTATCCTAAACAGGCATATCAAGAGAGATATTAAGCATGAAATAGAAAGCATACAAACATAGAATAGATAAACTATACTCCTCCAAATGCTAATCAAGATGCTCATAGTTGCTCCTCCCTTGTTCCTCCCCTCTCCAAGTCCCAAATGAGTGTAGCTCTCAGCTTTTAGCACTAGCCATGGATGCCATATGGAGATTCAAGATAGTTGAATATGATAAGCAAATGCTATGCAAGTGTAGATAATGATGCTATGAGAAAGCTCTATGCTAATGCCAGTATAACAACAATACTCTAATGCTTCTCTCTTTTTTGCTTGAGGAGAAGGGTTCTATTTATAGAAGAAATGGGGAAATGAAGGGTTAAGATTGAATGGTTTAATCAAGGGCCAAGTTTGAAAGTTGGGGATCCATGTGCACAATTGACACCAATAAAATGGTGACAAGTGTCAACATAGGATTGGGTTGAGAGAAGAGGTTGGAGGCATTAAAGGCCTGAGAAGACCTCATGGTTATCTAGAGGCTAAGGGTCAAGTCCAAATTAAGATTACCCACTGGATTAAGAGTTAATCCAAGGATAAACCTTTGTGCAAATGTTTAAGAGATAATCATGGTCAAAGCATTAATGCCCTGATGAGACCTTTGGGTTGGGTAGAGGTTGAGTCAAAACAAATGTTTTAACCATGTGGGAGGGTTTGAGGTAACCATTAATGGTTATTGGAGACTTTGGGGATTAAGTGGTTGAAGGTTGAAAGCCTTTAATGGTTATCAAAGACTTTGAGCCATTTACTGGTTGAAGGTTGAAAGCCTTTAATGGTTATCAAAGACTTTGAGGGTTTGAGAAGTGACTTCCCTTTTGCTTAGGAATGTGACAATATTTAGGGGATGGATTAGGTTAATTAGGAAGGGTTTAGAAAAATCTAGAAGGGGTTTAGGCATGCAAGTGGATTTTGTAGGAAAATGCAAGTGGGAGGAATTTTGGTATTTTCAATTAAAATAAAATCATTTATTTCAATTAAATGGTGTAATATGCATTTGGATAAATATTCAAATAAATATTAATTTATTAAAATGAGAAAAATGAAGATAAAACATTAAAATGCTTGAAGACTTTGAGGGAAACCATTAAAGGCTTGAAGACTTTAAGGAAAACCATTAAAGTCTTAAGAAGACTATAGAAGGAAGCCATCAAGTTTGAAGACTTTAAAGCCATCAAGTTTGAATACTTTAAGGGAAACCATTAAAGGTTTCAAGTGGGTGAGGATAAATAGGATTTTAAATAAATAATTTATTTAAAATAGTTGTGCAACTTGCTTTTGTAGGAAAATACAAGTGGGTGGAGGATAAAGGTGATTTAAATAAATTATTTATTTAAAATAATTGTGCAACTTGCTTTTGTAGGAAAATACAAGTGGGTAGAGGATAAAGGTGATTTAAATAAATGTTAATTTATTTAAATGTGAGAGGTGGGATTTTGGGGGAATTTAAATAAATATTAATTTATTTAAATGTGAGAGAAGA
Source organism: Cryptomeria japonica (assembly GCF_030272615.1). Classification (NCBI taxonomy): domain Eukaryota; kingdom Viridiplantae; phylum Streptophyta; class Pinopsida; order Cupressales; family Cupressaceae; genus Cryptomeria; species Cryptomeria japonica. Next base: position 581,538,882 of record NC_081415.1, on the reverse strand, counting down.
TTTAATTAAACAAATATGATTTATTTATTTAATTAATGGTCTGAATTTGGTTAAGTGAATTAAATCAAATAAATTGAATAATTTATTTAATTAATAGGAGAAGAGGGTTAAGATGAATTAATTAAATATTAATTTAATTAATTATTAATCGATGGTTAAATAATCAAATAAATACTAAGTATTCATTTAATTAAGTGGACAGATTTATGTGACTACAGGAAGTATCCCCATAAAACAATCAGAGTTAAGGAAGATGTATACAGGATAAAAAAAGTAGTGTTGAAGCTAAAGACTTTGCAAAGCACCTGAAGAATTTGCATGAAGAGGTGAGGAAGCATATTAATAAGATGAATATTCAGTATAAGGCTAAGGTAGATCCAACAACGAGATATAAATAATTTCATATTGGAGATGAAGTCATGGTACATCTAAGAAAGGAGAGGTTTCTAATGGGAACATATAATAGGTTGAAGATGAATAAATTTGGGTCATGCAAAATTCTGAGGAAGCATGATTCGGGAAATTCTTATGAAGTAGCATTGTCAAGTGGACTTAACATTTCACTTATGTTTAGTATTTTAGATTTATATTTAGACAAGGTGGAGATAGAATTCATCTTGGATAGTCGTGTGGGTAGAAGCATAAGAAATAGGTAGTGTGAAGAGTATCTAGTTAAATGAAAATGAAAACTTGTTGAAGATTCTCATGGCTATCTGAGGTAAAGGTTGGTCGTCTTGGTTTTCCTCAGAACACTTGAGATGTGACAAAGTTGCTTCTAAATTACCCCAAGTGTCTGATGTAGGAGCATCCAGGGTGTAAGAGTAATCTTGTATCAACCCAAAAAATATTGTTTAATTTTTCAATAAAAGCTATTTTTGGCAAGGTTACTATTTTTTAGTAAGTTGTTAGTTTTGCACGAAATCTTACACAAAGCTCCTGAATGATGAAATGAAGTAATCAACCTTCCTCTTTTTTCCTTATAATTGTGTATGGATTGTTTTGAATTTTGGAGTATCTCTTGAAGGAGAACCTTGGTTGAATAAATTGCATTGAGTAGATTTGTTTTGTCCCATATTCAAGAATATGATCATCAACAATAGTAGTAAGGAGAAAAACTTGAGAATATCAACTCTTAACATTGTATTTTATAGTTCAAGAAGACCTATGTAGTAAAATGATTAAATGCCTGGTTTAGGTGTCAAATTTTTGAAGCAATTATATAGTTTGAAGAAATAGATGAGATGCAAAATTATATAGCAATAAAACTAGAGATATTTCAAGCATTACTTTTTGTATTTTTAACTTTTTAAAATTTTGACCTGTGTAATGTTAGAAGATATTGTATATGGTGAAAAAAGATGATGATAAACTATTGCAAAACCATAAAAGATCCAACCATGAGCAAACCCTATTTATGCAATAAAGCATTGCCATACACCAATGAAAAAACCTAAGAACATCCAAATAAATAAAAAAAGATAATAATACCATTCACATGCCAAGTAGGGTTTGATCTCCATTGTTTCCTATCTCCATTGATCTTGTTTGATATGATTTCTCTTGGATTTTGTATGTATGCACGAGAGCTCAACAAAGTATGGATTGTGGTTGTAAAGTTTCTTGATCACAAGAAGGCTAGATTGCACGTGTCATTAGAATATTGGACTAGGGTTGATAAGGATGAGAGTGTTCCTTTATATAAAGAACACCTTAGAAAATGGAGGGATAAGATTAAAAGGTGAAAAGATAAATAGTCAGATAGGATTAAAGGGTAGATACGAAAAATATTAAAATATGAAGGGGGTAGTTAGAAGAAAATTAAGAGATAAATGACAAGTGTCATGGAGGAAAAAAGCTAATGAATTAATTAAATAAATGAAGATATATTTAATTAATAGAGAAAGTGGGACCAATTAAATAAATTTAATATTTATTTAATTCAGGGAAAGGATAATTTAAATAAATAAAAATTTATTTAAATAGGGATAGGGTAGAAGAGGATAAGTGAATTAAATAAATAAATCAAAGTATTTATTTAACTAGGCCAAGACAGTTTTAGGTATCTACATTTTGCCCCTCTATGAGACTATGCAGTTTGTCGTGTTGGCTCAAAGAAGATAAGATAAACCGATACAAAGTTTCCCTGGGACGGGAATGATATGCAGATTGGATGAGAAATGTTGAAAAAGAAATTGCACATAATCTCTTGATAATAAAGAAAGGCTAGAAAGGCTAAGGATAGAGTGCCAGGGTCACATAGGTGAAAAACTGACTCAAAAGGGCTCAACGGGCAAGGAAACTGACATGAGGGACTAAGATTACACAACCTATATATACAAGCCATGAGGGAGAACATCCTCATTTGCATCCACAGCCTTTAGAAAGATCAAACTAGAGCAGAGCATTCAGAGAGCTTAGAGATCAATCAATAGTCTAGGAGAGATGATAGTCAAATTACACCAATTTGAGCAAGTTCGACATTTTGAGCAACCAAAGGACATGGGTGAGCCGATATGTAGCTCAAACTTGTTCCTTAATTTTGAATTTATGATGCATTTATTAGGCTAGGAAGGTAGATTAACAGAAACACAGAATTGGGTTCAAGGCATAGGAATGCGTCTAGGTTGATTTAGGGCATGTTTGCGATGCGCAGGCGTGTATGTGCCAAATATCCACATGTTTGTGAATATAATCACATATGTGATGTGTATGTGCATGTCTACATTCTAGGGCGACGTCTAGGTTATAGAACTGTGTCTAGGTGATAGGGGCGTGCTTAGGTAGAATAACATTGCATCTTTGTTTAAAAATGCGTTTGGGTAGGATAAAATCGTGTGTGTGTAGTAAAAACACATCTAGGTTGTTTGAACACGTCTGTGTTAAAGAAAACCACATCTATGTCTTAAAAGGATAAATTTGATAGTTTTGTGATGAACATATATTGTCAATTGGATAAGCTACAAAGAGGATTCACTCAAATAGGTGCCCTAGGAAAGACAAACTAAAAACAAGGCTAAAATCGACAACCATGTGATAGACATACATCGCCAATTGGATAAGCTATTTAAAGGATTCACTCAATAGGTGCCCTTAAGAAGATAGGTTTGCTAAGTTGAAAATGGATAAGGCATTGAATTGATAAAATCCGACGAGTGCTCTAGCAAGATAGAATCGAGTGCAATGTGATAAACATATACACTAGGATGTAGCGCTATGTGATAAACATAAGAACTAGGATAGAGCTTGATCAAAAACACCATATGATAGACATAGGTACCACTAGGCTAAGATAGGATAATCAAAACTATGTGATAGACATGAGTACTACTATGATAGGATAGGATAAGACAAGTAGCACTATGTGATAGACATGGGTACTACTACGATTAACATGATTGGCTTGGTTGAATGCAGGAGTATCTACTTTAGATCGATTCAAGAGAGAGATTCTTGTTGACTCAGAGGCTACGAACATACCTGACTACCAATGATCACACAACGATCGAGGCTATGGGTTTGAGACACATCATGTATATGTGTGAGATTCAAGAAAACACATGACTACTAACTACTCTTACAGAGAGATGGTACTCCAAGACATACACGTTTAATTTGTCAATTGGTGAAATGTCAGTCAAATTAGAGGATGTGTATAGGATACAATGGATACCCACCCATGGGGAGCTAGTGGTACATGACAAGGAGGGAGATGTGGATGCACTACGAAGAATCTTCGAGGAGTCATAGCTATAGTTGAGGGGAGGGCACTTAAGCTAGGAGGTTATGCATGCCAACAGACAAACATTAGCTATAGTGGTGGGAGGGTGATCAATGGGTTCTTATGTCCCAACGGGGCTACATGCGGACTAGTTGTAGGGTGGGGCAGAGATCTGGAGATTCTAGTCATAGAGAGGACCATATTTTCTTGGGGGCCATGTGTACTAGCATATCTATACCATGAGCTCCATCAATTTTTATACCTCAGTGGCTGTGGACTCAGATGTGGGGTTACCTTACTATAGGTTTGGACCTATGAGCATATAGCTGTGACAAGGCCTATTCACTTCAAATTCAGAGGCCATGGAAATGCCTATGCACATACTTATGACATGATTATTTACCAGCCATGGATTGTGAAACTAGAGTACTGGCAGGGGTTGATTGATGATATAGATAGTGTGACATGACGTCCGTACTTGGACTATGAGGCCTGGGAGGAGGACAACAAGGAGTTACCATTTTGTTTCCATAGCAGGTATGTCATTGACGAACTCCTTATATTTTGGACATACATCTAGTGGATAGGGTTTTGAGACAATTTGGTAGAGTGTATAGCAGATGCCTCGTGGGTCAGATGAGTTTGCTCACATAGTGAGAGAGTAGGTACACTAGGGGTCGATTTTCTCTTATGATGTGACCTTGAATCAGTTTCAGGAGATGGTGGCTTTGCCCAGGGATATTGTAGATGGAGGCATGTCAGATGAGTGTATCATATTTTGCGACATATCCATTCCCTTGATTGATAGGTATAGGAGAGCCAACTCTAGAATTAGATGATGACAATGATGATGAGGACAAATATAGATGATGGAGGAGAGGAGGATTCAGTAGGGTCATGTGGTGTAAAGGTGGAGGACAGGGGTATGGATGATGGGATGAGAGAGCACATGGTGGAGATGGAGAGGGGAGACCACCGAGGCTAGTTAGAGGGAGAGGGGGACAGTCACTGCAGGTTTCTCCACAAGTATAGGTACAAGGTGGATAGAGACAGAAGGGATGGGGATAGGATAGGCCTGAACATGATTCTCCAGAGTAGGTCATGTGAGAGGAGGGAGGAATAGGGGAGATGAGGAGGATGATCTACTCATGTTATGAGAGCTCTCTCAGGGATAGACCGATGAGATTGACAATCTCGAGAGAGAGGTGACTCGATTGAGGCAATATATTTGAGACGTTACATACGAGAGATACATGGCCATTTAGCAGTACACAACTGCAAAGGATGCTCACAAGACATTTAGGGCCACATTGTAGGGAGACACAGGGTTATGCTATGCTTATTGCATCAGAGTTGGGGAGGAGAATACCTATTGGTGTAGTCTCTATGAGTGAATAGTACCTCCTCGTTTGAGAGAAAGAAGCTACATGCGAGATCGTCTTGCTCTATGATGAAAGGTCGAGAGAGACAAAGGGCATCTAGTGTGATGAGACCACCAACACCACTAGTAGGGTCTGCAAGTGGGGGTCGACAAGATGATCTAGGGGCTGGTCTTCAAGTGCTCAGATTCCTTAGAGGCCTACTGGATCCAAGGTAGGGAGTTCATCATATCTCTCTTGGATCCATTTTTGTATTATTTTTGTATGATGCTTCTATATGCTCTATCAGATGTTCATGATATATATGAATGTGCTATTATGATGATGCAATAACTTTTTATGTAATGACTATATGATAATCATGAGGTGCAATCCATGTGGATGATGCAATGCATTCTTTCATGCCTTTTTAAGTTTATGTTATGAATGATGCAAATGTATATGTACTAATGCGAATAGATGTATGAAAATGATGTTTATATGATCTATGTGCTAATGAATGGTGTGTGCAGATGTGATGCTATTAAGAATTCTATATGCATGTGATGAGATGTACTAACACATGGTGATTCAGAGGAACACTACATGAGATGCTTATATTTTTGGTGTGTCATCATACTCAATCATGTGATATCCATGGTGATATTGGACTACATGGGATTTGGGACAGGACGATTGAGGACATACGAGGAAAGGGGATGGAAGGTAGAAGATCTAGGAGTGAAAGAGATTCTTGTGCTATTATCATCATTGAGCTTTATTATGGAAAATAGGTTATAACCATCCAGGTATAGGTTTGACCTAGAAATTTATTGTACCCTTTGCATGGAGATCAAACTGTCATAAACAAGGAATGCCCCAGTTCACACTAGACTCATAGTATCCTCATATCCTTGGATGAGCCATAGTATTACTAAGAGACAAATCACAAACAACAAAATAGGTGAGCATATACCATGCTTTCCTTTCTAGTCAAAGACATATTGGAGATGAAATCTTTAGTCAAAGACATCCTAAAAAAGCTAAAAGACATGTCACTGTAAAAAAAATAAAATAAAATAAAATCCAAGGCTTGAAACCAAAATAAACTGAAATCCTCAAGTTATTAGTGTTTCTTGCCACATATGTTAACATGTTTGATTTGGTCATAATGCTGTTATTCTGATTGAGGGAACATAAGTAATGAAAATCCTGTTGTTGCCAAAGTTAGCCAAAAGATTTGATTTGTTGAAAACACATTACTGCTAGTGTCATCTAAAACCAACTGAAATCATGAAACTGATACTTTATTGCGAAGAGGAATGAAACTTTATTGTGGATCAGCAATGTAAGTGATCTTTTATTGCGGATTGTGCATGAAAAGGAGGAATGAAAAGACGATGCTCCTCAAAACATGTGATGCTCAACGTTCCACTTCCATCACTAGATTTAGTTTTTTTGCCCGCAATTACAAATTGGACCTGATTTATTATGAAAGGAATGGGTGAAAATAGGTTTATTATGGATGGCAAACCAATATTAGGTACATAAATAACAAGCCATGATGGGAAGGAGTAAATTTATTATGGAATGATAGGTTGTGAGTGAGTGAAAAGTGAAAGGGTGAGACTGAATCCTGAAGGAGGGAGGAGCAACGTCTGTACACATGGCGCCAGTAACCCGATTTCACCATGGTACTTGTCCAGGGCTCTAGTGAAGTGGTTTTTCAGGTTTTCACAAGGCACCTATTTGCCAGGTTTTCTCTTTGTTTTTTTATTTTTTAATATTTTTGTGTCGCAAGGTGCTTGTTTGCCAGGTTTTCACCAAGTGATGATTTTTTATTTTTTATTTTGATATATATATACTTATTAGGATACTCTGAAAAATAATGCATAAAACTTGCGAAGGTGCATGTTGTTGATAGGATCCTCCAATGTTTTTATGTTTGGTGTTGAGAGATGATATTCACCTAATCCATATACTATTGTGATGATACAAGGACCAAGGCAATTTGGTTCAAACTTACCCTTTTTCTCTTAGTCTTGTTGATTCTTAGGGTTCTCTCTGAGTAGTAAGTCACCCACCTCAAATGTGTGAGGCTTTACCTTGTAATTATAATTGAGACCCATACATTGTTGATATGCCTTGAAATGATTAAAATCAGTTTGTCTACGCTTGTCCAATAACTCCAAATCTTGTAAGCGGGGGACCCTGTAGTTTTTGTCACTAATGAGATCGCACGAAGAGATCTGTAGGGATCGTAGCTCAACCTCAATATGCAATATGACTTCTACACCATAGACAAGTGAGTAAGGAGTGGCTCTAGTGGGTGCGCGAACACTTGTGCAATAGGCCCAAAGAGAAAGATTGAGTTGGATATGCCAGTTACAATCAGCCTCATCGACTATCTTCTTCAGGATTCTGAGGATAGTTTTATTGAATGTCTTAGTTTGACTGTTACCTTGAGGGTAATATGGAGAGGAAAAGAGATGATGGATATGGAATTGATCAAAAAGCTCATGAATATCTTGATTCTTGAAAGGACATCCATTGTCTATGACGATGGAAAGAGGAACATTGTATCGACGAATGATATAGTTGAGGATAAAGGTTGTGATCTGCTTTTTAGTGACTTGGATGAGAGGAACGACCTCAATCCACTTCATGAAATACATTGTGGCTGTGATGATGAATTTATGGCCATTGGAAGGAGGGCAAATCTTGCCCATGAGATCGAGCCCCCACTGACAAAAGGGCCATGGAGTGGCGATCGACTGAAGATATCATGCTAGTAAATGAATGAGGTCTCCATGAATCTGGCACTACTTACATTTTCTGACAAATTGATATTAGTCTTTTTCCATAGTAGGTCAGTAGTATCCAGTCCTCATGAGTTTCTTCGCTATTTTGGACCATTAGACTGAGCACCACATATACCTTCGTGTATCTCATGTAACACGATCTTAACTTTGTCACTTTCTAAACATCTAAGAAAAGTACTATCTAGGCCCCATTGGTAAAGGGTATCAACTAAGATGACATAATGGGAGGATTGGTGAATGAAAGTACGACGTTGATTATTGGAAAGGTTAGGTGGAAGGATATTATCATGGAGGTAAGTGAAATTGTTGTCGTACCAAGGGGAATTGGGACCAAATATAAGTTATGCAGGAGTGATCTCATACGAGGGAACCAAAAGATTATCCACCAAGAACTCCTAGCAAGTCTCGTCCAGAGGCATGCCAATCAAAGAAGGAATAATTTCCCTGACATCGATAGCTCGATTATTATCCCTTGGAATTTGTTCAAAGACTATTTGTGTGAAGTATTGCTTGAAATAATCCACCATTTCTTGTATGGCATTAAATTTTCATCTTTAGTCTGGTAGCCATCATTTTCTTGGCGAATCACAAGTTGAGAGTCCCTAAAAATATGAATTTCCCCGATCTTCCATTGAACTGTGATTCATAGACCTATTGTTAATGCTTCATATTCTGCTATGTTGTTTGTACAAGGGAATGATAATCAAAATGACTTAGGAATAGAATCCCCTCAAGGTGTGATAAAAAGGATACCTTCTCCTATGCCATGTTGTGTGTATGAACCATCAAAATATAACTGTCAAGGTGTTGGGTGAATATTTTGTCACTAGCATACCAACGACAAAATATATAATTCACAAACAACTATATCGAGAAATTAATCTCTCCTCTCAACAAGGGGAGGTTCCCTTTGAAATTTCTTCTCTAATTAATAAGAAACTAAAATTTGTGGGTAAGTTTTAGGCATATAACTCTCTTTTTTCAGAGTTTATGTATTTTACCTCCACTTGTTACAATTCTCTATCACTTATGATACTTAAAGAAATGAACAAACTAATCCAACAAATTACAACAAAACTTACAATCAATAAGCACAAAAACTTTCTTGAATTTAATTCCAAATAAGCTAATGATTACAAATAATAAGAATTTTAACTTGCAGCTCAAAGTATTCAAGTATAAATTCCCAATTCCTCAAACTACAAGTAATTGCAATAATACAAAGCCTACTACTAATCACTTAACATTAGAAGATTTCCCAAATATGTGAATAGCACAAAGTCTATTTCCACAATTAGAAAGCCCTTTCATAAACCTTCACAATTTCACCATAAGATTCAAGAACATAAGGAATTGCTATGAGAATTAAACATAAGAACAATTCTAATGACAATCACAATATACTATCCAACACAAAGTTTGGAAATAAGCTGATTGCTTTCTTTATTTCTTTGAATTGAATTTTACATCCAAAAGCACAAAGTCTTAGTTCGCACAAAATTTTGGCAGAGTTTTGCTAAGCATATAAAAGATAAATATTTACAAATGAGGCTCCTCTATATATAGGGGAGAAAAGGAGAAAAAGGGGGGCACAGTTGACTAATTCAACTGCACAGTCCCACTTGACTACAACTACAACATAAAGGGAATATGAAGCTGTGAGAAAACTAACAACATCTAAAAATGCAACTACATTAAAAATGCATCTACATGAAAAACTAAGTGTTAAAAAGGGGACACTTTATTCATCTTTCCTCCTCGTTGGATTTAAATTCTTCAAATTTAGCCAAGATGGATTTCATCTCAGCTTCGTCTGGTAAGGCGATGGAACTTGATATGGCATAGATCCGGAATATGGCATCTCCGGTCCTCACATGTTGCTTCTTTCCATCCTTGAGGAAAGAGGCAAGCAACTCTAAACCAACCTATATTTCAAGAAGTTTATCAAAGGTGAGATCAGAGAGTGGAATTCCTGGATGAGGGTATCACTCGAAACCAACTGCTGATTATCCTTACCATATAGGAAGCAAGAGATATCAACTATTCTCGCTGAAATTTGATCGATATTACTATCACAACTCTTGATCTCACCTTCAAGATCAGTAACCATATGCTTGATCAGTTCATTCCTGTGTGCTAGTAGAGACAAAACTTGAATACATTTTCCTCTTGTTTCTAACACTTTATTAGCTACAAGAAAATCAATGTCAAAATCCTCCATCTTTTTCCATGCCTGCATATTTTCTTTCGTTCCCATCCATCTCTTGTGTGAAAGTGGTTTTGATTCCTTGCATTTGACTTTGCATGATTTCAAAGTCTTTTAACAACTTGATAGTTGAATCTAGGAGGAGGGAACTTCATATTTCAACCTTTCAATCCATTGGTCAACCCCTCAACCCTTAACCCCCACTTGTTCCATTCTTTTCAGTGCTTTTATATCAATGGATGAAACAATGGGTTCTACCTATTGTGAAGTTTGGGTTACTTTGATTAAAACATTAGTTAGTTGCTCAAACTTTTTCTTGAATTTTAGCTTTTCAACCTGCTCTTCATCCAGTCTTCTCATGATAGCTTAATTTGCAGCTCTTGAGTCTCATTTCACGCTCTCATGAGTTTCTTCTCCAAGCTCGATAGTTTTAACTTGTGTAATCTGTAGCTTGAATGTTGTCCTTAGTTTTACCTATTGCTGGCACAATCACTTTAGCATACTTCCTTTCACTTACTGGATCAACGAGCACCCTTGATACAGTCTTGGGATTTTTGGCTATCTTACCCTTTGAAGGAGTTAACTGTTCAAAATCAAAGTTGTCTGGTGAGACCACTTGCTTCTTTCTTTTTGGTGCCACTATGTCCAACTAAGGAGGTAAGACTGATTGTGTAATTGGAGTAGTGGCCTCCACTTGTGTTACCGCAGACATACTAGTAGGTGGCTGACTAGAAGATATTGTTATTGCTGAAGGTCCCACTTGTACCAAAGCCATTGTAGCAATAGGCATGACGAGAGTAGTTACAATAGGAATTATAGAAACTGATACTGGTGGCGGTAGTGGCACAGAAGTTGGTAAGACATTAACTATCCCAACTGTTGTTTCTATTGGTAGCATTGATGTAATAAAAGGAGTTGTTGTTGTAGGAATGACAACTGTGCTTACCAAGGGTGAAGTTTCTGTCATGGCAGTGGAAACTGACATACTCACTCCCTGTTTCTCCTTGGTGACATGTTCCACAACTTCATTAAAATCCAAGATTGATGACTCAATCATTGAAGTTGGAATGTCATCGAAACTAGGAAGCCTAGAGAGAGTTACAAATTTTGTATTGCCCCCATCTTGATCTTGTTCTTCATCCAATTCAATATTTGTTTCTTCTTCATCACGTTCTTGCACCTCTTCATTAGAATCATAGTCAATAGAATGAATCACAACACGATTTGATGATGATGTTTGAGAGGTGGTAGGGGTAGAGTTTTCTTCTTGTTCTTGTTCTTCTCTAACATGAGGAGTTTATCCCTCTTCTTGTTCTTATTCTTCTTCCTCATTTTGATCAGGCCCTTGGGATGATTCTTGTTGCACGGTCGCAGAGGAGGATTCCCCTTTCTTTTGGCCTTTATGTGTGAACTTAAATTTTAGTACCTTTCCCTTAGATTTTGCTGGTGAAACCGGTGGTGGGGGTGCTTGAGTATCTTCTTTATTCTTGGTTCTTAATTATGAAGTCTTCCCCACTGGACCATCATTATCTTCTTCACCGAAACTAGCAGGAAGTGATTTCATCTGGATTCCCTTTTTCAATAGCCATTGGTTTGTATTAGCCATAATAGGCGCAAACCTCTTTGAAATCGACTTGCTCTCTTTCTTTGACCATTGAATTGGAGGCAAGGGAGTATCAACAATTTTCTTCTCATAGTAGACAAGGTCCACTATATCATTTGTATCTTCCATGGTATCTGGAATCTTTGCCAAGTCCAAGTTCTCTATTTCCTCCAATGTAAGATGACTATAGTCCATCCTTCTGACACCTTCATCATTTTTATAATTTGCCCAAACATCCTCAAGCCTATGTACATACACATAGCTCCTCTTGATTTTGCTTCTCATATTGCGAAAATCAAAGTTTTCCCAGGCTTTAAATCTCCTCATTGTGACCCATAACATTTCATTCTCCATATTTTTGGCCTTGGGCATGGTGAGCACTGAATACTAACCAATAGACTTAGGCCATTTGAGACTTGTCTTATGAGAAGAAGCTTGTCTTGCATGCACATGTATCAATTGACAACACAGTTCCATGAGGATAACCTTATCTGATGGGTACTGAGGCAACATGAATGGTTCACCTTTGAAGCATCCAATGCGGATATATGTAAAATTAGGAAATTGCAAGAAAACACAACCAAAAGAAGACACCAAGTCATATGTTGCTTCTAAAATTCTCTCCTTGTGTAGATTCTTGTCAAACAAACATCTCCACACTGCGAAGAAAGCATCATTGACTCTTTGGAAATGAGATCCCTGATTATTGATGGTTAACAAATCATAATAATCACAAACAGGTATCAACCTCCTATCTCATCTCATAGGCAGTCCTGAATATTGCCTCATTGAGGCGACTGCATACACTAGATATGAAGTCATATAAAATTTCAATGATGTCTTGACTTCCTTAAACTGAATTCAGAGAGCATCACTCATTTGCTCCCCCCAGTCAATCTTGGTTGTTCCTTTTCTGATGACTTTCATGTAGTAGCACATCTACTCTTGAAAGTAGCGAGTCTTTCAAACCTTTAACACGTGTAAGAATTGTAACCATGTCATTATACTCTTCACTGAAATGACTTCTATGAAAGTACTTAGGCCATCTGGTGACAGTTGAGTCACGCGGAGTGGATAAAAACACAGTGTTAATTGTGTTCTTGCACTTATCTATGTACTTCTCATAGTATGCTTGTTTCCATAGTTATTTTAGCAACCTCAATTTCCTTTAGACCTTTGAAAAGACTGTTGAAGAATACACTATCAAGTGTCATCACCACATTATTGTTAGCATCTTTCACCTGACGAGTGTTTGGGTCGAAGTGTTCTGCCACAACCAATACAAATTCTGGATCATGAGTTGCAATAGGAAAAGATGAATATTTGTGCAATTCTGACCTCATCAAATTTGTCATGTGGGATGGAGCCTTCTTGCATATGTTTTTAAACTCCTTCATATCCACATGCCCAATTTCAGTGTCTTTGATCTCTGCCACATTATAATCCACCGAGATTTCAGGGATCATATTCAAGTACTTATTGTACTTGTACTTCATCTTTTTGTACACAAGTTTGCCAGGTGATGGTTTTGTATGACTGGGAGAGGCCTTTGCCTTTCTTGTAGATGGCTTGGAAATCTGTAAAGATGCTGCAAAGAACATGTTATTTAGGCCCATAATTAGTATTCATCATCAAAAGAACAAACTAGAGATCCAAGATCGAACATGATGAAAATTTGGTTAAAATTGGCTCAAAGGGAAAAACACTAAAACTGGCAGGTCGAGGTTTAAAACCCAACCTGCTAGTTGCAAAGGAAAGACACTAGCATGTCAGATTTTAAACCCCGACATGCTAGTATAAAGGAAAAACAAATCACCGACAGGTTAGGATTTAAAACCCGACATGTCAAAGGAACTAACTGGCAGGTCGGGTTTAAACTTTGACTTGTCAGTTGGAAAGGAAAAGATATAAGTTTGCATGTGGGGGTTTAAAACTTGACATGCGACTAGAGGAAACTACCTCCTCACATGTCGGGTTTCAAACCCCAACATGTGAGTTAGAGGAAGAGCGTGACCGACTTGCATGTTGGGGTTTGAAACCCGACATGTGAGTTGAGGATATCACATCCCACATGTCGGGTTTCAAACCTTGAAATGTGAGGTGAAGGTTTTCTCACATATACTTACGTAAATGTTGGGCTTTAAAAACTCGACATGTAGGCCTTGAGAAGGACTTTCCCCATGTCAGGTTTTGAAGCTTGAAATGAGAGGAAAACAAGGAATGAATGAAAAAAAGGCAACTCTCATTTCGGGTCTTGAAATCCGATATGAGAAGTTAAATAGAAAGAGGGAAGTATGTCGGGGTTCAACTCCCCGAAATACCTTCGATTAATAAGAACAACATTGACAAACAAATAAAACCCTAGCGAAACCTAAGCAAGAAAACCTGGCACAAAAGAAATAAGAGAAAAGTGAAAACCCTACCTGCTAAATGCGAAGATGTTGGAGAAGTGGATAGATCTGGTAGCTAAATTGCCAACACATGCAAGAAGGAAGGAGATAAGAGCTAAAATGCCTCAACAGGAGAAAAAGAATAACTGAAATGCCAAAAGACTGATTAAAAGAAATTTATAACTAATCAAAAAGATAACACGAGTTGTCATTAATGCAACTTCGTGTTCACAGGTCAGACTTTAAAGTCTGACCTGTCAACTCAAGACCCAGGCAGGTCATACTTTAAAGTTCGACTTGGCAGCTCAAGATCCTGGCAGGTCAGACTTTAAAGTCTGACCTGTCAGCAAAGCATAATGACAAGTCGGGGTTTAAAACCCGAGTTGCCAAAAAGGCCAACTAGCACATCGTACTTTAAAGTCCGATGTGCTGACTCAATTGACTGACATGTCGAGTTTTAAAACCCAATGTGTAAGGACAACACAAGGCTTTGAATTTGTTATTATGAAGATAGATTCGTCCAAGAATTTTGAGATGATAGGAGCATCGTCAATCATAGGTGCATTTGCTTGTTGATATGCAATGGATTGTCCCTTAATGGATTTTGTATCGACATATTCAATATCAAACTTTCTCAACATCATGACCCAATTAGCCAATCTGCCTGTGAGTGTCGCCTTGTTAAGAAGGTGTTTGAGTGGATCAATTATTGCAAAAAGCTTTGTTTTGTGAGTTAGCATGTAATGAGGCAATTTCTATGAAGCAAAAACCACAACAAGATGCACACATTCAATTAAGGTGTAAGTAAGCTCGTACCCAACCAATGTGCAATTGATGTAGTATATAGCTTGCTCTTTATCATCATGATCTTGTTGTGCTAAGAGTGCCTCCAGTGTTGTTTTTTTTAGTTGATATGTAGAGTAATAGGGGTTTTCCTTGAATAGGTGGCATCAACACTAGTGGATTTAAAATATAGTCTCTAAGAATCTAAAAGGCCTATTGACATTTATCATCCCATTTGAACTTGATATTTTTGTGAAGTAGATGCTGAAAAGTATGACGTTTACCTGCAAGTTGTGCGATGAATCTACGTATTGATTGGAGTCTTCCTTGTAGAGATAAAAGTTGACTGATGTTCTTTGGAGGTGGTATTTCTAATATGGCTTTGACTTTTGCTGGATCTACTTCATACCCTGTTGTGAGACAATGCATCTAAGGAGTTTTGCAGAGGTTACCCCAAAGACACACTTCTTGGGATTTAATTTGACTTTTTAATTTTCCAAACATTCAAAGACTATTGATAAAATGTCCAAATGTGTTTCCCTTGTGACTGATTTTCCAAAGAGATCATCCACATAGTCTTCCACAGTGACATGCACGAGACCGTGAAAGACGGTTGTCATTTCTCTTTGATATGTCATTCTTGCATTCTTTAATTCGAAGGGCATGACGTTCCAAAAAAAGGTACCCCAAGGACAGGTAAATGTTGTCTTACGTTGATCTTCAGGTGCTATTTTCATTTGATTATACCCAGAGAATCGATCCATTAGTGACAACATTGCATGACCAGCTGTGAGATCAACTATTAAATCAATGTTTGGTAATGGAAAGTCATCTTTGGGACAACCCTTGTTGATATCTCTAAAGTCTGTACATATTCTGATGTTATGGTATTGTTTGTTGATAGGTACAAGATTAGAAATCCATTTAGGGTAGTTAATTGGTATGATGAAGCCAACATCCAATAATTTCTCAAGTTCTACTTTTACTAATAGTGCCACTTGCGGATGCATCTTATGAAGATTATTTTTTACAGGTTTGGCGCTTGAAGTGACTATCAAATGATGCATAATTAAATCAGGATCCAATCCAAGGATATTGGCATTTGGCCATGCAAAATTGATTTATCGCTCTATGAAGAATATTATGAACTTTGGTCTTTCAATTTTCGTTGGAAACTATGCCAATAAGATGTTGTGTGGTACCTCCTCCATGTCAATATTTGTCTTTATAGTTGCCTCAATCAATATGGATGTTTTTTCTTCATATGATATCATAGGGAGAGTGTCAAACCTTCCATCCTCGAGTGCCTTCAAGAGGTTTTCACTGTCGAATGCATCCATTTTGTTTACTTTTTTGGGGTCAGACAATGCCACAATGTGGTTTTCACCACAAGACCCATGATTTGTTTTTATTTTTGTACTTTTGCGAGTGGAAAGTTTGCACTCTCTCCAAAATATGGCACGTTATCGAGTTCTATGATGTATCCTGCTTTGTGGTCCCCAAGTGGAAGATCATCTTGTATGCTAAGGTAGTAAAGAAAAGGTCTCACCATTTTTAAATGTGTCAAGTCATGGAGGTCCTTGTTGGTCCCAATCAATGACTTGCGGATGAACAAGGGGAAGACCATTGGTGTGTTCAAAGTTCGCAGGCATGAGTGTAAAGATGAAAGAGTCTTTGAGTATTTCAATGCAATCATTAGGGTCATTGCTAGTACTCTCCTCGTTAGTCTCGATTGCAAATGAATCCAAATCGATGTCACTAGAAGGAAACTCAACAATGAGAGTCTTCACTCTTTGCAGTTTTGACCTAGAGCTTCAAGACATAGAGGGCTTGGGATCCCAAAATGTTTTTATCCATGGTTCTCTACTATCTTTCCATTCTTGGGATGTATAATTAGATAGGGTTGTTTGACCAACCCTGAATTGCTTTCTAAATTTCTCTTCTTCAGTGGGTTTGCCTGGTTCTCTGAATGTTTCCGTAAGCTCATAGTCATTGGATGACTTGTTTGAACCCCATTCCCATTCATTAGAGTATAAGGAATAGCATTATTCTTGTTGTTGGTCATTAGTGGAGATAGAACCTATGATTTGTAATGTTGTTTGGGAATTAAGGCCACGTAACTTTAATGGTGCAAATCCAAGTCCTTTGGTGCGCTGCTTCTTTGGTACTATCTTTGGTTGCAACGAATCAACAATACCTTTCTTTTGTAATCCAAGAGGGTTTTTTTTCATCATATCCCATCTTTTATAAGAACTTAAAACCTTTTGCATAATTCTCACATGGTATTTTGATGTGTTCATATTTAGATTCTTTAGGTTCCTTATAAAGCATTTTGTAGATGTCCTCTTCTTCCATTTCATCCTATTTCTTAAATGTAGTGGGATCCCATTTTTTTATGATCGCGGATACTTTCTTTGAAGGATTTGGTCATCCATAGTCCTTAGGAGAATCCATTAGTTGTCTTAAGTACATGGTTTGATTCAAGATATATTCTCCTATGCCTCTGTCCTTGTATTTTCCTTTAAGCTCTCCTTGTTTTGATGTAGAAGCTTTCAATGATTCTGGATCAACATATGCTGAAGATGGAGTCAATTCTTTATTAATTGGGACTATTACCTTAGGTCTAGGTAACAGGTTGTTGCAATATATGAATGGATTCAAATTGCCTTTGACTGTCACTTCAACTCCATTTTGTGGGAATTTTATACATTAATGATATATTAATGAAACTTCGCTCATTTCATGTATCCATGGAAATTTGGAAGGATCAACTTGTTTTATAGGAGGAAGTTTGATAACATTTCTATTCAATAACTGAGACATAATACTATGCAAAGATTCATTCAAAGGAGTAAACTGTCTTTCTCTTTGGAAAAAATTAGAAATAGGAGGCACACCTATTGTAGCATCCACATGGTTGTTGTTGATTGGATCATTGAACTTGATGAAGATTTTTGTTGGTTTGAAAATCTCAACGGTTGTTGAACACTCTCCCCCTTATCACTCGAAGCCAGAGGAGTGGATTGCTCCATTTGACTCACAGCTAGTTGATAATTGTGGAGTGTTGTGCACAATTGCGGAAAGGAAGTAAACTCAGACAAAATAAGCTTTTAATTGATGTCTTTTTATAAATTAGAAATGATTTTTTTTTAATATCATTATCAGGTACATGAAAAGAAATTTGAGCACACAAATGCTTATATCTACCAATGAAATTAGTCACTTTTTCTTTAAAACCTTGTTTATAATGCATTAAATCAGTCAAAGTGATTTTAGGACCAATGCTATTTTGAATTTGTTGGATGAAAGAATTTGCTAGTTGTTGAAGGGAGGTGATAGAATAGGAAGGTAGAGAGCAATACCATTGTAAGGCCTTATCTCTTAGTGTTCTTGTAAACAGTTTTACAAGCAGTCTTTGATCATAAGCAAAATCAGTACACAAGGTTTGAAATATTTTGACATACGTAAGAGGATAACCTTTTCTATTATAGAGTTCCAATTGAGGGATCTCCACATGTTTATGTGGCACAACTTTAACAATATCAAGAGAAAGTGGGCTCCCAACATCAAAGGTGGGCACACTAAACTTGGATTGACTCATGGAAGCAATTTGTTGTTGAAAAGAAGACACAGTTTCAGCAATATTGTTAATTGTCATTTCGGTAGAAGAATTCATGTTAGACACAGGTGATTGAGAAGGTGGTGCGATGCTGTTGAAATAAGGCATGGACTGAGAATAAGGTGGTGGGACACTACGATAAGTAGGCATTGGTGATGATTGGGAAGGAAAAGGGACACTTAAAGGAGGAATCAAGTTGTTGAAGGAATTGCCCCCTTGTGTCACACTGATTGGTTAAGGAATAGTAGGAATACTCATGGAAGACACAGGTATCGATGGAGGATTAAATAAAGAAGAGGGATTGCCCCCATGACCTATGGTTTTAGGAATGACATTTTGAGTTGAAGTAGCCATGATGCTAGATGTGAAAGTAGGAATAGTAGTCATAGGATTGATCAAAGGAATAGAGGAATTGACTTATGTTGAAGGTTGTGAGTAACCTAGGGTTTCGACACAACTCTTAATAGGCATGACATTAGAATCAACAATATGTACAATGCCACACAATATATCAATTCCATTCTTATCACTTTGAAGTATGCACTTCAGACCTTCAATTAATGGAAGAGCTTCACTATTAGGGTATTCTTGGGACATCCATTGTTAAAAGCTATCAAATTGATTGTCCAATGTAGAATGTTGATCTAAAGAAACCCTAGTTAAAGCTTATTCTTCATCATGAGATCAATCAATGGGGTGAATAGGCACATGATTAGGATGAGAAGAATTAGCATGATCCTCATTAAAGAAGTCACCCAAATTAGGATCCATCTCCTCAGTAATTAAACCTTGGGAAGCCTTAATTCTAATGCTTCGTCTAACAGGGATAGGATAGGTAGGAATAGTAGTGGTAAAACTCATGCACTAGAGGGAAATTTTAATTTTTGAATTGTGAAACAAAGCTTATAAAATTGAGTAATGCAAAATTTAAGAAAATAATGATTACGCAATTTGAACTTTGTTGGAGAAAGGGAATGACACAATGTCCAAAAAGATGAAAGGAAATTGGATTTTTTTTTCTAAAATTAGGGCCAAGGGAATACCACTTAATTTTAAAATCAGAATGGACGGACTATAATTAACCTCTTAATTTTAAAACTCTTCTTGAAAGTTGAAATGTTGAATTTTGAAGGTATTTCCAATCCCAGAGGGATAAAAAAGTGGTAAAATCAACCAATCTTCTGGATTTAGGCTATTAAATGCAGTCATAGCAGTCTCTCGAAATTTCGGAAAAAAAGTCAAGGACCGTGGCGGGAACGCACATGGTCCGACCAACTTTTTAAAAAATTTTCAGGGATGGATATTATGATGATTTTAAAGCTAACCCCGAAAAATTGGCGAATTTTATGATTTCTAGATGGGCGAAATGAAGGCACAAAGGTGAAAATAGGACCCTATTAGGGTTTTGAAGAAAAAGAGGAATTGAAGTGCAATTTTGAAAATGGTCAAACCTAATAGATAGGGACACCTTGGAAAATGTTTAGAAATCTGAATGTAAATGAAATTGATTTGAAATTCACACAAAATCCAATTAATTTTAAAAATTAGGGTTTGATGTCCTAACCACTTAATTATGGATGTAAAGTCACTTGATCGCAAGAAGGCTAGATTGCATATGTCATTAGATTGTTGGATTAGGGTTGATAAGGATGAGAGTGTCCCTTTATATAGAGAACACCTTGGAAAATGGAGGGATAGGATTAGCAGGTGAAAATATAAATATTTGGCTAGGATTAAAGTGTCATGGAGGGAAAAAGCTAATGAATTAATTAAATAAATGAAGATCTATTAAATTAATAGAGGAAGTGGAACCAATTTAGGGAAATAATAATTTAAATAAATAAAAATATTTATTTAAATAAGGATAGACTAGAAGAGAATAAGTGAATTAATTAAATAAATAAAATTGGTTATACTTTTGCACTATTTATTGCGGATTTCCTTGGAGACAATTTTTTCATTGGTTATCCTTTTGCATTGTTTATTGTGGATTTCCTTGCATAATGCCTTTCTTGGTTATCCTTTTTCAATTCAAGTGGCAAATTTCTTTGGGAACAATGCTTTACTTGGTCATTTTTTTGCACTGTTTATTGCGGATTTTCTTAGAGACAATGCTTCCCTTGGTTATCCTTGTTGCACCATTTTCACGGATTTCCTTAAATACAATGATTTCCTTGGTTATCATTGGAATAGGTTGAAAAGAATAACACACCTTGCTAGACTATTTGACCTTTCCTTTGCATTGATACAATTTCAAGATCGGTTGACTAGCATAACACAACTTGTTAGACTATTAAACTCTTTCTTTGCACCGAGCTCTCTTAGGATGAGTGTAACTAACAAAATGTAGCTTGCTAGACTATTTTCTACTCTTCCTCCTCTTTCATAGATCACTTAGTTTAACACAACTTTCTAGCCCGTGGAATTCATGCTCTCTTTCTTTCTCTCCTCTATGATCCCATAGCATACTTTTACTAGTTGATTGGACCATATAGTTTTGTCTTGTCTTTGATGTGTGCTCTTTCTCTTTCGAGGTGATCACTCGTGCTCTTGCAATAGAATTTTGAGGGTGATATTAGTGGTTGAGACATTTTGATTATCGAGATTTATTCTACTAGTTGACTTGGAACCTTTGTTTTTAGTACTAACTTGCTTTTGTGTGTCTTTTGTTTGTTGTTTGTCTTTTATTTTTGTGTGTGTCCTTGCATTTGGTTGTATGAGTTAAAATCTTTGGTGTGGGGGCTTGTTCCCTTTAAATTAGTAATGTATTATCTCTTTGCAGGCTTGCCCAATGTCTCTATATTTATCTCTCTTGCTTCTACTTTATCGTGAGTATGTGTGTGGACCTCATACTCCCACTAAAGTGGAGGCTAAATGTAGCATCGTATATTGTATCCCTATACAATTTCTTGCTCAACTAGGCCCTATTTTGGCATGTATAATATCCCAAATCCAATCTCGTTCATCACAAATCAATTCCATGTATCATTCTTTCTTCTCCTTCTCATTTTGAACCTCAACTCCCAATTTGAGGCCACATTGGGGGGAATAGGTCACCTAGGGTGACCCACTCCCCAATGTTTGGCCTCAAATTCAAATAATAGCATGCTTGGCTAGGTTGAGAAAAAAATATTTTTCTATGTTGGCAATGCTCCGAGTTTTGCACCTTGAAATGCTTAGGAGAGGTCTATAATCAAGGTATCCTCCTCAATTTAGGTAGGAAATCAAGAGAGCTCAAGTCCACATCAATCAACAAGGTGAAAAACCATTCATCAGTCTAGCATTCAAAAAAAATTGTCCTACCATATTCTTCATTGTCGTAACCTTCAACAACCTTCATGCGAGCATGTGTTTCATGATTTCCTTTTAGGCATTTTCTATTATGTAGGAATAGGTGGTGCACCTAAGAAAATGGGCATAGGCTAATCAAGTGGAGATCTACAATCTACAATTTGTCAGAGCAGAAACTGCCAGGAGCAGGATGAGCACGGGAGCCAAGTCATGGGAGCAGGCCGCTTTGGGCAACTCAGTCCCTACACTTTTTCTTGAAATTTGGACTATGGTCTAGTTCTAGTTTGCTTTGTTGTATTCTCTTTTGGAATTAGGTTCTCGGTCTGTTACCACCCCGAACACACAAAAAAAGGTCATTTCCTCATCTAATCTTGCCTTCTTCTCCCTAATTTGTAAAGTCACTTTAAAGTACCCCTCATGAGGGACTATTGAATTCACCTTGTGCCTTAGAACATCTTAGGCCAAGTGAATCATTCTCCCTCTCAATGTAATCAAAGCCAAAATAGGCCTAAGTTTCCTAGTGTGCTAGTGAACCCTATTTCCTCTCTATTACAATATCATAATCAATGAGATTTATGGATTGATGTTAGAATTCATTCACATGATTCAAACGAGCCACTACCCACAAAATTTCTCTAATTTGATCATCCCCAACCAACAATCCCAAATTCACAAGTGTAGGGTCTTTGAGAATAAACCATGAAAAATAGAGTGTCTAAAAATGGGCTCCAATTAGCAACTATATCCTACTTTTGGAGTGAAATAATAACAATAAAATTCAAATGAAAAGCAGAAAACCAATAAAACTCTCAAATGACTCCCAACTCAAAATTAATTAAATATTATTAAAATAAATCCATATAAGCCACATTGCACATTTAAATATTAATTCAACATATGAATATTAAAATACCATAACATATACACATTAAATAACGACAATTTGCATACGACTGACTATGCACATACAATCTTCACTGGTTTTACACATATATGCATCAGGGTAACCACCATTACCTAAGTGGTAACTGGAGGTATAAACATATAAAATTAGGCAATTCGTCCAAATTAAAAATGATGGCTAGGGCTAGGTAACATGAATGGCCAATGTGTTATCTCCTATAACCATTGTCGGGGATATAGCCACGCTCAAACTTGTGGAGCCAAGTGGAGTTGATGCCCTGTACCTGCAATCACTAAAACATTTACTCGTCAAGTATACTTGCTCATGCATATCATATATATTTATAAAATAATCAGAGTAACTAAAATCATCAAAAGAGGATTTTAACATTACATGTATTCTAATATATTTGAATGATGCAATATCATCCCTTTCACATCCAATCATCAATTAAATATCATTAAAAATAATCTCATCTAATTAACTACACTAATTAACAACATCAATGTTATTTCATTGCAATAAACAGTGAATATCATAACAACATCATCATGGCAATCCACTAAATCTAACATGCATATCATCAATTGCATCAATAAGCATTTAACCTTTTAATGAATCATAAACATAATTTACTACTTCTAATTCAACCAATTAGATTAACATCACTTGTTTATTCCATTCATTAATCAAATCATCATTAATAGCAACATCTAAGGCACTTCTGAATCATCACATCATAATCATCAAAGGCATAACAAATCATCACGTCACACATCTCAATGCAACTACATAATCACAAATCCCCATAAGGATTTCCAACACATCACGGGTCTAGAACAATTACGAAGCACATATATCAAGGCAACATAAGATAGGCACTCAAGGCCATGTACTGAAATCAAATAAAACATCTAACATAAGATCAAAGCATAGAGTGACCCACATCCAAATAACAATGGCACAACCATAGGTACATAGCCAAGTCCATACTAATAAGCAAGAATGCAAAAAAGAAAAACGGAGGGGCATTATACTACTTTACCCACCAGTTGCTTTGAGATTATGAATTTAATCTTTCCTAGGCAATGAAAATAAACTTTCAGCGGATTACAATTTTTTCTGAGTTTTATATTGAATTTCCAAAAACAAACTTAATCAGTTGGCTTAGAACCTCCTGAGTAAGATTACTGTCTCCTAAATCGTTGGATCATCATTGTTGAGTTATGTATTTTCCTCATCTATGTTGTACATGCCTGAAATTCCCATGACTCTCAACAACTGTAAAAATGTAAAATTTGTCCAGTCTTTCATCCTTCCCATAAATTTTTTTTCTAATGCTTCACTTGGACAATGCACACAAGTTTTAAATTTCAATGTTTCTAATTATGCATCTTCTTCCCTTCAATTTGATCGTCTTTGGCATTATGTTAGTTGGATGTTATCCACTTCTCACCCTTTTATGTGGCATGTATTCCATATCTCTGTGTAAATTATCCTCAACATAGGATTCTCTTCACAACAACTTGGGATAGAGTCACTAATCATCTCACAAATATAGCTTTGACTTGAACAACTTATTTAGAGTTTGCCTTAGTCATAATAAGTTATGCTCCAGCTAAAGATTCTTAACATGTAGAGAACAAATATCACCAACACGACCCAAAAAAAAACATTACATTCCTAAAAAAAATTAAATGTTGTCTATATATTTCTTGTGTAATATTTGATGTGACTATAAATTATATTTTCTTTCGTATCGAAAAGCTAATGCTCTTACACCCTTTCTTTTTTTGTCAACAGAGTGTTTGAAGCATGCATGAGTGCAAGCTTGTTGGTAGGCATAAACCTTCCTCAAGTCTAAGATCAAGCATAGAGAAAATGTGATATATCAAAACCTTAAACCTCATATGGTCTTTGTTTTGGATAGCCTTTGACAAGTGATGGAGGTATTACATGATAGATTTTCCTAAGAAAGAATAAAAGAAAATTCATCATTTTTCTTAATGACGAGACCGGGTGAATGGAGCTCGAAGGAGCATTTAGTTGGTTTAGAAACCTTTGTTCTGAAACCTGTGTTGAGCAATAAAGCAACACAAACATAACTCAAATAGATAAACATGAGGGATAAAATATAAGATCTAAGTACGCGTACAAACAGAAATGAGAAATTCTCCTCAATAAAGCAGGATACTTTTTAGCGACAAATGGCTACATGAGCTAGTGTAGCGATAAATGGCTACATGAGCTAGTGTATTTTAATGGACTATTATATATTATAGTCTATTACAAAATCACCAAGTCAAACATTCTTCTCATACATGCTTACAACAAATCATTAGTGGGCATTTAGTTCTATTAATATGAATTAATATCAGAGCTTAGAGATGCAATCTTTGGATGTAAATATTGATAAGTTTCCAATCATTATTAAGTGAATTAACATTAAATCTTTGTTCTCAAGTTAGGACATCAATTGGTGAGATATCAGGCTTGGACTTGTATATTATGAAAATCTTAAATTTGTATGCAAAAATTAACCTTAATGTGAAATTACCATGATTAAGTCCATCTTCTTATGATGTCAAACATCAACCATCATAACATGCTTAAAAACACCACCTTATGTGAACTTATAACAACAATAAATAAAAGATAACATCACCATAAGTGGTGGCAAAGAGGCACAAATCAACAACATAAAAGCATCACATGACACAAGATTGATGTGGAAAACCCTTTCAAGAGAACTTCCACGTAGCAGAGAGACCAAATATGCATTATCTATAACTAAACCATTAAATTGTGTTTAGATTTAAAATATACATCAATAAATGGAATTGTTTTTTTCGTTTTGCTTTATTCAAATGCTGAAAAACTTGTGGAAACTGAGTTTGATAAAAGTATACATTTATTGTCAAAGCCATTAGTACGTAAAGAAATCAAATTGGGTAAATATTATTGATGATAAGCATTTACTTTGGAGATCTAAAAACATGGGAAGTCCATGAAAGAATATGAAAATTGTCAGAGAAATGGACAAAATGGGCAATTCCAAATCAAGCTTGGAATTTTGAAAAATTGGGAGGAGAGATATTATACATGCAATCTTTGGCATCAATAGGAGACAAATAAAATTTAGGGAAAGAGAAGGAAAAAGTAGAAGAGTGAAGATTTTGGATCTGGACTCAATGAATCAAGTGTTGATGATAATTTTCAAGATTCTTGAGATGTATTATGCAACTCAATAGGTCAACTCAGGTCAAAATATAGTTTTTTTCTACAAACCGCCCTTATTCCAAATGAAATTGAAGTAGTCACAGTATGGTGCAAATATTTTAAAGATAATAAATAAAATTGAGGTTTTTTAATGGTAACTCCCAACCATTCACCTCTTTGACTTGTGCAGTTGTAAAATTGGTGTAATTTGGAAATACATGAGAGAGAGCCCAGTGGTGCTCCATCTCAAGCAATGGCGACCACGACCAACTAGAGAGAGAGAGCTCTTAATTCAAAGCAGATAATCATTCAAGAAATTAGAATTGAGAATCACATATAAAATGTACAAAGACCTCTTAAAGCAAAGTTGCATGGACACAGATAGGGATACAAATAAAGATACGATATCTAATATGCGTACAACATTCATATAAAACACATACACATATACATATATTTAACACAATTTTCTAAGTTATTGGAGGAGATTTTTATTACTTCAAAATCAATATAGACATATAATTGCTACATAAATAATTATAAGTTGATTTAACAATTTACAATATGCAAAAATAGTAGAGTTGCGTTGGACGATAACCCAAAAAATGGGACATTGAAATATAAAAATATTTCATTTGTCTTTCTCATTTGGTGTAGGCTTTTTTTATACCAATTTTTTTTAATGCATGAATGAAGTTTAAAAAAATTAAATTTAGGAAGATTTATGTCAAATTTTAAAAAAATCAAGGTATAATATCAAATACATATCCGATCCATATCTGATATGTATCCGTTTTGGATACGGGGATACTTGTGCCCAAGGATGGACAAAGGAGTTTACAGCTACTCTGCCTTAAGGCTACTAAATTTGGCACAAGCCACCATACAAATTGCTCTCATCAGATTAGAATGGTTTATGACATCAGGCATTTCTGCATCTTTATATAATATAATAATACGATAGTGCAATGAATTATAGGGATCTGTTGATAATTGGTATACAATGGTATAGATCCTCCATGTGGTTAACTAGTCAATTGAATAAATTTGAAAACTGAAACTATGAATACATATCATTGACATCATCTAATTATTGAAACTATGGATACATATCTAATGGCAAGTCATGTATTGTGATCCAAAATATTGATGAAAAAATTATCACATAGTCTAATTTAGAAACGGTTTTGATCAATAGATTAATCATTATGTCTTGCGCTACTCCCGCAAACGATTCTCCTGCCCATGGGAGTTTAAATGCTTCTCTTGTAGTTGGATCCCACCTTCCCCCAATGCCTAAAGGTGCTTCTACCATTGGTGGAAGGGGTTGGATGCCTATACCCATCCTAGTTCATGCCCTACTCCTCGTCCCTGTTTGAATGAAGCTCGTGTTGGTTTTGCCTGCCCAAACTTGTCTGCTGGTGATGGTGGTGCCTTGTCCTCAATGGTCGATGGCTCTAGTCGACCTTGTGTGGTTTCCCTTGTTGCTAATACTTCTGGCTTGACGGAGTATGGTTTTTGCCCTCTCCCACTCTTCGTGGATGCCCTTCCAGTGGATGTTGCTGCTACTATTTCTATGGCTTGTGGAGCTGCTACTCTTTTGGGCAACGCTACTATGGAGGGTGACCCTACTGTGGCTGCTAGGGTCCCGGCCAGACCTCCTTTAACTAGCAAACACAACTTTGCTTGTGTGGCTAGGTCTGCTACCCAACCCTCTAAGGGGGTTTATCCTCTTCTCTATGCCAAGTCCTCCCCTATGGTGGTTTGTGGGCATGATCTTGTGGATAACATTGGATTCTACCAATGTTGTGCCATGGTGTGCAGGTTCTCTAGGTTTCAACCTACTCTGCCAAACCTCCATTGATGGGTGAGTGACTCTTGGAAGCCTTTGGTTGCTAATAGTATTGAGCTCTTTCCTTGTGCTAAAGGCTTTTTCATTGCTACCTTTGCTTCTTCGACTAATCGAGATTTGGTTTTTGGGCAAGTTGTGGGCTTGGGGAGTTCATCCTCTCTTTGTTAAGCCCTGGATAACTTCTTTCAATCCTCTTACTAAACCACTTAACGTGCATTCAAGTTGGGTTTGTCTTTCGAATCTTCCCCTCGATTTCTGGGAGCATTCTTTCTATGAGGCCATTGGTAACTCTATTGGTTGCTTCTTGAAGGTTGATGATGTCATGCCCTCAATAGGCCTCCCCACCTTTGCCCGCATCTTAGTCGACATTGACATCTCTCCCCCTCTCCTAAGGGATGTGGTTCTCATGGTAGGGGACAGGCCTTGGACATAATTGTTGGATTTTG
Organism: Cryptomeria japonica; assembly: GCF_030272615.1. NCBI lineage: Eukaryota > Viridiplantae > Streptophyta > Pinopsida > Cupressales > Cupressaceae > Cryptomeria > Cryptomeria japonica. Next base: position 581,510,671 of record NC_081415.1, on the reverse strand, counting down.
AGGGCCTCCCCTTTCGCAAATGCTTCTCCATGGGTCATTTGGCTTTGGATTGCTCTATTTCACATCATAAGGGTGTTGCTACTTGGTGGAAATATGCTACAGTTGACCACTTGACTATCTATGCTTCTAATTTTGATTCGGTTGGCTCTTCTCATGAAGATGAATTATCCTCCCATGATGATATGCCTCTTATTGTTGATGTTGTTGTTGTTGCCACTATTGCAGCTCTTGCCCTTGTGGTTTTGCAACCTCATTCTACTCCTACCGATTTTGATCCTAATGTTGTTCCTCTACAACAACCTATCATTTTTCTATTGCAACCTACTGTGGTCCTACATCAGCACTCTATTGCCACTACTAACTATAACCCTGTGGGGTCTTCCCTACTTGATCTCTCTCTTGATGGTCCTAATGATAGTATCACCTGGACTGTGGTTTGTCACAGGTGGAAGAGGAAGTCCTCCCCTCTCCCCCAAACCCATCCTTATCAAGGCTTAGGTGTCTTTACCCTTCTTTGAGTTGGGTCTAGGTAGGTTGTTTATGGTTTGAAAGGCTTTTCTAGTCACTTGGTTGACCTTCTTGTTTAGGGCTTTCTCCCTTGGTTAGTTATTCTCTCACTCCCTGCGAGATGATGTATTAAGGGCCAACACCCTTGTTCTTGTTGCTTGATGCTATTAAATGTGTTGTTGATAGTCTTTGACTATGTTAAGGGTCGACGCCCTAGTTAATGTTGCTTTACTAATCATAAACATCTTCAAATCATTATGGTGCAAGGTTGGTCAAGACTTATAACAAAATGTTTGCCAATACTATAAATAACCAAGATTTCATCCCATCATGTCATGCCGACTAAACAACATCAAGCACTAGTGCAACTTTCTAAATCCCTATGGTGTGATGAGATAGGAATGTATTGAGAATTGTATACCATGTTATATAACCTCAGTGTATTAATGCAATCAATTTGATCAATTTAAAAGTATGTATAAATTATTGGGGCAAAAGCTTGGTATGGAGAAATGTTTCTCAACACTAGTGCAACTTTCTAAATCCCCACTTGATCTCTCTCTTGATGGTCCTATGATAGTAGGGTATGGCACAAAGATGGTGGTCAGAAAAGTGGACACCACCCAAAAAATATATGGAAAAATAAGCAGCGCATACGTGGTTCTAAAATTTGAAATGATCGCGTACGCGCTTAGGTTTGTTGTTCCCGAGCCTAGAGAAGGTAGCGCGTACGCGCTGCTTTTAGGGAAAGTAGTGCGTACCTGCTACCTCTAGGAAAATGAGCACATATGTGCTACTTATAGGAATATGAGGGCATATGTGCTAATAATCCTAAAAGAACCGCGTATGCGGTGCATGTCAAAAAAAGTAAAAAAAAAAACTGAGTCTTATTTTCTCATGAATTTTCTTCATTTTCTCTCCTAAATCACGAACGGGGTGCTAGATTTCTCCTCCAAACACTATGGGTCAAGGTTAGTTTTTGTTTATTTTTTTCTTTCTTTCCCATTTGTTCAATTTGTTTTACATTTTGAATTTAGTTTCATTAATTTTGATTAGGTTTTTTCATTTTTTGTTTCAAAAACCATATTCTTCTAATCCACAACAAGAACAACCAAATGCACCTCCTGAAACCCACAAGATACACCCCCAATTCCTCCTTTTGACCGCACACCTAAAACATAGGAGCAATTAATTAATCAGTTATGACAAAATACATCTAAAATCAATAGACTGATTGTTAAATTGAAAACATCCAAACTCGAGCATCATCAATCCCTCACCACTAGCCTAGAAACATTAGCTAGTGGTGCCATAGTTGTTTCCACACAAATTACCAAATGGGAAAGCTTTAGGGATAGGTGTTGTCAATTCTATGCTGATGGGCTATCATACGAGAGAGTAAAAAACATAAATATTAGTAAACAACAAATATGTGCCCTTTTCGTTGATCCCAAAACTGGTCAGTCATTATCTCTTAATGCAAAGAGGTTTCCCATACACTGGTGTACCAATGTGCAGATGAAGAATCTTTTTTGGCAGAAGTGGTGGATGGTCTTTGATGATCCACCTTGTAATAATTCTGAGGTGCCATTATAATTTTTGAGAAAAGTGTATTGTGAGTTTGTGCTCAATGTGCGCCCAAACTATTTTGACATGAGAGAGTTCCATGGTAGAGGTGGTGGCTCTGCCCAAGATAGACTTGGAGTCCGTAGGCGATTACCTGCAGAGAGTCACCGCCCCCTAGCACCCAAACCCAAGGTGCATCAGGTTGTCCCAATAGAGCTGAAAGAGTCAATGGAGCTACAGACTCTTCAGGCGGCCACAACGTTGACTGGTGCCATCATCTAGCATGGGACGTCGTTAGCACACCCTATTGTATTGGATGATGAGCCATTAGTTGCTCCAGGTGACGATAGAGAGCCCATCCAATGTATGTGTGTTAGTTGCTTGAGGATATGCTCGGGGATAGATGATGCAGTTGCTGCAGATGGATCCACATCTCATCTATGCATGATTTGCGGGAGTAGATGTCAGGCCCGCTCGGCTGAGTATTTCGCGCTGACATATGAGTTGATGGACACGGTGTTTGCCCATGAGCAACATACACAGGTGTGTTGATTTGAATTCATAGCATTTTATTTACCAGTCACTTTAAATTTGTAATTACATAAATGAATTTTCATTTATACATCGATTTAAATTGAGACAAATAATATGCATTTCAGGATGCAACAGTGATATCCCATACTCCTTCCCTAGTTACTACAACTGCAACTTCGATGCTTGAGGTATAAATTTTGTAGCATGTTAAAATAGAATAGTACACTTTGAATTCAAAAAAATACAAGATATACTAACTATCTTTAATGCTTGGTCCAATTTTTGGTTTGTAGGTGTTGACAGGGGACCAAATGTCCCGGATTGATGACATCACGCTCTCAGCGATCGATTTTGGCCTACAAGGCTAGATGGTATCATATTTTGTACAACCCTTTTTATGTATTGTTTTGATGAAATATGGAAATCATTTCATTTTATATTTTTAAAATTATGTTTAATTTATCATCTGTACTAATATCTCATGTTAATTTTGTCTTTTTAGGGTACCCCCTCCGTGTCTAGGGCTTGTCCTAAGAAAAAGAATTCCTCGAAGGTGCCAAAACGTTGGAAGAAGGTAATTGAACACATTTTTAGTTGTACAATTGTTTGAAAATGTTGAAATCAAGTATTAGTTGGGGTTTGTAGATTGATTAGTGTTTTTTGTCTATTTTACATGTACAACGACCATTGAGCTATGTGGATTTGTTGAATGCACCTGATTCGCTCGTGGATCAAGAGAGGGCGAAGGTATGAATCTCTACTTTATTTTCTTGATTTTATGATTATGTGCATGCCTACATGTGAACTTGTGATATATTATAATCTTATAATTTTTTCATACAGGAAATATCCATACCTATTTCATCAATGGAGAACCCTCCTCCGTGCACTGGAGAAGTATCTCAGGATCCGGTACACTTTTGTTTGATATGTAAAATTAATTAATTTTAACCTACAATACTTATCATTATATTAATTGTATTTAATATACATCACCCTACGTCATTGTTCTCTATATTATATCTTTTAAGTGTTTTTGATATATTTATGTTAGTACATTGTATTAATCGTACATTTAATCTACAATAGACCCCTTCGCGGTACGACCATAACGTGGATCCATTTAAGTATGTTTTCAAGAAAACTCCTAAGAGTGACAAGGAGAGGAGAGCGAAGACATTAGCTCCTAGATCAACCGATGAGGTAATCTACATTTCAATTGCAAAGGATTTATAGTTAAGTGCATAGTTATGTTGTTAATTGTGAACTATTTTCTACAAAAAAAATTTAACTTGGCTTTTGAATTGTGGTTTTGTAGCCATCTACAGAGGCTTGATTTTGATGATCCACCACAAGTTTAGGATCATATACTGTTAGTTTTGGTGATAGAATGACCAATACATGTAGATATATTCTACATTTTTATAGTATATCGATTTGGACATGGCATATGCCACATTTTTGTAATACTTGTATTGACTTGGCAGACATGCCTTTTTTTATATATATAAATGTTGATATTCGATCCAATAAATGTGTACCGAGTTCATTATTTTGTATTCATTGTATATTGTGGTTGTCCTTTTATAAATTTAATTCATCATTTGCCTTTGTAATCAACAATATGAATATAAACAACAAAAATATATGCTATAAAACATTGCAATCGTGAAATATGATTTGATAAAATTTCTAAAATTTTGAATTAACCCGACAAAACTCCTTGTATTCAGTTCATTATTGTATATTCGCTGTATTTGGTGGCTTCCCTTTTATAAATTTAAATGAATATTTGCATATGTAATCAATAATATGAATATAAACAACAAAAATCGGCAATATGAATATAAACGACAATATGTGTTTGGTGCGAGAGCACCCTCACGCTCGCAATGGTCAAATTTTGTTCATCATGTGCACAAACCAATGTCGTGAGCGTGTCCAAGTGGGCAAGTTTACGCTAGGCATGCCCCTGTCACGCATCCCAAAGCGTCAGAACGTTGAGAGTCATATCGTACTAGTGCGATCTCTCAAGTGCCCCGAGTCCAAAAAATTGTCAAAATTTGATGGACTGTTTCTTCAAATCTAGGACACATATGGTTGATCCGTTTGAAATCATGGGGTTGCGTGAGGGTCCTCTACAATGGCCTATCTCATTTTTTGACGACTCAGAGCCATTTTCAATTGGTAGCATTTTTTCGCCTATTGCAAAAAATGTCAGTTGCATGCAATGCAAAGTTGCAAGATTGGCTAGAATTGATTCGATTTGTCATGTGCACAAACTGACATCACGAGCGCGTTCAGGTGGGTAGGTTTATGTTAGGCATGCCCTTGTCGTGTATCCCAAAGCGTTCGAACGTCGAGAGTCATACCATACCGAGGCGATCTCTCAAGTGCCATGAGTCCAAAAAATTATCAAAATTTGATGGACTGTTTCTTCCAATCCAGGACACATATGGTCGATCCATTTGAACCCGTAGGGTCGCATGAGGCTCATCTAAAATGAAGTATCTTGGTTTTTGATGACTCATAGCCATTTTCAATTGGTAGCATTTTTTCGCCTGCTGCAAAAATTGTTAGTTGCACGCAATGCAAAGTTACAAGATTGGCTAGAATTGATTCAGTTCATCGTGTGCACAAACCGACGTCATGAGCGTGTCCAAGTGGGAAGGTTTGCGCTAGGCATGCCCCTCTCGTGCATCCCAAAGCACTGGAATGTTGAGAGTCATACCGTACTGGGGTGATCTCTCAAGTGCCATGAGTCCAAAAAATTGTCAAAATTGACGGACTGTTTCTTCCAATCCAGGACACATATGGTCGATCCGTTTGAACCTGTGGGGTTGTGTGATGCTCCTCTATAATGGCCTATCTCGGTTTTTGATAACTCGGATCCATTTTCAATTGGTAGCATTTTTTTGCCTGCTGCAAAAACCGTCAGTTGCATGCAATGCAAAGTTGCAGGATTGGCTAGAATTGCTTCGGTTCATCATGGGCACAATCTGACGTCACGAGTGCATCTGGGTGGGTAGGTTTAAGCTATGCATGCTCCTCTTGTGCATCCCAAAGCGCTAGAACGTTGAGAGTCATACCATACCAGGGCGATCTCTCAAGTGCCCTGAGTCCAAAAAATTGTCAAAATTTGACGGACTGTTTCTTCAAATCTAGGACACATATGGTCGATCCGTTTGAACATATGGGGTCATGTGAGGCTCCTCTACAATTTCCTATCTTAGTTTTTGATGACTAGGAGCCATTTTCAATTGGTAGCATTTTTTGCTTGCTGCAAAAATCGTCAGTTGCGTGCAATGCAAAATTGCAGGATTGGCTAGAATTGATTCGATTCATCGTGTGCACAAACCGACGTCATGAGTGCGTCTAGGTGGGTAGTTTTATGCTAGGCATGCCTCTATCATGCATCCCAAAGCACCAGAACATCAAGAGTCATACCCTACCGATGCAATGTAGAAGTTGCTTGACAACTTTTTTGACAACAATGACAATTTTTGCTCAAATTATATCTAGTCTCAATCTATGACCCTTATGACCCAATAATGACTCAAATAATTCTCCATGATTATACAAGAATCAAGAATGCTCATGATTGACCAGGGACACATCACATATACTCAAAACATAGTCACAAAACATTGACACACAAAATAGTCACAAAACATTGTCACATATTATTCAAAAAATTGCCTCTAAATATGGTCAAATAAGCTCTTGGCTATTTGATTATACAAAAAAATGTCTTACAAATCATCTCATGGGCTTTTATACAAAATTTGACATTACAATATGTGCGATTCAGCTCATCGCCATTTTAATATACAAAATTTGGCATGTACATATGTACAAATCAGCTCATTGCCATTTAAATATACAAAATTATACCCTTAAACATGTAAAAATCAGCTCATGGGCATTTATATATACAAAAAATCAATATAAAACAATTCGTCGATAATTTATACAAAATTCTCAGAATCATTCTACTCTGAACCATAGAATCAATCAAGTGAGCCTTCAGGATCTACTCTAACCCGTATTGTGTCAAGTATTGCCTCATGGTCAGATTCATGAACTTTCCATAAAATCTTGTTGTGAGGTCTACAACGATACTTCATCAAATGAATATTTGTTGCAACAACAAGGTTAGATAAATGAAGAATGTGTCTGTGTGTTTCAAAGTCCTCAAACAACCAAACATCAAAATTCTTGATAGGGTATCTCCGAAGCCATGTTCCTGTCATGACAACAGACCCTATTGGGTATTCAATACCCTCTCTGTCAATGATTGTGGTTGTCAATTTTCTTTTTGACTCAACACAATGACACAAATAGTAATATGTTCCTTCTTTATTGTTCTCTTCTGCAACAACTGCATACACATGATTTGCATTTTATAAAGTGTTAATTAATACCAAAAATAAAGTATGATGTACAACAAAATGAACCGAAAATAATACTTGCAAAAAAATTAACTCAAAAAATCACCTGAATCCACTAGGTCGGATACATGGTCAAAATCCAGTGATGTCTCCATCTGGCTCAATTGTAGTGCTTTGGGAATTTGATATGAATCAATGGGAACCAACGGTTTACAAGACCATTTGTCAACCCACTCTTGTGATTCAAATTCTTCCCACAAACAATACATGCATGAAGAGCAAAAACATACCATCCGTCTCGTATAAATTACCAGTGAACTTGAATTTGAACTCATAAATGAGTGCATGTCACTCGATCCTGCAACTAGACAACAATCTAGATAGTTTTCAAAGTTAGATTCAGTGATCAACCAAAAATATCTATGAACCATTGACGTACCTGGATTACCTAGACCCATTGTAGACTTACACCATCACACAATTATTTCTGCATCTATCAACTCAGCACCACCTTCGTACTTCAATTCTTCTCTAGCTAGGGTTCTTTTCACACATGCTCTTGTACCATCGTGCTCTCCCTTACCATGTCCAGCCTCAGTGAAATTCCAAAATTTTTGTAACCGCTTGTCATATGCATCCTTGTCAACCAATAAAACATCCTTGCATTCTTGAATTGTACGTTGCAATTATCTGACCATATTAAGTGTCGGTTGTATCGTATGTTCCTTTCCCTTAAACTATCATAGAAAACTTTAAAGCATCTTTGTACAGACTCTGATGAATGAGTATGATTATCAGTTATGTAGAAGTGATACTCTTTTACAACCTTTCTATCCTCCTCTATGCTATCATTTGCATGCATGAATGCTATGTGTACAAAAATAGAAACTTGTGTAGAGTGATAATACATAGATTGCACTTGATTTTGAGGTTGTAGTGTATAATTTTCAGCGAAATCAACGATAGAGACAATGGTGCCAAGAGGAAATATGTCCTTACATAACTTGAATTGCTCATCTAACCATCGAGCTCTATGTGTATGCATTATATCTCATAAACTAGTTTCTCTTGAAACATTATCATAAATTCAGCTACACATATATCATTTTTCACTAGCTCACATCTCTTTAAATCTTTAACGACGACCGTTGAGGCTCTTAGGCAACTAAAACTATGTCTATGTACCGCGTACGCGTAGTTAGTCCATAAAATGTTGGCAAGCCCAACGATATTTTTTTCCCA